>NC_051065.1:90890932-91620932 GCF_004664715.2 Peromyscus leucopus
CCAACCAGAGCACTTTAAAACTGGAAGAAAATAACTCTAAAGTCAATATTCCCTCCAAGTACACCAAGAAGTTATTTTAAAAGAGCTTAATGAGATGGAACAGTGTAGGAAGAATCAACCATGTTGGGTGAATTTGGACTGATGTGTTTTATTTTTAATTATTAATTGAATTGATCTTCTAGTTTTTCTACAGTCTACTGTTACATCCTCCATAATCAAAGGGATTTATCATGCAGAAGGAGTATTTGTCAGGGCAGTTTTTCTGTCTTTGCCGAGCATAGGAATCCTTTCAAGGATTTCAACAGGGCAAGTGGGATTTAAAAAAGAATAAAAGAAACTTGGAAAAGCAGATTCCAGAATACAGATTAACACTGAAAGCAGAAAAACAGAGGCATCCAGTCGGGTGCTGCAGGTTCATCTGTCTAAACTGGATATAGGCCCAGTAATTCTCAGCAAAGTTACTCTATGGTATAAAAGTACCCAGTACAATTCAGAGCCAGTGCTTTCAGGTATTTACAGTGCTGCAAATAAAATTTCATGTTACACAGTTGCGTCTATTAGGACAGAGTATCAGATTTTCTTCTAAGAGAATTGGTGGGATTGTTAGAGTTGAACCTCAGAAAGGAGATTTGACTCACAGAAAAAGAAGACACATTTAAGCTTCAGAAGTTGGAATTATCTAACCATTTGGAAGAAAAGGGTGCAAGTTGTCCTGTGAAATACTGGGGTCTTAGCTGGTGCTGTACATTATAGAGCAATACTATACAGTATAAATAACAACAGAACCAGAAATTCAATGTTAGTGTAATTCTGAATTTGCTTATCATTTATATCTTTCTATAAAACAATTAGTAGAAGATAATTAAATTGTGTAATATTTTAGCCACTATCTATAAGCTGTTATCATTAGACAAGTAAAATAAATTCAATTTACATTACATTTTTTTTCTAAGTATTTGATGGTCTATGTGAATTTCAATATGTAGCTTGTGTTTTAGTCTTTTTTCTGTATGGCCTATGGCAGGCCTCTTGTTAGTTAGCTCTTTTATCTTAAATTAACCCATTTCTATTAATCTATGTTTTGCCATGTGTTATGTGGCTTTACTGGTCTGCTGACATGTTGCTCCTTGGGCAGCAGGTTGGCTTCTTTCCAGACTCGGCCTTTCTCTTTCCTGTCTCTCTCCTTGGATTTCCCACCTGCCTCTAAGCTGCTTTGCCATAGGCCAAAGCAGCTTATTTATTCACCAATGGAAGCAACATATATTCACACTGTACAGAATGACATCCCCCAGCATATGCCAGGGAGTTATATAGCTGCGTCATATTGTATATCTACATCTAATTTTTGTTTGTTTGTTTTTTGAGAAACATTCATGATGATTTCCATAGAGCTATAAACATTTGAATCCTAAATGCCCTATAGGGTCCCATGTGCTACAAGCTTAGTTGTCAGCATGTGGTGCTATTTGGAGGTAACAGAACCAATAGGAGGTAGGACCAGCTAGAAAGAACTTAGGCTGCTACAGTTGTGTCCTAGATGGTGGTGAAATGGTGCCTTCTTGTCTCTTCACTTCCTGGGCACCTTGGATTGAGCAGTTTTGTTCTGCCATACATCTTCTATGTATTGCATTGTCATGATCCTCCAAACAATAGAGTCAACAAATTATGCACTGAATCTTTTACAATTGAGCCAAAATAAATATTTCATCTTTATAAACCTATTCCCTTAGGTATGTGGCTAGAGGGATTAAGAACAGCTGGCTTATATACCTTTGAAATATGGACTGGGCATATATTTGTTGACTAGTTGCATGTGTTTATAGAATGGTACAGTGAAATTGGAAGTGTCCCAGATGGGATATGAAATTCCTTCTCTAAGATTATATCCATTTTTAATAATTATTTGACCAATTTCTTTATTATCAGGTCATATTAGTTCAGCTACTCATCAGATGGAAACTAAGAAAGTAACTGGAAATGCACAGCTCCATTTCATGGTAGAAGAATAGCATGACTCCTTTTCCTCCTTCCTTGCTCTTTAACCAGAAACAAAGTAAAGCAAAACAAAACAACAAAGACAATAGTTCAACAAATACAAAATATTAAGACCAAAACATAAAGCAAAACAAAACAACAAAGAAAATAGTTCAACAAATACAAAATGTTAAGATCAAAACATAAAACAGTCCAATTTGTTTTTGCTGGCTATTTGCTTTGAGTCCAGAATTATGAAGAAATCGAAGCCCATGACCTTGAAGAACAAAATATGAAACAATGGGACATAGACATACTCTGAAAACTACCTAATATTAATTAGTGTGAGTGAGTGTCAAAACAGTTCTCTGGAGAGAAAGTGCTATAGAGCTTACTGGAAATCAGCATTAGCAGTCAGAGGAGCCTTCTTGAAAAGAGTAGTGGGTTTGTGCTGAATCTCAGAGGATGGGCACTGCTTGCACATGGTGTAGACAAATGTTAACAGAGGTAACACTAGAGGATATCCAATTATTTTCTTAATTGTCAAAAATTATTTTGGATTGCAAGGATATTATTACAACTCATTTTACTATTTATGTTACAAGAACAACTTCTCCATTTGTATCATTAGAACTTAACAGACTTAATAACTACAACCGGGTGGGGGGCGATGACTTTTGACTCTTGTGCTTGGTTTGAAAAGTTTCTTCCTAATTCTATAGTCACCAACAAAAATGGGCACCTGTCATTGCTTCAGGCTTACCTAGAAGCTTGGTACAGGAGGTAGAGTTATAATTGAAATTAGATTCCTGTATCAAACAGTTGTGCTGAATGTTTCTTGGCCAACAGAGTAGAGTTCAAGCTGAGAGTAGAAGCCAAATGAACAGACTACATTTTGAATGTGATGGATGGTACCACATGGTTCAAGTTAGGCTGTTTACAGTCAAGATTTAAAATCTGTAGGAGAAATTACAAATTATAACTACTATAAGATCAAGTGCTTTCTGGCATGTTATGTGGCGATCAGAGTCTATCATAGTCAAGAATAGAAAATGTGCTGAATATTGTGATAAGACAGTAACATATAGGAAGCAAAAATGCTTCTCTTTATGAAGTTTGAAAGTACACAAGGAGTGAAGAATGATTGTAAGAAACAGAGGACCAGGAAACTGGCTACCAGATAGTGACTCCTAGATATAACAGCAAAATATACCCACGAAACATCAACAATGTAGTTTTCTGAAGGAGACTGTCATAATGACCACACAATCTTACATGCCAACATTGACAGGGGTGTGGTGGTATTGTGTTCCCCAAAATATTGTGTACCTTAATAAATTTATCTGGGGTCAGAGAACAGACAGCCACTAGATACAAAGGCTAGAAAATGGTGGCACTCACACCTTTAATCCTAGCATTCCAGAGATAGAAATCCCTCTGGATCTCTGTGAGTTCAAGGCCACATTGGAAACAGCCAAGCATAGTAACACACGCCTTTAATCCCAGAAAGCCAGCCTTTAATCCCAGGGAGTGGTGGTAGAAAGCAGAAAGATATATAAGGCTTGAGGACCAGAAACTAGAGGCTTTTGGCTGGTTAAGCATGTGGCTGGTTAAGCTTCAGGCTTTCCAGCAGCAGTTCAGCTGAGAGCCATTGGGATGAGGACACAGAAGCATCCAGTCTGAGGAGACAAGACCAGCTGAGGATCGGCGAGGTGAGATAGCTGTGGCTTGTTCTATCACTCTGATCTACCAGCATTGACCCCAATAACTGGCCTCGGGTTTGATTTTATTAATAAGAACTTTTAAGATTCCTGCAACACGGGGGGACACTCCAAGAGTTTCTGCTGCTAGATAAATAGCTACAGGTTGTTTAATGGATGACAAGAGAGGGAGAATCAGTTTCCCCCAGGGACAAGCTCCTGTATAGGTTGTCCCATTCCAAATGGTAAGTCCTGAACACAAATAATGATTAATAGATTCAGTAGGGTGTGTGTGTGTGTGTGTGTGTGTGTGTGTGTGTGTGTGTGTATGTAAGAGAGACAGAGAGACAGATAGAGACAGAGATAGTGTGTGTGTACGTGTAAGAGAGAGACAGAGACAGAGAGTTTTGGAGGAGAGAGGCAGGAAAGGGAGAGAGGAGAGAATAATAAAAAAAGTCATGAATGATGGAGGGAGTGCAGCGGATGAGAATAGTTGGCAGTAGGGGTTAAACGTATATACTGTTATATTAATTAGTTCTCAATTACAGTAGTAGAATATTTGAGAAACAATTTTCATCCTAAGACTTATTGGAATCACAATTTTTGTCTGTTGTGAAGAGCACTACTTAGATAAAATTTTGAAGATGAGCAATGGCTCTTATTTCAAAGTGGGAGAAAAATGTAGGGAGAAGATTGACATTTCATACTCCCATTTTAGGGCATGATGCCAATGACTTAGAGAATTTCCAGTGAACTCCACATTTTAAAATTTTCACTCACCTCCAATAGCACTTTCTTGGAGATAAGACTTCCAACATACAGGCCATTATGGGGATATTTAACCATCAAGTTAAAGCAATTTCCTCAATTTCCTGATTAAATGTGTCAGTCTGAATCAACTACTGAGTTTCTTTATTTTGTTTTGGAAAATGTAAAACTATTAGTTGTAGAAATATAATGGCTTGCCAATAGTATGAGGTAGGAAGGAACAAGTGGCATTCTAAGGTAATAAATCTATCGCATGTAAAAATGTTGCAAGTTATCTATGTCTTTAGATATTTTCAAAACACAGTGAATCTCTACAACAGAGAGTGAAGCATAACATATATTTTGCATAATAGTTAATAATGTTTGGTATATATATATACACATATATATACATACATATATACATACATATATACACACATATATATGTACACACACACACACACACACACACACACATATATATATATATATATATATATATATATATATATATATATATTCACTAATTAAAAAAAAAAGTCCCACACCACTATCACCTGTTTTCAAGAAAGGAAACTAAAGAGAATGAAGAAGCATGTTATGCTGACAGTTTCTCAGGACTCTATCAACAGGTTGTCCCTGGTGCCAATCAGCAGTTGATCTGCTCCAGGACCTTTCCTTTCTGCCAAATCTGCTGATGCCTGATTCTCTTACGTGAAAGAATGAAGTATTCACATTTAACCCATGCAACAATACCTCTGTACACTTTAAATTACTTTATGCGTATTTGTAACATTAAATCCAATGTAAATGCTATTCATAGTTTTGGTGTATTACTTAAGTCATGTCAAAAATAAACATTGTGCATGTTCAGAATAGATAAATTTTGTTTCCAAATATTTATTTTATCATGGTTGGTTGGATTTATGCATACAAATGACACACACATTGAAGGCTGCCTGTACCATCTGTTCAGTTGTTCCATATATGTAAAATTGCACCAGAAATAAAGCCTAGCAATTACTTCAAACATAGGGAAGAGAAAAACATGTAGTTCTATGCAGTTAGGGACTACAAATGAGATATAGTACTAGGCTTAGAGCTATAGGCAACCCCTTGCTTCTTTACTGCTCATGTTATTGTTGTGATAGTAAATTGACTCTTATCATAAACAGTTTTGTACACTGTGAAATAAATCTCCTGGCTTTTAAGTATGCTAAAATTGGTTCTTAGTATGTAAATGGGCTCTCTTTCTTCTTGTATAAAGACCATAAGATTCTAATGAGACAATAAATCAAATTGCATGTTATTAGGAAATATTGGAATTGCAGAGGTTTGTCACCTTTAAGACTTTCTACTGGAGAAATGTGAAATTAAGGCAATGAATTTAGCTACTGTTGAAGATAGACAAACAGTCTTCTGCTCTCTTAATCCTAAGGGGAATGAGGCTATTGATCCTTAAATAATGATTAAATAAAGTACCAGACAGAGACTCTGTAGCTGATACGTGATACATTGGTTCTATAAGCAAGTGGGCAGCTCCAATGAGCTTTAAGTGTTTAACATGGAAGACATTTTCCTAAAATTCCAAGATAATTTCCCCAATTCTTGATTCCATGTGTTGAAATCTATAGTTTATTGCTAATAACAAAGCCACAGTCATGACAAGTTATAAAAAAAAGAACCCCCCCTTTTTTTCAAATAAAGTAAGCAGTTAAGGGAAATATGCTAAAGCCTTTAGGAAAATATTATATATATATATATATATATATATATATATATACATACATACACACACATATATATATATCTTCACTGATTTCTACCTTATTATGTAAATTATATAGCCACAATGAATGGAGATTCATCTTTTATTTATTATGTATACAGTGTTTTGTTTACATGTAGACTTGCAGGCTAGAAAAGGACACCAGATCTCATTACAGATGGTTGTGAGCCACCATGTGGTTGCTGGGAATTGAACTCAGGACCTCTGGAAGAGCAGCCAGTGCTCTTAACCTCTGAGCCATCTCTCCAGCCCCCGTGGAGATTCATCTTGATACCCTCATCAGACACTTATCTAGTCCTAATTGCCTTTCCCATATCCCACTTCTTCCCACAATCTTAATATCTTGCAATGGTTATTCAGACTGTACTAGTACCATGAAAACACCCCCTTAGTTTTGACTTTTTGTTTTCAAATCTCACTTACACCTATTCAGAAAATATCAATGAAAAAGAAGCACAGTCAATGAACAAACACTCAAATTATTAATTATAATTCAAAGATGCTTTTGACAAGTCATATGTTTGTCAATTTTAATGGGTGTGTTCTTTATGTACAAGCACCTTGCTTATATCATTTTTAATATTAGGTGTAAAGTCATAGTAGAATTTGACTTGAACAAGATAGTTTACACTGTCACAGTCCTGGGAGCTGCAATGCAGTAATGCACACTTAGTCATGTGACTGATTATCTCTGTGTAGTTTGAAGTTAACAGCCAATAATTCTT
Organism: Peromyscus leucopus; assembly: GCF_004664715.2. NCBI lineage: Eukaryota > Metazoa > Chordata > Mammalia > Rodentia > Cricetidae > Peromyscus > Peromyscus leucopus. The sequence goes on from NC_051065.1 coordinate 90,897,871, forward strand.
TGAAAGAAGGCATATACAGATATGCTATCTGCTCACTAAGATTCTTAAATTAAGTTGCACAAATATAGCCAACTGAAAGGAAAAAAAATGTTTCTCAAAATGTCCTTTACACCAAAATCACTGTTTTCTTAAACCACTCTTGGAGATTACTCACAGAACTGAATACTGATTAGGACTGAAATTTGTTCTGTTTTCTCATTTGAAAGGTATATGAATATATGCAATTGCTTCACTGCCCTGTTCTTTCTCTCCTTCCATTAAAATCATAGTAACCTCTGTTCCCCAAAGGTTTTCTTTAAAAATAAGTAAATTCAGGTCTATTTATCTAGGTGGCGAAAGGAAGAGCAGGAGTTAAAAGCCATCCTCATCTACACAGAAATTTGTTGCCAGCCTGAGCTACATGAGACTATCTCAATATAGAAAGAAGAAAAGAAAGGAAGAAAGTCTAAATAATAACAATAAGTAGGTGGTAAGAAAGATTTACATCATCTACATCTTTATCAGTCTTCAGTAATTTCAATTTTACAATGAAAGATTTCAACATATATCTTATACAGTGATTTTATACATAAAAGAGGATAAATCTTGTCTCTTTTAATTTTTTTGGAATATTCCTCTGTCATTTGTGGTATTTTCTAACCCTCACTATTCTTTATCCACACTGTACACAGAGGACAGTAGCTACCAGATGAACATTCTTTCTATTTACTTATCTTTTGATTAGTATCTCGATCAGATAGTACAGTAAATACTGGCTTACATTTGTACATTGTTATGATCTCACATCATATAAAAGTTTTTTTCCTATAACATGACTTCTACAATTAAAACTTTAACTCTATTAGGGCAAGGTGATTGGATGTTTTATTCATCATTTTCCCTAAAATTGACTTTGACTAATTTCTGGAATATAGTAGTTGTGCAGTAGATATTTGTTCAGTGAATGAATGAATGAATGAATAATTAAAAATACTTCTGACAAATTATGCTTGATATCATTAGAGTAAGCTGTGTTTTTTATTGAAATTTCATAGAGCACTCTGACTATTCCTCATATTTTTTCTAAATTAGTTTTAAAAATCCAGTACCATGTTTCTGTAATTATATGTCAAGTAGAACTTAACATTAAAATTGATGGAAATAATTAAACAACTCTTTGCATATACAAATTTCTCCCAAAACATCGATTTGCATCCATTTAGAGCTTTATTCTTGATAGAAGAAAGAAGTAAGATTATTTGGAGTTTATATGGATAATTACAGAAGCTTTTCAAACTGCACCATGATACTCTTACACAAAGTTGTCGTTTTTGCTCAAAATTTTTGTTCTACTTTACAAATGGCAACCCTGACCATCATGGATTAATTTTCATGCTAGCATAGTATGGACACTACACAACCTCACATACATCAAAGCAATTAAAAGAAATGTTATTTGTCATATGTTCTCTATGATATAGTTTAAATTTCTCTTTCTTTGATATACATTTAAGAGTTTTTTTTTTTTTTTCTGTTGAGCTGGAGGGATATTTCAGCTGATAAAGTGCTTGTAAGTATGAGGACCTGAGTTGGATCCTTAGGCCCAACATAAATGTCAGAGCATAAATTCTAGAGCCTATGCAGAAGCTGCGGGCCACTTGTAATCCTAGGGTTTATGAAGCAGAAGAATCTGGGGTCCTCAGGGAAAAAGAGCCTGCCTTAGTAAAGCAAGTTGAAATCTACTAAATTCAACCTTTGTTCTCCACATGCATTTGCAAACTTGTGTATATATACCTGCACATATGTGTGTGTACACACATGTGAATATGCATGAACACAAGCCCAGCTAGCTCAGTCAGTAGAGCATGAAGCTCTTAATCTCAGGGTCATGGGTTCGAACTCTACATTGGGCACCATTTGTAGCTGGAGTTTTTTCTCTGTGTCCTACCTAGCCCCGGCAGTCCGACAGCCCACTTATAAAATAAACACACAGACACTTATATTGCTTACAAACTGTATGGCCATAGCAGGCTTCTTGTTAACTGTTCTTATATCTTGAATCAACCCATTTTTATTAATCTATAAGTTGCCACATGGCTTGTGACTTATCGGTATCTTAACCTGTTGCTTCTCCTCATGGTGGCTGGCAGTATCTCCCTGCCTCAGCCTCCACTTCCCAGAATTTTCTTCTCTACTTGTCCCACCTATACTTCCTGTCTGGCTACTGGTCAATCAACATTTTATTTATACAGAGCGATATACACAGCACATACTTGCATATGAAAAGAACATATATGTAGGTTGCCCATTGAATCAAGATGTTGGACCTCTAAGGGTGACCAAGAGGGTCTCATGTTCTCCTAGGGTGCATAATCTTTTAGGTAGTTTTCTTACTTGCTGTGGTTCCATGGCTTCCCTTTCCTTAAAGCACTTATTTTAGAACATTGTAATTACATATTCTTTCCATGGCTATTTGAGAGGAAATCATTACCAGCCTCTTGTCACTTTCTTGACATTCAAAAAATAGTATACACATTTCATTATGTCATTTTCAAATAAAAATTTCTCTTCTTTACTTTCCCCTTCATCCCACTACCACTAACCTTGGAACTATCACTAGCATGAATATCCTTTCTTTTGTTATGACATGTGTGCACGTGTGTACATGTGTATATTTGTACAGTCATGCAGGTGTATGTGAGTGCACAGCTGTGGTGTGTGTGTGTGTGTGTGTGTGTGTGTGTGTGTGTGTGTGCATGCACATGTGTCATGGGTGCATATGTGTGTGTGCCTGTGTGTCTGCATGTGTGTGGTTGTGTATGTTTATGTGTTTGTGTCCTGTTACCCCTTCCTTTCTCAGTACCTCTTTGCTCACCCTCCTTGATCTCCTTTCTAGTTTCATAAGAAATGTCTTTCTGAAGCACCTAGTGAAGGGCTCTCTGACAGACCCAAGCACACCACACATGACACAGGTAGGTTTTACCCTTTCTCTTTCCCTCTCCATTGCTAAACTGTTAGATTACATTCCTAAAGTTAGCAACCAAGTTATATTCCTTTATTTAGCCACCAACTCATTCTTGAGACTAAACACCAAGATTTAGCAATCAAATTCATTATTTGGCTACATGAGCTAAACTGTCTAATCAAGACTTATTAATTTATTCTAACACAGACATCCTCTTTTCCCCCTTAAAAACCCACTTCTGCAGAAACACCTGTTGCTGCCTTTGTTCACTCTAAAGGCAGACCCCCTATCCCTAGCCCCAACTCTTGTCCCTTCTGGGTAATAAATATCTTTTGTGCTGAGAATTTGGTGTCTGGGTCTGTTCTTTGCTGACTCAGAGGTCAGCCCTTACATCTGGGGTTTGAAATATTGCCATTAAAATATGGTGCCTCTACCTCAATTTCTGGGAAAAAGCAAAGTGCAGACAAGCATAAAACAGCAAATTTAGATGACATATTTACATTGGCAAACATCACCAGTAATTCTTCCAGTCATTTCTACCAGCTCACTCACTATTTTTTTCTTTTATTGAAAATAGATTTTTTTCCACTCAAATAATATATCTTGATTTCCCCTAGCTCTACTCCTCTGTTTCCTGTCCCTCAACTCTTCCCAACTCCCTGTCACCTCAACTTCTTTGTGGATACACCCTGTTCTGTCTCTTATTAGAAAATAAACTGGCTTCTAAGAGGTAATAATAAAATACTAAAATTAAAAGGATGAAACAAAAACAAACATCAGAATAGGATGAAACAAATAGAAGGAAAAGAGCCCAAGAAAAGGTACAAGAAATGTTTACACATTCATGAATCCCATAAAAACAATAATTAAAAGCCATGATATATTTGTAAAGGACCTGTATGGCAAAAATAACCAAATAAATAAATAAATAAATAAATAAATAAATAAATAAATAAATAAATAGAAAACAATAGAAACAAGGAATCTCCAAAGATGCTGTTGACCTTGTTTTCTGTTGACCACTTACTGCTGCCTATAACTGTTTTGTTTTCAACACAGTCTGGTCCACCACTCAGTCCTGTTGTGCTATTCTTGATATTCTTGTTGTACTCTTCTGCTTCAGCTTTCTGACTTGTTTGGTATTACTTTTCTCTGCTTACTGTCTTAAGTCTAACACTGTAGAGATTTGCATATTCTGGATGTGACCAGAATTTACTGAAAAATTTAAAGACAGAGAAAATGATGTTACATTTTGGGACAGCAAGCCAGATTGAGATATAAAGCACAGTCAACATGACTATCCTCAAGAAGGTGGTAATAGTTTGATACATGTCAGTAGAGATGAAATTGTCACATTTGAAGCACATTTTGAAAGCAGAATTAGTCAAGTGTTTTGTAAGACAGGTCCATTCATTTTGCCATTTGCATGGTAAAAAAAGTAATTTATTATCTACTAGCTAAGAATAGAAAAACAGAATAATTAGGCAGTCTTGCTGTGGAACGGTCTGTATGTCAAATTGCTCTGATTGGTCAATAAATAAAACACTGGTTGGCCAGTGGCCAGGCAGGAAGTAGGTGGGACAAGGAGAGAGGAGAATTCTGGGAAGTGGAAGGCTGACACAGAGAGACACTGCAGCGCCGCCATGACCAGCAGCATGTGAAGATGCTGGTAAGCCACCAGCCACGTGGCAAGGTATAGATTTATGGAAATGGATTAATTTAAGCTATAAGAACAGTTAGCAAGAAGCCTGCCACGGCCATACAGTTTGTATGCAATATAAGTCTCTGTGTTTACTTGGTTGGGTCTGAGCGGCTGTGGGACTGGCGGGTGACAGAGATTTGTCCTAACTGTGGGCAAGGTAGGAAAACTCTAGCTACACAGTCTTGTGTTATGGGTTGTGGTAGTCAATAAGAAAATGGGCCCAAAGAAAGTGACAACCTTATAAGGTGTGGCCTCGTTGGAGTAGGTGTGGATTAGATTAAGAAATGAAGCCTAGCAATATGGTGGTGCAAACCAGCACTTGGGAGGCAGAGCCAGGCGGGTCTCTGAGGTAGAGGCCAGCCTGGTCTACATATCAAGATCCAGGACAGGCACCAAAAACTACACAGAGAAACCCTGTCTCAAAAGACAAACAAACAACAAACAAACAAACCCCCCAACAAAAACACAAAGAAAGGAAGGAAGGAGGAAGGAAGGAAGGAAGGAAGGAAGGAAGGAAGGAAGGAAGGAAGGAAGGAAGGGAAGGGAAGGGAAGGAGGGAAGAAAGAAAGCAAGAAAAAAAGCAAGCAAGCAAGCAAGCAAGAAAGAAAGAAAGAAAGAAAGAAAGAAAGAAAGAAAGAAAGAAAGAAAGAAAGAAAGAAATGGAATACAGGGAGTGGTGACTTCAAGGCAAGATCCAAACCAGCTAAGTTTCTATTTTGTTAAATGGAATTGAAGAAAAGCTTAGAGTCAGGGTGGTGGTGGTGTGGTGGGGATGTTGGTGCACGCTTTTAATCCAGAGGCTGACAGATCTCTGAGTTTGAGGACAGCCCAGTCTACAGGCCCAATTTCAGGACAGCCAAGCTTAGGCAGTGAAGAAAACCACAGAAAGCAGAAAGCTGGTGAAGATGTAATTGAAAATGGGGCGTGGGTGTGTGTGCATATTCTAATTCTAGCAATCCACAGAACTTGGCAGCTTCAGCCATGTGGGTCTGGGTTTAGAGTTAAGGATAGAAGAAAGTGGATATGCAAATTGCCTCTGAGGTTAAGGAAAGCCACTGAGGTCAGACATGTGTCAGGGGTGTCCTTGAATGGAGGGCTGTAGAGGCTATTATGTGAAGCTGTAAAGTTGTGAGTTTGAAGCCTGGCTTGCCTTGAAGACACCACAGTTTTTGGAGATGCCAGAGTTTTGGAAAAATGCAAAGGAAAGCTGCTAACAGGGAGTGGAACCAGACGAAAAGAAAGCAGTGTGTTGCAGTCAACAAAGATGAAAGAAGTTGGAGATCTGAGCACTGTTTTGACATCAGACATGCTGATTCAGAATTTGGAGTTTGCCCAGCTGTTTTTTGTTCTTCCTTTGGTCTAATATTTCCTCAGTATGCTCCTTTCCCTTCATGTTAGAATGGTAATGTATATCCTGTGCCATTATATGTTCTTTTTTTATTATTTTGATTTTACAGGTTGCATGAATTTCAGAAAAGATTTTGAACTTTAGACTTTTGAATAAGGTTGAGACTATTATAGACTAGGGGGACTTTTAAAGTTGGACTGAATAAATGATATCGTTATAACCCTCTGATGGCCAGGGAGTGGAATATGGTAGTTTTAAATTAATGGCCCACAAAGGGAGTGGCACTACTAGGAGGTGTGACCTTGTTGAAGTAGGCGTGGTCTTGTTGGAGGAAATGTGTTTCTGTGGAGGCGGGCTTTGCGTTCTCAGATATGCTCAAACCATGCCCAATGAGACAGACCATTTCTTGTTGCCTGCATATCGAGATGTAAAACTCTCAGCTCCTCCAGCACCTTGTCTGCCTGCATGCCACCATGTCCCACTGTGCTGATAATGCACTGAACCTCTGAAACTGTTAAGTCACACCATTAAATGTTTTCCTTCCTAAGAGTTGCTGTGATCATGGTGTCTCTCCACAGCAACAGAAATCCTAACTAAGACATGGTTAATGAGCACACCATCATGGAAAATATTCTGAAGCCAAACTAGGCACATGTGCAGGCTCTTTAACACATAGGATAAAAGTCTCAGTTCTGGGGCTGTATGCACAAAGTGAATCTGCATTTTCCTGAAGGTACCTTATAACTCCTGTTCTTTTACCATTTTACACACAGAATAAATACATATAATCTTTGGATGGCATATGGTACATACTGGATGCCACCTTTTCAGTATCTGGAAACATCAGCGGCCCAGAAAGTTTACCTTTGGAGAGCCCTGATACGGAGAAGAAATTTCATTACTATGTAGGCCACTGTTCAGGAACTTCAGGGTGAGTTCTCAAGTCATTTTGTTGTGACTCTGCTCCCTATATCAAAGTAAATTTTGATAAAGAATAAATTATAGTGTTTAGTTTAAAATGGCAGGAAAGTCCTGTTTTCCTGGACAAGAATAGAACATCAAATTATCTACAAATTCCTGCCTTATCTCCTTCAATCACTGTTCTCTCTGTCACATTCTCAATTAGATAGTATTTGGAATCCTAGCACTCCACTGTATTTTGATACTGTAAAAGTTTTCAGATTTTTTCCAACATATGCAGAAATAGATATAATTGCATACTATGATGAATAATATTGGTTGTCAGGTTGACAGGATATAGAAACACCTAGAAGAAAAACCTGTTGGTGTGACAGTGAGAGTTTTTAGACTAGTTTATTTGAGGGAAAAAGGTTCTAAATGCAAGTGACATCCTCTGGTTCTGCCTTCTGACCTGAATTAAAAGGATCAAGAAGAGAAACATCCGTGTTACTCACTCTGCTACTTGGCTGTAAATGTGATATGCTCAGCTCCCACCACCCCCAACTCCTTCCACAATGCCTTCAAAGATACAATTGAATATACTCTCAAATTATGTACCAAAATAATCTATTCCTTCCTAACTTATTTTTGGCAGTTTTTGATCACAGCAGTGAAAAGGATAATGAATATTCATGTCTCACCCCATTTGTTTCCCTCCTAGTTTCAAGAATTTTCATCATGGGCAATGTTATTTGTCTGCCAGACAACTGCCAAATTTTATTTTCTATCCTGGCAAAATCAACACTGCCCAATATTGTCAGAAATATAAGCCTTTTTCCATCTTTGACATGAATCATGAACTTTGTGGTAGATGCTGAATATTGATTTGTATTTTATCAAGTCTCCTTGGTAATTCTAATACACCATGATGTATGACTTCTATTGATATAGGCTCACGGTATTGCCCTTACCCTAGTAGATTAAATTTTAATTGATATATATGACACACATCTTTTCAATTTTAATGTAACATTTCATCATGAAGACAAATACAAGAAACAATATGCTACTGATATATGTGTGTATCCATCTACTGTTCAGATTATTTAACACATTTTGTTTGCTTGACCCAGAATCCCAATAATGACTGTGAATAAACACTGGTTGTATGTCATAAATGTTTAGTTTAGTCTCCATTTCCATCTGAGTTATCTATTTAAAAAAAGTATATTTTATTTTTAATTATACACACACATATACATGGAAGGAAGGGAAAATGAGAAATAATTGCGAGTGATGACTGGAAACACAGCCTTATTAACTGGACTGTCGGTGAAGAAGTAGGTGACTCAGTCAAAGTAAATCCAGGGTTTAATCCTGGCTGCTTGAGATCGTGGTGCCATTCAGAGATTATTGTTTTGATTAATGGTGGAAGCAGGAAACACTTCTGAATTGCAGTGTTGCCCTTAATTTATAGAAAATGTGTTTATGAAAGCAATCCTGAAGAACTGTGGAAAGCTGCAAAGGGTTCAAATATGCCCTGCAGGATTTTCTCTTGCTTTTGGTGATTCAGTGATAGGACTTCCTGTCTCTGCTACATTGCTTCATCTTTGTGCCCTGCCTAGCAATTACAAACTAAGCTCTTTGTGTTTCTAGTTAGTCTGGGAACAGCAGTTGTTCTTTCAACATGCCGTTTCTTTTAGTTTGCTATTTTAATCATAGAGGCCCCTCATTACACATTCTGGATCCTTCACCAGAGAGCCCTCATTTTATATATAAGGACTCTCATTTCTTCACCCTTTACTTCATATACATGAACACATCCGCCATATCAATAATATCGATGTCACCATGTGCTCTTGGAGTGAAGCATATTTATGTCAAATGTCCTCCAAAACTCCCTGTGCTGAGTCAGACTGGACCAAGCTCTGTGTCAGGGAGAAAGGAGAAAAGCAAATGATTAAGGGGATGTTGAAAACATTGCATCCTCAAAAACCATTAGAAGATATGCTGTTTACAATGGAGGTAACAATTGTTTATCCCACTGTATTAAAATACCTGGGGTGGGACCCAGAACCTGGAAGCTCATCCATACAGTAAGCTTTCTGGTCTTCCTGATAGTCTCACTCGGTATTTCATCATGGCTTCAGGACGGCTTCTGCATAGGTTTCTGCAGGCAGCTGTAAGCACCTAATCTGATAATATTACCTTGGTTGCTCTGTCAGGTGGGCTGTTCCAGCCCTCTCTGCTTGATGCTGTGAGTGCTTGGTTGGTTACTATTTATCTGCTGCTTTTCTCTGCCAGTTGTTTTTTTGTTCTTACTTTGTCTTGCTGTTTTCTTAATAAATTCACTCACTGAAAACCAAGAGTATGGCTATCATGGCCCATTCTCCATACAAAACACCATTAAGAGTCTATTTTTCCCTTCTAAACTGACATTATAGAAATGGAGACTTTTTTGTGCTCATCAGAGATGAGCTTGGGAAAGAAGGCTGGGGGTGGGAGGAGGGGGGATCTGTGAATAGTATGTGAAGTGAGTAGAAAATTTCTCAATTAAAAAAAAATGAAAGAAAAAAGGAACATGCAAAAAAGTTACATATATGTACATATATACTAAATGCATATATGTTTGTATGTATGTGTGGGATGATGCTAGTCTAGACATAGACTGGGAAGGAATAGGATAATTCTCATTGGATTTTTCTACTTTGCTCTTTTTCTTGTAATCACTGGAAATGTCTGGCAGCATTACTCAGTCATTCTGAGAGGTGGACATGTCTTCCCAACGTTTTTTTTTTTTTTTTTTTTTTTCTAATGAGATAAGTATCTGAGTCCCTAAACCATAGAGTCAACAACATAATGAGTGATAACCATTGAGTCAGGCATAGTGCTGGTTTGAGGATTTTGAAACTGAATAAATCCTGGCCTGGGAACTTGTTGTCTAGAGACAAGGCAGAGAAGTGTTCAGCTGGTACAAGTGCTGTGGCGGATCAAGCACAGGTCCATGAAGTTCTCAGCATGAGCATTGGGACCTGGCCTGGAAGAAGAGTCCCTCCATTGAATCACGTATGTCTACAATCTCTCCATCATTACTCAATCATTTTTATACATAAGTAGGTTTCTTATCACATAAGTAAAACGTAGTCATTAATTTTAAAAAGGAAATACTGATAAAGCAGAAAATGCAAACGTCATAGTTGACACTGTTAACATTTAGGTATAAATCATTTCCAGAACAAAGTTTGTCAAGAGTGAGGACTGAAACTCAGATTAGACACATGGACACAAGGGTATTTCAAGATTCTCAGATTAGACACATGGACACAAGGGTATTTGAAGCTTCTCAGTGGCTGTATCCAGAAAGTCGGACAATTGCCATCTACCTGGCTGCCTTGATAACTCCATCTTTCACCTTGCTTTGGTCAGCCTGGCTTCACGGCGTCAGTCCCAGCCTGGCCTTCTGTTGGAAATATGGACCCTGACAGCTCACAGTTACATGATCCATGTGCCTGAAATATTGAAGGGGAGGGAAAAGAGGGAAAGAAGAAAGGATCTCACTGGATCAGTCAAGGATTGATTTGATTGATTAATGCATCCGGCATAGTGCATGGATTGTGAGAGGGAAAGACTGATCTTCACAGAGAGAGAAACAGACAAGAAAAAACAGACACCTGTCTACTTCCACCTGTTATACACCCACCTATTTATTTGTTTGGCGTAATAAACTATTTGGAGAGATGGAGTGGGAGAGTGTCTAACCTGCCTTGAAAGGCAGGCTCATTTTATTGAAATGCACAGGCGCTAAGCCAGGCAACAGGATGTGGAGCTTTAGCTCAGTGATGTTAGACTGGGGTGTCCCCCGCCCCCACTCCATGAAGAACACCAATGGCTCCCCTTGATGGGGCCACTCTTCCCTTTCCTTACTTGACATTTTTAAGAAGGAAATCAGCTAAGACTCTTAGAGTCTCCATACTTAGTATTGTTTGGGATGTGACTATATCTTCTCACCATGTAACTTGGGGACTTGCACAACATGAAGTTTGGAGGTGCCACTTACTTTTGTGACATGCACAAAGTTAGAAACAGAGCCTCCTGTGCTATTCCCCTCCCACCCCGTGTGTGTGTGTGTGTGTGTGTGTGTGTGTGTGTGTGTGTGTGTGTGCCTGTGTAGAGGTGAGAAAGCAACCTTAACTGCCACTATTGCGGTACCACACACCTTGGCTTTGTGCATGCATGTTTGTACACTTGAGTGGGTGTGCAGGTGCATGTGAGTGTGTGTGTGTGTGTGTGTGTGTGTGTGTGTGGAGAGGATTGAGTGTCTTCTTCACTTGATCTCCATCTTTGATATAGATATATAGGTTATAGATATGATAGGATAAAAGGGTAGATTGTTGAACCTACTTTTAAAGAGCAACAACTTGTTTGAAATGTTTTACATTGGTATAGATTTTAGTTTATTGATACAAGTTTAAACTTAATTTTGTTATACTGTATGTGTATTTTTACTCTTATTTAAGGCATTATGTTTATAAAACTCATTTAAATTGTAATGGAACAATTAGTCTTCTATGATAGACAAACTTACAGTCATATTAAGTTTTCTAGCTATACATAGATATAATTCAGTTAGGTAGGTAATCTTCAAACACTTCAAAGACCTACAGAATATGGCATTTAAAATATTTTTAAAAATTTGGACTTTCTGGACAATGAGACATGTCTGCTCCGGGCAGCACCAATTTACTTCAGAGAGGAGGATGGGCATCGAAGACACTCTAGTTGGAGTTTACCTTCTTCTTGGCAAAAATAGCCATTTGGGCAAGAAACTGTTTTTGCCTGGACTGCTTGATTGACTGGACATGCAGGACCCATAGGAAGGTGACCACTGAACTTTGCTTGGCAAAATGGCCCTTCAGGTTCCTGCTTCACAGAGGAAACTACAAGACATTCCACAGGACACTAAAAGAAGTGACTGAGAAACTCTAGGCCTGTGGGCTGAAGACAGATTCCCCAACTTTACAAAGGAACTTTGGATAACTGTCCAGGGTCCCAGCTTTCTCTGTCTACTCTTGCAAGACTCCTGAAAGTTGCTTGCATCCTTCTCCCATTTCTCAGTTAATAGTATATCCTTCTAGGGTCTTTGATGCAGTTGAAGACTAGATAGTTATAATTTCCTTGGTTATGATGAAAGATAAGTTAGATATGAAACTTTAGACTCAAATATAGGATAGATAGGATATCTTCTTTAATATTGTAACTATAAGTCTTGCTTGATAATTGTTTTGTTATATGTAATTTTACTATGTGAAAGTTAAAACCTTCCTTTTTGAAAAAAAGAAAAGGGGAAGTGCTGTGGATATTGCTCTGTATAAATAAAATGCTGACTGGCCAGTAGCCAGGCAGGAAGTATAGGTGGGACAAGCAGAGAAGAGAATTCTGGGAACAGGAAGACTGAGTGAGGAGGCTGCCAGCTGCAGCCATGAGTAACTACATGTAAGATACTGGTAAGCCACGAGCCATGTGGCAAAGTATAGATTTATACAAATGGACTAATTTAAGATATAAGAACAGTTAGAAAGAAGCCTGCCATGGTCATACAGTTTGTAAACAAAATAAAATTTAAAAAAAAAAAAGAAATGGAGACATTTTGTGCTCATCAGAGAATCTGTATACATTTCTTGATGATATAAACATAAATATGAATTTTATGGTTTAATTTACATAAAAACATAATATTGGAGAAATTATTTTGGCTACTCCACATAGTTAAAAGGATATTTATTTAATGGCGTAACTCACAAATTAAGTGAAAGGTAGGTTGCAGGGTCTGGGAAAGGTGTATTGCAGTCCAGCGGTGTTCTCTGGAGCTCTGGTCAGTCCACCTCCAACGTTCAGTGTCCAGGAACAGAGAGAGCGCTGGCCCATCCAACTCTCAGGTCTCGAGGCACCTCCCCTGCCCCCCTTGTAGGCATGACAGTTGCCAGAGTCTCAATGGGGGTTGGAACTTCCAGATCCAAGCTGGAATGGCTACCCACTACAACATAAATGTCTATTTTGTGACTTAATTGGAATAAATAAGCATATTTACTTTGGCACAAAACAGATTTTACAATCAGATTTTAAGTAAAGCTTGTGGTCACTATCTATGTGAATAGTGTAACTACATAGTTTTCTTGGTATAATCATTAGAATAAAGAAGCCAGAGCTGGCTTCCATGTCCTTCCTCAATTCCGTTCCAGAGGTGTTAGAGTTTACTTTTTCAAAAGAAGGTACCAGGCAGAATTGTGGGCTATATTCCCAGACTGTGTTTCCTGCTAGAATAAGGCTTCCCTTGACTCCATTTCAGATCAATTAAGCCCTCAAAAAAAAAAGTAATAATATAAGGGCAAAAGAATGATGAAGGTGTACTTTAATATATCCCTCATCAGAAAGTTGGATAATCAACATAGGAAATCTAAGATGCAGTGATAAAGGAAACATGAAAATATCTATAAACACATTATCTGCAGAATTAATTTTATTTGTAGCAACATGTTGTGATGTCTACTATTCCCTTACTGAATTCCATAAGGACCAAATAAAAATAAACTTGTGCCCATAAAAAATAGCACAAGTACTTTTTAGACAATAAAAATATTTTCTAGCTCTTGGAAAGGATAAAGGACTCTCCCATCCTCTCCATCCCTCCACCTCTCTTTCTTTCCTTTGATCTTTCTGATACTGATCAGAAAGCCGAGCAGAAGAAAAGTGTATTTTTTGATAGAGGTGGAAAATTCAAGTGTTAAGACCTTAGTAATTCATCCTTTAGCCTGAAAAAAATCATCCTATTCCATAATTCATACTGATAGATGATGTTTAGCATTCAAGCAGTTATACATACCAGTGTACACCACCCCTGAAGATGTCTTTGTAGAATTTATTTTCATTAATTTTTATATAAAATAAAACTGAAAAATAAAGATTTTCATTATGTTTCTGAGATACTTTAATGTTCACAAGAATTTAAAAACAAACAAACAAACAAAAAAATAAAACAGCTATGTGCTTCCTCTGTAAGCCAGATGAAGCCAGCAAGGCCACTACTGGTTTAAAGGAACCTAAAAGGAAAAATGAATAAAGTCTCTTTCATGTTTACCTTCATGTAGATAAATGAGTGTACATCTCAGAAACGCCTATATCATTTATAAAACACTCACAACAAATTCTCTCTTTAGTTCATGGTATTATTTTAAATTTTATCTTACAGCAGAGGAACGCTGTCTGCAAAAATTAATTGGAAGCCACCTTTAATCTTTTTTCTTTCAAAGTAATATTTAGAGGACAATGTAAATGATCATGATTTTTACCTATCTCAAGTTTCAAGAGCAGCACATTCACACACCACCAGTTCATTGAAGGAAGGAATATTCACTTTTTTCCAGTTAAAAATTATTCAAAATTTTAGGAATGAACTTAACTACATAATTGTAATTTAGCCTGCAACCCTGGCAGATTTGTACTGATGCCTTAATATTCATTGTTAGAGGACAGACTTGTATCAGGAAGGGCTCATCACATTCCATCACTGACTTCCTACTTTATCTGAGGGTGAACTTAAAAACACCATGGATATTTCTGAAACCCTGTCAAGTCAGCAGTAGTTTATTTTGTGTATGTTTATATACCCATCATCAACTATTAGTTTGAAACAAATCAGCTTTGAGTGGAAGGGCTCTCTATTAAACTTTACAAGCATCTTAATATTTTGGTAGTTACTATTTATTGGTAGAGATGCCATTTCAATACATATTTTAAAATAATAGCAAGGATGCACAACTCTTCACTTAATTACTGCCTCAATCTGCATTAATAAACATAGAACCTGCATTAATAAACATAGAACTCAAGATAGGGATTCATGCTAATAATATTTATTTTCTTTTTTTAGCAGTTTTAAAATGGATACCAAATGTGGAAATGGGGAGCAGGATGGAAAAAGGAGGGCTATTTTTTTTTTTTTTTGAGGTGAAGTCTGAACTTGGTCTTTACTGGAGCTCTAGGGCTAAAATTGAACTATGGAATTCTTCTGTCCAGTAGCTAGGGTGTTGTTTGCATTTATCCCAAACCTGCTCAAAGCCAGTGGCTTTGCTGCCTAACTTCAGAATTTCATCATCAGTGATAACATCATTGATCTCAAGTGCAACATTTGAGAAATGATGTCATACATGAATCACAAACCAAAGTATCCACAGCATCTGTCAAAGAGCACACAGCTAAGATGATGATAGCCTCCAGTTACCTCTTAATTGAACAATTGCTTATTCTTTAAAACTGAAGGTGAATTTCCACATTTCACCATTATTTCCCCAAATTTATTCGGCTTGTTTTTACTGTGCTGTTGTCTGATTTTCCTGTTTACACCCATCCTTATTACGATGAAGTGGGCTATGAATGTTCCTCAAAGACCCAGACAGTAAAGGTTTGATTCTCAGCCTGTGGCACTAATAGGAGTTGATAAAAATCACTAGGGGGTGGAGGTTAGTGGGAAAAAGGTGGAGTTAGGGGAAAGGAGGTGGGGCTTAGTTAGGAGGTTAGACCATTTCAGACATGCCGTTGAACGGGGTACAGGTGCTTTGCCTTTTGGAGTCCTTTTGCTTTCCTTCCAAGGCCACATAAGACAAACAGATTGTCCCTGCTATGGGCACCTGCTATAATGCACTGGCCAGAAACAAGCCAGAGACACTTCAAAACTAGCCCTGAACTGAAACCTCTAATATGATGAACCACTCAAAGCAGACCTTACTGTCTTCAGGCTGATGATCACAAGTAGAAATATGATGTTCATAATTAGTTTGGTCAAAAAAACATATTGTAGGGATATGATTAGTAAATATATTTTCCATTTTATTTGTATTTTAATTTTAGATAACAATGTGTTCATTAAGACATTTTCATATTAGCATATATTGTGTTTTGGGAATATTTGCTCTACATTCCCCTTTCTTGTCCTTCTTCTACCCTTTCTCCTCCCAAATAGAGCCCTTTCTGATCTCAGTTTTTTCTTCTGTATACAGACAAGTAATTTCCCTGTTTTCCCCTTCATGAGAATTCAGCAAAGCGCAGCAGTGATAGATTGATATTGATTACTGCAAAATTATAGAGCGTTCAGGAAGCAGATGTTTTGTTTACATTTATCAAAGCAAGGCATAAATTGACCCCAATGAAGGTCACTGTTTTGTGTCAAGAGCAAAACCTGTTTATTTAATCCTAAGACTTCTAGAAATGTTAACACGTTATAAATACTCAGTTACTTTTGGCAGATTGGTTAATCTGGCTTGGACTAGCACTGCCAAGGAAAAAAGGGTATTTTTTCTAGTTGTTATTTGTGGCTGGCTACCACTTCTTTTATTTTTAATAGATAAACATGTTCTCTTTTCCTCATTCTAAGACATTCTTGTCCCTTTGCAGGTAAAGAGGACTTGTCTGAAAAGAAATTCTCCCTTGATCCTGTACATGTCAGGAGCACAGACTTGGGGACATACGTGCTGCTGGCTTTGACTCTTCCATCACTGTCACACCAGGATGTGTGTACCCAATTAAATACACAGAAAGCTCAGAATTCTCCCTAATGAAGGCTTTGTGTGACTCAGAAGACATCTGTCTTTGTCTCTCTGTTGCTCTCTGTCTCTCTACACAAGTGTCTGGTGTATGGGAATGTAAATGTTCATGTACATGGAGATGAGCAAACATGTGTGCACATATGTGCAGAAGATATAGGTTGAGCCAAGTGACTTCCTCTATTTCTGTTTACCTTACTTTGGGAGTTAGACTCACTCTCTTCACTTGTAGATCACTGATTCAACAAGACTACTTTGCCAGAGAACCTGATGGGTCTTCCTGTCTCAACCTCTCCGGCGTTAGGATTACCAGTGTGTGCCACCATGTCTACCTCTTTTTACTTGTGTGTTAGGCATCCAAACTCAGGCCTCCTGCTTATATGGCAAGTGTTTTACAGACTTAACCATCTTTCTGGGCCTCACAGAATATCCTGATACAATTGTTTTTGTTTCTTCTACCTGTGACTACTTACAATAGTTTATTTTTTCCATAAACACAGTAGTACTGACAACACTAGAAGTTTCTACTACTTACCAACTATATGAGAAGTAACTATTGGCTTACTATTTAATGGATCAATCTTCAAATGACACAATATGTTTTGGAACAATATATAGGTATCACTTACTGAGGTGGTCTCTATTAATAGTTCTTAATAGGAGGCAGCTAAAATAATTCTTTGACATTCTTTTGAGGTGGTTTGGGTCATTATTACAACAGTGGAGGGAGCGCTATGGCCATCCAGTGAGCTGGCCATAGCCTGCTGATGGGATTCCCGTGACTCCTATGACAGCCCTTGTAACAAATGATGATCAGATCTGAAACCTCAATATTGAAAATGCTCAAATACTTGAGTCTAAACTAAAGCTTCAATATCATAATTTAATACCATCATATAAGCCATTTGTTCTTAAATAGATTCTTTATAATATTAAAAAATAGCTATCCCTTACAGGGTATGGTGATGCATACTTGTGACCCTAGCTCTGCAGACACTGAATCAGTGGGTTAGGGAATTTGAGGTCAACCTGGTTATATAGCAAATGGGAATCTATCCTAAGCTATACAAGGATACCATGGAAACACTGGTCCAGAGCACTCTGCCTCTCCTTTGCCCTAGTCAAGTCAACACAGCCAAAGGCAACATACTTAACATGATATGTATCTGTAAGCATCACAATTCTTACCTTTGCTGAAAGAGGCTCTGTACTTTCAAACATAGTTTCTATATTATTTGTTGCACAGAGTCCATTCTCTTATATTAATGTATTTGAACCCACAAATATAGCTTTATCTCTATCCTCACATTACTCTATCTATCTATCTATCTATCTATCTATCTATCTATCTATCTATCTATCTATCTATCATCTATCCAAGAATCGTCTATTTATCATCATCATTTATCTATCTACATTATTGCATGCATCTGTATCCCATCAGTATGAATACTTCTGATTGCTTTTTCTTTACATATGTTAGCTTCAGACTTCTAGAAACCAATTCCATGGCTCACTCTGAGTCAATTACAGAGCTCATTGAATGAAATTCTCCCCTCATGTAAGTCAGGATTGTGCTGTAATGCTCAGTGGACTCCCACATCATTAATTCAGTATGTTCATTTATCTTTCTGATCCATTGACCTGTCACTTTTTAGGAGAAAAACATGGTAAAGTACATTGTTTTCTAAGACAAAACTAATCACACTAACTCCTTGAAAGTCAGACCAAGTGCTCCTTAAATCAATGTTCTAATTTATTTTCCTTTAATTTTAAACCTGAGCCTCTATTTAATTTAATATCTAGAAATTTAAAATAGTCACAAACAACATTTGTAATTTGGGTGATTGAAAAGTTGAGATTATCCTGTTTTTGAGTTCCTTGAAAGAGTTGAAGCAATTTTCTTCTCAATAATAGCACAGTGATGTAGAGATCAGTCCTGAGGGCACAGCTGTGAAGCCACAGCCATTTCCAAACATCCAGGGTTAATTCCACAGTAGGATTGTTTTTGATATCTTATTTGCATAAGTAACAGTCCCATTGTTACTCAAGAAGCAGCAAAACATAATTAGTGCTTTTGATTCATGTTTCTTGGACCCCCTGTTCCTCTTCTTGTCTTTTTTTTTTTATTTCAAATCTGCTAAACAAAAGAAATCTGCTCAAATAAAGCAATTTGAACAGTGAGCTCAGATTAAGGCAGCTGGAAACACCCCTGTCTTAAATATTCAGAATAGGAGCTAAGCATATTTTATATTCTCTATCTAATCCATGGTTTGTCTTTGTAGGCAGCAACACTACTGGAAACAGAGGTAAATCATCGTGGGTAATATTTATTAACATCCAACCTTACCATCCATATGAGCCACACAGTCAGATGGACAGCTGACTTATATGCTATCTTTCTTATATTTCCTTGATCAGTTTCTGTGGGAAGAGCAGAGAATCTGCAACTGAGAAGTTCTAGTTAGTTCCTTAACCTGAGTCTTCATTCAGAGCTCAGAGAAGCAGATTATGAAAACCATCAAAGATCCACACATGGAAAATTTGCAGAGAGCAGGAGATCTTGGAATACTCAGCCTTAAATGGGATTTCTCCATCAAATTTCTTCCCTCAGAGCTCAAGGAACTCTGGGAAGAGGGGGTTGAAATAATAGGGATAGAAGACACCAAGAAAATAAGGTCTTCCAGGCACAAAAGGACTGAACCACATCTGAAATTACAGAGACTGTGACAGCATTTATGGGCGCTGAACCAGTCTAAGCCAGACACGGTCCCAGTGCTGAGAGATGAAGAGGATACAAGCTCCCACCCCTAACCCAGAAGCTATCTACTAAGAACAACTTTTCATAAAAGAAAAAAATTTTCCTCAAGGGATGTAGATGTAACCAACTGTCTTATTAATTAAGAAACACAGAACCAATGCAAAAAGAAAGTCAAGAGGTCAGAGCTAAGAGCTAAAACCTTACCCTTCCTCCTGTGGTGATCCTACCTCTCCGAACCAGAGCTACTTCCTGTGTGTCTGTCTTTTTATAGTGTTTCTGTTCTGCCTTCTCATTGGTTGTAAACCCAACCACATGACCATCTCATCACTGCCTGTCTGTATAGACCTCCAGGTTTTCTATGGTTGGTATTGAGATTAAAGGCATGTGTATCCAGTACTGGCTGTATCCCTGAACAGAGAGACTTACCTAGCTCTGCCTAACAAGTGCTGGGATTACAAGCATATGCCACCACTGCCCTGTTTTCCTATGGCTTGCTAATAGCTCTGACCCCCGGGCAACTTTATTTATTAACATACAAATAACATTTGAATACAAATAAAATAAAGGGAATCTCACTAGGTATACAAACCACTCCTATAGTTGGGCCCCATGCCCAACAGTAGATGGCCAACTCAAAATGAACTTAATGGTATTTTTGGAGACTGTTTCATAATACAGATAGGCTTTCTTTGTCTGGGCTTTCTTTATTTCCTTACAGATCTTGTTTGTGTGCAAATGTCTGAGACTCTGTGTCTGTTTCATATATTTTTTACTTTTCTATTCGTTTTATCTTATTCTGTTTTTGTTGTTGTTGCCATTTTCTTTTCCAATGAGAGAAAAAAGAATATGGATTTGGGTGGGTGACAAGGTAAAGAGGATCTGGATGAGTTGAGGAAGTCAAAACCATTGTCATAATTTACTGTATGAAAAAAGTTATTTTCAATAAGCAAAACAAATCAATGACAACAACAATAAGAAAAACCCATAAATTTCTTAAAACAAAACATGACCATTTTAGGAAATACATAACAAAGAAAATCTGTGACATATTTCAGAATATTCTATTGTTTGTTTATACTTTTAAAAATAGAAATTTTCCAAGAACAGATTCATATATAATTTTTAAAGTTCCCAAGGTAATGCAGACATTGCCATGTAGTTCTGCCAAGTTTCATGGCTAACAGGTTATAAGGAAGAGACATGGGAGCCACATCTAAGGAAAATTACCCTACCACTAACTAATTTATAATTTAAATTAATCCATTTTTTCTTAGGATTCCATTCATGGTTCCACAGTGGATTTAGCCTTGTCTTGGGCTCTTTATCAGTGTACAAATCTCCAGACTTTCATTTTCTTTATGTTTGTATGTATATATGTATGCATGTATGTATCTGTCTTTTTATAATCTGTCTGTCTATCTAACATCTATCTATCTATTAATCTTTACCTATCAATCTATCTATCATCTATCTATCTCTAATAGCTTTGACAGTTTTGAGGAATTCTGCTGCACTGTCTTCTACATTGGCTTTGCTAATGCAATGCTTTTCTGATAATTAGATGCTGTTAGTTACATTTTCGTAAAATGAAGAAGGAATTTGTGAAAGACAACCTACAATGCTGTGTACATGTGATTATCTTGATTGGCCTATCTTAACTCTTTACCTAGTAAAATGAGACATGAAGAAAAGGTGTGGTAAAGTATGCTTTGCTCCCCAAAGTTATGAAAACATAGAATACCTTGATTTCATTGTGCTTCCAGGGAGAGTTCTATAATTCATAAAAAAAAAAAAAATGATTAGTCAAGCAAGTTCTATTACATAGGCAGCCCCTGGCTTCTCCTACAAGTAAAATAGATATTGTTACTTGGTTGCTGTCTCTCTCAGTGCTCTTGGCACTCCAAAGATCAAAGATTTTTTTCCTGTGACTAATTCTCCAATGGGGGGAAATGCTTTTATTCTGTTTACTTTTTCTGAAAGGACAGGAACAACAACTTCCAGCAAACTCTGTATTTTCATTAAGAAATTGTCCACAAAATGTAGAATATGAACATATGAACATTTCCCTTCCCAGAAGGTTAACAGCTCATTCACTATAAGCAAATTAAATAGTCAAGCAGGTCAAGAAACAGATCACTATCAAACGATGAACATTTTTTTTTCTCTTGCAAACTTCTTAAGCCACAGTTTAAATATGATGGTCTTTAGTCAAACATGTCTTCTCCCTTGTCCTGATAGGACTTGGGGGGAATTCTTAAATTTGTAAATTTATTTTAATGAAATTCTTTGGGGATAGTTTGAATTTTTTTAAATAAATAATTTGTTATTTACTTATTTATTGTGTGTGAGAGAGACAGACAGAGACAGAGACAGACAGACTGTGTATACATGTGTGCAGATGCCTCTGGAAGTGAGAAGAGGGAGTCAGATCCCTTGGAGTTGGAGTAACAGGAAATTGTGAATAACCTAACATGGGTGGTAAGAGTTGAACCCAGGTCCTTTGTAACAGCATCCTGCACTCGTGACCACTCAGCCATATGTCCAGGTCTGATCATTCTTTATTAACAGTACTATTTCTCTCTTCTGTCCTCCTGGTACAACAGCTATTCACATTTTACACTATCTGATGGAGCCCCACTACCAGGGATGCTCTTTTATGTTTTAAGCTTTCCATTCTATAATGTTTCATGTTGGAATTTGACTATTTCTTTTATGTGGTCTGTACTTGAATGCTAAAATTTCCCAGTTTCCCCCAAAATGAGCCCATTCATGTGTTGCCTTTGAAACACATAGGTAATAGTTTTGAATATCAATAATTACTCATTCTCATATCTTAGCTGTTCTCAAACAAACACTATTTATATTGTTTTACGTCAGTGGTGTGTGTGTGTGGGGGGGGAGTGTATGTGTGTGTGTGTATGCCAGAGACAGAGAGAGGAAATTTAAGCACTTATGTGTCAAGACATCCTCATGTAATTCAGAGAACAACTTTTGGGAGTCAATATTTCTTTCTTTTTTTAATTTTATTTTATAATTTAATTTAATTTTACATATCAGCCACAGATACCCTTGTTCTCCCCCCTCCCGCCCCCACCTTCCTCCCAGCCCACTCCCCATTCCCATATCCTCTAGGGCATAGACTCTCCTGAGGATTAAGTTCAACCTGGTAGATTCAGTCCAGGCAGGTCCAGTCCCTCCTCCCAGGCTAAGCCAAGTGTCCCTGTATAAGCCCCAGGTTTCAAAAAGCCAACTCATGCACTGAGTACAGGACCCAGTCCCACTGCCTGGATGCCTCCCAAACAGATCAAGCTAATTAACTGTCTCACTTATCCAGAGGACCTGATCCAGTTGGGGCTCCTCAGCTATTGGTTCATAGTTCATGTGTTTCCATTCGTTTGGTTATTTGTCCCTGTGCTTTATCCAACCTTGGTCTCAACAATTCTTGCTCATACCAATTTTTTTTTCAACAGTAGGTTTGAAACTTATGTTGTCAGGATTGGCAGCAAGTCCCTTTCCTCCCTGTAAGACAAAGTGCTAAATGGTCTTGTTAATAAAAAACCCAAAGCCAGATATTGGGGTTAAAACCGAGAGATCAGAAAAGCAGAAGAAAGCCAGCCATGTTCTCACCACTTGGAGATCTTCAGCAAAAGAGACCTACTTTCTGTATACCCACACCTATGCCTTTCTGTTCTGCCATCTCATTTTCTCTCTCCACTCAGCTACATCACTTCCTCTTCCTACCCAGCTCTGTCACTGTTAGGGGCTTGTTTTCAGGTGAAAATCAGAGAACTGTTCATTATTCTTGAATAGGCAGCTATTTGCTTTCTGCTTTTAGCAATAGCTGGTGCAAAAAGAAAAAAAAAGAGTCACAGTCATATTTCGTACACAATATATTTTTTCATCAAGTCAATTTAACTATTTTTAACTTTAATTTTTCTTTGGAAACAATATCAGCATTTGTGCCTGCTTTTCTGCCTGGGTATTGGAAATGATGATCTCTAATTCTTACCAGTGCTTCTAAAGAGGATGTTTATATAAATGTTAGTGAATTGAATATAGAATATGCAATGTTGAAGGCAAACAAATGCTTCTTTTGTAGTGCACTTAAAAGGCAACTTGGGGCAATTTAGGTAGTTTGTAAACTTGAGTATACAAATACACATGCACGTATGTATACACACATACACACATATACATATTATTTTTGGCTTTTATGTATTTGTGAAAGAAATTTTCCATGAAATTGTCATAAGCATTTGGATGTTTTATCGTTTTGTACAATGATCATTTAAGAGACTTACCCTTTTGGTATAAATATTTACCAGGCTAACCGCACAAATGTCGATATATTAACCTCTTTCAATGTCTGTCTTAGAGGAAGAGAGATGCTTCCCTGTATTGTATGTCAGAACTAATGATCATTTGCCTTACAGCACATTTTCAGCTGACTAGCTTCCCTAATTCTCTACTCCAGCTCCAAGAACCTTAGGAATTATAGGTCCTGCTTTACATGGATAGATTCAAACTGTTAGGCAATTGTGAAACTATCTTGTCAGTAGACATCATAACAGCTGCGAGTCAAAGATATTTGTTATTTCCAAAGCTAATTCCTACTCAAAGTTATTTGTTGAGATAAACACTATGAGAACTATACTGATTAATATCATTGTGATGAGAAAGCACACTGTCCTTCTTAGCATGGTTCTTGAAAGCTTAACATGTCTCATATTTTTTGGCATCATACACTATTCCTTTAGATTTATCCATTTCATACTCCAAATAATCAGCCTGCTCATCATCAGCACACCTACATTTCTATTTCAAATTTGGAAGTCAGCGTGTTACTACACACTTATTAGAACAGGTGACAAAATATCCTTATTTTCTGAAGAGCATAATCCCCAAAATCTATGTATGACTTCAAATGTAGAGGTTCTCCAAAATAGTCCTTTGCCACAAAATATTGTCTACTGTAACTGTGCATGTGGACATTATCAGGCTTCATGTTCTATTGATGAATTCTAGAACCCCTTCAGTTGCTGTTAACTAACTTCTTTAGGTAAGCACAGAATTACCCAAAATCTTTGCCAGTCTTCTTATACTCAGGAAGTTGCTTTCCTAGCAGGAGCTACCATATCCTAAAACTTCAGATTTGATGTTTAGTTCAACACATTGACTATCAAAGTAGGTCTCCTCAATGAAGAACATTAACTCTGTCTTTGCTACCACTTTAAAAATGGAAGTGATTCAAATGCTTTCCTGGTAATTCATTTGAAAGTGATATATGATTTACAGAAATTATAGGTGTTCAGAAAATAGGCCAACCTTAAATAAAACTGAGAGTAGGGGTTGAATTTGTTTTATAGGTTGTAAACATTTCCAGAGATTGATTTTAAATATTAAGGAAGAATATGAGAATGATGAAGGACAATTTTATGGATGATTAGCCATGATTGGTTTGTAAAGGGCACATTGTAGAGAGGGTTCGCTTCTGTGTGCTGAAGCACAGGAGGAGTGCAAACCATGACCTGAATGAGTTGACAATTCAGAGTGGAACTCTGATCAAATCTGACATTTTCCCTTTTTTGTCTCAACTTTTGAGTTTAAGGGATAGAATTATTTAGGAGTAGATTAATGATTTATTCCTCAGAAACTCATTTTCTTTACAATCATCACCACTATTATCCTTAAAAATTGACACTGTAGTTAATGTGTCAAGCACTTCTCTGCCACAGGTGACAAGTAGCCTCTCACATTCTTGACCTCCTCTGTGTTCAGACACAAATGACACTTGACATAATTTTCCATGTTCAAAGAGTTAAGATTGAAACTTATGCCTAAGGCCCCAGCCTATGTCCTTTCTAAAATATGTCATTGATTTTAGTCTACTTGTAACTGACATTTAAATAACTTATCTCTACTTGTTATTATTAATATGAGATCCATTTGATTTTATCTGTTGAATAATGATTTCCCTCTTCTTGAAGAAAACCACATGGGCTCTTATCAATTGATTTTTTCTTTTTATTTTATGTGTATGAGTGGTTTGTGTGCATGTATGCATATGCACCACATGTATACCTTTGCATGTGAAGATCAGAAAAGGATGCCAGAGCCCTTGAACTGAAGTTATAGATGCCTGCATGCTGTCATGTGTGTGCTGACAAACAAGCATGGGTCTTATATATTATCAGGAAATGCTCTTAGCACTTAACTATCAGTTCAACTCTAAGGGTGACTAATAAAATATATTTAATTACTACCACATCAGATAAAATATACTACTAGATTTTATTTGAGGGGAAGGGCTGGAAAACATTAAGTGGAGTTACTTTCTTTGTGATTTCAAACTTGGTTCTTTGACCAGCTCTCACTTCTGTGGATTTCACCTTAAAGGATGTTTTCTAAGTGCGTATTTCATGATAGAATCAGAACTGGACCTAGGATGGAAGTATAGGTGACACCCTTTTGAAATAGTGGGAGGAAATACACTCAAGCATGAAATTTGTACAAACCAAAGGAAAGTAACAAGGAAACTTCACCTTGTTAAATTATTATTTTGAGATTATGATCTATATTGAGTTGTATATGATGACTTTATCATAGGTTTGAGGTCTGATTCAGAACTGTCCAGCCTTTGATGGAAATAAGTACCAGCAATAACTCCATCAATAGCTTTGTCTATGCTGCATCACTCTGGTGACCAGAGATGGGTGTGCTGGATCTCCTGACATCCAAATGTATCTCTCAGTAGCTTGAGGCCTGCTAGCACTGAAGCTTCAGTGTAAACTTTTAAACATTAGTGTCTACACTACTCTAGAGAGAAGCTTTTGCTGGATTCTTAGCAAAGCTACTCTCCCTCCCAACCTCCCTCTCTTCTCCTGGCTCACTTCTCTCCTCCCTCCTTCCCTTCCTTCTCTTATAATAACCATAGAATTGTAAATTTGTGGAATTTGTTTTACATCAAGAGACCTCCCTTCTCTCTACTGTTGGCCAAACACAAATAGTAAATAAGCTGAATGTGAGCCTAACTGTAATTTAAGAGTTATTGGTTGTTACTGTTACCTTAAGACCCCTGACAGCTGTATAACCTGGAATGTAATTTCAATAACTGCCATAAGGCACTATTCATATTTCAACTATGCTGATTAAAGCCTGTGAATTCCAAACCTTAAAGGTTTTAAAAATACATGTTGAGTTACGAAAGTAAACTTACAACATTAATATTTGATTTAAGGTCTATTGTAAATTTAGGACAGGCCATAAAACTTTATTTCACATTTTTACATTCAGCACTGATAACCAGGGAGTTTTTGTCTGATATTTTCTGTGCCATGTCTCCGTCTGGTATTGAAGAACCTCTGAAGTAATAATTTTTTATCTGAGTACGTATGCACTAGAATGATCTGAAATATTGGTTATCCTGATTGGTCTTGTGCTGATACTTCTTGTGCTATCTCAGAGTCAGAAAGAAAAATGGCATCTGAAATTTGGCACAGATCCTTAATTATTTTAACCAAAGATTATTGAAGATATATATCATTTAGCACATTCATGCTGAGATTTCATCAACGCTGAGCATTGTATTAAACTATTATCTCTTGAATGTAAACCCAGTTACATATTTGACTACCACAAACCTGCAAGTTTTACTAAAAAATCTAGGGTACATTCCGACTCTAGGGGGCAGTCTAGGGTGCCTTCAGGCATTTCTGGGGAAGGGCCCTCTTGTTATCTCCCTGGCAGTGTTATTTTTTTTTCTCTCTAGCAAAGGAATTTTGTGTAAATGTACCACATTTCCTTATCCATTCTTTGGTTGAAGGATATCCAGGTTGTTTCCAGTTTCTGCCTATTGTGAATAAAACTATGATGAACATGGTTGAGCAAATGTCTTTGTGGTAGGATGGAGCATCCTTTAAGTATATGCCCAAGATGTGAAAAGCTGGGTCTTGAAGTGGATTGATTGCCCCTTTTCTAAGGAACCACCATAGTGGCTGTACAAGTTTTCACTGTCACCTGCAGAATGTTCCATTTGTTCTACATTCTCACCAATTGTCACTTGTGTTTTTGATCTTCGCAATTCTGACAGGAATGAGATGGAATCTTTAAGTAGTTTTAGTTTTCATTTCCCTGATTATAGCAGGGTTTTTTTGGACTTCCAGACCCCAAATCATGACACAGAGACTTATTATTAATTATAAATCTCATCCTATAGTTTAGGCTTGTCCTAATAGCTCTTATAACTTAAATTAACCCATTTCTATTAATCTATGGGCTGCCATGGGACTCATGTCTTTTATCTTTCCTCCTGCATGTCTTGCTCTATCTGCATCTGGCAGGCAACTCCACCTTTCTTCTTTCCTGAGACCTCTCTGTTCCTAGAAGTCTCACCTAAACTCTTCCTGCCTAGCTATTGTCAATTCATCTCTTTATTAAACTATTCACAGTAACATATCTTCACACAATGTAAAGGAATATTCTGTAACACATGATGGATAAAGATGTTGAACATTTCTCTATGTGTGTCTTAGCTATTTGAAATTCCTGTGTTGTGAACTCGCCATTTAGATCTATACCCAAACAAAGAATGGATAAAGAAAAAAATGTGGTATATTTACACATCAGTTTAAAAAAATGGCATCATGAAATTTGCAAACAAATGGATGGAACTAGAAAAGATCATCCTGAGTGAGGTAACCCAGACCCTGAAAGACAAGCATGGTATGTACTCACAAGTGGTCATTAGCTGCTAAATAAAGGAAAATCATGCTACAATCCATAGACCTAGAGAGGCTAAGTAACAAGGAGGGTTCAAGGGCACACACATAGATCTACCTGGGAAGGGGAAATAGAATGACTGATCTAACTTGAAGCCCATACCATGAGAGAAAGCCCATGCCTGACACTGACTGAATGGCCAGGAAGCAGAAGCAGGACATCCCAGAGACCAAAGATAGAACTAAACACAACTGGCCAATAAGAAAAGTCAATGAAATGATTCCTAATGATATTCTGCTATACTCATAGATTGGTTCCCAGCACAATTGTCATTAGAAATGCTTATCTAGTAATTGATAGGAGCAGGTGCAGAGACCAACAGCCAGACATTAGGCAGATCCAGGTGAACCCTGCAGAATAGGGGGAGAGAGAATTGTGGGAGTCAGAGGGTTGGAGGACTCCATGAGAACATGGGCCACAGAATTAAATAAGCAGGGCTCAAAGAGGCTCACCGAGACTGAACTGACAAACATGGCCCATGCATGGGTGTGAATTATATCTTCTGCATGTATCTTATGGGTATGTAGCTTGGTAGCTTGGTGTTCTTGTTGGACTCGCAACAGTGGGAGTATCTCTGACTCTTTTGTCTGTGTTTGGGACCCTTTTCCTCCCACTGGTTTGCTTTGATATGAGGGATTCTGAATAGTCTTCTTGTAACATGTTAGACCATATTTAGTGAATATCCCTGGGAGGCCTGCTGTTTTTAGGGGGGTGTGGAATGGAGGAGAAGTCGATCTGGGGAAGAGAAGAGAAGTAAGGGAAGGGACTGGAAGGAGTAAAGAGAGGAGAAATAATGTATGAGAAAAGGATAATAGGGGAAAAAAGGAAGTTTACTTACATGTTTCCAGATGATGCCTGTTTGGAGTGTTTTTCACAGTCTCACAAACAGCTCACTTATATCTCTTATCTCCATGTCTTCCTGTGTTAGGTTCCATTAGCCCATTGTTTGTTTGTTTTTCAAGACAGGGTTTCTCTGTGTAGCTTTGCGCCTTTTCCTGGAACTCACTTGGTAGTCCAGGTTGGTCTCGAACTCACAGAGATCTGCTTGGCTCTGCCTCCAGAGTTCTGGGATTAAAGGCGTGCGCCACCACCGCCCGGCCCCAAACATTTTTTTTTAATTAATTTTTTTCATTCATTTTGTATAATGACCATAGTTTCCCCTCCCTCTTCTCCCCTTCCTTCCCTTCTTACACACCCTCCTCCACTCTTCCTCTGAGTCCATTAAGAAAGGGGAAAACCTGGTGTCAGGGAAACCCCCAGGAATCCACAGGATGGCACCAGCTAAAAACTCCTAGCAATAGTGGAGAGGGGGCCTGAACTGGCCTTCTCCTGTAATCAGATTGGTGACTACTCCAACTGTCATCATACAGCCTTCCTCTAGTAACTCATGGAAGTAGATGCAGAGATCCACACCCAAACACTGGGCCAAGCTCCAGGAGTCTTGTTGAAGAGATAGAGGAAGGACCCTCAGCGACAGCTGACCTGAGCTCCTGGGAGCTCACCAACTATGGACGGAGAGCTAGAGAGCTAGAGAGCCTGCATGGGACTGACCTAGGCCCTCTGCATGTGTGTGGTAGTTATAGAGCTTGATCTGTTGGTGGGGCTCCTAGCACTGGAATCAGGACCTGTCCCTGGCACTTGAGCTGGCTTTTGGGAATCCATTTCCCATACTGCATTGCCATGCTCAATCTTGAGGTGTGGGGAGGAGCTTGGTCCTGCCATAACTTGATGTGCCTTGCTTTGTTAACTCCCATGGAAGACTAGCCAAAACTTTTACCTTTTATTTATTTTTGAGACTGACAGGAGGGGACAAATCAGTGACAGGTGTTGTAGGGGAGGAACACCACACACACACACACACACACACACACACACACACACACTCACTCACTCACATGCACAGACCTTTTCTGAGTTATCTGGATTATTTCTAAAGCAATTTCCAATTTCTTAACCACTTAGATATTGCATAATAATTTAAAGTGTGCTGTCTATGACTTTATTGGGGATGATGTATGTATTGTGTAATGCATATGTGCATTTATATGGAACCTGGAAGATAATCTTCAAAATCATTCCATTGACACCATCCACATTTTGTTTTTAGCTATGGTCTTTGCTTTTCCTGGAATTTAGCAAGTAGTCTAGGCAGACTGCCCTTGAGTTCCAGGGATCTACTGTTTCTGCCTCCCAAGAGGTAGGATTACAAGCTGGAGTCACAACTCCTGGCTTCATTTATGAGTTTAAGGAATCAAATCATGTCATTCTTTCAAGGAAAACACTTTACTAGTCAGCTCTTTCCAGCTTATATCACACCTATGATAATTAAATTTTGCATTATAATGCTCAAATATTGGTTTAATTGTATTATCATAAGAGAAAATTTGCAGAAAACTTTTAAAGTATAATTCTTTTATTATTTACAACATGAGATATTTATTTTACTTTGGAACGAACACTAACTTAGGTTAATTTTTATACTTCTCTATCTTTCTTCTTGAAATCAATTTTCTATATAGGCAACAGTAAAAATATCTTCTTTCAGATTGTGTTATTATCTGAAAAATAATTATTATTTTTGCACTTTATGCAATAAATAATATTTATGCTTAGGAGTAAGGCAAGTTCGAGAAAGCAGAATCATTATGTCTTCAAAACAGCCTACTTAACTTAGAGAAATATAATCTCCCTTCACCCCTTCGGTGTGTGTAGCATTTGAAAATGATTTTTCACTTAATTAGTTTCTTATTTATATGCATATGGATGTTTGGACTTCATATATGCTGCTGAATTACATGTATACCTTAGTCTTCAAAGACCAGAAGAGGGTGACAGATGCCCTGGGACCAGAGTCAAGGACAATTGGAAGTTGCCATGAGGGTGCTGGGAAACCCAACTGGGTTTTTTGGAAGAGAATCAAGTACTCTTAATTGCTGAGCTGTCTGCACAGCTCCTAAACTGACAGTCTTACTTGAACAATCAACAATGGCAGTTTTAAAGGGCATTATTTTTGCATAATTAAAAGAAACTTATATTGGGATTTGAAAGAGAACTCAGAGGTTAACCAGGCACTACTCCTTCAGAGGACCAGAGTTTGATTCCTGGTACCCACCTCAGGCAACACATGACCATATGTAACTCCAGCTCCATGAGGATTTGATGCCTCTGGCCTCTGTGGGCACCTGCCCAAACATGCAAATACTCAACCACAGACAAATGCACATAACAACTATTCAAAATAGTAAAAATAATTATTTAAAAAGAAACATATATACACTTTCATACACTGGCATGTAGCAGAATGAAGAGTTAAGGATTAATCTTAAGAATTCCAGCATGGATTCATACCAAGGCTGTATGTATGTGCTACACTGAGAAATCAGTTATAGATGCACAATTAGTCAAAGAAAAATTGAGGAATATAATTTATCACATGAACAAATTTAGATTTGTAACTTTCATTGAAACTCTTTGGTGACTGGTAATTAGCATTAGGGGCATTCAAAGGAGAAAACTATAAATACAGCAGAATTTATTTTGTTTTATATGACCATTGATTATTTTCACAAATTGTGACTAGGTTTACAATAAATTTTATAGGTGACCTTTTACACACTTAGATCATCAGAAAAATGCCCACATTATTTCTAGGATTGTTTACAGCTGTAGTTATTTTCTTCTTTTTTTTTTTTTGCTAATTTTAATGTATTCCCTGTTTTCAATTAAAATTTCAATGAGTAACTATGTGATTACATAGTTTTATTTATCATCTCCTATTTTCTAGGGGAAAATATTTGCATGTGAAATTGTTGATAGGAAAGTAACCATATGTTCTAAATTCTTAGTGTTTCCATTTTGGTCTTTAGGAAGACAAATAATATTTGAGATTGCCCAGAGAACAAATAAACAAACATTATACAGTAAAAAGTGTTTGTTCCTAAACACATGCACATATAAGCAACCCTTATGGGTCTTAATAGGTTAGAGATGTGTGTGTGTGTGTGTGTGTGTCATTATTAATTATAGACGAAGTCATGAACTTGAGAGGGAGTGGTCAGCAATGGAGAACTTGGAGAAAGGTGAATGAGGAGCAGAACTTATATCAATAAATCAGCTTTTATACAGGAAATTGTCAAAAACAATTTAAGGGGAAAGTCTCATATTTGAAGTGATTTATTTGTTCCCAATTACAATAATACTTAATTCTTAGGAATTATAATAAGTATTTAAAAACGAAACATGTCTGCCATTCTCAAGAAAGTCATAGACCAACACAGAAAACTTTCTACAGATCAATTAATGTGCAGATAATGAGGCAAGTCTTACAAGATATGGCCGAAAAAAGACCATTAAAGACATAAAAAAAAACCCAGACATTTCAGGTCTTTGACACTATCTTGCTCATTTTCTATTTTTGAATTGCAACAGCAATTACCTTTATACATTTTTTTAATGTTCTACAAACCTGTATTATATTGCTTGCCTAAGACAAAGGGTGTTCTACCTATTGATTATTAAGAAAAGACCTTATGATAGTGTCCCAGTTACTTTGCCAGACTGACCTCACTCACGGCTTCTTCATATACACTCCTCCTTAGCAATGTCAGAAATACTGTTTCAAGGACAAACCAAGTCACAGATTCTGGTCATCTGAATAAAAAATGCAAATGAATGATCATAGGCAAGAGAGTCTTGCAATGGGTATGACCCTCCTCATATTTTTACTTGAATTTCATTATGACTCTCTGTTCTATATATACACGATCACTTAATAGTTCAAAATTGATTATTCTCTTCTTTGCTTCAAGAAAAAAGGAGGTATATGTACTTATCACCTCTTTTCATTTAGTCTGATATTTCAGTTTATTTTATTTTATTGCATCTATGGTGTCCACATTCAGGTGTATATGGAAGCCAGTGTTGATATCCAGTAGTTTCCTTACTTGCCTTTTTATTTATCAAGACTGTATCTTTTCCTGAACCTGAGCCTTAAAAATCTGGTTACACCTGGGACCCACTATTTCCACACTTCAGTCATTAATATTACAGGTAGGCCATCATACCCACCCAACATTCACATGGATTTTTGAATCTGAACCCAGGTTTGCATTAAAAGCACTTTATCCACTGAACCATCTCTCAAAGCCCTCCATATATTTTCTAAACATAAAGAAATAACCTGTGTGCCATCAGTGGATATTTTGTTCTATAATTTTTAGGACTAATTGGTGTAGTTATTTAGTAAATAGTCATTTAGCACAGACTAGCCTGAAAGTAGCACACAAGTAAAAATATCATCCAACAGAACTCTTGTTCTCTCTAAATTTTTAAATAAGAGTTGATAATGATTGCTTCTTGATAAATTAAGATAACTTAATCACTAAGTTACTAAAATGAATTTAGCAGTAGTCTTAGAAATCATACAGTTTGGTAATGAATATTTAAGTGTTTTGAAAAAGATTATTGTATATGATATTTGTCATATATATGATATAGGATATATCTATGTCTTAGAGTTTCTGTTGCTATGAAGAGACACCATGTCCAGGAAAACTCCTATAATAAAGAAAGCATTTATTTCTGGCTAGCTTACAGCTCAGAGGTTTAGTCCATTTTAATCAGGGTAGGAAGAATGGCACCGTACAGACAGATATGGTGCTGCAGAGGAAACTGAGAGTTATACATCTGGATTGGAAGGCAGCAGGAAGAGAGAGTGACACTGAGCATGGCTTGGGCTTCTCAGACCCCAAAGCCCATCCTCAGTGACACACTTCTTCCACTGAAACGACATCTACTCCAACAAGGTCACATATTCTAATAGTGTCACTCCCTATGGGTTTATGGGGACCATTTCATTCAAACCACTACTATACATATGTATTCTGTAGTGACTATCAGATTCCTGACCTAAAAGGCTGCAAAAGGCATATAGAGTATTAGCACAAAAGTCCCTTCTGTCACCATTTTATATTTGCATCTCTATTCCTCTCAGCTTAATCAACCACTAATGCATTCACCATTTCTAATATTTTTATTTCAATAAAAATATAAATATGTAGAGTACAACTTTAAGTATTAAACCCTCCACTCAGCTTAATTATTGATGGTTTATTTAGAATGTTGTGTGTATCACTAGCTCATTTTTATTCTTAACAAGTAGTGCTCCATTGTAAGGATATAGTAAAGTTTGTGTAGTCCCTTGTCTGTGAGTGACGTCCAGGTTGTTAACAGCAAAGTTATTAAAAATACTTGTTTATGTGCAGACTTTTACATGATCACACTTTGAATTCTATGGATTAAAATATAGAAAATAAAATTACAAGTTTGTATGGAAGACAAATATGTCTTAAATTATTTTTGTATGTTTGGACACTGTAATATAATCACACAACTCCACTTTCTTTCCCTCCATTCATACTCTCCCAATTAACCCTTCTTTCTCTCTTTCAAATTCATAATTTTGTTTTTCATTAAATGTAATATATATTTAGGAATATATATATATATTTTTCTTCTCACCAACAGCTTATAGAAGATCCAGTTTCTTCATATCCTCAACAGTATTCAATGTTTTCTTTGTTTTATATTAATAATTGTGCTAGGACAACTCATGGTTTTTAAATACATTTCCTTATAGGCAATGATGTGTAAAATATTTTATTATGTTAATTTTTCTATGTGTTATTTTTCAGTGTTATTTTTCTTCTCTTTCTTAATATGAATGCTGGATTTCTTGGGAAGCTTCACTATTATGATGTGTGTACATCATAGAGGTGATAGCAGTATAAAGTACTACTTACCTACACACACACACACACACACACACACACACACACACCCTCCCCCAATTCCACCCAGATCCAACCTCATTCTCTTAGACCTCATTTTTGTACTTAAAAAAAATCAAGTACAGTTGAAGCTGCCCATGTACACTTGGATGTGTGGCCTTCCTCTGGGACATGGTCAAACCACCTGTTATTTTCCCCTTAGTGAAAATGGAATCTCCCTTTCCCAACACCTATCAGTAACCAATAGCCCCTTAGCTAGTGGTAAGCCTTCAGGACCACATACACCTCTCCACGCTAGAATTTGTCATGCTTGACCTCATGCATGTTGTCTCATGTATTGTAAATTTGTATGTGCAACTGATTTTGGAAAATATTGCTTTTGAGTTAACTGGAGAAGTGTACAAGGATTACTTTCTGTTATCTCCGCCAGCTGCATATAAATCTGAGTGTCTCAATAACATTTTAAATAAAAATTATATATTACTATGTTAAGCCACCAATAGTTTAAAACTATCTGCAATTAAACCTGATAAATGTATTCAGTGCTTTATTCCCATCAACTGCCTAAATTAAACATGATAAAATAAAATAATAAAGAATGCACAAGTTTTGTTTTATTTCAGCATGTACAAATACATGGAAAATTTAAGTTTAAAGATACTTTGTATCATTTTCTTCTGTCTTCTACTTGTATACCGAGAAGCAAGTTAAATATAGTAATTGGATTGGCGAGATAGCACAGTGGTTAAGAAGACATACTACACTTACCAAGGAACTGGGGTCAGTTACCACACCTACATTAGGCAGCTCTTAAACTGCCTATAACTGCAGCTACAGAGAGATACAACATTTCTGGCCTCCACAATCATTTCACTTATGAACACAGACAGACAGGCAGACAGACAGACCACCCCCACACATACGCATGTACTTCAAAATTATGAAAATAAAACTTCAAAGACCCTAAGTGACCCTTTGAAAAACAATTATCTTCATTCTGCATGGTCAGTAGGAAGACACTGACTCATTTATATAGACCAATATGACAAGGGGTTATACATGTGTAACACAAATCTTAGAAGGTCTTATTAATAAAAAACCTAGAGCCAGATATTGTGGTGAAAGCTGAGAGATCAGAGGGATAGAATAAGCCACAGTCACAAGTTGTTACTGTAAGAAAATCCTTAGCCCAAGAGAGAGCCACTTCCTGTATAGCCTAGATACCTTTCTGTTCCCTTAGTGTATTCTGGATATTTGGGAGTCTTCTGTTGAGAATTCTGTTTAGATCTGTACCTTGTTTTTAAATTATTTGGTATGTTGGTGTCTAGTTTCTTAAGTGCTTTATATATTTTGGAGGTCAGCCCTTTGTCAGATGTGGGGTTGGTGAAGATCTTTTCCCATTCTGTAGGCTGCCGTTTTGTATTTTTGGCCTTACAGAAAAGAGATCCCATTTATTAATTGTCAATCTCAATGTCTGTGCTACCATTGTTATATTCAGGGAGTAGTCTCCTGTTCCAATGTGTTCAAGGCTAGTTCGATGTAGCACAAGTTGCTAAACAGTCTTATTTATAAAGAACCTGGAGCCAGATATTGGGGTGAAAGCTGAAAGATGAGAGGAATAAAACAAGCCAGGTACAAGTTCTTACCACTAGGAAATCCTCAGCCCAAGAAAGCTACTTCCTGTATACTCATACCTTATATACGTTTCTGTGTCCTGCCATCTTACATCCTCTCTCTGCCCAACTACATCACTTCCTCTTTCCACCCAGCAGACAAAAGTCTAAACAGTCTTGGTAAATAAGAAACACAGAGCCAAATACAGAGGTAATAGCCAAAGAGATCATAGCAATAGCCACAACTAGCTTGAGCTTACCATCGACAGTAGCTTCCCCAGAGAGACGTTCTTCTTCTCTGACTTGTGTTTTCAGTGCCATTCTGTTCTGCCTTCTCATTGGCTCTAAGCCCAGCCACATGACTTCCTCATTAATGCATGAGAGACTGTTTGGAAATAGTTTCCATAAACCATTTGGAACTGAATATGGTTTGGAAGAAAATGAGTGATACATAAGTATTAAGATGTATTCTCTGTATATTAATGATTTATACCAGGTGTTTACAATGGAATCTTAAGGAGAAAACAAGATGACCTGTCTAAAATATATCTGCTCAATTTTTAAAACATATCTAATATGACTGTAATTTCTATTGTAATGTCTAACTACTATCTTTCATTTCTTTATGTCCTAATAGTTGGTAATAATGTAAAGTATTTAAAACTATTAATTGTCTTTTTCTTTTCTTTTCTTTTCTTTTTTTTTAAACAAGAACCTTAAATCTAATCTCCTTTGCTTAGCCTTTTTCCTAACCCTTGACAACAACTTGTAACCTACCCCCCTAAATAATGAAAATTATCCCAGACCCAAAACCCATTAAAAGAACCAAAAAAAAAAAAAAAAAACCACCTGCCTCACACCACCTCTTTGGGAATGTGGGCGTCATTCTTAAAATTGCTTGCTGCTGGGTATGGGCGAAGTTATCTTTATCCTGAAAGAAAAATTTTAGGTTAATTGTCAAATTCTAGGAAAAGTAACTATATCCTTCATTATTATCCAGTCTGTGTATAATGCCAAAGTTCAGGGTTTATCTCAAGTCCTTATTCAAGTAGTCTTTGAGACTGGATCATCTCAGCTAGTCATCTCAAAATTGCTCTGAGCACCTTGTAGTTCAAAGCTGATCTGTAGATGATGTTTGTCAACTTAGTGATATTATTATTGTCCATGTGGAATTGTTGTTGTTGTGGGGCCCCATCTTCTTCCTGGAGATTTCAGTTGATGTTAGGCCTGGCCATGATTTCCTGCAGAAAACTGATAAGAGACTCGAACACAAAGACATATATATGCAGCTAATTGAAGCCTTTTTTTTAGAATTAGTTAGTACTCTATATGACCATTCATATCTTAACAAAGTTTAAAATGTATATGTATATATTAATCTTGTAAATTTTGATATAAAATTTATACTTTAAGAAAAGTTTAAAGAATCAGAATAGAATCAAAGAGTTGAGATTAGTAATAGAATAGTCCCTTAATTAATTTGGCTTTTGTCCTGTCCCATAGCAGAAAATGGCTCTTTCTGGCATGATACAGGGAGTTTGCATTTTTCCTTTTAACAACATGCTTGAGTTTAAAGAAGGAGAGAGCCATTCTCCAACTCCAAAGTCAGCTTTAAATTTTAATTGAACTGGGACTATTAGAAGACCAATAGTGTTAAATCTTTAGAGAAAAGCAGAAACAAACATTTAGGAAGACATAAATTTTTTTTTTAGATTATATATACCCATACGCCATTTCACTTTGTTTCCTGGGATAGATGATTTGTCCCTTTTTTTTCAGTTGTCTCATTTGTCTTGTGTTCTTCAGATTCCTTAACCATCATTCTCCTAAAAGACAAAAACAAAAACCTTTCCCCAAGACTAATTTTGGGGATGTTCCTTTTTGGCAAATTATTATCTGATTAAATGAAAAGACGTGTTACTGGTACAAGTTAGTTTAAATTGGATGTTCATGCTGGTTGATGAACTATCATCTCCTCTAATTAAGAGGTTTCTCTTGTTCAAATCGAACCTTTATCAATTTTGATGGTACCCACAGCTTATCTTCTCCTGTAGAAACAAAAGCAAAACCTCGTCCCCAATGTAATACATACCCTGGTTTCCATTCTGAGGTCAGCACATCCTTAAAGTATATAGGCTGATTTAATTTTGTAGTTTTTTTTATTATCCAATGTCTCTCTGCAGCTGTTGTTCCTTTCTCATTGGCATTCAGAAAATTCAAAGTTAATAGAGCATTGTGTAGTCTATTTCTGGGGTTTTTTTGTTACTCCTTTCTGTTTATTTAGCATATCCTTTAGAGTTCTGTTTGATCTTTCTATAACTGTTTGACCTGTAGGATTATGTGGTATACCTGTAATATGCTTTATTTTGTAATAATCAAAAAACTGTTTCATTTTAACAGAGACATATGATGGAGCATTGTCAGTTTTGATTTGTGCAGGTATACCCATGATGGCCATAACTTCTAGCAAATGAGTGATTACAGAATCAGCTTTTTCAGAACTCAGAGCAGTTGCCCATTGAAATCCTGAAAAAGTATCGATGGTGTGGTGTACATATTTCAATTTTTTAAATTCTGCAAAGTGAAACACGTCCATCTGCCAGATTTCATTCTTCTGAGTACCCTTTGGGTTACATCCTGCTGGTAATGGCGTTTGATTATAGAAGGAACAAGTAGGACATTTCTTTACTATTTCTTTGGCTTGTTGCCAGGTTATGGAAAAATCCTTTTATAAACCTTTACTATTGACATGATGTTTTTTATGAAATTCTGAGGCCTCCAGCACATTTCCTATCAATAATTTATCAATTTCATCATTGCCTTGTGCTAAAGGGCCTGGCAGACCCGTATGAGATCGGATGTCAGTTATATATAAAGGATGACTCCTTTTCCTGATTGTATCTTGTAATTGAATAAATAGTGAAGTTAATTCTGAAGCATCAGGGATAAATTCTGTAGTCTCAATATGTAATACCACTCTTTCAGCATACTGAGGGTCAGTTACTATGTTGAGAGGTTCTGAAAAATCCATTAATACCAGCATAATAGCATACAATTCTGATTTTTGCACTGAATTATAAGGACTTTGTACCACTTTACTTAAATTTT
Organism: Peromyscus leucopus; assembly: GCF_004664715.2. Classification (NCBI taxonomy): domain Eukaryota; kingdom Metazoa; phylum Chordata; class Mammalia; order Rodentia; family Cricetidae; genus Peromyscus; species Peromyscus leucopus. The sequence goes on from NC_051065.1 coordinate 90,937,409, forward strand.
CTGATTTGTAACCTGCCTTTCCTTGTTTGTTGGCATCTGTATAAAATGTACGAACTCCAGATATGGGTTTTTGCCGTACAATTCGAGGCAAGATCCAATCAGCTCTCTTTATAAAATCAATTCTGTTGCTTTTGGGATATTTGCTGTTAATTTCTCCCAAAAAATTACTGCAAGCTCTTTGCCAAGGTTCACTTTCTGTCCATAATTTTTCAATGTCCTCCTTAGTTAAAGGTACGACAATTTCTGCTGGGTCTATTCCTGCTAATTGACGAAGTCTCAATTTTCCTTTCCAAATCAAGTCAGAGATTTTTTCCCCATAAGTTTTTAATTTTTTATTTGGTTTATTTGGTAAAAATATCTATTCCAATATAATATCTTCCCTCTGCATTAATATTCCAGTAGGGGAATGCCTAGAAGGTAAAATAACCAAAATGCAATCCAGCTTTGGATCAATACGATCCACATGCCCTTCATGTACTTTCTTTTCTACCAAGGCCAATTCGTTCTCAGCTTCAGGTGATAATTCTCTTGGACTATTTAAGTCCTTGTCACCTTCTAAGGTTTTGAACAAATTAGTCAGTTCATCATTTTTTAACCCCAACAATAGTTCGTAGATGAGAAATATCTCTAAATAATCTTTGAAAGTCATTAAGAGTCTGTAGTCTATCTCTCCTAATTTGTACCTTTTGGGGTCTAATTTTTTGTAGCTCTATTTTATATCCTAAATAATTAATAGAATCCCCTCTTTGTATTTTTTCAGGAGCAATTTGTAATCCCCAGCAAGGCAAATTTTTTTTTACTTCTTTAAGCATTCTTTCTAAAGTATCTGCATTTGAGTCAGCTAATAAAATATCATCCATATAATGATAAATTATAGATTTAGGAAATTTTTTACGTATCACTTCCAATGGCTGTTGTACAAAATATTGGCACAGAGTTGGGCTATTTAACATTCCCTGTGGGAGGACCCTCCATTGAAATCTTTTAACCGGTTGAGAATTATTATAAGTAGGCACTGTGAAAGCAAATCTTTCTTTGTCTTTTTCTTGTAAGGGTATTGAAAAGAAACAGTCTTTTAAATCAATAACTATGAGAGGCCATCCTTTTGGTAACAGAGTAGGCAAAGGAATTCCAGATTGTAGAGAGCCCAATGGCTGAATTACTTTGTTAATTGCTCTAAGGTCTGTTACCATTCTCCATTTACCAGATTTTTTTTTAATAACAAATACAGGAGAATTCCAAGGGCTGGTTGACTGTTCAATATGCTGAGCATTTAGCTGTTCTTCTACCAGCTCTTCTAAAGCCTGGAGTTTCTCTGTTGTTAAAGGCCATTGCTGAACCCATACAGGCTTGTCTGTTAACCATTTTAAAGGTAGAGCTGTTGGTATTTTTGGAAGATTATCAGTTGTTGTGCCCTGTTCTTGTATAATATGGATGGCTGGTGACCACTCAAAATAATGCCTTCTAATATTTCTCTCAGAAACATGTGCTAGTTTATGATTTGTTTCTGAGATTGGAGGGATTTTAATCTGAGTATTCCATTGTTGCAACAAGTCTCGACCCCACAGGTTCATAGCTATGTTAGCCACATATGGTTTTAATTTTCCTCTCTGTCCTTCTGGACCTATACATTCCAGCCATCTTGCACTCTGTTTCACTCCAGATAATGTCCCAATTCCTAACAATTGAACATTTACCTCCTGAAGAGGCCAAGTTGGATGCCAAAATTCTGGTGCAATTATGGTAATGTCCACATCTGTTTCTACCAGACCAGACAACAAAACACCATTTATTTTTATCGTTAATTTTGGTCTCTGTTTATTAATAGAAGTTTGCCAAAAAATTTTCTTTATGTTTTCTCCTGAATTTTCTATTCTCTCTGTTTCATCATCCTGACCAGCATGATTTATTCCAATAGTCATTTGGTTATTTAATCGCTCTCCAGAGCAGGCATTTCCTCTACAGCTGCAGGAAAGGTTTGAACTGGTTTTGCTATGGGGGCCTGCATGAGGCCTCTCCGGGAGTTTCCCGAAAACTGAGGCAAAGGATTACCCTGTCTGTCCTTTGTTGATCTACATTCGTTGGTCCAGTGTTTTCCCTTACCACAACTTCTGCATACTCCAGAAGGAAGGGGCATTCTGTTGCCATTGTTCCTTGAAGAAACATTGCTTCTAGGAATGACCTGTTTACAGTCCCTTTTCAAATGTCCTTGTTTTCCACACCCAAAACATCTAACACTCCTCAAACCTTTTGAAATTACTTCTTCTACCCACGTATCATCATGTTCATCAACCTCAACATTAATTGTTTCTCTAATCCAATCTTGCAAAGGTGCAGATCTTGCCCTTAACAGCCTGATTATTCTTTTGCATGCTGCATTCACATTCTCAAATGCCAAAGCTTCAATTATTGCCTTAATAGCTTCTGATCCTGAGACCATTCTGTTTACTGCTGAAGCCAGTCTTTCTAAAAAATCTGTGAAAGATTCTTTTGGGCCTTGTATAACCTTTGTGAATGACTCAGGTTTTTTTCCTGGTTCCTCAACTCTGTCCCATGCATTCAAGGCTGCCATTCGACATAAAATTAGGGTTTGAACATCATATAAACATTGTGTTTGTATTGAAGCATATTGGCCTTCTCCAATAAGCTGATCCTGCAAACTTGTATTCCTTTATCCCTCCATTGTTTTCTACGTTTCTAGCTTCCTCCTTAAACCACGTTAGAAATTGAAGTCTCTGGCTGGGTTCCAGAACAGCTTGTGCAAGGTCCCGCCAGTCCTGTGGTATAATCCTATTATATGTTGACCAAGAGTTTAACATTTGCTTTACATATGGGGAATGCATGCCATAAGATACTATTGCCTCCTTAAACCTTTTAAAATCCATCAGTTCAATTGGAGCCCAGGTATTTTGTGTAGCCATTTGATCAGGCATCTGCTGTACGGTTACAGGATAAATTAAGGGTGACTGTGTGAAAACAGGCTTTCTTTCTGTAACCTTATGATCCAGACTTGAACCAACTTCACTGTTAAAATTAACAGGTTTTTCTAAAGCTGTTATCCTGGCACTTAAATCGACTATCTTTTTAAATAGTAAAATGAGAATAAGCATGGTGATAAACTGCATAATTCGATCAGCATTAATCTTCTCATATAGTTGTTCCATTGTCAGACTGCCTAAAATTTTAAAAACCCAATTTTTTTTTCAATGTACACAGAAAACCCATTTTTTTTAATGTGGAAAAAAATTGTCTTTTAAATAGTTTCCTTTATGACTTACCAAATCTGCGTAGAACAGTAGAAATCCGAGCGAATTTCAAAAGAGCCACCTAGTGTCCTAGGTGTGAATCCAGAGAGAGAGAGAGAGAGAGAGAGAGAGAGAGAGAGAGAGAGAGAGAAACAGAGAGACAGAGAGAAAGCAAGAGAGAAAGCAAAAGTGAAAGTGAAAGTGAAGGGGTAGCCGGCTAAAGCTTAAAGCCAGGCACTTGTTCACTCTTGAGCCGAGTCAAGGCTTGCTCTTCAGGCAGGGGCCCTGTTTAGCAGGGCAGGCCTGAGCTGTTTGTAGCACTGGCCTTAAGCAAGCAGCTCACAGTCCGGCCTGAGCCCAAGCAGACCTGGCCGGGGCTAGGGAGCCGGCTGCTCCGGCTAGGGAGCCGGCCCCAAGCAGTTTTTAATGGATTCTTGTCACGTTGGGCGCCAGATGTAGATGTATCCAATCGTCTTTTTAAAATAAAAAACACAGAGCCAATGTAAAAGAGAGAAAGCCGAGAGGTCAGAGCTCAGAGATAAAATCTTACCTCCTGCAGTGCTCCTAACTTCCCCGAGAGAGAGCTACTTCCTGTTTGTCTGTGTTTAAATAGTCTTTCTGTTCTGCCTTCTCATTGGTTCTAAACCCAACCACATGACTGCCTCATCATTGCCTGTAAGTACCGCCCTCCAGGTCTTAAAGGCATATGTCTCCAATACTGGCTGTATCCCTGAACACACAGAAATCTACCTAGCTCTTCTAACCATCACGCTCTTGCTATGGCTCTAATAGCTCTGACCCCAGGGCAACTTTATTTATTAACATAAAATTAAAATTACATTTCAGTACAAATAAAATATCACCATACACTTCTGTTCAAGATTATTAGCTAGGCTATTGTTCATGAATTAAAATTATTCTTGTTTTTTCAAAATGGCAACATAATAATATATATATATATATATATGAAAATGATTCCCAGAATAATAAGCAAGGAAAGCAATTTTGTTTACAAGATCAGAGGTAGAATGCTGAAGAAAACAGACTGACACAGTGTGTCTGCTGGGATCAAGGATGGAATAAATGCTGAGAGGCTTTGGATTTAGAATCTTAGATAACAGGGCTCAAAGGCACCTTGGGCATTATCAAGGATCAAAAAATGGTGACTCTGAAAAAGCAGAGTTAGACTGGGACTCTCTGCCTGTTGACAGAGTCTGAGGCATCCTCATACCAACTGCCTACAGTTTGCATACAATTCATGGCTTTGAGTGCTTATAAGAAGTAACCAAAGCTAAAAGACTATAAGCTGGAAATGAAGGAGGTACTGTGTGCACATGTGCCTCAGAAGAAAGTCATGGGCATATAAGTTTGAGCATTAGTAGTTGAAATTTTCTTATCCTTGTGCATATGAAACTGAGAAGAAAAATGTCCAAGCAAATTCAAGAAAGCTTCACTTGAGTTAGAAGTTAATGTTTGGGAAAAAAAAAAAAAAAAAAAAAAAAAAAAAAAAAAACTTAAGAAAAGGTATTCTTTCAGTGAAATGCAAATATGAAATATTACATTAAACTATAAATAGAAGAATGAGTATGACTCAGTGGATAAAGCAATTGTTATGACAACCCTGAGGATACAAATACAGATCCCCAGCAAAGACTTAAATATTGCTTGGTGGGCATAACAGCCTGCCTATAATTCTAGGGCTTAGAAGCTATAACCAGAGTGGCTGAAGCAAATTAGCTGAGCTAGCTCTATAGGTAGACAAGAATCACTAAACTAGCCTGAAAGGAGAGTTTGAGTTTAATTCACAGATCTGTCTCAATGAGTAAGGGGAAGAATGATCAAGGAAGACATTTGATGCCAACCTGAGCATCTGCAAGCATTAGAATGAACACAAATATGGATGTCATTCATACAGTCATGCATGCCACACAGAGACACACATAGAGACACAGTGTATGCATTATTTCTAGAGCTACATAACTTTAGTACCAACATCTAAGAGGACATCATGGCTAACAGAGAAAATCTTTATAGATAGAGCAAAAAAATTAGAAGGTGAATGAAGAACCTAAACAGACCAACATGTACACACACACACACACACACACACACACACACACACACACACACACACACAGAGTGAGTGGGGGGAGCTTATTCAAAATGAGAGTCTGTCAGACCCTATTTTCTTCTACCCAACTTTAAATTTAAATTAATAAATCTCTCTAAAGATAACCTGGTGCCAAGCTCCAGCCCAGGGAAGAAAAGGTGAGCCTATACTGCCGGTAAAAAATACATGTATGTTTTAGCCTGAGCCTCACGGTTCTATATAATTTGTTTGACAGCTGAAGGCAGAGTGGGGGGAAATCCTTCCACCCCTAGGAGCTTCACTAAGTCTTGTTAACACAAAACACAGCTCTCACCTCAATGGTAATAAGAGAAGATATCTTTTGAGCCAAATGTGATTTGCTGTTATTTATTTAAATTTATATTTCATTAAAAAATAAAGTTGGCTCAAAGAAGAAGATAGTAGATAGCCCATATATGAAAATGAAAAACAAAATTCTGTATGTATGTGTTAATAATACAGTGAGGAGAGATTTACTTTCTAAAAATATTCCTCATTTTTTAAAGTAATAGAACATGCTTTGGAGCTATGCAGAGTGATTATAAGGACCCAAAACAAGAGTCTGAGATTTTAGGAATATTACTATCTGCCATACAAAGTGCCTTTGCTTATTATTTTCAAGGTAGAATGTTTATTGATAATACTGAAAAATTATCCAAGTTTATTGGGATTGTTCTGTTTTTATAGCACTGGAATTATCTCATCCCAAGAAATCCCAGGAGACTGAAAAGAGAGAGCTTAATCTTAATATAATCTATTTATAACTGAGTTTATATTTGTCTTTGTTCCATAATTGACCTTTCTATTCAGGATTGTGTCCATGGCTAATTTCATGGTTAGTCCTAAGAGCTTAAAGAAAACTAGTTCTGTGTGCCTAGATAAATTATGGCTAAAGATTTTGCTTTTCTGTGCACTTGTTATACAGTATACATGAAACTCTGAAAAAAAAAATGAAAGAAAAACTACATATATATATAATTGAACATGGAGTTTATATTTATCTATACAGTCTCATGAATATTAAAATTCTAAACTATAAGTGTGCTGCAACATATGTTAACTTGATAATTTTACAATACATATTAAGCAAAGATTCATATGCAAACTAGCATTATAAAGCCAAATTTTGTAGAGAGTTGATTCATTTTATTGAGCAAGAAACTGCTTAAGAAATGTATTTTATACAAACTCTACCCATAAAATACTGATTCTAATATTCTTATTCTTTCATTAAGCTAAATCCAGCACTATTTCTAAGTAGCAAGATATTGCTGGCTTTTATTTTACTCACTATAAATACTTGTAAGTAATGCAATTATAATAATGCCTATGAAAGCATTTTATAACCTCGAGAATATTATGCACATGACATTTATGTTTTCTGGCCTCTAAAAGTACACTGTAAGTCTTGTTCTCACCTAATCAAGCCTCACTTTCAAAATTAATAAAGATTAACTGAGAGAGTACGTGTTAATCCTGTTTGTGACTTAATTCTACTATAAGTGCTTCCTCTTGACAGCTCAGACCTTCCCATTGCACTGTGTAAGACTGTATAGGCATTGTCTTCAATGCTATATATGGATTTATTTTTGCATGAAAGATGATACATTTTTATTGATTTTTCATTTTATACTAAAAGGAAATTACAGCTGTGAACAACTTTTAATACGATCTACAATACTGACTATATGATAAAAAATAAACTTTCTTCTCTCTGGATTATGTTACTTGCTAGATGGTAAATCCTGTGGTATTAGGTGGCTACTTAGATGTGAGAACATTTGAAAGATGTTCAGGATACAGCCATTCCTCATAATCTAGAGCTTATGAAACAAAAACTATAACTGTAGAACTCTCATTATTGATCAGAGGAATTAGGCCTCACTCATATCTCTGGCCTTGGATAAAATGTGACCTCTTGAGCTCCTCAGAGGCCCTTAATTGTGAACTAACTAAATATGGCTCTCAGAGACTTGAACCTTATAAGAAACATTCTGATGAGGAGCAAGGACATATCATCCATTCCCTCCCCATAAGAGTCAATACAAATGAGTTTTCTAATTACCCAAACAAGAAAATACCTCTCAGTAAATCATCAAGAGGTTTGCAGGCAAATGGAGGAAACTAGAAAAGATGATCCTGAGTGAGGTAACCCAGACTCAGAAAGACATACATGGTATGTACTCACTCATAAGTGAATACTAGATGTAAAGCAAAGGATAACCAGACTGTAACTCAAAACTCCAGGGAGGCTACCTAGGGAAGAGGACCATAAGAAAGACACTGGGATCGCCCAATGGCAGAGAAATGGATGAGATCTACATGAGCAAACTGGGGGTGAGGAGGGGCAATGGAGAGCAAGGGTTGGGGGGAAGGGAGCTTAGGGGAGTGGGAAGTCCCAGCTGGATCAGGAACAGAGTGGGAGAACAAGGAAAGAGAAACCATGATAAAAGAAGATCCCATGGGAATAGAAAGAAGCAGAGTGCTAGAGAGTTCCCCAGATATTCACAAAGATACCTCCACAATAGACTACTCACAATTTCCAAGAGAAAGCCCGAGCTGACCTACTCTGTTGATCCGATGGCTGAATACCACAACTGTCATGATAGAACTCTCATCCAGTGGCTGATGGAAGCAGATGCAGAGATCCACAGCCAAGCCCCTGGAGCCCCAGGAGTCCAATCGGTGAGAGAGAGGAGGGATTATATAAGCAAGAGATATTGAGACCATGATTGGAAAAAGCACAGGCATATATAGCCAAACTAGTGGAAACACATGAAGTATGAACCAATAGCTGAGGAGCCCCCATGGATCAGGCCTTCTGGATAAGTGAGACAGTTGATTGTAGCATGAATCTTAGAAGTTCTTATTAATAAAATCAAACCTGAGCTAGGTATTGGGGTGAACTGTAAGATTTTTATTTTTATTTTTATTTATTTATTTATTTATTTATTTATTTTAGCCATGCGTTTTTTAATAGATTCTTGTCACATTGGGCTCCAAATGTAGAAGTAACCGTCTTATTCAATAAGAAACACAGAACCAATGCAAAGAAGAAAGCCAAGAGGTCAGAGCTAAGAGCTAAAAACCTTACACTTCCTCTCACGGTAGTCCTACCTCTCCAAAAGAGACCTATTTCCTGTGTGTCTGTCTTAATAAAGACTTTCTGTTCTGCATTCTCATTGGTTGTAAACCCAACCACATGACTGCCTCTTCACTCCCTGTCTGTACAGACCTTCAGGTCTTCTATGGTTGGTATTGAGATTAAAGGTGTGTGTTTCCAATGCTGGCTGTATCCTTGAACACACAGAGATCTACCTAGCTCTGCCTACCAAGTGCTGGGATTAAAGGCGTGCACCACCACCGCCCAGCTTCTGTGATGGCTTGCTATCAGCTCTGACCCCAGACAACTTTATTTATTAACATACAAATAATATTTTAGTACAAATAAAATATCACCATAGTTGATTAGCTTGAACTATTTAGGAGGCCCCCAGGCAGTGGGACTAGGACCTGTCCTTAGTGCGAGAGCTAGCTTTTTGGAACCTAGGGCCTATGCTGAGACATTTTGTTCAGCCTTGGTGTAATGAGGAGGGGACCAGACCTGCCTCAACTGAATCCACCAGGCTGGTCTGACTCCCCAGGTGAGACCTTGCTTTGAAGGAGGTATGGGGGGAAAGCTGGGAGGTTGAGGAGGGAGGACAGGGGAATCTGTGGCTGATATGTAAAATTGAATTGATTGTAAAATAAAATTTAAAAAAGATAATGCAAAACTATTAAAAAAAGCTCCATATTCTAGGCACATTAAGCATTGTGTTTAAAATTCTTGTTGAACACAATGAAGAACATCACCATGGTCCTTACAGCTATTGTTCAGTCTTATCCCTTCTGGGTGCCCATTCACTCTGGTAAATTCTGCTGTCTTCTACAGAAAACTGTCCCTCTTGTCTGAATTATTTAAAATGACTAGGCAGTCAGGCAGATAGATTGAGTCTCAGTGGTATTAGTACTTATTGAGTTACCAACACAAATGTGTTGTTGATATTTGGATGCATGCTTTTCTTTCTCACTGTTTTATGGCCTTAAAAGCATTTATTATAATTAGAATATAATGAATTGTACGAAATATCAATAAAATGATGAACAAAAGCAATTCTCAGTCTAAAAGTTTCTAGCAATTGAATGATGAACAGAGCTATCTCCGAATTCACACACTCTCTTGTTTGGGTCTAACAACGTTGAAGCAGCTAGTCATTAGAGAGCAATAGAATAGATACTCAAGGTTTTATCAGTGCCTCCCAGTGCTATGATAAAGCAGACATAGGAAGACTTCATTTCATCATGGTTGTCACTCATATGAGACATCTTTGAGGAGAATGGTGTTGAGAAGACATAGATGGCAGAAATAAATTCCATGATAAGGAAACAAATTCTTGTTACTCATGTCAGCTGACTAGCTATCTCTCTTGATTTGTGACTGGAGTTGTATAAGTGGTCCTTCAAGAAGTAGGAGGTGGCACAGTCCTCACTCACACTATGCTGTCACTAGCACCAGGATATCTTTAGATATATTTAAACCCATCTAAAGGGTAACTCCAGACTAAATGATGAACTAAAACTGTTTTCCCTTGTAGCAACCTTGAAGGACTCAATATATGATCTCCCATGAGTGAGGAAACTTACTGCCCTTCAATAACCGAACTGTAACAGAACTCCATGACAAATGGCCTTAACTAACATGTCTGTCTGTATGTTGTCATGTTTCCCTCCATGACTACCATGGACTAAACCTCTGAATTGTATACCAGAACCAGTTAAATGTTTTCCACTATTAGAATTTCTCTGGTCATGGTGTTTCTTCTCATCAATAAAACACTGACTAAGATGGGAATTCATAAGAGGGACTAGAGTATTGCTTTGATAAGCTTGACCATGCTTTTGTTTGGAGGAATGTAGACTTTGGTACTTTCAATTAGAAAAGCAGTTCAACAACTAAAGATGGGCTTAATGGGTTGTAACTAGTAGGAGCAAGGGACAGTGGTGCTGAGGGTGATATGAACTGTTGGACATCCAGCTCAAGAGGCTTCAGATAAAAAGAATATTAGTTTGTGGTCTAGAGAACATTCTTGTGATATTTTGGTGAAGAATGTGGCTATGTTTTGTCCTTGTCCAGAAAAAAATACACAAATCTTCCTAAGGCTAAATTGAAGATTTATATATTAACAGCTTTGACCAAGGAGGCAGCCTAGTATTGATGGTGTTATTTGGTTATTAATGACCACATTTATGCTGGTCTATATTGAAAAGAAGCAAGCTTAATAAGGAAAAATATAGTTTGAGTAGAAAAGAAGCACCAGGAAAACAGTTTTTTAAAAAAACCTGTTCCTAAATGAAATAGTGGACAAGACTCCACCATGCTAAGCTTCCAATTTGTGAAAAAGAATTAAAGAAACGTTTAGAGCCATATTTCGTGGCACACATACCTTTAACTCCAGCCCTCAAGAAGCATAGGCAGGCAGATCTCTGAGTTCAAGGCTAGCCTAGTCTACAGAACAATTTTCAGGATAGCCAAGCTAAGGCTGTAAAGGAAAACATCTAAAACAGAAATATAGTAAAAAAAAAAATTTAAATTTTGGGGGCCATGTTCCAGCCCCAGAGAGCAGCAGAATCTGATAGCTTTGGCCACGTGGTTCTGGCTTTAGAGCCAAGGTTACAAGAAAGGAGTTATGGAATCTCCCTCCATGACAAAAAAAGAATGTTCCTGCAGGGAAACCCTGAGACACCATTGTATAAAGCACTGAAGGTGAAATCAGCATCACCTTTGCGACCCCAAGATATTGGTGATACCAGAGTAGTGGGATACCCATTGAGGAAAGCTGCCAACAGGGAATGGAACCAGCCCAAGAGAAAAATATGTTATAGTCAACAAGGCTGAAAGGAGTTGGAGATCTCAAGGGAGTTTTGACATTAGACATTGAGATGCAGAGTTTGGAATTTGTCCAGCTGATTTTTGGTCTTGCTTTTTGGTTCAGTCTTTCCTTATTACGGTGCCTTTCCTCCCTTTTTGGAACAATAATATATATCCTGTGTCATTATGTGTTGGAAATATGTAATTTGTTTTTTCATTTTGATTTTACAGAGGATTTTAGATAAGAGATTACCAGCAGTCTCAAAAAGACTTTAAACTTTTGACGTTTGTTGTTGTTGTTGGTTTTTCGAGACAAGGTTTCTCTGTGTAGTTTTGGTGCCTGTCCTGGATCTCACTCTGTAGATCAGACTGGCCTCAAATTTACAGAGATCCTCCAGGATTTGCCTCCTGGTTGCCGGCATCAAGGGTGTGTACCACCACCACCCAGCAAACTTTTTATTGTGATAAACTATTGGGACTTTTGAAATTGGATGATGGGAATGTCTTTCTGTATGGTGTGAATATGTGTTGCTCTGATTGATTGACAAATAATACTGTTTGGCCAATGGTAAGGCAGAATATAGTTAGAAGAGACATTCTAACTAGAGAGGAAGGAGAAAGGCAGAACAGAGGAAATACTGCCAGCTGCTGCCATGAGAAGCAAGATGTTAAGATACTGGTAAGCCACGAGCAACGTGGCAAAGTATAGATTAATAGAAATGGGTTAATATAAGATGTATGTAAGATCTAGCTAGCGAGAAGCCTAAGCCAGTAGGTCATACAGTTCACAATTAATATAAGCCTCTGTGTGTTCATTTGGGTCTGAGCAGCTGCGAGACCATGAAACTGTGGGAACCAGGCAGGCACAGAAAAACTTCTGGCTACAGTTGGATGAAATGCATTTTACATTAAAATATTACTACAAGCCTATGGGTCCAAGGTTTGGAAAATGGAATGTTGAATGAAAATGACTTCTATAGGCACATAGGGAGTGGCACTATTAGGAAGTATGGACTTGATGAATTAGGAGCGGCTTTGTTGGAGGAAGTGTGTCACTGAGCATGGGTTTTGAGGTTTCACATGCTGAACATAAGTTCAGTGCCTCTCTCTCTTCCTGCTGTTTGGTGATCTGGATGTAAAACTCTCAGCTACCACTCCAGCATCATGTCTGCTTATGTGCCACCATGCTTCCCAACATGCCAATAATGAACTAAACCTCTGAATTGCAAAGCATCCCCAATGAAGTGTTTTCCTTTATAAGTGTTGCTGTAGTTATTGTGTCTCTTAATAAAACCCCAACTAAAACACTAACTTGGGTTATGTGGCATTCTAGACACCCAGCTGCACTACTGTCATGAGTGCTGTCTTGCCACATAACAGCCTAAAAATGGTTCAGTTTTGTATTTCAGGAGCTTCTAATCCACATAATTTGGATCACAAATACACACATACACACACACACACACACATGGTAACTTTTCAAAATAGACAACTGTGCACACCAGTGGTTCTGGAACATAAGAACCCTTGGTAGCCTCAAAAGCTCAGGTGAGAGGAGATCAGAACATATCCTGTTCACAACTTCTATTCATGATCTGTTAACAGTTTTTTTTTATACATGAGTGTAGACAGTAAGAAGAAACCATGAAATTATTTTCTTTTCCCACTCAATGAATTTCCTTGAGTGACAGTAGTTTGGTTTAAATTTCTAATGATGCATTTTTAGCAACTGAACATAGTGAAGTTATGTTCTTATTTGCATCAATCTGTCAACCTCCTTTTCTCACCTTCTTGTGTCCTTCATTTTTGCTATTATTCCTATAAATTGTTACCTTGGAATCTTTTATATAAGCTCCAATATCTACAAGTCGTGGGCAGTGACCATTAACGTACTTGACACTGCTCATGTGGTCAAGAACCTGACACTTGATAGGCAGTGGACCAAGAGGAAAACCAAATACTATTGTTCTGCTAAAGTAACATAGTAATAAAATTACTCTTAAGGGCATTCTTCTATACCCAAAGGTCAGTGAGTCACTCAATCTATCATCAGAGAAGCTTCATTTTGCAGTAGATGGTAACTAATATAGAGATCCACAACTGAACAATGTGCAGAAAGTGGGAAACTTTGGAACACTTAGTCCTAAATGGCCTATCCTCAATACCCCAAACTACTTTCAGGGCCCAGGCAGCCATGAAGAGAAGAAGAGAGGAAGATTGTAAGATCCAGAGGAGATAGATGACACAAAGAATATAGTGTATTGAAGACACAACAGAATTGACATATATGAACTCACAGAGTCTGTGGCAGCATGCACAGGGGTCACATAGGTTCAAGCCACATGAAGTCCAAGCACTGATAAGGAGAAGTGGAAAAACTTTCATCCCTAACCAAGAAGCAATTGCCGTTTGGCAATGTGCAAAGGGTAAATTAGTTTTCTCTAATAGTTTCCCTGGACATACAAACCACACTTAGTGGATTATTCTTACTGTCGTAGAATAATCTTTTTGTACACAGTGAAGGTGTGTCTTTGCCAAAATGCCTTCTGATTGTTTTAATAATGAGCTGAATGGCCAATAACTAGGCAGGAAGAAGGTAGGCAGGATTTCTGGGCAGAGAGAGAAGGAGAGGAGATGAGCATAGGAAAGGAAGAGATGCAATCGGACACAGAAAGGAAACAGAACACACAACCACTATTCTCAAATATTTTTACATTCTATATATTGATACAAATTTAAGGTTATTTTTGCTATACTCCACATATGTTTCTATTCTTGTTTAAGATGTTGTACCTATGCAGCTCATTGAAAAATGTAATGCAAAGTTCTAGTGCTTGAAAGCTACTAAGGATAATAAAGAAAGTCAGGTTAATAGTCATCTATGATAATCAAACTTGTAGTCATCTTAGGTATGTTTTCACAGTTAAACTGATTTACTGTGGATAGATATATACTCATCAAACAATTTAGAGATATACAGAATATAATATTTTTGAGGACTCACTAACCTAAGGTTTTCATGACAATGAGACAGGTCTGCTCTTGTCAGCACCAATATACTTCATAAAATTATGATGTGCATTGAAGAACCCCCATCTGGTATTCGCTTTCACTGAGGCAAAGCTAGACCTTTGGGGGAAAAAACTGCTCTTGACTCAACTGCTGACAGTATAAATGTACAAATTGGACAAGACAGACACAAAGGAATAAAACTCCCAAACTTTGCAAAAACAAATTGGGAGAATCCTTCAAAACTTCTGCTTCATAGGAAAGTCTGCCAGATATTCTAGGCCTGTAGGTTGAAGATGGGAACCCCAGCATTGCAGAGTAACCTTGGGTGATTGTCCAGGTAGTCAACTGTTTCTGTCATTTCTATAGTTTTATAAGCTGTTTACTTTTCTCTTCCTGTTTACTCAAGTAATATTATATCCTTCTCAGGTCTCTGATGGAGTTGATGACTAGATAGTTATGTAGAGTTTTCCTTGTTACCAAATTCAGGAAAAAAACTCATAAAAGTGTTGTAAAGTGTATAATTTTGGGAAACATGAAAGCTTAAATTGTTTATCTAAAAAAATGTTTTGAAGTCAAAAAATAGTTTCGTGTTGGTGATACAAGTTATGATAAAAAGTGAATTAGGTACAAAACTTTGGACTCACTTAGATAGGATAGATAATAGAGTATTTTCCCTGAAATTGCAAAATGTAAATGGACTAGATGTAATTCATTCATGATAATTGTTCTTATTATATATAGCTTTACTGTGTTAGAGTTAATATCTTTCTTTCTTAGACAGAAAAAGGAAAATGTTGTGGAATAATCTTTTTGTATACTGTGAAGATGTGTCTTTGACAGCATGCCTCTGATTCATTTAATAAAGAGCTGAGTAGTCAATAGCAAGGCAGAAAGTGGTTGGGTGGGACTTGTGGGCAGAGAGAAAGAAGAGGAGATGAATTTAGGCATGGGAGAGATGCCAGAGGAGATGGAGAGGAAGTAGTACATATAGGAGGAGGTGTAAAAGCCATGAGCCACATGGTAGTATGTAGATTAATAGAAATGAGTTAATTTAAGTTATAAGAACTAGTTAGAAGTAAGCATAAGCTAAGCCTAAGCTTTCATAATTAATGCTATGTCACTGTGTCATGATTTGGGGGGATGGTTGTCCAAGAAAGCCTGACATAGTAGGACCCATGCTTAACAGTAGATTGCCAACACAAGTAAACTTAATGGTATATTTGTAGACTTTTTGTTTCATATTGCTTTGTTTGGGTATTTCTTTTTATCTTACTGGTATTTTGCTTGTATAGTGTGATTTATGATTTTTCATGGTATTTATTTTTCTCAAGTGTGTTTCTTGTGCTTTTTCCTTTTTTAATATTCTGGCTTATTTTTTGTTTGCTTATGTGTTTTCTAAAGAGGGAGTAAAGAGGTGGCATTGGTGGGAATGGGTGGGAAGAGTTGAAAGAAGGGAAACCATACTCAGATATATTGAATGAAAAAAATATTTTCAAAGAAAATAAAGGACTATGAAAATGCTTTTTTTGAAAATGTATTTTGTGTTTACATACCTCTGACATTATTCTCACATGCCTAAATCATTCAGCTCAGGAATTTGAATGATAACTTGGAAAGCCAAATCAAACACACAAAGCGAACTTCAGAGATTGCTCAGCAGTTAAAAGCAGTCATGCTTTTGCAAGGGACCTGAGTTCAGTTCCCAGGACCCACACCATGGCTCACAACCATATACAACTCCATTATGGAGGATTTGATGGCATCCTATTACCTCTTTAGGCACCAAGCACCTAAGTGGTGAATATATACACATATAGGCAAAAAATACACATAACATAAAAACATCAAGCTATTTTTTAAAATTTAATTACACACAGTGGGCATTAATGTTTGACAGATGTTTTTATTGGCAACATCAGTATAACTATGGGTAAAAAAAAAACACTGATCATTTGTTTTGGTGCATTTCTGTGTTCTTCTTTGGTGCACAAATTAATATAAAATTAATGTCATAAGGTGATTAGATTTTCCTAAAGCAGAAAAAAACCCCTCTCTCTGTATTTTCTAGTTACTACCACTTGTAGAATTATTTACAGTTTACTCTTCAAGATTTTATTATATAAAATTTTATATTGCTAGGTGGTAAAGAAAGAAGGAAATGTTTGGTAGTCACTGGAGTTTATATTCCTGCTTCCCAGATAAATACATTGTATATCTTATTAACTGCCAAATACTCGAACCAGCATCTTGTAATTGTCGTGTGTGTGTGTGTGTGTGTGTGTGTGTGTGTGTGTGTGTGTGTGTGTGTGTGTGTGTGTGTGTGTATGTGTGTGTGTGTGTGTGTGTGTGTGTGTGTGTGTGTGTGTGAAACTTTGATTGGAATTTTATAGATTGAGGTAGAATAATAGGAGCTTTCTTGGAAATGAGGAAAACAGAGTTAACAATTTCCTTACTTGACAGCCAGTGGACTCTCTGTTGATATAATACTCTGTCTGGGGTTCAATCTGGGAAGAAAGTATGCCATTCACTTGCTAGTGATGGAATACATTTTGTACTCTGAATCCCTTAAAAATATCTTGTACTTCCTCAAACTAATCATGTAGTATCTTCATTCTAAAGTAATGGTTCATTTCAGAAGCTTATTGAACTGATGAAAGGTTTAGGGAGGGAAAATAATTCTTTGGTGATTTGTGACTCAAGCTCATCTTCCTTTCTTCCTGTTACCAGACTGAATCTCAAAAAAAAGCTCACATACAAAAAACAAAACAAACCAATGAAACACAACAAAACTTTGAAATATTTTGTAAAAACTGAAATTGACATCTGAATAAGTGACATCTGTATTTTATCAGACAGAGGCAATGTGATATATCAAAGTGAAGCTTTTATTTATTATTATTGAGTACTGCCTGATAGAGTTAATATTTTCTTTTTTTTCCATTTTTTTTTCACTTCACTTGCCAAGTTCTAGGTTTCCATATGGTATTTGTTTATAGCTTTTATTTTGATTGGTTCCCATCTTTCTGTTTCCCCTCATCTCCTTGCTCAATCTTTCTCTGATGTAACCTTTCACCCCCAGTCTTAATCCTTCTACCTTCTGCTGAATCTATTGTCTTTCTTGCCCCACTCCCCTTAAAACCTCTTTTAGTCTAGTCTTATGACCCTTGTCTAGTTTTCTGGACTTACATTTGTTCCCATCTAGATTCACTTATTTAACAACAGAAGCTAAAATTTACATATGTGAGAACACACAGTCATTTTTTTTTCTGAGCCTCCATTACATCTTTTAAAATTTAATATTTATTTTAACATTTTAATTTTCCTTTTGAACTTTTGGCTACTTCTACAATAAAGAATTTGCCAGCTTCAATCTGTTCATCATTGTTAGTAGCCACATACCATACATTAAGGACCAGTCTGCTCAAATGTAGTAGCTTAGTCGAGGAGGAAAACGTGACTGGATCACTATTCCATTTTCCATGTTTTATCTCACATTTATTCTTATCTTGTAGAGTTATGTTAACAATAGAATTTGCTGAGGAACAGTGTTGGAATGCTAATATCGACACACCCTAGCAAGTAACTTGAATATTGCATCTTGCCATTGCCATTTCTTAATGTCTGTAAATCTTCAAACTTGGCTCATATCCATGCCCCTGCCATTATTATTAGTGACTTTCTTTTCCCAAATGGGCATTCTATTAATGTCAGAACTGATTTTTGTTTCAACATAATTTAGTCCACATATAACAATGGTTGTTTGCAAAAACTTATCTTCAAGACTTATTCATTTTTAATTTATTTTATCTACTGATACTACACATTACCATTCTCTCCTTTGCTATGGTTCTATTTATAATTCTACCCCTTTACTTTAATCCTGTCAGCTTATCCTTTCCATTTTCCAGTCAATGCCTACAAATATCTGAAGATTATGTATTGGATAAAGCAGATCTGTAGCATATATCTGAAGTGATAAGCAATATTTAGATTTACTAGATATATTTAGAGAGTGAACAAACAACTACTTCATTAGTAGAATTGGTCCCTCAAACCACAGCAGAACATTAATATATTGAGCTTTTAGAGGAAAACTGTTAAGTCCTCTGTTGTTAAAATTTTAAATTCTTAGCTGGACAGTGGTGACAGTGCACACCTTTAATCCCAGAACTTGGGAGACAGAGGCAGGTGGATCTCATTGGGTTCGAGGTCAGCCTGGTCTACAAAGTGGGTTGCAGGACAGCCAAAGATTTTAGATTCTTTAATTTTGTTTTATTCATACATATCTTGTTGTTCTTTGTAGAGTATATTAAAAGCACATGGAGGATAATATCCAGTGCTCAGATCAGTTCCAACATCTCCATGCATCAGACATACCTAGAATTGTACACATGTTAACATACATAAACCAATAAAAAATACCACCCTGTCCTCAATACCCACTTAAACTTATAACCAGGACCCACTGTGATTAACATTCTGTTTCTTATTATATTCATATATCTAGTACAATTCCTAATTTGCCCACCTTTCTCAAATACTAAATGTGTGCATGCAAATACTAAATCCACATGCTGAGTTTTCTATTACCTTCAAATGCAAATATGATTTTTTAATGATTTATCACCCCCAGATCTTGATTTCAGATGGAATTTCTCAATGTGAAGGCATTTGTCCTTACAGAGAGGAGATGGCTTAGAAAGCATGTACATGTGTACATATTTGATCCTCTTTCTTTTAAATGGTTTAATGATTGATACAAACAACAGTGTTAAAACTGATTACACTCTAAAGGAAGGAAGCTTTATCAAACTATTTCATTCAATAGCCTCCATTTAGCCACAGAAGCTGATTGACTTTCTCTGAAAGTCTTATTTCAACCACATGTCTTTCCAAAAAAAACCTTTTTTTCAAAAATACTATTTGAAAGATTTGATACATTGTTAGAGTACATTTTTCCTGTGTTTGTCACCTATATCTCTATCTGGTGCTTGTATGACTTTAATGTCTATGTTTAAATGATTACACTACTTTATCATTCAACAGACAAGGACTGTATTTGAGATATGAGCTAGACACAAATGGAACTTCCATTTCATGGGCATTTTCTGACTTTGTTGCATAATAATAATGTTTAGTTGTTTTCTTTAATCTTCTCTTTCTATTTTCTCTATAGATTCTTTTCTTAAGGTTTATTAGGAAGTAGTTCTAATATCAATAATCATTATTTTTGACACAGGGATTCATATAGCCTAAGCTAACTTTAAATTTGTTATATAGCTGAAGATGAACTTTAATTTTCTGGTCCTCTTGCTTCAACCTGCCATGTACTGTGTTAACAGTTATGCACCACCACACTTCATTTCTACACTCCTGGGTACTGAAAACAGGGCCTCATGCATAGTAGTTAATGACTCTACCAACTAAGCTGTGTAGTTTGCTCAAATATCAATAATTTATTTTGAATAATTTCACTTTAGGCTTCTTTTTTTTGTTTGTTTGTTTGTTTTTGTTTTTTTGGCAATTTATTTTATTTTATTCATTCACAGTTAATACAGAAAATACTTGGAAACATTTCCATATAATGTTTGACACAGAAATCATCAAATAGAAGTATACAATGTTGACAGGAGGCAGTACATTTATAATTTATAACCCCAAATGTATTTATAAATTAGAAATGGAAAGATCTACAAATGAAATTATGAAGGTTCACCAAAGTCATTTAATCTGTCAGTTTCTCATTCATTTTTATGTCTTAATAATATTCTATTGTATGAATAAGCCACATTTTATTTTTCTCCAGTATTTGATAGCTATTTGAGTTGTTTTAACTTTTTTACTATTAGCAACACACTGCTGTAAACCTTCATGTACATGTTTCATAGGTGCACATTTTCAGTAGTTTGAGGATATATTCCTAAGGGTAGAATTGTTGAGTAACAGAGTAACAATGTTTTGCATTTTGACCAACCACCAAACTGTTTTGCCAAAGTGGCACACCATTTTACAATCTCACCAAATCCTTGTTTTTAAAGCTCTGATTTTTGTACAAAAGCATTCAATCATTCTGTCAGACCAAACCAGGAAAAGTAAGCTATAGTTCAGAGCTGTTCTATTCCATTTACTATGCAAAGCATCTGCGTTTGCAACTCTCAGCCCTTTTGAGTATTCTTGCAGTGTTCACCTTTTCCTCCACCACTTTTTTTTCTTCTTTTTTTCTGGTTTATTCCTATCTATTACAAATGTATAAAAAATCCTCCATCAACACTGCTGATAGCAGCAGAACCTTGAGAAATATACCTTTGGTTTGCCTCAGAAAAGGAACACATATTGTACTGTAAAGTTTATAAAATTGGCGCAAAACATTGTGATAATGTTACAATACCAGTTTTAAGAGTTCAGTGACTAATGGGGAGCCGATGGGATACATGCAGAACTGTGAAAGCGATCTCACTTAGCCAGCTGTACACGTAGACTGTAAATCTACATTCAGATCATTTCTGAACTAAGACTATCATCTCAGTTTATCTGTTGAGGTCAACCAGGAAACCCTAGAATATACCTTGATTTTTGCAAAAAACAAAATAGGGGAGGGTTTTTTTTCAGCATTTCAGTCCACGAGTAACAGTATCCTAACAGGCAAAGTGTTCTCTCACTGTCAACATAGAATGAACTGCTGCTGGAGGTCAATTTGGGCTTTAATTTGCATTAGCACTTACATGCATAGTAGTCCAAGTTGTTGACCTCATGACTTTAAAAAGTAACTCTAAAAAAGTAAAATGGCCCTTCTTGGAAGACTAAAGAAAGACATCCAGCCATAGTTGTAAAAAGTCTCATCAAAACAATATACCCTTTTATGAATTACGCCTCAATTAAAAAAAAAAAAAAGTAGCCCCAAATAAGAAGCAGCTCTGAAAAAGAAAATATAACTTAATATATTTAAAAAAAAAAAAAACAAGGTGAATACAGGTTCAAAAATAATTAAGATACATTTTCTTAAGGTTACCTAGAATTAGGCTTTAAAGAATTCTACCATTTCAAGTTTACCACTAGTTACTAGATACCTATTTACAAACAAGATGTTCACCTTTTTTGTTCCTTTATCAAGAGAAAAATCTACCTTCAGACTATGAGGGTGGTGATGGGGAGGGACTAGAAAACAAGATTCAAACAATCCCATGCAAATATCACATTTTTCAAATGGAAGAACTCCAAACTGCACTAGAAGATCCAATCACTAAGACACTTTCCATTGAAATGATTTAAGTACAACTACATGGCACCAAGGTTTAGGCCTAATATAGGCCTGACAACCAAGTCCTTGTTTTCTGGAAGAAAGGCCTCAAAAGTCCCACTCAATTCCACATAACAATACTTCAAAGATCAATTAGGTTTTCCTTTCCTTAATATTTTTGTTTTTGACTTCTAATCTTAAAGACTAGATTAAAACTTAGCTCATTTCCCAGAAGGCATTGTTTCCCTTTGCTCTATGAAAGAGTCTACCAAGACCTCTTCCTCAAAACCATCTAGCCCCCAGCCTCCAGCCTGTGCTTGTGATGCATCTTTCTCAACATCCTGAAAAGGTAATGTAGGTAAAATATGCTCATGAACATAAAACTAGTTGTTAGAAAGACGTAACTAGCTTTATAATTTAAGTTTTAGAACATAAATACTTGCAGCTTAATCTGCACTGACAATGATTGTCAAAGCCTAGAATTCAACATTTACAAATTCTCATTCACACACACAAAACACACTATTATCACACAACTTGTGTCTTGAGAGAATCTTCTGCTTTTTAAATCTTTGGCCTCCCAGTCAATCCCAAGTTCAACCGACTTTTCCGAGTTCTGGTAGTTACCTGGACCACTGAGGCATTGCCACAAGACTTCTTCTCTTTTGAAACATCCTTTTTCTCTAGATATTAGGATAGCTACACCAGCTTGTTTCTTCTGTGGTGTATGTTGGTGTGGGATTATCTATTGCTTGATTTTTCATGGATGTGTTTAGCTTCTTTGGGTTGAATTTTCCCTTCTAGTGCTTTCTGTAGGCTTCTTTTACATGTATCTATATCCCAAGGCCATATATCTTCACAGAGATATTTATGAAAATCATTCACATTCTGCTACCAAAGCCATGCTAGGAAAAACTGACTCTACCGTTATCCTATGTGCACAATTCTATTGCTGCCACCAAAATCTTGAGGCAAGAAGCTAATTCTTTCTACAGCCTACTAATTTCAAGATTTTAGAAACATGGGATTAAATTCTATTATTTATCATATAATTGATCAATAAGACTGATGCCTAAGCATTTTGTTTATTTTCACATAAAAGTAAATTTATTCAATACTCTAGAATCAAAGTTTTGATTATAAACACCCAACATATATAAAGTACAGCACAGATCTGTATATTTCTAATGTATTAATATAAAATGTATGACTATATACAGTACACCCTGCAGGCTGAGAGGAGGGGGAGAAGACTGTTGTTGATGTCTAGTAATAATCTATCTACAGTTAAACGTTTATTTAAGTATTTCAACCCATGAACCAGTATTATTTCAGTTAGACTTCTGGCTACCATTGTCTTCTTCCTAACTATTTCAAGTTGAAAATCTATTGTATAAGAGCTACTTTTACTAAAGATGAATAAGTAGTTACCTAAAATCCAAGAAAAATCTGTTATACCAGAATAAGCATAGATTTCACTATTTTATACTAGTGATTGAGTTGTCATTATCAACAAAATATTAAGAGTAGATAAAAAATGTCTAGTATTTGTGACAGGAAAAATGCGTTAGTGATTAAGAGCATTTTCTGTTGTGGCAGAGGACAGGAGTTTGGTTCCCAGGCTCACTACTGCCTGTTATTCAGGCCTCTAAGGACACAAACGCATACCTATAAATGAATACACACAGACACAAACACATAAACAAAAGTAGAATAGATCACTTTCTTCTTTTGAAAATAGGCTCTTCTCTCCTATAATACATGCCAACCAGTTTCCCTCCCTCTACTACTTCTAGCTCCACCCTTCTCCTCTCTCTCCTAGATTCACTCCTTCTCTGTATTCTTTTCAGAAAAGAGCAGGCCTCCAAGAGATGACAGCCAAAAGGGACAAAACAAGATATAATAAGACAGTGGTGTAGCTTGATCTAATTGTGGGACTCTTAATATTGGGAGCAAGGGCTACCCCTAAAGCTTTGGCTGGCTCTTAGGAACCTATTCCTCATACTGGATTGGCTTACTCAGCCTTAATACAAGGGGATGTGTTTAGTCTTACCACAAATTGATATGCCGTGCTTTGTGGATACCCAGTGAGGCCTGCCCCTCTCTGAACAGAAGCAGGAGGAATGGATTGGGGAGTGGGGTAGATCAGAGGTGGCAAGTGTTAGCTATTATTATGAGGTGCTGTGTTATTCATTAAGTGGCATTGTTTACCATGCAAGAAAAGCCACAAGGCACAACAAAACCCACTATAAGAGTTTATTAAGAGAAGGAACAGAAGGGAATGTGCTTAGGCCTATAGAAGATTGTGCAGGGAGAGAGAGAGGAAGAAGAAGAGGAGAGAGGAGTCTCTTACCTGCTTTTTATGGATTTCCCTGCACATGCACATATGGGCTTACGTAGCTTTGCCACACGTTCACATAGATTACGTGATCATACAGCACTTGGATTATGTAGGATGTAAAGCCCTGGAATTCCAACATTCTAGACTCTTTGCTAATATAAGAAAAAAAATAGTGGGTGAATGGGAATGGAGGTGCTGTGTCTCCAGAAACTGCTTCCTGCTGACTTGGTGCATGTTGGTTAACTCTTGAGGGTAGGGAGGGGGACTTTTGAGGTAGCCAGATGTCTTGAGGTAGTGCATTGTCCTCTGCTGCTTTGGGAATTATCCAACACCTTCCACTGCTTAGGCTTTTGTGGCTGTTTGGGTCTGACAAGGTGCTGGTGAGGCAGAAGAGGAAGTTTAGAAAAAATTTCACCTTGATGGGGGGGTGGATTCCCTGAGGGGTCCCAGAGTAGGAAAGGGGTCCTGGAACCAGGAAAGTTTGGGTCATATTTATCTTAAGTGGATGTGAATCAGACCTGTACAGGTAGATTCAAGCTGGCTCTGGAGCTCAGAAGAATTTTTAAACATATTAAGAAGCAGCCACAGGGAATTTAAAATCTTGAGCTGGTAGCCATGATATTATAATGTTTACTACTCTGCTATATTGATTAGTATGAGAGAGAGAGAGAGAGGAGAGAGAGAGAGAGAGAGAGAGAGAGAGAGAGAGAGAGAGAGAGAGAGAGAGAGAGAGAGAAACTTGGAACATGCTTTTAAATTTTTCCTGAGATAAGCCTTATCTAAGACAAAACCTCAAGGCACTTGTTTTCTTTAGTAGTTTAGTAGAGTCCAGACCCTTTTGAATCTGTTGATGTAAATACCTCTGGACTGTTACTGTTCCTTACTGCCTGGGTGTACTTGATGGTCCTTGGCCTCTGGCTCTATGGTGGTCCTGTAACAATTAGCTGAGTAGTTAATTAGAGATATGAATATTGTATTAGAGA
The DNA here is from genome assembly GCF_004664715.2 of Peromyscus leucopus. Lineage (NCBI taxonomy): Eukaryota > Metazoa > Chordata > Mammalia > Rodentia > Cricetidae > Peromyscus > Peromyscus leucopus. The sequence continues at coordinate 90,962,263 of NC_051065.1, forward strand.
AACAGTGGGAAGCTGATATAACAGAATATGGGTCAGTAGAGACAGGAGAGTGTCTTGAAGCTGGCAAGTCTGGAGTAAGGCAAATGGGGGGAGCAAATGAAATAAAAATAAAAGCTCCTACCTTAACTAGAAAATCTCTTTCCATTGGGTCACAGAGCAGGTTGGTACAACTAAAAATATGTGTGTTTGAGGGATAACTCTGAAAATACAATTAAGTGGTGGGAACTGGTGAGGTGAGTAAGGCCTTCCCCTTACCCAGACAATAGGGAAATGAGAAGGAGAGATGGGACCCCAAAACTCCCTCAGGACTGAGCAGGTGGCTCCAGTATCTACCCTGGGTTCCCTGTGAGAGATGGTACCTTCAATCCTCACCCATGGCTAAGCCTAGGAGATCAGCTGAAGGATGGTCTTTGTTTGATGTCCCCATGACTCAAGGTGCACAGTGTCAGTCAGCTGACCAGTGTCCCACATGGTGGCACTTTAGACAAGGCCAAGTTGGTTGCCCATGAGGGACAGGGCACACAGGAGCCCAATGGCCTTCTTTATCACATTTAAAGCAGGGACCTGGAGGTTTTGGGCTGCCAGTCAGATAACATGTGCCAGCATTTGGCAGTTCTGGTTATGGGCTTTCTCATCTCTCCCATGATACACCTTAAATGGTACCGCATGAGGGAAAGGCCCTTTCTCCAGATGCCTAAGTTTAGCCCTGATGTTAGGGAAACTCTGGGAGACATGAGATGGATTTTATTCCTTATCTTGAATTACAATTTTTAGCTTTTCATAGTTTACTATGGGGTGGACTAAAGGGTGGATGCCCAAGGAGTGGGAGCAGGAGGTCAGATAGGCATAGTTTACATAGTTACATAGGTTTGAGAGCAGCCTTATGAAGATACACCAGGACTCAACTTATAAACCAATCGCTAGCTAGACAGCCACATGGATATTATAATCCCAAACGTGGGTTCTTTTTGGAAACTGCCTTAGCTCTGGGTGGGTGGGCAACATTGGTTTGATGAAACTCATTTGCATGTGTCCTCGCCTGCTCCTAGACTCATTTGTGCTCCTCTGGGCTGCTGGAAAATGAGTGACAGGAAGGGTGAAGGTGGGAGCCAGAGTTGGGCAGTTGGAGTGGCCTGATATGGAGGGGAAAAGTGGGTTAGTGGAGGAGACTAAAGGGTGGATGCCCAAGCAGTGGGAGCAGGAGGTCAGATAGGCAGAGGTTCTTTGGGGTCAGAGATTTCACAGGTTCAGGTTGAATGGCTAGGAGCATGTCTGCTGGAGAGAAAAAAATCAAGGAGGGAGGAAAAGGCTTAAGGCTAAAACAAAACAAAGCTTGGGGATAAGGCAACTCTTTTCATTTACTTGTTCACTGGAAGAAGTTAGATAATTCCCTTGAAATATCAGGGTGCAAGGAGCCATTGCATGGCCATTTTTATTGTTATCTAAGGGATATTTAAGGCATTTCTCAGAGAAGGATTGGGACTAACAGGGGGAGCCTTATCTCCCATGACACAGCCCAAGGACCCCCAGGGGTCCAACAGTGAGAACAATGTATCAGTGTACAGTCATGGGAAATGGCTAGAAACTAAAGCTGGCTTACACTGGCTAGAAAGGGAGAACTCACCAATTGAAGCAGCTGGTGTGGTGCAAAGTGGCCCAGTAGCCGGGCAAATGGAAAAGCTGGCTGTCGTAAATAGAGCAAAACCTTGGTACAGGGTCCTTGGCACAGAGCTCCAGGAGGGCCTGCTTCATCTCAGCACCAATGTTAGTTATTATTACGCAGCACTGTGTTATTCATTCAGTGACACTGTTTACCTTGCGAGAAAAGCCACAAGGTACAACAAAACCCTCTATAGGAGTTCATTAAGAGAAGGAGCAGAGGGGAATGTGTTTAGGCCTATGGAAGATTGTAGAGGAAGAGAGAGAGGAAGAAGAAGAAAAGCGGGGAGGAGTCTGTGACCCGCTTTTTATGGATTTCCCTGCACATGCTTATATAGGCTTAAGTAGCTTTGCCACACATGTGCACACATTGCGCGCAAATTACATGATCACACACTGCATGAAAAATATAGTACATAAAGCCCTGGAATGACAAAACATCTTTCCTTGCTACTGGACATTGCATGTGCAGTCATGAGCTGGGAGAGTGGCCAGGAATTCCAACAACAGGATGGACTGGGAGGAGAGAGGAAGGGAAAATTATAGTTGGGATATGAAATAAACAAATAAAAAACAAAGTGAAAGCTCTCATATAGAGGCCGAAGATGGTAACCCAATTGGAGAAAAAAAACTTCTCAATAGCAGCCAAAAGAATCAGAGATACACCCAGTCCCGCTGTTAGGAGTCTCATAAAATACCAAGCTAACAGCTATAACATATACACAGGGGATTTGGTTCAGACCTATGCAGCCCCCTGCTTGCTGTTTAAGTCTCTGTTAGCCCATGTGAGTCTTAATTGATTCAATGGCCCATGTTCCCTCTCCATTCCCATCCCATCTGATTCCTACAGTCTTTCTTCCTCCTCTTTCAGTAATTTCTCTATCTCTGAGGGAATGGACCCCATGGAGACCCCCAATGTAGTCTCTCTCTGCATGATGTCTGGCTGTGGGTATCTTAACCTGCTCTCATCTGCTGCCAGATGAAGCATCACTTATGACTTCTGGACAAGGCAGTGATCTATGAGTACAGCAGAATATTATTACAAATGTAAGTGCTGGTTCTCTGAAAAGGAAATCAAGATTAACAGACCATTGGCCTTAATAACCCAAAGACAGAAAAAGAAGACCTAAGTTAACAGGACCAAAAATGAACATGGAAACGTTACAGCAGACACTAAAGAAATTCTGAATAGTGTAAAGGACTTGCCAGCTTCAAGACACTCTCCTGTCTCTACTGACCCATATTCTGTTATATCAGCTTCCCACTGTTTCTCTAATACAATATTCATATCTCTAATTAACTACTCAGCTAATTGTTACAGGACCACCATAGAGCCAGAGGCCAAGGACCATCAAGTACACCCAGGCAGTAAGGAACAGTAACAGTCCAGAGGTATTTACATCAACAGATTCAAAAGGGTCTGGACTCTACTAAACTACTAAAGAAAACAAGTGCCTTGAGGTTTTGTCTTAGATAAGGCTTATCTCAGGAAAAATTTAAAAGCATGTTCCAAGTTTCTCTCTCTCTTTCTCTCTCTCTCTCTCTCTCTCTCTCTCTCTCTCTCTCTCTCTCTCTCTCTCATACTAATCAATATAGCAGAGTAGTAAACATTATAATATCATGGCTACCAGCTCAAGATTTTAAATTCCCTGTGGCTGCTTCTTAATATGTTTAAAAATTCTTCTGAGCTCCAGAGCCAGCTTGAATCTACCTGTACAGGTCTGATTCACATCCACTTAAGATAAATATGACCCAAACTTTCCTGGTTCCAGGACCCCTTTCCTACTCTGGGACCCCTCAGGGAATCCACCCCCCCATCAAGGTGAATTTTTTTCTAAACTTCCTCTTCTGCCTCACCAGCACCTTGTCAGACCCAAACAGCCACAAAAGCCTAAGCAGTGGAAGGTGTTGGATAATTCCCAAAGCAGCAGAGGACAATGCACTACCTCAAGACATCTGGCTACCTCAAAAGTCCCCTTCCCTACCCTCAAGAGTTAACCAACATGCACCAAGTCAGCAGGAAGCAGTTCTGGAGACACACACCTCCATTCCCATTCACCCACTATTTTTTTTCTTATATTAGCAAGGAGAGGGAAATAACAGGGTTCAAGTGATCTGACATGGGAATTAGGAAAAACATGGTGCTCTGATTAAGGAGAAGATGGGAGATCAATGCAAGAGAAGCATGGAAGAGTGTCAAATAACAACATGATGTGAAAAAGTCTTAAGGAATGTTACCATTAACTATCTATCTGCCAAAGGAAAAAAAAATAGTACCCATGTGTCAATATATAAATACGCAGTTTAAAAGAAAATTTCCTATCTGAGCTGACATCTATGGGTTAGTGAGCTGGCTCAGTCGATAAAGTACTTATCTCAAAGGCTTGAGGAGTTTAATTTAGATACCCAGTTTCGTTTAATTGATGGGTATAGCCCAAGCTGTAATCCCACCCAGTACTGAAGAGCTGGAGAGCTGATCCCCTAGGTAAGTTGACTATATAGACTAGCTGAATAGGTGAGCTCTGCCTCAGTCTCAATACATGAGACAGAACAATCAAGGAAGATACTTTATGTGAACTTCTGGTCTCCATTTGTACATGCACATGAATATGCACACTCATCACACGTGTGCTAACATACACTGAACTCATGTATACACATATACACATATTTCATACACATGCAAATAAAAAATTAACAAAAATACAATTATCTAGCCTTTCCAAATAGACTCTACAAGAAATACCACAGTCTTTTTTCAGCTAGATGGATAGTTTTCTCTTTAATTTATAGAGCTAAAGGCAGTTTATTTTATTCACTCTTTCTGCATGCAAAATAACTATTCTCATTCCCTCCCTCCTATCCTCCCTCCCCCATTTTCTCTCTCTCTTCTACTCCGAGTATTATAATTCAACTGTCAATGGCTGCCATTTGTGGTAAATTAGATTCTTGATTTGGGTACTTTATCTAATTCACACACACACACACACACACACACACACACACACACACAAATGAGTTTGGTATTTTAATCCCTGGTGGTATAAAATAAAGGTCTCAGATTATTTATTGCACTGAGCTGAAGAATCAAAAAGTGACTGGATTTTAAAATAAATTTGAGATCCTTGGCTAGAAAGCAAATGGTGAAACACTGCACTCAAGTTCTCTGGATTCTAATGCTCTCAGCAGAAGAATTCTTTGTTATATAAAATTTACAGTCACAGGGCAGAACTGAGATGTGAGAGGTGACCCCATAGACTAGTCAATGTTACCTACTTTAGAATTCAAGTGTTGGTTTCTTAATAATTAAGCACTTTCACTGTATTTAATGTATTTTTCTTAAATAGAAGTTACTCAAACGTGAGTCTCCTTGCTTATGCTCATATAAGAAGCCTTGGCCATTGCAATGGTGATGACAATAAGTTTGAGCCCATCTTGCCCTCTATTCACAAGTGAGGGCTATGGAGATTCAGCCCTATGCTTTGTTATGTTCAAGAAGTCACTCTCTGTCATGGGATAATAATCAGCCAACATGACCTCTGCTCATTAAATATATCCCTTGTGTTGTGCAATATTGTACAATAACATTGCAACAGAGAACAATGTTTAGTTTATATCATCAACAAAAACGTCTTCCTGATGACTCCCTGGGGCACCAGGATATGTATATCATGGTATACACTACCAAGATTTCATGATGGAAACAACCAAAAAGGAGTGCAGAAGGTGGAATACAATGAAATAATGAAATGAATAAGGGATAAGCACAGAAACATATATTGCTCTTCTGCTAAGGTTATGGTGAGATTGAGGCAATGTCTCCAGAAGTCTTCATAGTTAATCAACCCTTACAGTCTCAACTATAGCAAACTGGACAGTATAAGGAAGAGCTAGAAATAAGAATCTCATACCAAAAGAAAAATACTTTTTCTTTCTTTAAAAATGTGTGAGCATTTGAAGAAGAAAAACAATGTTGGGACAGCGAATAAAAGGCACATTCATTAAAAGTTAATGGTGTAGGATACAGATAATGAGAAATAGAAATGGAATTCATAGAGACATATTATCCTCACAATGCGTGGCAAAATATAATGTATAATCAACATTACTGCACAGCTCCAAGGGCTATTTTTATACCAGGGCCTTTAGAATCCAAACCCATTAAAGATTCATGATCCCCAAGCCATGTGTTTTCCACAGTTAGAAGCATTTATGTCAAGTGGGCAAACTGTTTGCTAACTGAAACACTAGCTATTTCCCATTGTAATAAAGACAGCATTCATTTTCCTGACTCATTCATCCTGTAAGTTAAGGTGAGGGCATGTGACTGGGTGCTCACTCTTTAAGGAAGAACAGCCCAGGGATGAGCAGATTTGCCTCTACCTCAATGAAAAATAAAACCGAGGGTGGGGGATACGGAGGAAAACAGAGGAGGGAGGGAGGAGGCACGATATAAAATGACTTCCGAAGCAAATCTCTGAGTGTCTCTCTGAGGGAGTTTCTAGATCAGGTTAATTGATGTAAAAAATCCCATTCAAAATGTAGGCCACACCACTCCCTGCACTGGGTTCCCAGAATATAAAATAGTAGAAAAACAATCTCTTGTTGAGTGTGGGTGCAATGTAACAAGCTGAATCACATTCTTGCTGCTGTGACTTCACTGCATCCCCCTCAAACTGTGAGCCAAACTAATGATTTCCTTCTTTTCTGTCAGTTGCTTTCCCACAGCAATGAGAAGAGTGACTCATTCAGACACTGTAGATATTAGAGAACTGTACCACTTTTTAACACAGTTTTACAGAATAAGGACTTTAGAGGTGAAAGGGTTACTTACTTTCTCACAGTTGGTAATCAGTGTGGTCCATTGTCATCCTGAGCTGCCTGATGTGGTGCTGAGAACTGAATCTGGCCTCCTGCAAGAACAGGACAAGGTTAAACCACAGAGTCATCTCTGTAGCTCTTGGCTTTTCACTTCTAATGAGTGCAATGTGGAGATCAGTTCTAAATGATAGGTGACATTCCCATTGAGTTTTAGTGATATAATACAGCAGCCTCAGTAGAGTACTGTAGTGTTTCTCATACCTCTGTACCACTTACACTTTCCATTCTAACCTTACATCACTCTTCCAGTCTAGATCAGATTTATTATTGCCTATCTCTCCATGACTTGCTATGCTTCACCTTCTTCAATCTGCATGGTAAATTAATAATTCTTTTCTCTCACAATTCTGTCTTTCACTCATGTACCACATTTTATTTCTTTTGTCTCTTCCTCTTGTCATTTGCATTCAATTCTCAAGCAACAGCAAAACCACTTAGTTCCCAGAAAATATATACCCAAGTGTTTTCTTTACTTTGCTTATTTTGACATGATACTGCTTTCCAAAAGATGCTTACTTCCCTCTGTGGATCTAAATAATGTATTTTCTTTTTTTAAAGATTAGGGTTTTATTTATGTATGTATGTGTATGTTTGTGTATGCGTGTCCCACATGTATAGAGGTACTCAAAGAGGCCAGAAGAAAGTATTAGGTACCCCGGAGCTGGAGTTGGAGTTGTAAAGGTTGTAAGATGGCTACATGGGTGCTGGAAGCTACAGTGTTATTCTTGTCAAGAGCAGTAACTGTTCTTAACTCTGGAGCAATCTTTCCAGCTGCTGCACAACATATTTTCAATTCGAATTTTGATCATCTCATTTTAACTAACAAATTAGTGTTCAAGTTTGATATATTTAATATATGATTCCATTTTCAAAACAACAATAACAAGTATTTATGTAATAATATACTTATTTCCTTAAAAAATTTAGGAGCCCATTACCTTTCACTTAACTTCTAGATTAGGCCACAATAAATCATTTCAAATGAAGTAAGAGTGTAGTTACTTAATCTGACTCACTATAAAACTGATACCTTAAGGAATTAGTTCAAACCCAAATGGGTCATTTTACATTTAAATTAAGGAAATTTTATTTTACCTGTGACTATACAGTAGATGTGACTTCTGTTATGACCCTTAAACAAAAGAGCAACTTGAATTTGAGCAGTTAGTTTATTTTCCTCTTATTAAATTTCTTTGTCTTTATGTTATAAGACTGACTGTCTATCCATATCCCAGAGAAAGTTCTCATTGAATTTTTAAAGGAGGTAGCTAAATATGTGATTGTTTTTACTTTGGGTAGAATTTTCTACATGAGAATGCCACATACATATTTGTGGCTTAAGTGGTTTCAATGAAGCATGGACATAACTTATTTGCATTGTCATTACCATAAATATATATATATATATATGTATATATATATATATATATATATATATATATATTATATATTTATATATATATTTGAGTTCAGTTTGCATTCCGTGGAAGTAATTGAGATGAACACTTTTGCTCAGTGTATTATTTGGGACATTTGCAGGCAATACACTGATTAGGGGCAGAGAAAGACAGGAATTGAGCTTAGAGGAAATATGCAATATGTCTGCAAATGAGTTCTCTGCAAACCCAGAAGAGAAGACTTGTTCATTGGAAGATAACATTCTCAAGAAGTAGCCTGAGATTCAACATGTCCTGGATTTACTCTCCAGCATCTGCCTCTGAGGATGGTTGATACTCCAGCTGAGATAATTTTTCAATGAAGGTTGTCAACTGTGAGTTCCAACCACCAATATTTTAGGAAGTAGAAATGTGTGAAGGAGGGATTAACTGTGAAGGTGTGTTCTTGGCACTTTAGTGCATTTGCCACAATGCTAAAATTAAGCAATCTAAATGAATAAAGTCCTCAATGGGCAAGTCTGTGAAATAAAGACAGGACCTTGGAAGACTTGATTTCCCAGTTGCCCTTCATTCTGCTGTTTGTTCCAGGGTAACTAACTCTTTTATGGGTAAAGCAAAATTAAGAATCTTATACAGCTGAATGATTAAGAAGATTTCATTTCACAAATGTATAATTCTAGTCTATTCTCCTCCATAGAGGTGATATGACCTAGCAGTTAATAAATTCACAATTCTTGACTATTGTTCATGTTGGTTTCAATTAGGATTATTAACATTACTATAACTGCTAATGGAAATGTGAACAAAAGAATGCTGAAAATACAGGAAGAGGAAGAGAGAGAAGACATAGTAGTACTTTTGTTGATTTAAAAATTGATATGAGACTGTCAAAATATTAGAGTATTTTTTTAATGTTTTTATTAAAAGTTTATGGACAGCCCAGAAATTTTCACTATTTCCCCTTCATTCTATCAGAAAACTGAAGATCATAATAATTTAATCAATAACTTGACTATCAGATTACTTAGGGATTAGGTAAATGATATATAAAATATTCTAATTTTCAGTCAGGTATACATCTGTCAGTCAGCTGTTACAGTTCAAGAAAGTACAGATTTCAAGCCCAGAAGCTTTCAGCACTTTTTATAGAATTCATTTTTCAACTTTATGTAGCTATATTGGTCCATAAGCAGTAGTCTCTCAGTTATCAATCATTTGCATAGTATGAGTTAAAATCTGATGTCTGTTATTGGCATATTTTTACAGCATAAAGGAGATTGAGGTAAATTTCTTGATTGTTGACAGTTCTTGGGGAATTACCAAATACAATAAAACAGAAGGGATAAAAGTATTCAAGATCAATGTATATGAAACAGAAGTAATAATATAAAACAACTTTATTCTTCCCTTTGTTCTCATATTGTGACTGTATCGATGGCATTCATTCTTTACATCCATAGCATATAACCAGAAGCCTAACCTATATTGTGATTTGTTTGTTAAAATCGTTTTCAGAATTTATGCAGTAATACTTATTTGAATTTATTTTCCTTTAGTTCATTTTTCTTATATTGTCTTTGGTGTTATTATGATAACATGACTATCATAAAAATGAAGCAGAACTCATTCTCCTCTGAATTTTTGAAAGACTATAGCTAGGATGGATATTGTTTTTCATTTAAATACCCAAGAAAATCGATATGAGAAGTTACCTGAAAGTGTTATGAGTGAATTTATAAAGTCACACTTTTCCGATGATCAAAGTCTAGTCAGTTATCTGTTTTGCTTTGGATTCCTTTAGGTAACAGCAAAAATCACATGCTCCACTACTTGCTTTATAAACCTGAATTGCCAAATATATTGTAGTACAATTACTCATAATAACTTTTAATTAAAACTAGTGGTATTGCCCTGAAGAATGTGCCGTCTTCCTTGTCTATTTCCCTCCTTTCATCATAAGAATGTCCATTTTAGTTTTTTTTTTCTTTTTTAATGAAAGCCATTATGAAGTAGTTTATAATTTGACTGATTCTGAGCTAGGTGTCGTGGCACATGCCTTTAATCGTAGCACTCAGGAGACAGAGGCAGGTAGATCTCTGAGACCAGCACTGTCTACAGAGTCAATACCAGGATAGCCATGGCTACAAAGAGAAATTGTCTCAAAATCATAATCATAATCGTAATAATAAAATAAAAATGGCTGAATCTGTCATTTTAATATTTCTTCTTTCCCTTCCCTTTTATATGTTATTTACCTAAGTTTTTACTTATTTATTTAGAAAGGATCTCATTTTCTTGTCTAGGTTTACCTGGAACTCACTATATAGCTCCGGCTTGTATTTATAACACTAGGCCTGACCCAGCCTCCCAAGTAATGGGTTTATAGCAAATGAACCAACATATCTGACTACTCATTCCATCTTTACTTTTTTGGGTTTTTTTTTCATATTTTTAGGTTTAATTTCTTCAACTGTAAATTGAAGCAGCTATTTTAGAATCTTCTTGTTTTTGAAAATAAACAGTTGGATGGTAATGTTCTCTTAACACTACTATGATGAAGCCATTCTAAACCAATGCTATGTTGAACTATCTGTTCATTAGTCATAGCAAACTTATTATATGAAAAATGTGAAGTCATTGTATATGAGTTAAAAGATAATCCAGATACTAGAGGAATAAACATGGCTTGGAGTTCATATATGGTACTTAAATTGGTTTTAACTTCAAAGGAAGGGAAGTAGAATGAAGGAAGTAAAGACCTCTATGCCTTTGGAAAGTGATGCTCTGAAGTGAGGTGACAGTAATAGTCTATAATGTGCTTGTTTTTCATAGCAATGTGCTTTCAAAATCCTCCAGTTCTGCCAGGTATATACTATATGAGGACTGAGTCTATTAAAGAAGGTATTATATTAATGAGAATGGATTATAAATATGAAAATGGGTAGTGCTAAAATGTATCTAATGTTATTAATTTGCAGTGGGAAATAAATAAAAACTCATATGAGTTCATATTTAAAACATGAATTAAAGCATTTAACAACTTAACATGGGTATGAAAACTTAAAGAAGCTTGAAGAATTGTGTAATACTAGATGTAAGGAAAAATTGAAAGTGGAAAAACACAAAATGAATTGCACATGCTTTTTATGTTATTTTAGGTGTTCTACCTACACATGTGTCTAGTGTCCTTGGTGTCCATGGGGCATAGAAGAAAACTCCAGATTCCATGAAGTAACACATCTGGACAATAATAATTTGAAAAGGCTCTCAATGACCACATTTCAATACTTCGTTTTAGTAAAAAAAATAGATGATAATGACATTGTAGTTTAAATGCAAGATGTTTCAATAATGACTTTTATTTAATTATTTGGCTTTGGCTCAAAAGAGTTTATGTTTGAGATTCATTGTGTTTTCTGAATCTGTGAATTCATAGCTCCATAATATTTGTAAGGATTTTCTCCATTTTTTTCAACCATTTATAATGTTTGTAATTACTTTGTCAACTTTATTGAAAACATCACTTGTATCTTTATTAGGACATTTGAAGTTAGCCTCAGCTCTAAGGTATGTTTTATTTACTTTGCTGAAAAAATAGTTATTAATTTTTCTTTTGTTTGTTTCTGAATAGTAATTGTCTATGTCTTCGAGTTTACTGAAATTGTCCACATTGTATAATCTGCTTTCACCTGTCTAGAGTGTATGTGTGTCAGTTTATATATTATTGTTCATTTCTAAATGTTCAATTTCAGTTTGATAATAACTCTTTTATCTCTGTGGAGCTCACTGAGTACAATGGGTATCTCTGTGGCTATTGTTTGAATGCCTTTGGGAGAAGCATATAACACTGAGTCATTGCACAATCTCTAATGATTGATTATTCTCTATCTCAAGCTCCTTTATGTGCAGGATTTCATATTAATCACTGTACTTTGTAAATTAATGTTTAATATATTTGAGAGTTTTCATTCTTTCTTCTAGAGTACAGTTAAGATTTTTTTTTTAAATTATCTGTTCTCTAAAGAACTTTTGACCTTTATTATATAAGATCAGATACTCCTTTAGTAGAGGGTATTTTATCTCCATTGTTAAGGCAAGTCTTCTTTAAGTATTGTACTCCATGAATTCACTGAATTTATGTGTTTTTCCATTCTGATTAGTAAGGATAGGCACTATTCATAACCAGTAGGTATGTGGCCAGCTTAGAGTTCTCAGAGACTCACTCAGTGTTTAAAAGTGCCCAGCTGATGGAACAAGGATGGAATATAAAAGCAATGAAAGAGATACCATGATAGAGGGAGACATCATGGGGATAGGGAGAAACTAGGTGCTAGGGGAGTTCCCAGGAATCCCCAAGGATGACCCCAGCTAAGACTACTAGCAATAGCAGAGAGGATGTCTGAACTGGCTTACCCAAGTAATCAGATTGGTAAATACCCTAATTGTCATCATAGAGCCTTTCTCCAGTGACTGATAAAAGCAGATGCAGAGATCCACAGCCAGGTACCAGGCCAAGCTCTAGGAGTCCAGTTGAAGAGAGAGAAGAGGGAAGTCTATGAGCAAGAGACATCAAGATCATGATGGGGAAACCTGCATAGATAATCAAAACCAAATTAATGGGAACTCATGAAATTTAGATCAACAGCTGTGGAGCCTGCATGAGATTGGACTAGGCCCTCTGCATAGCAAGATGGTTGTGTAACTTGATCTACTTAAGAGGCTCCCTGGCTATAGGATCAGAATCCATCCCTGGTGCATGAGCAGGCTTTTTGGAGTACACTACCTCTAATGGGACACCTCCCACAGCCTTGAGGCAGTGGGAGGGGCTTAGACCCTCCTCTTCTAAATGTACCTCCTCATGAGAGGCCTTACCTTCTTGTAGGAGGGAATGGGGGGGGAGTTGGGAAAGAAAGGCTGGAGGGGCAGGAGGAAGGAAAGGGGAATCTTGGATTGGTATGTAAAATAGATATTTCTTAATAAAAAAAAAAAAAAAAAAAAAAAAAAAAAAAAAAAAAAAAAGTGCCTAGCTGAATCTGCCAGAGACACTGACAGTTAACCTTTCTATTATTTTTCCCATTTATTTGTGATGGTTTATTATTTTAGAAGATAATTCAAATTATAAGATTCCAATCTCATACAATGGGATAAAGATAAAAATCAATGGGTTAAAGGGAAATAAGATCAATTAAATCATTGATGGATATTGATGGGATAAATAACACTGCTGGTGACAATAGATCTTCATATGAACTATAATCACAAAGGTTGGTTTTTTGTCAATGTGGAAGTTTGGTTTCCGTAGTAAAAACTATAGATAATGATATATAATATGTCAATGAGACTGGTGATTAAAGTAGTTGGAGAACCCTATTAAAGATTAGCAATATATGCAATGAAGAGAGTTATAGTTTAGCCAGGTTACAATGGAGCAGTCATGTTACTAAGATGGAGCTGGAGTGAGATGCATATAACATTTCAATTTTTTCTTGTGTGAGATGCCTATGCACCAGTGTGATGGATGGCAAGGCAATTGGTTGAAGGCACATATAAATAATCTTCAAAGGAGGAATAATTGGAATCTATAAAATATGGTACATAGTAAACTTACCATGATGTTAGCATAACAAAAAACTCATATCTCCATTCCAATCCTAAACCACACTGATGAGGGATAATGACATGCTTGTGACATACAGTACATTGACTGGGAGGTACCAGAAGAATGAATGGACAATCTATGAGCATGTGTCATTTTTAATTTGTTATTGACTTTGGAGTAGAATATTTTATATTTGTATATATCAGACAAATATAAATTCTGACTATGATACTAATGGAAATGAACCTTGCCTAGAATTGGTAAAAATAATTAATGTAACAAAGAAAATGCAATACTGAAATTCTGGTATACACTGATAAATACTGTGGACAAATTAGTCATTTTATTTGTAGCATTTCTCCAAATAAGATACATGTGAGTCCATAATTCTCTTTAAATAAGTCTCATTATTGTATATTGAATTATATATATTAAGATATGGGTGCACTTTAACTTTCCCAAAATTTCAAAGACTGAATTCTGCAAATATGAGACAGGATTATTCTTCACTTGAGAAAGGTAAATAAAGTATGACAACCACATTTGAAAAACCAGAAGCCTGAGTAATTACAGGAACATCTTCCCAGTCATTGTTTATAGTACCAATTTGCTTAATTTTGGCTTCAGAGATAAAAGATTTGCATCATTAAACTTTGGAATTAGCATAGAAATGGTTACTTACAATGAAAATATAAAAAGATGTTCAAGAACCATCACAAGATCTAGCATTGTTGTTCAGAAAAATACCTTCGTATCAAAACAGAAATGAATGGAAATTATAGTCTCATATGACAAGAACCTATATTTATACACATTTTCATATATGATTATATATCTATATATACATAAATATGTATATGCACATCAATGTCTATATATGCATATATATATGTCTATATGTATACATACACATATAAATATGTTCTATATGTGAGCACATATATGTATGTGTATGCATGTATGTATAAATGCATATACATATGTATTTATATATCAAATGCATATATGCATTTGTGTACATGTGTATATATAAGTACATATATATGTGTATATTTACATACATGCATATGTGTATGATTGTATATATATATATACATATGTTTGTGTATATTTATATGTATGTTGTGTGTATATTGTCTCAGAATACCTATTCACTAGTCTTTGAGTAGAACATGTACATGATGTCGAAAAACAGAAGCACTGAAAAATATTTCATTAGTATTGATATATTTACAACAGTAGTTTTTATGATCATGGATGAAACAGACATGTATAAATTTCTGCTCATACTTTTCCCATTGATTGCTGAAACCTTTGGTAGAAAGAAATGTTAATTCCATATAAATTACACATTTCATTTCTGAAGGGAAATGCAATAAATTATTTTTTGATTCCTTAACTTGAAGGTTTTGAGAAAAATTAATGTTTTTTATCAATGATCTCTATTAGCTCTGTATACACATTTAATTAATTTTGAATTTGTATTTTATCATGAAATTGATACTGAAGACTGAATGCAATGTTCATGAGATATTTTAATGACATGTCACATTGGGATGATGCATACTCAATTAACTGAAGAATCCAAGCACTTGATAATTTGCATGACAGAAATTCATGAGACTATTAGTATGGTAAAATTTTACAACATAGCTCATTGAGTCTATGAAAACCATAGCTGTCCAGTACTATGCTTGATTATAGATTCACACTCTCTTCATTTCAGCAATTATTTTGAATTTCTATGGATTGCTAAGTTAATATCTCTGACCTTTTCTTGTTTCCCACATCCACTTTGATCAAGTTTTCATCCATAGTTTACCAGACACAACTGTTCAGTATGCATGTGTAATGATTTAAATACACAGAAAAAGAACAAAAGAAAAAAAAAAAAGCAACAAGTGTCTCAGTAATCTTAAAATCAGCTTCAACACAGTCTTGTGTTCCTGGACAGCAATTGGGTTTCATTGACCTTAAAGATCAGTTGTGATTACCACTCAGGACATAGTGACTGAGCCCCTGCTCTGCCTCTTCCTTTTAATGTTTTTCATACATCAGATCATAACACAGACCAAAATCTTGAGCTTGAATGACCCGTCCAGCAGGCCAGGTTATTCGAGGGTCTCGAGGAGGGACCACCTGTGAATCAATGGGGGGCGAGAGGGGAAGGAGACCAAGTGCATGAAGAAAGACAGAGTCAGTCTGAGTTGCATCAAGGTCTCACTTTATTGACTGGTGTTAGAGCTTATAAACAGGGCTTCAGGTAGGGAGGGGGAGCAGGAGTGAGGAGAGGACAAAGAAAATTCCTAAGGAGGGTCAGCAGGAGGTCGCTTTGGTCCCAGGCCCCTGCAGCTAGCTGATTTAAAGAGGTTTATTTAATCCTACATTCCTAGGTTAGACTAAAAGCCTCTTATTTACACGAGGCTTGATAAATCGTGGCAGGTAACACAAGGTTCAAGACACAGCTGTCCAGAGTCGGTCTCCAACACTTGAATGCAATCACATTGTAGCAAAGACAGAGATAAAACAATGAAGTTAACAAAGTATAAGAGCTGAAATTATCACTCACTTGTAAAAATGCAATCAAATCATTACAAGTCATGACTCTGATGCACTGCATTTCACCTGCCCCATAAAGTTTTTAAAAAATGTGCAAATGATGGTAAATTTTAGGGTGACTGTTGGGCAGAAAAATTGGTGACTTCTGAGTTCTATCAATATATCTATCTTGAGTATCTTTGGTGTCAAAAATACACTGAGGAATTTTAGCAAATAAGTCATGACACAAATTTCATACCAGCGAGTAAGGATCTGATGAGTCTTCTATACTTTACTGGTTTCTTAAAATACATCATCCCTTCTGAAATAGCATAAAATCATTATTCTACATATCCTCAGTGAAAGAAATCCATGTGTATCTGACTACAGAAGTCTGCATTACAATTAGCAGCAAGTTTTTAGGACATGAGAGAGTGACCTGGCAACAATACGTCCTAGGACAGATATTAGATGACTTCTAAATTTATTTTTAAATAAGAAAAAATATTCTGGTTGTGAGAACTCATTTCTATTATGCAGTACATTCTAGAAGCACCTGGTTACACTGTGAAGTTTCTGAAATCTGAGTGCATTACGAACACTACCTTTTACTGTGTTGTTGTGGTTGCTACGCTGCATTCATCACCAAAGACAGAGATCAGGAGTTGCAAGAGGGCACAGTGGAAGAAAGAAGCTGGGCATAAGAGTAAAAGGACTTCACTTTTTCTCTTAATTATTTCACATTTTGTTGAGCAAAATGCTTGACCAAAAGTAATTTAAAAGAGAAATGGTTAATGCCTCACAGTTCCAAGGCAATGCAGCTTCCAAAATGGGACGGATGTGACATCAGGAACCTGAGGCTAACTGGTCACACCATATTGGCAGTCAGGAAGCAGAGAAAGAACAGATATTTAAACACGGTTGGAAGACATCAAGGCCTGTCTCCAGAAACTTACTTCCTCCAGCAAGGCTCTATTTCCCAAAGATTCCAAAACCTTCCCAAACAGTGCCATCAGCTGGAGACCAAGTGCTCAAACACATGAGACACTGGAAGACACTTAGTATTCATACGACAACATTTCTTTTTCTAGAAATAATTGGTTTGAACTATTAATATTTGATTTCTATCAGTGGAGAAATTGGGCTGAATAATATTAAACACATTCCACACAAAAAGTCAGACACAAACATCTGAGCCTTGCATTTCTACAAGTGAAAGCAGATTCTAACTTTGAATTACCATAGTAAAATTGAATAAGAAAGAACAGCACTTTAATTCACAATAAAATGGGGACAAAAATCATGCCATGCATTCCACATCCATCACACAGTCATTATCATGAAGTAAGTAACAGAATCCAGT
Source organism: Peromyscus leucopus (assembly GCF_004664715.2). Lineage (NCBI taxonomy): Eukaryota > Metazoa > Chordata > Mammalia > Rodentia > Cricetidae > Peromyscus > Peromyscus leucopus. The sequence goes on from NC_051065.1 coordinate 90,979,700, forward strand.
TCAGTTCATGATAACTGGATGGATCCCATACTTGAAGTCTACTGTGGCTTATGCTCATTTTCTTTAAGGTCTTGAATCTGTATATAAAGTTATAGCATATGTTTTAGCTACAAATTCAGGAAATTAGTAAGAAATGTGTATAGTCCTAGTATCTGGTAGTAATATCTATAGACTTTAATACTTTATCTTAAATTCCCCGATGTGTTCAACATATACCAGAAAAGATGTGGCTTTATTGTCCTCTCAGGATGGATACAAACACATTAGCAAGGGGAAGGGAGGCTTAAGATCTAATCTAAAATACAGAGGATAAAATTCTTTCATGAAATTCACTCTCTCTGAACCTAATGACTTCCCTTAAGAACAATCTTTCAAAGAACATTGTTTCTTTGTAGGAAAAAACAAAACAAAACAAAACAAAACAAAAAACCAAAAAAACTCAAGTTCCAGACATTCAATAGGATTAAGTCATTTTTATTTATATTAGAGTACTTAAAATATTATTATTTCAGTTATTTACATATTCACATATTTTACTTTGTCATCTTTTTACTATTACTAAAAAGAAGGAAGGCTTATGAAAAAGCTTTGTCAACTTATTTATGGTTGTTTTTCTCTGTCTCTAAGGCTGGGAATGCTGTATGGCAGAAACTAAATACTTAATGTAGGTTGATTGAATGAGTTGTGGTTATTGAATAAATGAATAAAAAATAAATGAATTCTTTTTAATGTAAATTTTGTAGTTGTCATAATTGATTACATCAATCCCAGGAGCTCACATAAAAGTTTTCTTTATGCAACCAATCAGCTTTGTAACATTACTTTCATGAACTTGTTATTCAACAGATATCCATTCATTATCTTTCACGAGAATGGCAAGAGAGAGGAATCATGGAGAATCATCAATCTCCCTAAATGTAACATAAATAAATTAAAGTTGTTTACATGTAAAATGTTTTCCATGAATAACTTGCATTATAATGCCTCATCTAGTTTACAGAAATATTAGTGACAATAAACCTGAAAGCACTGGCAATAGACACATGATTCACCGAATACCTAATTCAATATCTGATCTCCTTGGCAATTATAGATAAAGAATATATATATATATATATATATATATATATATATATATATATACATATATATGTATGTGTATATATATGTATGTATATCGGGTTTCTCTGTGTAGTTTTGGTACCTGTTCTGGATCTCACTCTGTAGACCAGGCTGGCTTCAAACTCACAAAGATTCACCTGGTTCTGTCTCCCGAGTGCTGTAATTACAGGCATGTGCCACCATGGCTCAGCTGATAAAGAATATATTAAGAAAATAAAATCTTCTGGACTTGCCAGCTTTTCATGCCTAAGTCCTCTGCACTGTGCAGGGAGCTCACTTGAGCCAGCCTCTAGGACTTGACCAAAGCTGAAGAGGGAACCCATTTCTGCTTCAGCCATCAGAGACCTGCTACTTCAGTGTTTGAAGTTTGCTGGAGATGGGAAGTCTTCTGCTCCCACTGCTCCTATCAGTGACCCCAAACTTGCTTTGTAAGGAAATGCTCTCAGCTAACACCTCAAGACCCTCCAGGATCTTTACAAGCTTATAGTCTCTCAATAAGCTTTCCAAAGCATGCTGAAGACTTAGATCCGGGGCCCTGCCAACCTCTCTTGGTCAGTATTTCATTGCTAATGAGGGTCTCACTTTCCTATTCAAATCGCTACTTCCCTGTGGTAGGTAAAGTTACCCTCAATCTCCTTTGCTGTGTGTACATTCCATTCTTGGAGAGAGGTCACAACAAGAAACTGAACCCAACTGGAGAAAGAAGCTAGTCTCTACCCACGAACTGCTTCATTCCTACTAAAAAGAACTAAAGGAACAGCTTTGCATTATTTCTTTAAAAAAAATGTAAATCTATAGCCAATCCAAAATTTAACATTAAATTTCAAATATATTGTGGACAAGGAATAGAATAAAGAAATAAACATCTACTTGATAATTAGAAAACTTAAAAAAAAAAGAAAAGAAAATCTTCTATTTAGTATAAGAATTATCTACTACGGATAAATACATGATATCCATTTTACCTTCCTGATCTGTGGTTGCACATAGTTCACACATGTGATCTTAAGAATTTAAGTAAGGTAACATATCACAGAAAAGTATGTTTAGAGATATTAGGTCTCATTTGTCTCAAAGAAACAAATGGCTGAGGTGCCTACTAACATATCAAAGCAGACTCTGGTTACCAGTTTTTCCCAGAATCCTTCAGTCCCTATCTGTTAGACTAAAATCATTACAGGTTACTCCTGGCTGGCATACCCTGTACACTAACCTGAACTCCACCCCAGGAGCTGGATTCCTATGTAATCAGCCATTTTGGTTATGCGGACTTTTTGTCCTTCTGTCCTCTTGGTCTTTTAGTCTCCTGGTTCTCTCCTGTGTCCTCCATCATCCCATTCCATATCCTGGTTCAGTCTGCTGGTCACGTCTACTCCAGACTGACCCAGATGTCTCTGTGTCTTCCTGTATTTTCCCTTTATCTACAATCAACCTTTACCTCAACCACTTAGAAGCAGTCATGCCCTTTTATTTCTTTTTTTCATTTGTTTCCTTTTGTGTTGAGCATTAATTTATGTCTTTTATTCATTGTTTTTCTATTGTTGCATTAGTTTTTCTTATTGATATGTAGAACTTGTGAATGACTTACTTTTATGTGATGTAGTGTGGGGGGCAGTAAAATTTTCAAGGAATTAATTTAGGAAAAGAAAATCATCTGATTTCAATTATTTAATTATTTACTATAAATAACAAAGTTTTATATTTTTTTCTTACAGGAAATTATAATATTGCCCCACTCTTATCTGAGATCATTCTAGTCATGGATTTTTTGTTCACAGATATACATACCAATAACACATTATCATTATTGAGATCATTTGCTGGGTAAATCTTTGTTTTTCTTATTTAGAATTTTACTAAATAATTTGAACTTTGCAATTATAGAGTTGTTTTTTGCATTGTATAAAATGTCTTTTGGGATGATAATGGAAGTCATAATGAATTTTGAATTGGCAAATTTGAGACTAAATGTATTTTCCCTCTAAGCTGCCAACATTTTTATTGCTATATCTGCAAATTCTGAAATGCTACTTTGTGTCCCTTGTTTATGGCTAATCAGATTCATATACTGCAGTGCATGTCATAAATGTTGACAGACAGCCCCTCACTGCTGGGGAAATTTGGGGAAAGCAGTTTCTTTACAGAAGAGTGGAAGTTTGGCTCTCACAATGTGGTGATCATCTTTCTGAGAAGGCAGCAAGAGATACAACATTGTTCACTTGTTTTCACAAGACCACACACATAATTTATCCTTTAAAATACCTAAATTAGTTTAGCTTGTGTGCTTTTAAAAATCTGGTCAGTCACAGAATTTCATTGTGATGCTTTTACTCATTCTTATGTAATTGTTCATTTCTTTACATTATTAAAAGCTTTAATTTTCTTTCATTTTTAAATTTTAAATACATGTTTGAAAATGTTATGCAGTTATGAAGTGAACTATGATTATTCTACCCCCATTTTCTCCTTCTAACTCCCCTCATACCTCCTCCAACAGGTTCCCCTTAATTTTTGTCTTTTTCTTTGTCTGATACCTATAGAGTCCAATTAGTGCTATCCATATGTGCATGGGTATGAAACCACCACCAGATCATTGTAAAACTACTAGTACCACATTTTCAAAGAAGAACGATTCTTCCTTCCTAGGCAACTATCCATTGCCAATAATTCCTCAGTAGAGGGTGTGACCTGGGGATCATCTACCCAGCATGCACAGGGCCTTGATCCTCTATAGATCTTGTGCTGGTAATAAAACCTTCTGTAAGTCCATGAGTGGATAGCCTTGCCATACCCAGGAGATATCTTTCTTTTCATGGCATCTGTTTCTTATCTTCTTGTATCAATAAACTAAAATCTATAGCAATGTAAAACATTTTTAAACAAGTTGCTGCACTTTAAAAGTAAATTCTATAATCTAACCTTTTATCCTAGGTGATGTGGGATTTTCTGTATGCTGTGAATATGTTTCTCTGATTGGTTGATAAATAAAATGATGATTGGCCAGTAGCCAGGCAGAAAGTATAGGTGGGATAAACAGACAAGGAGAATTCTGGGAAGTGGAGGGCTGAGTCAGTAGACCATCCAGGGAGGGAGCAGCATGTAAGGGCACACAGGTAAAACCATGGAACATATGGCAACATATAGATTAACAGAAATGGGCTGAGTTTAAATGTAAGAGTTAGTCAGTGATAGGCCTGAGCTAATGGCCAAGCAGTTTTAATTAATATAAGCTTCTGAGTGGTTATTTTATAAGTGGCTGCAGGGTCCATGAAGCTGGGCAGGACCAGAGAAAACTTCAGCCACATCTTCTACCTACTACATTCCTTCCACCTTTTCATCCATAATTTTCCCTGCAACTTGATGGTGATGGGATTACTATAGATGCCTGATTTCAATCTGATCACTCAGCCTTTATTCTCAGTGCTATGACAAGCTCCAAGCATGCATCTTTTCCATGACTGCTGCTTACTCCAAAAGAAGCCTCTCTGACAAAGTCCGCAAGCAGCTGAAGTCTATGGGCATTGACACAGATATGTAGAAGCTCATTTGACAACATGAATACTTAGCAAAATGGGGAGATAAGATCTGTAGGGCCTAGGACCTTCCCAGACATGGGCTTTTGATAAGGCATACAGTATCAAGAATGAAAGTCCCCTTGTGGAGCAGGCCTCAAATTCTATCTACTACAACATACACTATGGGTGTATGTTGATTTACAAACCAAGGGACATGCTAGATACAGAGCATTGTATTATCGTAGTTAACAATTTTGTTCTAAAATTATGATCTCTAAAATTCAGGGAGAATATATATATAAAGTGATTTTTGTTTGTTTTTGTTTTGTTTTGGCTGTTGTTGCTTTGTTCTGTTTTACTAAGGTTATGAAACAAGTAAAGAGAAAAACAAACACTAAATTCCAGTTGTTTGGATAACTGTGCCAGCTATATTCTCCTTCAGACACCTGCTAGGCATTATTTCTTTTATCAGAGAAATTAGTCACCCACAAAATTACTTTTCTACATTTAACCATTCAATCATCATGGAGAATATGGATTTTTCTGCCACAAAGTTATAATTTAAGAATCTCCACTCATAAATTAAAATACCTGACCCAAGGACATGTAACTGCTGACATTGTTTATAATTAATTATATGATGCCCCTGCTTATTACATCTTCTTTTAAAAATTTAAAATAATAATAAACACGTGTGCTTTATCTTCTTAATATCCAATCTGAGAGAATTCTGTTATTTGCACAGAATTCCCCTAAATTGTAAACACATGGCAACAAACAAACAAAAAAAAAAAACACATGGTGTTTGATTTGCAAACTTCGCTGTATTATTTGTCTACCACAGGTCATGAGGTATAAGATGTTTGCTAAGATTAATTGCCTAGGAAATAATCATCTCTGGTTAAAAAAGAAAAGAAAGACAACATATTTTTCAGGAAACAGAAAATGTTTCACTCCTGAATTATACCATTTCTGGTTGATGTGTTTCATGATATTTTGAAGGAATAACTTGTTGGAAACTGATAAGCAAAAGTAAAAATAAACTATTTCTAGTTTTCTTCATATGTATTATGCATATCACTTTATTGTAGTCAAGAAAATATCTTATTTCTGATAAGAAGAGCTCAAACAATAGGCACGTAGGAACAAAAAAGAGAGAAATGAACAAGTATCTTAGTCTTTATTTTTCATATGTAAAAGACCAATGTTCCTTTGATTCAGCTTCATAAATGAATTGTGCTAAAATTTAATTTGTAAGATTTGATGTATAGGCATATAAAATAAATTTGTTAAGACAAGAAAATTATTCTGAAGTTTGGGGCTATAATAGAGAGATAAATGTTTGCAAAGTATCCACAATGCCCTAGGTTCATTGCTTAGCACCACAACACGCACGCGCGCGCGCACTCTCTCTCTCTCTCTCTCTCTCACACACACACACACACACACACACACACACACACACACACACACACACACACACATACACACACACACACACACACACACACACACACAGAGAGAGAGAGAGAGAGAGAGAGAGAGAGAGAGAGAAACACTTATACCATATAGTATACATATAGACATCTAAACAGAGACATGTACTCTCATCTACAGAAGAGGCAGTTTAACTCAAGACTTCTTTTAAATGAGTGTCATGTTACAGATGAGTTAATTAAAGTGATTAGTTAATTAAAGTAATGTTACTTGAGAGTATGCAAAATAAGATATCACATTACCCATGAATGAAACAACTTGAAACGCTACTGAAGATATATGGCAAATGCCATAGAAAATTATATTTAGTGATTGTTCTTATCACAATTAACAGCTAACTTCCAGGATATCTGAACACTGGGCCTAGAAGATTGCACAATGGTTAAGAACTCTTGCAGCTCTTCCAGAGATTCCAAGTTTGATTCCAAACAATCACATTGGACAACTCACAAACTTCAGTAAGTCCAGCTCGAGCAGATCACATACTCTCCTACTGGTAGTTACATTCAAGTGAACATATTTACCACAACATATGCATACGCATAATTAAAATTAAAAATAACCTTTTAAAATGAATATTTTTAAAAGAAAGTTCTTTTAAATGAATCAGAATGGGAACCATGTAGGAAACGTAATGTTTCAAATGAATTAATCTAAAAATTTAAAAGTGTTAAAGATGTATTTAGATTACAGGAGTACATTGCTCTTGAAAGAAAAAGAGAAATCTTACGTCAGATTTTTCTTGTTTTGATTATGGAGTCTCGCAAAACAGGTGATTATAGTTCTAGGCTAAGATGAATTATTATTTAAAGACCAATGTTTGATCCAGGAAATATGTTTCAGATTTGTCTAAGAAAGAAAACTTTCCCTTGGATATACACAGTAGGATGCCTAAGGATATTTTTGGGGATCTCCGGCTCTAGGCTCCATTCCAAAATCTGCCCCCAGTTCACTAAGCAGAGGCCCCTCCCCTGGAGAAGCTCTCTTCAGACCCCACCCCTCAGAAAGCCAGCCAAGGGTCAGCCCCTCCCCAGGGGCTGCTCAAAACCACGCTTACAGGGTATTTAAGACCTGGTTGCTGGACCATCCAAGTGATTTTTCTCTCCTGCCTTTCCAGAGTCACTGGGAGTTGCTTTGCTCTGTTTTTTTTTTTTTTTTTTTTCCCAAAAAACAAAAACAAAAAACCTGGTCTTATTAATTTGTCATGATTGGCTTATTGTATCAGTGGAGGATACCCAATAACTAGGGATCTAATATTTATCAACTAGATCAAAGACCACTCTACTTGCTGAAACTCATTATCAGCCTATACACAGTCTATCAGAAACTTTGAGAGTGCAGGTCACTCAGAAGGCCAAACCTGAGCAATGGTGGAGGCCTGGGAAGAATAACAAAGACACTGTGTCTTTCTGTCCAGCAAATACACCACTTGCATAGAGATCTAAGGCATGTGTGAACACACATCTACATCCCAATCTCTCTCAGCAAAAGCTTTAGAGCCCTGTTCTCTGGGTAATTCCTATTTCTTCTGTGTCCTGGCCTGCTTATTTTAGGATACAAGGTAGCATTCCTATCTTGTATCCATTAGATGACAAAGCACACACTTTTTATTCAGACTTTTCTAGTTATAAATATAAAAATATAAGTACACAATACTTCATGTGAAAATATATTAAAATATGTCTCATCCAGTAGTCATATAGCAAAATGAATCCAGACGTTTTGAAATTGCTCTGGGAAACTAACATTTATTTAGCTGAGATCCATGATTTATTTAATATGATAAAAGAAAGTATAAGTTTTTACAAACTTTCCTGAAGATTCTTAATTCTGTCTAACTCAAAACGCACTGTATTTCAAAGTTCTGTGGGTGTTTTTTAAATATTTGATCACTAAATGATATATCTGTTTGGTTTAAAGTTTTATATAATTTCTTTCAAACAAATGCAGGAAATTGATTAAAATAGTATTATTCTGTATTATGTAACTATACATAAATTTAGATTATTTTCTGTTATTGTATGACATTTAAATGTTTTCCAGCATTGAGCCCTGCCTTTAGAGAACCTTCTTTTCATGAATTCACACATGCATTTGTTATTTGTTAGTTTTAATACCTTTTGTATATGACATGTTATGTTTTTGTTTCATTATCCATAGCTTTATTATATAAATTGAAAATATTTCATAACATTATTAGAAAGTTTATTTTGGATTTATCTTGTTAATTGAATTTTTTTTGATAACTTCACTGACTGCTCTTGCATATCCTCTGCTAATTCTCTGCTGTCCCCATCTACCCTATGTTCCCTTTCCTAGGAGTCTCTTTCTTACATTAATATATATTTTTATTATTTCTCCACCTGGCCTGTCTGTGTGACCATGGGTTTTGAGCTATCTCCTGGAGACTGATGGTCTTGGCAGTGTATTCAAAACTGGAGGTAAGGATTATTCCTTTTCCAGAACTTATCATAGCCATTTTCTCAACAATAAGTTTTAGGGACAATGAGTCCCCCTTACATAACACGTTGACAGAGCCAGTGTTGCAGGCCCACTATAGGTAACTACAGTTTTCTTAGTTCATGACTGCAGTGTAGGTATCATTGGTCTTGAAGAGGTCATTTTTCAGTTGTGCACCCACTCTTACTGCTCATATATAATCCTACTTAACACTGCTGCAATGTTCCCTAAGTTTGGATGTTATATGTCAGAACTTACCTACTCATAAAATAATTAAGTAGCTCTCCTATATACAAATGAAAAAGATACTGAGAAAGAAATCAGGAAAACAACACTTTTCACAATAGTCACAAATAATAATAATAAAAAAATACCTTGGGGTAACCTTAACCAAGCAAGTGAAAGACATGATAAAAATTTCAAGTCTTTGAAAAACAGAAATTGTAGAAGCTATCAGAAGATGGAAAGGACTCTCATGCTCATGGATCACATGATAAGATATAGTTTTTTATAAGTCTTCATTGCTCACCTATGTGTTAAGATATAGATATGCAGTAATTAATATATAATTTTAATATTTCTAATACATTAAGCCTTTAAAATTACAAAGTATTAGAGGAATTTCAATTTAGTGGAATAAATGAGCCACAATTTTCAAACATTTTTAATATCAACAATTCTAAAGTAAAAAGAACCTACATGGTTAATAAAACCTAAAAGCCCTCATTATCCATTCAACACATAAGAAACTGGAATTCTGTGAAGAAAACTTCTAAGGAAAACAGATATGATAGTTAGATAATTTATTCATTCAGTTAATGAGTTATTTAATGAATATTTACTGATTGTCCAGAAACTTTCAGAAAACTGATCAAAACTAAAATCATAACATTCTGAAATCCTGACATGCTGGTGAAATGCTGAATAAACAGAAGCAATGAAGTCTTAAAAGACTAAATATTTCACTTGAATGTTGAAGAACACTAAAATAAATGCAAACACTAAGGTAAAGTGTTGTTATCATTACATTGTATACTAATAGTATACTGTACAATGGTGATAACGATGATGACAGTCATGATTTTCACAAATGTGAAAGCACACTGCCCTATATCCGGCAGTTTTTGAAGTATTTATTTAGGAAAGGTATTATAACTTTTCACTGTTTCAACTACCCGCAAACCAACAAAAACCTACAATGATTAAAGATAATACTGATGCTGTAACTAATAAATCTGGAAACCCTGATATGTAGTGGGTAGCCATTGCAGCTTTGATCTGGAAGTTCCAACCCCCACTGAGGCTTCAGTAACTGTCATGCCTACAAGATGGACCTGAGAGAGGACCCTGAAGACCCAAGAGCCGGATGCTCTCTTGGTTCCTGGACCCTGGATGCTGGAGGTAGACAGAGCAGAGTTCTCCAGAGAACACCACCAGACTGCACTACACCTTTCCCAGACCCTGTAGACTATCCCTTCGTTTGTATGTTACCCCACAAAATAAACCTCCCTTTTAACTATGTGGAGTGGCCTTAATAATTTCACCAATACTGATACTCTTTATCTTCCCCAGATTTGTATATTTTCTGTTTTCCAAAAGTGAAATTTTATGTGTGTGTGTATAATAAATTATAATAATAATAATAATATGGGTTTGCAAACTATCCATTGGGGATGTTGTGAAATTCAATGTATTGTAGGAGAACAAACAGACTGATATTAGTTTTTAGCAAGTAAATAATTACCTTGAGAGATTCATTTGTGAGATGGGGCAGAGAAGAAAAGAAAACACAAGGACTACACAGAAGGCAGAGCACCAGAGGCTGCTGGGTGAATAATGAAAAAGGGAGGGAAAGAGAAGTCTGTATTGTGATTTCAGTCACTGGTGAGTCAAAAAATCTAGGACAAGAGAAAAAGACTAGAGTGACAGACCTTTCCTAAAGGACTAAGCCTGTCATTTCTATCACCCTTTTCTCCATTTCTTCTTTTTACCAAGTACTCATATGGGGATTTTATATTAAAAAGAGAAACAATGAAATAAAATTAAAATATCATTTCAAAATATAGCGACGTTGTGGAAATGTCCTAAAGTACTAGCTGCTGCTAGATAGCATGTTCTATACATGCCAGCGGAACTGCACCCATGAAATCTCAGCAATGTAGCTTCCTGAACAATAACTACACAATAACAGCACTGCTGGAAATGTTGGCCCAAATGGTGAAAATTTTATAAGGTTTTGATTCTACATAAAGACCTACAGGCAACCAATGACTGCTGAGAAAATCAGTTGTTCCCCAGGGAAGCTTCCTGACTCCAATCCCAAATGATACAGCTCTGAAAACATCAACAGATGAGCAACACTAAATTGTCTTGGATATCTATCTATCTATATATCTATATATATATCTCAAAATATTGAAAATTAAAGTATAAATAAGTAAATAAATACTAATGTAGTTAGTAAATGACCTCTATTCTGGCAATATCTCTATGTATAGAACAAATATAGGAATAATGTATGAGCCTTATAGTTACAGGAGTTTTCATTATAGCCTTTTCTTTATATTAAAATCTATATAGTTAATATTACTATTTAATAAAATTGAATAATATGTTAGTCATTGAATTCATTTTCTTTAAGGTCACCATAAGTTCATAGAAGGTATTCTGTCTCATTTATCCATGAACAGTAATAGCCCTTAAATGGGTAGCTATGCAAGTATGAAACTCAATGATCCTCAATTACTCATTAAAGTGCAAAAGATTAGGTTAAGTGGATATTATATCTCATGAGAAGGAAAAAAGTCCCACAAATGACATAAAAAATAAAGCAGCAAGACTCTCTGTCAAGTAATTGGCATTGCCTTACTTGTCAACTTGTCTGATAAAAGTAGTCTCTGTCACTTCAAGAGCCTATCACCTAATTCCTGAAACATAAAGCATTCTTCCAGTTCGTGCACATTTATTTCTCATTACGTCTAGATAGACATGCTTCTTATACCTTTCAAATTCTCAGTGTTATAGACTAAATGGTGTCTTCTCCATCATTTTTGTTGCATGATAAAACAGCATCCTTTTAAAACATAGGCTACTAGTTCCTCTTGTTGTGAAGTTGACCTCCAAAACATAATTAACTACTTTGTTTCCCATCAACACCACTTTGTTTAAGAAAAGATCTGAGGAATTTTCTAAACTATATTTTCATATTATGTGAGTTAATCTTTGGTCATAAACATTGCTTGGAGTTCAGAAATATAAGTGAATATAGCATTAGCATTTCTTTCTCCTCATTTTTTATTAGTTCTCCGATAATTGCATGCAACATATTTTGATTATATTCAGCCATCTTCCAAACCCTCCAAGATTCATTCCATGTTTCCTATACACCCCATTTTGAGCCCTCTTTTTGATTGTTTGCTTTTAAACTGACAGAGTGCAGTTTGTACTTTTTACATGCCCTTGGACATGTGGCCTTCACTGAAGGGTGGTCAACCAACCAGGGGATGTTTTCTATGTGTGTGGCTTTTCAAGACAAAGTTTCTCTGTGTATCAGCTCTGGCTGTCCAGAACTGACTTTGTAGACCAGGCTGTACACAAACTCCCAAACATCCACCAGCCTCTGCCTCCCAAGTGCTGGGAATAAAGTCATGTGCCACCACCCCCTGAAGGGATACACCCTTAAAATAATCTGACATTCCCTCTCCCAGCAACTATCAGCTGCTAATAACTTCTTAGCTAGAGGTAGTACTTCAGGCCCACACTGTCTCTCCATGATGGGATTTTGTTTGGCTTGAGCCTATAAAGGTCTTATTCACTTTGTCTCAAATGCTATGAATTAATATGTGCTCTCCATGTCTTGTGGTGTCCAGAAAACATTATTTCCTTGTAGTCATCTATTTTCTTTGGATCTTACAATCTTCCCACCTCCTCTTCCACAGTGATTCCTGGGCAATAGGGGGAAAGAGATATGATGTTTAGAATTTCTGTGTGTTTATATTTCTCTTTTTACCTCTGTGTATTCTGTATGGCTATAATGACTTAGAAACACATCAAGAGGAAATGCCACTAGTCTGACTCATTGACGGAGTATAATGAAGAGAGTAAGGTGACCATCTTCTAGATTTTCTAAGTGTATTGAGAAAGAAATTTCAGTGGAATTCTACTGTGAGATTTTAAAGTTTTTCTTTAATATATTATAAACTGGCCTGGATGGACAATCATACATAATTTGACAATTTCACACTTCCTCATCTCATTTGTTTTACTTATTACTTTCTAACATACAATGGCTTTTTTCTTGTTATTATTTTGTTGTTGCTGTTCTTGTTATTTGAAGTTTTACTTCTCACTACATTCTAATAGTTTAAAAAAATCAATCAAAGATTCAGTGGCTACAGAATGTATTAGCAAAAAAGGAAATAGAGTATTCTAGATAATCTAGTCAGTCATTTTTTTTATGAAATCACTTATTCTGCATACATTTTCCTATTAATTAGTATTAGTGATCATGTACACCAGTATTATCATAAAATTAACAAGAAAAGGCGTTAGAGAAGTGGTTTAGTTGGCAAAACACTTGCTACCCAGACATGAGAACTTCACTTCAAATTACCAGAAACCAGGTTTAAAAAAGAAAAGAAAACAAAGAGGAAAGAGGCACAGCAATAATCAACTTATAGCCAGGGACACTGCTCGGAGAGATGAATCTCTAGATCTCACTGGCCACTTAGCATAACCAATTGGTTTCACTTCAGACTTAGTGAAAGATCCTGTCTCCAAAGTAATAAGTAGAGACTGATTGAGGAAAGTCTCTGAACTTGACAGTTGTTCTGTAGGATCCTTGCTTGCACACTTGCATGTTTGTGTCTACACACACACACACACACACACACACACACACACACATACACTCACACACACACAAGTATATATATTCAACACCACTTCTCACACAATATACACATAAAATAGTGAGCAGGAAATAATTTCACATTCCAAACTTAAAATATCATTTCATGGAAATATGATTTTAATCATTAAGTGATTTTTAACTTAAGAAAAATATACATTTATAAATCACATAAAATTTAAACTTAACCATCCAAGAAAGGGAAATAACTTTCAAAATATCAGAGAGACTATAAAATAAGTGAAAAAGTAGGAAAGCATAGAAAGGTGATATTGTATTGTGCTTATAGCTGTGGACTCTGTAACCTTTGTTTCAGCTTGATAAGCTTAGGAAATTTCTCTTACTCTGTACTTCTTGGTATGAAGCACAACACACTTTGAAGCCAGAATTGTAAATAGTGTATATATCGCAGGTTCATGTAGAGTTTAAACACAGCAATACTTGAAATGTCTTAAAATTGAGGGCAGCATCTGGCCATTGCAGAGAGGAGCCATGTTGTAGCCACACTGACACTGAATGAATGGATTCTATATGACATCCGAAGGCCATTTACTTTCCTTGGGCTTTTTACAATCCACCTTTATAGTGTGTTGATAGAACATTCCAGTGTTCCCAAATGAAGCACTAGTCACTATGTTTGTGAGATGTCAGAAGGCAACACCAAACTGAAGAATAAAGAAAGTTGCCAACATCAAACAGAAGAAAAGGGAGATTTGGTGTGTGCTGCCCCTGTATGCCCCATGGGAAGAATGATAGCAGAAATACATTAGGAAACTGTTCAATTTTTACAAAGTTCCTCAGAAGAGCATATACTTGACTGCCTTTGTACACACTCAAACTAGTCAAGGATGTAAATAAGTAACGACCTTACTTATTTACAAAATATCTAAGTAAATATTTTTATTTCACATAGGTTGCAGTAAATAAAATTTTCAGGTTCAAAGTCAGACAAAATAGAAAGCTTGAAATTAATGAAAATACACTGTGTTAAGTAATGGCAGCTAGAGAAGGGGGCAAAATTAGATCAACCATGCAATGCTCTGCAGCCAATTTATTGCCATAGCGAGGTATTTATATTTATCTTTCTGGCACTTACAGATGAAGAATATCTTGAAATAAATATTTAATTAAAAATGAAAATTCGTGTTTGAAAAATTAAATTTCCTCACATGGCGATCTATATTTGTAACTGCTGTGGGTGTATAAAAAGTGCAATAAGGAAAATTTTAGTAATAGAATAAAATTACAACAGGTCTCAGAGAGTTTAAATCCCCTTTTGGAAAAACTATATACAGATTGATGATAAATTCCTATGCAATATCTTTTTCTCTGCAATAAAAGGGCACAAAATACATCTACTTTGTGAAGATAACTTCTGCTTCCGACATACTTGGCTTCCAAATCACAATTCAGGATAACAAATCTAGCCACCAGTTTATGTTTATCCTCTATAATTCTTTCAAATATGTTTTAGTAATGTGGCCAAGAATGCAGAAGTCAATAATTTAAAATTGTGCATTTGTGAGCCTAGGCTAATACTAAAAATTTATATTTTCTGAGATTCCCAACTAAATGGCTTTTGGAACAGTATTGCTGAATTTTATCACTCATAAGCAACCAAAGAAAGATTATGGTATCTGTGGAAAAATGCAAAACGTTTGCAACTTCTCGATATTCTGAACTCTGTCTTTACTACATATGAGGATTCATGCAGTCCAAAGGAAAGAGTAGATATTTATCAAGTACATAGCATAATATATTTATATATCAAAATAGATGACAGCACCTCAAATGTCCCTGTATAAAGACATAATAACATAATAGAAGATTAATATAATGAATCTGTATGTAAATGCCCAGGGTTGATCACCACCTGGGTACACATGAATTGAAATAACACATGTGCTTCAGGAATATATGAAGAAACTATGTATAAATCATAAGTTAAAATTAGAATAAAGCACAATGCAGTCAGTCATCTTAATTATTTTCTTTGTGAAGAAAGATAATGTTGATAACACTAAAGTTATTTCACTAATCCAGAAAGCACTGTTGATCAGCATTTCAATTCCCAATAAAATTTGTGAAACATTTTTAAAATTATAAAAAAGAAAAAAAATATTTCATTTTGTAATAAGGTCAGATATAATTGTTAATATCAAAGAAATAAAAAGAGTCAAATTCTCTTTTAATCTTTAAAGTAATTTTATTTTTGAAATTAGTTTACATAGTAAGAGGTGCCCTTTGTGGGGTTCCTATGTATTTTATTTTAATGGAAATTCCACTTCTCACTCACTCCTCAAGTCTTTGCCTTTTTCCTGTCACATTCTCCCCTCCTCAGTATTCCATTTCTAATTGTGAGCTAGCTTCAACACCCTGACCCATACCACAAGGACTCCATATCCCACAACAGAGACACTAGAGTGTCCCTGATTACTGCTGTTCTTTTAACAAGGAGGAAATGAAATCATTCTAGAAATACTCAAAGAGATAAACAGGTAAGTAAAATGTAATGCATGTATACAAGGAAATTTTCACTGTGAAAACATGAAATTAAAAGGTTTCTTGAAAATGGATGAAGCTAAAAATCACTATATTAAAATAATTAACCTAAGTCCAAAGTGATAATATTTTAATAAGTTCTCATGATTACCAAGCTTGCCACAAACTTGTTCTGTAATAGAGATGATCTTAAACTAAATATTTTCTTGACTATGTCTCCCAAGTGTTGGAATTACAACCATGCCTGGTTTATGAGGTGCTGGGAATTCAACTAAGGGCTTTGTGCATGCCAGCAAAGCACACTGAACTATTTGAAACTCTCAGTATTTCAAATAGACTGTTTATTACATAAATATAGCTGTACTTCTGGTCACTCTACATATTTAATGATTTTGATACCAATTAAGAGATTCAATACTAACTCAAAAAGCAAAAGTTTAAATATGAAAAAATGAGGTAGGCATGATAGTCTACTAGAGAGACCCAGTCTGTCCCCTGGACTCACATTCTCAAAGAAGAGAGTTGAATCATAGAAATTGTCCTTTTAGGATCTAATAGAATGACAGGATGATTGTAAATACAGATATTGTTGTAGACAAATTTCTAAATGGTCTTTTTAAATTAAAAACACAGAACCAGAAATTTAGGTTTCCAAATCTAAAGCCTTAGAGATATCAGGGAAATATGGAAAGCCACCAGCTAACCTTACCTCATCAACTCTGCAGCTTCCAAGGAGCACAACTTTCTGTCTACCCAGGCTTGTATGCCTTGCTGTTTTGTCTTTTCATTGGCTCTTAGCCCAGCTACATTACTTCCTCTTGCTACACACTCTGTCACTGTCTGTCTGTCTGTCCAGACCTCCAGGTCTCTATAGTTGGTACTGGGATTAAAGGCGTGTGTCACCATGCTTGGTTCTGTTCCCTAGTGTGGCCTTGAACACATACATAGATCCTGCCTGCTAAGAGATTAAGGGTATGTGCTTTCTGACTTCATTTTTACTTAAAATGGTTGGCCTTTCCCCCCTGATCTCTAGGCAAGCTTTATTTATTAATGCACAAAGAAAATATCACCACAAAGAAAATATCACCACATATTGTAATTTTACACATATAGGATTGAGTCTACACAGGACAAGACATATATATATATATATATATATATATATATATATATATATATATATATATATATTGTGTGTGTGTGTGTGTGTGTGTGTGTGTATTGCATGAACTAAGTTTATCTGTGTGACTAATCAGTTAAGACTTTGTTGCAAGAAACAGAAAACAATTCTAGCTATTTGAGCCAGAAAGGAATCTGTTGGAAGATAATGATTGCTAGTTTTTAATGTTTCAATTTGCTTCATCTACTACATGCCTGAATATTTTGCCATATTTCTATGAATGCTTCTGGATGATATTAATATTTAAATTGTTAAACAAAGGAGATTGCCTCACCCTTTATTGTGGCAAGTTCATTTAATCATGTGATAGTCCAAATAGAACAGAAATTCTGGAAAGCCTGAAAAAGCAAAAAAGGCTTACCATCCGACTCTCTTTGGGATATTGGCTTTTTCCTTCTTTGTGACTCAAGCTGAAAACTGGGTTTTCCTAGTTCTCAATCCTGTCCGGCTTCAGACCAGGGTTTCTCCATTTGATCTGTGTAACATGAAATCTAATAAGTCTTACAATAAAAATCCCAGAGCCAGATATTGGTTAAATGTTGAAAGTCCAGAGAGACAAAGGAACAAGCCACTGCTACTTTTCACCTCAGTAACTCCATGTAATTCTCTCACTCAAAGCCTGAGTCCTAAGCCAAAAAGCCTCCAGCCATAAGGACTTAGTTTCTGTCTCCTCATGCCTTATATACCTTTCTCTGCCCAGCCACATTACTTCCTTCCTAGTGCTGGAATTAAAGGTGTGTGTGCTTCCCAAATACTAGTAGCAAAGGCATGAGATCTCAAGTGCTGCGACCAAAGATATGTGATTCCCAAGTACTGAGATTGAAGGTGTGTGCCACCACTGCCTGGCTCTGATTCTCTCCTAGACTGAATCAATATCATGTAGTCCAGGGTGGTTTTTTAATTACAGAGACCCAGATGGATCTCTGCCTCCCTAGTGCTAGGATTAAAGGTATGCGCCACCACTGCTTGGCCTCTATGTTTAATCTAGTGGTATGTTCTGACTTCTGAGCTTTAGGCAAATTTTATTAGGGTACAACAAAATATAACCACAGTTCTGTATCTTTAGCCTATAGATCCTGGAGGACTCATTAGCTTCTATAACTGCATGAACTAACTTCAGATAATAAATATTTCTACACACATAGACATGTCTTAGATACACACACCACTAAATAATTGTAAAGAGCTCACAAAAGAGTCAGGATTACTGGAAACATGTTTAGCAAAGGTTGTTAACCAAGGCAACTAGCCAGAATCACCACACACACACACACACACACACACACACACACACACACACACACACGACACAGGAATGGCATAGCCCAAAATATGCCTTAGCCTTGCCCTTCATGGCCACCAGAGCATTGCCATAACAGTAGCTGCTACTGGATGCTAAATGATGGTGCATGTATCATGAGACTAGAGACTTACTGTTCTTGTTTCTTTATTTCCATTTTTCATGCTTATGTTTCCTTGAAGCAACAATCTAGTCATATGTGCACAACCCTTAGTCCATTCACATAAGTGTAAGATCTTTTTTTTTTTTATTTTTTTTGTAATAGAAGACAATACAGCTATTCATGATTCATTTTGTTTCTCTTGAGTCTATCAATGTAGTCTATGTATGTGCACATCAACACCCTTTAGTCTCTATTTTTTCTACTTATATTTTGCTTTTACAATTATTGGCTTTTTATTAGCGTGTCACATGCTTCTATTTCCATGTCTTGAACTCAAAGATCAGAGGATTCATCTTAATCTAGATAAGTGAGTGCACCATTTCTACTGTATCTAGGCTGTCTCTACAGATTTATTAGACACAATATTTGGAAACACTTCACAGCAATATATGATAATACATTACTATTGGGCAGAATTGAATATATTAAGCCATAGCAGCTACTGTGTACCTTTTGCTAATTTACTACATACAATTATGGTCTTTTGTATACTCATCAAATTACTTGTGTTTAGAGATAAGTATCTCTCATTTCCCAGGTCCTGTTAAGGGATCTCTCTTTCTCTTGGTCTCATCTTCCATGTGGAAATGTTTGCAAGTTAACTATCGCAACATGGGTCTCCTTTCACAGAATGGGGGAATTTGATTGATGGATTTGGAGTAGGAGACTGTTAATCTACTTTCTTTTTCAAAAAAAAAAAATATAAATGTAACCACAGTATGTATAATGCTACTTAGGTGTATGCTTTCATTGCTGACTATTTGATACTGGGTAGTCAATTAGTGTGCCCTTCCCCAGAAGAGATTAGGTCTACTGCCCCCAAAGATGGTTCAATGTTAAGGAGTGCTTCCTGCTATTCCAGAGGGTGCTAGTTAAGTTCCTAACATTCACAACTGCTCCTAACTTCAGTTTCAGGAGATCTGTTGCCCTCTTCTGGCCTGGACTCTGATGACACTACACTCACATGCACAGACACACATAGAGGAGACACAGAGACACAGAGTCACAAAAACACAGACACACACACACACAGAGACACACACAGAGAAATAAAACTTGAACCTTAAAAAAGAGCAGTGGAAGAACATGTTATATTGAGAGGTGAAAGAAAAACTGAAGACTTCAGGGAGACTGCCCATCACCACTTCCTCTATTGTATCTCTTGAGAGTTACATCATCCCTTATATATGAATGCTTAATAAATGGCTGTTGAATGAAAATAAGAAAAAATAAATACAAGTAATGAAAAGAAAAAAGTCTAAATTTGACTGTGGGAGCACAGTTATTTTATTTCATTTTTAAGTTAATGTGTAAACAATGGGTTGCACTACAGCATTTTCATGCAAATGTATCCTATATGCATGCCCATGTTTGCATCTCTACCATCCTTACAAACATTTCCCTCATCTTCTCCCTGGAACTCTTTCTCTTTTACTATTTTCTTTATAACAACAATATTTTTAGAACATAGTAGTTACACATGACAATGGACTTTATCATTACATTGCCACACATGTGAATAATGCAATTTGATTACAGTCATCTCCAGATCATCCACTTGTGTTCCTTTTCCAGTACTGCTGATTCTCTTCCTCTTCCCAAATTGCCTATCTTCCAGCTCCAACCCCCTTAATTTGTGTGTATACATATTAGCCAACAAGTTTCAATGGTGTTTACTACAGTAACATGATGATGAGCTTTTTATAGGAACATGGGTAACTCACTTATTTCTAATATCAGGCTTCAACCGATTTGTGGGCAACCTTTTAGTTCCATTTTTAAAGTTTTTCTCTGTAATATAGTTTCCTATCTTAACATGTCATTCAAATGTCCCAAGAGGTAGATGGAAGACTGGTGCAGTATACATATCAGCAGTGATCTTATCTGTACTGCACTACTGGAAGACCAAGTTTAGGTATGAGACTCTGCTTTTACCAGGTTGAAATTCTTGGGACCCTTCCCATCTTTTTACATATGGCTATACTGTGTAACTGGTAATCACAGCAGAAATGTTTTATCACTAGAAGCTGGCTTTTTCATGGAGACTAGATTTTGAAATGGTGGTATATATATTCAATTATTTAACTAAAATTTTCGTGTGTGTATAGCATAATCTGTTTTATGTTTATCTGTCTTGAACAAAGGATATGAAAAAAATGCTAGTTATTACATGCATTCCTCTTTATTTCTCTTATTTTTGATACTATAATTACATAAATTTCCCCTTTTTTTTCCTTCCTCCAACCATCTACCTGCTCTTCAGCTCTGCTGTGCTGTCCAGGTGAGGTGCAGGGCATGTTCTCTGAAGTGCTGCAGCCAGTGAGGGGCAGACCAGCTAGTTCCACTCTCATGACTTTGGGGCAACTCTCCCTCCCACCACAGGTACAAGGGGACAGGGGAAGCAGGAAGGGCATCTTTCCCTTGCCCACTCTACCATATGGCAGATGAGGGGTGTGGCCAGATCTTACACCAGCTTTCTACCTGCAGCAGATGGCAAGGAGGGTGGGGTGAGAGGGCATCTCTCCTTTGCTCATGCCACCATGTGACAGACAGTTAGTGGAGTTAGCTTTCTTATTATCAGGACTGGCTCACCCACACACCCTCTTATGGGGTCATCTCTATTGTGCTGTCTACTGGAGGTACAGGGCATGCTCTGTTGATGAAGGGTAGTACCAGTTCTCCCTAGTTGTGCAGCAGTGAGGGCAGGGTCAACTTTGTGTAGCCCTAGCCTCACTGCCTTCAGTGTTAACTGGAACCAAGGACAACATAGATCTTTGTAAGACAAAGTGATAAACTGTCTTATTAATAAAAAACCCAGAACCAGATATTGTGGTTAAAACTGAGAGATCAGAGGAATAGGACAAACCACGGCCAACCTCACCTTACCAACCCTCAGCCTCCAAAGAAACCTACTTCCCATATACCCATGCCTATATGCCTTTCTGTCCCTGCCCTATTACTTCCTCTCTCCGCCCAGCTATATCACTTCCTCTTTCTGCCCAGCTCTATCACTTCCTATCTGTCTGTACAGATCTCCAGACCTCCATGGTTAGTGCTGGGATTAAAGACATGTGCCACCATGCCTGACTCTGTTCCCAGTGTGGTCTTGAACTCACAGAGATCCAGGTGGATCTCTTCCTCCTGAATGCTAGGATTAAGGGCATGTGCTACCATTACCTGACCTCTATGTTTATTATAGTGGTTGGCTTTTTCCTCTGATCCTCAAATAAGCTTTAGTAGAGTAAATAAAATAAACCACAGATCTTGGCTGAGTTGGGGCCACAGAAGAATTTGTATTTTTTAGATTCTTGTGACACAATTAATTTGTGGAATATATTTGCCCTTAAAAACACTCTCCCTAATGCACCCATTGTGTATATTACTGATGCATATAGTTAGATATAGTACTTGTTAATGTTTTAAGTTCTGAATCATCCAATGCTAACAGAAAACAACAAATAGCATGACTGCCAAAGTGTATGAATGTTGATCTTCATTGATCAAATGTTACATGTTACCAATTGTAAACATTTAGTACTCAGTGTATATACATTTATCTGAATACTCTGATGTTCAATGTTGTTGCTATTTTGCAAAGTATAATTTTGCAGGAAAAAAATGGGTTTGGGAGTGGGAATTCAATCTTTTCTGAGGAACTGCACTATGTCATGTGCAGTGATTTATTCCACAAAGAAAACATATTCTATGGAGTACTAAACCCCTTTGGCAATAAAATCATTTATTCAAAAACTTTAATCTATTCTGGTGACAAACATTTCTTCTTCATTTATTGCTTAAAATGAAATTTTATAACTTTTGCAAAAGAATAAAAACAAGCCTAATGAAGATCTAACTGTGATCATAGGTCACATGAAAAATGATTGTTATCTAGCAGCTGAAATTTTTCATATTTAGCATGGATGCCTAGGTTTTATATAAATGTATATCTTTAAAGGATATACACTTTCATGTTTCCTCACTGATCCTCTTTAAGGCTTTTGGTCATGAAATGATTACTTGACTCTAACTAGTATGGAGTGTGCACTGTTTCTATCTGTAGATGTGTCCAGAGCCAGGTCGATGACATACTGGTCCTTCTGTACAATGTTGTGTGCTTGTCTGAGAGCAGATGGGAAAATACTTAAATTTGTGCTATGAGTTCTTCTCATTGTCTCTTTGCTGTAAGAAGAGAGTTTCAGAGTGAAGGAAGAGGGAGAAGAGTAGTACAAGCCAGAGACACCTTATCTTTTTCTTTCTTTATTTCTCTTTCTTTCTTTCTTTCTTTCTTTCTTTCTTTCTTTCTTTCTTTCTTTCTTTCTTCCTTCCTTCCTTCCTTCCTTCCTTCCTTCCTTCCTTCTCTCTCTCTCTCTCTCTCTCTCTTCTCTCTCTCTCTCTCTTCTTTCTTTCTTTCTTTCTCTTTTTCCTTTTTGTTTTTTTTGTGACAGGGTTTCTCTGTGTAGCTTTGTGCCTTTCCTGGAACTCACTTGGTAGCCCAGGCTGGCCTCAAACTCACAGAGATCCTCCTACCTCTGCCTCCCGAGTGTTGGGATTAAAAGAGTGCGACCCCACCACCTGGCCTTAACTTTTCTTATGACCACACTATTTGTATTAACTCAGGTCTGTATTCTGACCTCCTTTTATCTTATTTGACATTTTTTTAGACTTTATGCTTAAACAAAGACACCTCAGGATGTAGATTTTCAATGGACAGCCTGAGGGGGACACAAAGGCCAGTGTCAACTGAGTTCTCATCTAAGGCCTCTAGAGGAGAATTTATTTAACTTTTAATTTCTTGAAGTCAAATCATTCATTTGCTCATAGCTTTCTCCAACTATCTTCATTTAAATCCAGCAGTGATGGTGTACATATATCGTTCATTGTATCATGTGTGTTATGGAAAATAATATTAAGCCCTTTATTACTTATTATCTCATTGAAGTATACACCAGTAGTTTTCCCTTTATATAAAAACAAAAACAGGAATAGAGAAACAACAAAAAACACTGATGCACAGAAAATTCAAGTGATTCCACAGTAGTTATCTTCTATAAGAGGCTCAGTCTATCAGGCAGAGTATTAACTCACCCACTGATATAACTGCAGGAACCACCTAGAGTTTCAATATGATATAGAAAATAGTAACTGAAAGTTTACTTGCCCAGAAGGCAGGCACATCAGGCTTATATATACTGTGCCTTGTTCTGGTCATATTGCAAATCCAAGCGTGCTCAAACTTTGAACATAAAATATTCAGAATCATTATTTCATGGTGCTTTTTCTTATCAGAGTTTCTTATGGGCACCAATGACCTGCAACCACCAGTGGTATGCAATCATGCCTGCAACAGCTGCCAGCCCTAAGCTGCGGTTTCTTTCAGCTGACACATATTGCTCAGCTGCTGGCATGACAAGGAGTTTTCCCTGTGAAGTGCCACTATACCACTATTGATTTGTGCCGCATGGAAAAAAAATGAACCATTGTCTTGTTATCCTCTCTCTTGCATCTGGTCTTTGGATGTCTATTAGACTTTGGTACCTTTTCAACCTTGGTGTAACATAACTGCAAACTCCAATTGCATGTACTCAGGAGATAAAAATAATCACATTCTGCTTTCTTGTTCCTTTTTATTTACTTTTTTTTAAAAATTTTTGGTTTTTTAGAGACAGCGTTTCTCTGTGTAGCTTTGTGCCTTTCCTGTAACTCACTCTGTAGCCCAGACTGGCCTCGAACTCACAGTGATCGGTCTGCCTCTGCCTCCTGAGTGCTGGGATTAAAGGTGTGCGCTGCCACCACTACTCGGCTTTTTGTTCCTTTTACTTTAAAAAAAAAATACATGCTTGTCTGAATGCTTGTCTATGCACCACTTGTGTGTCTTGTGTACATAGAGGCCAGGAATAAGCATCAGCTTCCCTGGTGCTAGAGATGCAGACAGTTTTGAGCTGCCATGCAGCTGCTGGGAATCAATTCCAGGTCCTCTGCAAGAGCAGCCAGTGCTCTCAATTGCTCAGCCATCACTCAGTCCCTACTTTTACTTTCTTAATCCAACAAATGTAGATGTAACAGTCTTATTAAATAAAAAATGCCAAGTGAAATGCAGAGTTAAAAGCCCAAGAGGTCAGAGCAGTAGCTAAGGGCTGAGACTAAATCTGCCTTCATATCACCCTCTGCCACTGCCATCCTTCTCCTGAGAAAGAGACCTACTTGCTGTGTGTGTATCCTTTTATTGACTTTCTGTTTTGCCTTCTCATTGGTTGTAACCATATGACCTCCTTGACATTGCCTGTCTATACAGACCCCAAGTCCCTGTTGTTGGTATTGAGATTAAAGGTGTGTGTCTCCAAGCTGGCTATGTCCTTGAACACACAGACTCTGCCTGCCATGTGATCGGATTAAAAGCATGCGCCGCCACCACCAGCTTCTGCTATGGCTTGCTATTAGCTCTGACCCCCAGGCAACTTTATTTATTAACATACAAATAAAAATCACATTTCAGCACAAATAAAGTATCAGCATAAACAAATATTAATTTATTAATCTTGTGTGTAGCCTAGAAAGTTTCTATAACTGCTTACTAGTTCCTGTAGTGTTTATATAGTTGTTGATAGGACTGGTGTTTTCACTTCAAAGCATACATAATTGTATCTTCTGTAAATAAGACAGTTCTTTTTCTACATGTATTGCTATCTGTGTAAATTCTATTGCTTTTCCTTGTCTTAGTCAGTTAGTTTTGATGACTTCTTGTCTTTTTTGGCAATGATGAAACATTTCCTTTACCTTTCATGCTTATAACCATATCATTAAGGAACAAGGGTGAACCATCACAGTTGAACATTCTTATTCTACACTAAAAGTTGTAATTTCTACAGGAAGAATTCACAGTAGTTATATTAATCTTTCTCCCCGTGACATTATTCAACAAGGTATCTTTATAACAAGACTTAAATTTCAATGTTATTTACTGTGTATAATAGATAAAGATTAGAAAGAAAGGCAGGGAAAATAAGAAAGAGGAGCTCGGCATTTAATGTCCCTTACTATTGTAGCTGCAGACACAGTTCTTGACTCCTTTCTGCCTAACACAACAATTAAGATCCTATGCCTTACTTTCTATCTTTACTCCAGAGCACAAAGAAGTTGATTTTATTTATTTCACTTTACAGGAGAGAGAAAATCTGATGTTTAGATATTTTAACACAGTATTTTCTTTTCAATGAATTTGTAGTGTGTAATCACTTGAAGCAATTTGTTCAATTCAAATCTTCTTTTGTCTAAAAGTGTAATATAACCCATACCTCTTCTCTGAGGCTCAGTTTGTCTATTCTCCTATCATAAGTACTGAACATTTGGTGACATTTGAAGCCAGATTTGTAAATCACAAATTGTTGAAAACATGAAAAGATACCTGAGATGACAATGATGAAATAAAAGAAAGAAAAAACAACTGATGGCCAGCACATGGATCTTATATACTCCACATTATGAATATTTAACATAGAGAACAATCTAAGGAATATGGAAACAGAATCCACTAAAGCAAATGCTTTCCTACAACTTTCTCCCAGTAGCTTTCTTGATTTGCTATAGTTGTCTGTTTACAGAAACTAATAATTATTTCAGATTAACACCTGAATTGAATGATAATTGACTTCTTTGAAGTGTTCATTTCAAAAAATGATTGACCGGAATGAAAACTAATCTAAAGCCCATTATCAGCTCTTTGAAAGAGCAGAAAGTCCAGGCTAGGAAAAAACAAACAAACAACAACAACAACAACAACAAAAACCAAAAAAACAAAAAACAAAAAACTTCATTTGTTCTTTATCTCATTCATCTATCTTTCATTCAGCAATAAATCAAGAGAGGTTTTGCCCATTTGACAAATACTGTTTTGGGTTACCAGAACCAAAAAAGTAATAAATTAAAAAAAATGGGTTGTCTAACAATATTGCTGGATTATTTTAAGCATACTTTGAGAAATTTTATACACTTTAAACTTAATATTAAAATATATTCCTGAAATTAATTAAAATAAATGGAAAACGTCTGTAAAATATGTTTTTATATTTCAGGACATTAAACCAATATGGCATTTGGGGATAATAAGATTATAAAGTGCAAAAATGTAAGAGAAAATGAAAAGAATTTGTACTATAAAACAGAACAAAGCAAGAATGAAACACACATACTGTTAATGAAATTTGTAAAAAATTACATAGTTGACACATGCAAGATAATAGCGAGACAGCTGTGTAGCATGATCTATGGGCCCCCCAGGCAGTAGGATCAGAGTCCATCCTTGATGCAAGAGCTGGCTTTTTGGAGCCCACTTCTATGATGGGACACCTCACACAGCCTTGGGGCAGGAGGAGGGGCTTGGACCTGCCTCTACTAAATGTACCTCCCCATAAGAGGCCTTACCTTCTTGTAGGAGAGAATGGAAGAATGTGTTGGGGGAAGCTGGCAGGAGCAGGAAAAGGGAAGAGGTAGATCTTTGTTGTGTAAAATGAATAAATTATTTTTTCTTAATAAAAATATAGGCGACTGAAAAAATAATCATAATATGATAATGTGATAGAAAGTCATGTAAATAATCTGAACATTTATGGGTACCATAACTGCTAAAAGAAGATGACTTCTGGAATTTTGATCAAGAAGTGCTCCTGGTAATCTCATTAAAATATGTGAAAGAAACCTGGATGTTAAATTGTGATCAATATGTGTTTTAATAGAGAATATATGAGGTAATTTATTGCATATCAGAGGAATAGTAAGGGCTGTTATATTTCCAAAAATCTATTCTTCATGTTCTAATGTTACTTGATCATTTCTTTTGGTTCATGGACTGTGGGAGCCCGTTCTCAGGTTCCTTGTAGCTTTACCCAGCAGGTCCGCATAGAGGATGATCAGAACCACGGACCTGAGTGCAGGTGTCTGATATGGTCTGCACTTGGCTGTGCTGGGGGAGGAGGTCTTTTGCTCCACCCCTTGGCATCTCAATAAAAACCTTGGGGTAGAAACAGTCGTGGACCGTTGGAAAAGGTTCCAGGCCCTCTCGTGACTATCCTTTATTTTCTATCTGTTTATCTCCGCAAGATTCTCCACAATAAATCTTTCTATCTAATATTTCCTGCTGCTCACACTCTGGGGAGCTGTGGGGTTGGTGGGTAAACGCCCCATAATGGACCTTATACTTAATAGCTTAATTATTTGAGAAAGAGAAGAAGGATAATTGGGAACATAAAAGATCATGTTTGTATTGAGAATATATCCATGACGATGCATTTAGCTATATTAGGCTAATCTTTTCCTGGAGAAAACAAAGGACACTTTCATTTGGGCATCATGGTGTGCACATGTAATCTAATTCCTCAGAAAGCTGATGCAGATAGTTAGGAAGACAAATTTAAAACCAGCTACAGAGTCAGGACTGTCGACTTGAGATATATAACAGAACCTTCCTTAACAACAGACAAACAAAATGCATTTAATTTTTTCCATATAATTAAAACAAAAATGTATTCTTCAACAATACAGATAATCATTCATATATTCATTATTTTCAATGCCTTGCACATTCACTATTATCTACAGTGAAATAGTTGTTTAAACACAAATTTAAGAAGAAATAATATTGGGGAAATTGTTTCAGATAAAGATGAAAGGCAAATTAGAAATATCCACAAAGTCTAATAATAGGGAGCCACCACAGCAATTCCATGATAATGTATAATCAGTAGTGAAAAGAAATAGAAAACTTGTAAATATACATAGTTTCTAACATAGTCATATGAGTAATTAAAATAAAAAGCAAGGAATGTAAAAATTCAGCTCTTGCATAATTGGTCATTCAATTTTTCAAGAACAAAATCTGAAAGAAATATCCCTTAGTCCATTGTTCTACTACACACACACACAAAAAAAAAATAAACCCAAGCTGGATTAGAATATTGAAATCTAGAGCTACACAAACAAAATTTGCCACAAGAAATAAATACATTCATTACTACAAGTAGATGAGTTAGCATGGGAATTTCTCCAACTGATACAGAAGAGATCAGAAAAGATAAAGATACATAAGTATTATGAATACTTCCATTCTAATTAACATTGTGAAGCACCATATGTATCCAGGCATCCAGAGCTGAAGCTACCAAACGGTGTTTTTTTTTTTTTTTTTTGTTGTTGTTGTATGTAGTTTTTTTTTTAAAGTTGTAGAAGACCAATTTAGGAATTCCTTAATATTTGAAGACATGTGCTCACTACCAAATACATAACGAGTTATAACAGCAGTTAAATATAACATGGGAGAAAAGTGAAATCTCTGTATGTATAAATTACCCAAATGTAGAGCCAGTGAAGACAGAGGTAGAGGAAATGGCTTCACTAAGTGATGTGACGCACCTGTCAAATTACTTTCTAAAGGTTTATGATTTTATCTACAGAGACTGCTATTCTCAGCATCATTCATGAGTGAAACTTCTTTTCATGAAGTAAGAGATAGTTACTGCAGACTCACGGTGATTCAAGCCTCTGAGTCAAAGTGACTATTCCTATGGCACAGTGACACAATGCTAAACCATAAATGAAAGGGGGAAAAAATCACTGATCTATGTAACTGACCAGAACTTAGGGAAACATCTCAGAAGAAAGGGAAGAAAAACAATGTAAAGCTGAGGAAGAAGTAGAGTATTACATAGCTTTTTGCTATGCAGCATGTCTTCTTGGAGGGAGGAGAGAGAATGCAGGAGGAAGCCAACGGATTGAGAGTCTTGAGAATTTGGAATCTGACAAAACTTACTTCATTAGAAAGCTCAGAAAGTTAGAAGATTCATGAAGCCCCTCCCTGACTACATAAGCAGTAAAATTGGTAGGGAACAGGTGAGCTTTCACATCGGAGACGTCTGCCAGCTGTGTAAGAAGTGCCTGGTATTAAATTTTTGTGACTTGTCACCCATACCATGGTGCTGCAGGTGCCTTCGTGGCAAACATCCTTTCCCGTGGTCCTGTAAATCTCCGTGGGGAAATATACTAGTTCACTATGCTAGTCTTGAAGACAGCTGATTGTTCAGTATGTCATCGGTCGGTCCTCTATTGGGTGAATAGTCATTTTCTCATGTATTTCCTGAAGTTACACACACACACATACACACACACACACACACACACAACACACACACACACACACAAACCCAGAATAGTGTAAATGTATATTAAAGTAACATAGCTATAGGCAGTCATGTAAAGAAATATTTGCAGAGAAACCTACTGAAAACAAGAGCATGTGTTTTAACTCTGTGATCAGAGAGAAGAGAGAAATAATGGTCAGCAAAAAGAAATGTTTAGCATTTGAGTTTTTATACGATTCTTAAGTAAAAAGAAAATAGGGCTTCTTGAATAAATACCTTATTCTAGAGCTGGAAAAGAAATATAGAAGGAAGACAGAAAAAAATGCGAAGATCCTAAATTTGAGGGACTGATAGCGACCATCTACTCAGGGCCACATGCTGATGGGAACCACACGAGACAGTTAAGATAGTGGTCCTAAGCATATGCACCAAGTCTAGTCCAGAGCATGAAATATATATTCCTCTCCAAAATATATAGATAAATGACTGCGTTGATTAATAGAGGGGAAAACTGTCTATTTGTTGAAGGATTGCAGATAATACCTTTTAGATAGTAGCTGACTTTTCATTGCTTTGGAAACACAAAGTTTTCAAAGGAAAAAAAAAGCTTAACAGCGAAAAATATGATAAGCAAACTAATTCAGAATGTTTGGAGACCCTTTTTAAAATTTAATAACAACATCATTTCAAACTGTCCAAATGATTCATGTATGTTTGTTTCAGAGATTTCACCCTGACGAGTTCACAGGGCATTGTAAAGTAATGAGTTTGGAGCATCCCACTCAGATGGAAACAGTAGGAGTAGAAAGAAGAGCAAGGATTTGAGACTTTGCAGTGGCCCCTTAGTTACAGATGCTTCCCCTGTAGAGCATCACCTATACCAAAGAATTTTATATTCTTTATGTAGCAGAACTGAGTGAGATGATCTCTTAAGTTACTTCCATTGCTGATATTCAATAAGTTTATTTTAAACAAGAAACCTGTAAACTTCATCTTTTCCTCCTGGCACCTGCATTAATTCACCTTCTTTGGACATTTTCAAATAAGTGATTCAAGTTATCTGAATAAAAACATCATCAATAATTTGAGCACTTTCATTTGCTGTTTTTAGTATGATGAAAAGTGCTATTACCTTAAAATTAAATTTAGCAATAGGTGGCAGGACAAGGATGCTTAATTTCTTAAAATAGCATGCCCTGGTGCCTCTACTATTAATCTACACCTTGCAAACTGGAAAACATATACAACGTGCATCACTATAACTTAAGTTTGCTTAATAAAATTCCCAGAAAATTAAATTCATGCCTGAACTAGGCCCTAGGGTGATGATCGATCTAACTACAATTTTTACAGCTTAGATATAAACCTCTGAAATTACTAGTTTGTAATAAAAACACTGACAGAACTTTTAAAGACCATTTTCCATTCTTGTTCCCATGCACTTGTGCTCATATAAGTTCTTGTTAAGTTTTGGAAGCAGAAAGAACTTCCTAAGATTTGTGGTCATGGTCAATGCAGAACCGTAGCATCTCCCAGTAATGAGCTCAAAATACTGTCTCGTCCATCTTTCTCCTATAGTTAAAAGGTCTAATTCTGAGCTTTAGCTGTAATGTGGCCATGTCCTATCATAGGGAGAATGAAGAGACTCTCAAATACTCTGATCTTACCTTACTGTTGTCATGTCCACTTTTCTCTTTTTTCTTCCTTAACAATTTATTCTGATGCACAGAGCTACTTCTGTAAAGTGGGGAAAATACTTGCCCTATGTTGCATGAGTAAATGAAGTTGTTGTCATGTACTCTTGGGGATTTACTGTTTGTTTTGTTTTCAGTGATGTTAAAAGGCACTTAGGGAAGTCAGTAACACATTCCACACTCCATTTATCCCATACGAGTGTCGAGGAACATACTGCATGTTTGAATATTCCTAACAAAGCTATTAATGCATTCTCTAAATATGGAACTGACACAGTATCCCCCACACACTGCTAAACCTCATAAGATTTGGTTGTGAAAAGTACAAATCTGTGGACGGGAGAGATGGCTTATTGGATGAATGCTTTTTGCACAGGCAGGAAGACTTGAGATCTATGGAACATGTGTAAAAAACCCAGCATGGCCAGGAACCTAACTCCAGCACTGGCATGGGGAGTGCAGACAGGACGATCATGACCATTGGGTTTTACTGCTCAACAGTTTAGCCAAACATGGTGAACTCCAGATTCAGTGGAAGAACCTGTCTCAAGGGAACAAGTCAGTGAGTGCTAGAAAACACTCTGCACACATTGGTGCATGTATGTGTTTACAGCATAAACAAATTCACTTGATACACATAAAATTAATAAAAGAAACATTTCTGAAAGTTTTGATGTTATATGGGAAAGTTCAAGGTTGTTTTTGTACTTCTTGGCTTTCAATACATTGAAGAAAAAAAGTATCTCATTCATTTGGCATTTATGGAGCTAGACATTGTCAAATGGCAGCTGATGTCATAAGTGAATGGATTTTAACATTCAAAACATTTTCCAGACAGGAGGTAATGTCCGTTGTAAAATTTCTGTGTCCATGTAGATAAGAAAGCGTCATTTTATTAAAGATGCAAGACATTTCCTTAGATAACCATGCTTTCAAGAGATTTATTTAATACTAAACATAGAGGCTTTCTGCATGTACTGCTACCCTAAAGACCTATGGGAACCCTGCTATGTGGGATTGCTGTGATGTGTGAGTGGCTGAGAATTAGAAAATGAAAGGAATTTTGATTTCAGGGTAACTCCTTTTTTAGAGTGCAGAATTACATTTGAATATTCCCTTGCTCTTCTTATTTTGAGGTAAAATAATAAAAACACATTTATTTTAGTTTTCCTGCAATATAAGCAGATTGTCTTAATTTATACACATAATTTTCTTCCCAAAACACACACTTTATGATATTATATAAAATATGAATAAATATTCCCTAAAGGCATTGTTTGAAACGAATGGGAACACATGTAGAACTATTTAAGTGGCTTCTCATTTAAAATCTTACTTTGTTTCTCTCATTCCTTTTCTTTTTCTCAAGAAGCTTACATTCTCTTTCTCTGGAGACATTCCCCAAACTGAAAAGCAGCATAGGAAACTGCTAATATGATTTAATATGCCTAGAATTGATCAAATGCTGATCTGCCAGGATTCTGACACATCCTCTCACATAGTTTAGATAGAACATAGCTACTGTACATTGCCATGGCAATGTCTCACAAAATTATAAAATGTAAATTAGTCTGTTTCTCTGAGTTAACTACAGAAAGCAAACAAGAGAAAAGGACGTTGTGAACAGTGGTAATTGCACATCTACATGGGCACACAGAGTGTCTTTTGGTTTAACTCCACTTCTGAGAGTATGGTTTCTGGACTATACAGCTTATGGATCATGTTGTCTATAGCTTCAGTGCTGCTCTTTTTATTCTGCTTATTGCATAATTTAGTATTTATTTTGAATTTTAAAAATGTTCAATTTACTAAAAATTAACTTTTGAACATGTCTCCATAATTTTTTTTCTATTTCAAAATAAACTGAGTTACTAAAAAATAGGAACTATTTTGCTGATATAAGAACCACAAAATCAGGGGTTGGAGAGATGGCTTACCCATTATAATTACTTACTATTCTTAGTCACAATTCAAGTTGAGTTCCCAGCAACCATGTCTCGTCGCTAACAACCAACCCCCTGGAACCAACCTTCCTGGGAACAGTTGCCTTTTTCTGGGCTTTCAGGCACTGAATTCATGAACATAACACACACACACACACACACACACACACACACACACACACACACACTTAAAAATAGTAAAAGTAAATGATGTTTTAAAAGGACTAATATTTTTACTTTATTTTTCATAGCTTTAAAATGTCTTGCTCTTGGTGCTAAGATTTGATTAATCTGAAATACTGAAGTTTTCATTTTATGCAAATCATCTCCATATTTCCTGGTGCCTGTTCCACTTTCAGACAGGACATTGTATGTTAACTCTTTTCATGAAAAACAAAACAGCACCACTACCTTAGGGAAAAAGCAGCTGCCAGGAATCAGAAATGTGCCCTGGTAACACTATATTAGGTGTCGAAAGATAAACTCCTCAGTTTTCTGCTCCCTGGTGACTACTGTATAAATGTTCCAACAACAATCACAGAATGATTATCCTTACCTCATATTAATGAACATTCTTTCACATAACCCAGTCTAAAACAATTCCTAGAATGTTTCCACTCACTAGAAAATCCAACTACTGTGGGACTGTAACACACAAAAAACCTAATCATTAAAACTAAGGCCTTCTATTTATTTTACTTATTTTTTATTTTCTGATGTTTTCTATCTAAAATTGTTTTTCATTTTACATACCAACCACTGTTCCCCCTCCTTCCTCTTATATTATTTCTTCCCCATCACCCTTACCCCACCCCCATTCACTACTCATAGGGGTAAGGCCTCCATTCGGCAATCAACACCATCTGGCATACCGAGTTGGGGCAGAACTGAGGACTAAGCCCCTCCATCCTGTATCAAGGCTGAATAAGGTATTCCACCACAGAGAATGGGCTTTAAAAACCAGTTCATGTACCTGGAATGGTTCCTGGTTCAGTTGCCAGGGGCCCACAAACAAATCAAGCCACACAACTGTCACCCACATTCAGAGGGCCTAGTTCAGGCCCATGCAGGCTCCCCAGCTGTCAGTCCAGAGGGTGAGCTCCCACTAGCTTGGGTTAGCTCTCTCTGTGGCTTTACCCATTATGTTCTTGACCCATTTTGCTCCTATAGTCCTCCTCTCTCTTTTCAACTGAACTCCAAAAAGTTTGCCAAGTACTTGGCTTTGGGTCTCTGCATCTGCTTCCATCAGTTGCTGGAGGTAGGTTCTATGATGACAATCAGGGTAGTCACCAATCTGAGTACAAAGGAAGGCTAGTTCAAGCACCCTCTTCACCATTACTAGGAGTCTTAGCTGGAGATCTCCTTGCGGATTCTTGGAGATTTCCTTAGCAACAGGGTTCTCACTAACCCCATACTGGCTTATTCTGTCAAGATATCTCTTTCATTGCTCTCTCTCTCTCTTCATCCTTCCCCAAACTCGGCCATCTTGATCCCTCCTATTCCCACTCCCCATGTCCAGTTTACCCAGGAGGTCTTAACCCTCTCCCCTTCCTGGGGCAAACCACACATTTCCCTCTTAGGGTCCTCCTCTTTACATAGCTTCTCTGGAGCTGTGGATTCTAGCCTTGGTTATTCTTGCATCCAATATCCACCTAGAAGTGAGTAGATACCATCATTCTGGGTCTGGGTTACCTCACTCAGTATGATTTTTTTTCTAGTTTGCCTATGAAATTCATGATGTCATTTTTTTTAACCAAAGTGTAATACTCCTCCATTGTGTAAATGTATGAAATTTTTTTCTTTTCTTTCATTTTTTTTTTTGAGACAGGGTTACTCTGTGTAGTTTTGGTGCCTGTCCTGGATCTCACTCTATAGACCAGGCCGGTCTTGCACTCACAGAGATCCACCTGCCTTTGCCTCCTGAGTGCTGGAATTAAAGGTGTGCACCACCACCACCTAGCTGTACCACATTTTCTTGAACCATTCTTCTAATGAGGGCATCTAGGTTATTTCCAGGTTCTGGCTATTGCAAATACTGCTGCTATTAACATAGTTGAACAAATATCCTTGTAATGTGGTTGTGTATATTTTGGGCATATGCCCAGGAGTAGTATTGCTGGGTCTTGAGGTAGGTTGATTCCCAGTTTTCTGAGATACTGCCATACTGATTACCAAAGAGGCTTTACAAGACTGCACTCCCAATAGTGGTGGAGGAGTGTTCCCTTTTCTCCACATCCTCTCTACCATAGGCTGTCATCAGTGTTTTTGATCTTAGCCATTCTGACAGGCATAAGATCATATCTCAGAGTCATTTTGATTTGCATTTCTCTCATAATTAAGGATCTTGAGCACCTCCTTAAGTGTCTTTCTGCCATTTGGGATTCATCTGTTGAGAATTCTCTGTTTAGGTCTGCACCCCATTTTTAAATTGGATTATTTGTATTTTGATGTCTAGTTTTGTGAGTTCTTTATATATTTTGGAGATTAGCCCTCTGTCAGATGTGGGGTGGGTGAAGATCTTTTCCCATTCTGTAGGCTGTCATTTTGTCTTATTTATTGTGTCCTTTGCCTTACAGAAGCTTCTCAGTTTCAGGAGGTCCCATTATTTAATTATTGCTCTCAGTATCTGTGTTACTGGTGTTGTATATAGGAAGTAGTCTCTTGTGCCAATACACTCAATGCTACTTCACACTTTCTCTTCTATCAGGTTCAGATTAACAGGATTTATGTTGAGGTCTTTGATCCATTTGGACTTGAATTTTGTGCATGTTAATAGATATGGATCTATTTGCATTTTTCTATGTGTTAACATCCAATTATGCCAGCACCATTTGTAGAAGATGATTTCTTTTTTTCCAATGTACAATTTTGGCTTCTTTGTAAAAAATGAGGTGTTCATAGTTATGTGAATTAACGTCAAGGTCTTCAATTTGATTCCATTGATCCACATGTCTGTTTTTATGCCAATAACAACAAGCTGTTTTCAGAATACCTAAAAGAAATTAGGGGTTTTTGGAGAAAGATAATATTGGGCATAGATGGTTGGCAATACCAGTGTTTATGTGCAAGCAATCCTTATGACCAGATCACTTAAGTTACTTAATATTGTTATGATAACAAGAACTGACATAGATAGACAGAAAGACTAGTTTGAGATGCATTTTTTTGTTATTTTTGTAATTATTTTTTGTCATTTAAATTATATGTAAGATTTAATAATATGCCCTATTGTGGGCACGTACAAGTGAATGCACCTGCCTGTGGATGCCAGAAGTAAGCACTAGATCCCATGGAGCTGGAGTTACAGGTAGCTGTGAAACACCAGTTGTGGGTGCTGGGAATTACATTCCAGTCTTCTACAGAGCCATGCACACACATAACCACCAAGGAAATTTCTTCAACATCCGGAAAGATCAGTTCTTGGGCTGAATTATATGAAGTCTTTAGACATTTTGAAAACATTTTCTCATGCATCACTTCATCTCACCTTTGTTGTAATTTTAAATAGGCCCTTGTTCTTCTGTTCTAAAGGAAGGAAAATTAAAATTGTACAGATTTCAATATTATAAAGTCCGACAATTTGAAACATAGCATAGGTTAAGAGACCCAGATTTGAGAGGAAGCTGGTATCATTGCTTCTTCTGTACTCTGGGTCATTTTCAGAAAGAGTTCAATGGTATATTTTTATATTATTGGGTTATTTTAATAATCATATTGTCATGCTTTAAAGAAAAATGGAAATATGGTATATTAAAAGATAAAGAATATACATAACAGCATTTGTACTAGTAGGACTAGTGTTTGATTAAATAGCTGTTGTTAGCTACAATTCCCTCCACACTGAATCCATTCATGCTTCAGTCATCTCTATTTTGATGATAATCTTTCTTTGATTCTCTTCCCAACTCATTTTCATACGCCGTCTTGCATTATGTGCTATTTAAGTATTATTTTCAAGAATTGTACCTTTCTGCTCATCTGAGCTTTTATAAATTAGAGGTCCTCCAATGACATTATTCTATTGGGTATGCAGTACTGGTATCTTTGAGTATAGTTTACTCAGATGAACATATTCGGTTCCAATAGGAAACTCTGTCTGCCTTTGATTCCCTATTTGCCTCTAGTGAGACCACACAACAAACTCATATTCTTTTGATTCCCTAAAGAGACACAGAGAGCTAACTGAACACTGGCGATTCCTTATGATTATCATCAATACCCAAGAAAAGATTTGGTGGTGAAGGATAATCATATGATTGAATCTGCTTTAACTAATAAGCTAGGTGAGACTCCAATCTATGGGAATACATAGATTTCCTTTTTTATTCTTTTTGTTATTTTTCCATTTTTTATTTTTTCATTAATTTTTTAAATTTATTTTGCATGCTAACCACAGTTTCCCCTCCTCCTTTCCTCCTGTTCCCCCACCCATCTCCTTTCTACTCCCTCCATTCACTCCTCAGAAAGGGTAAGGCCTCCTATGAGAATCAACAAAGCATGGCATATGTTGAGTTGAGGCAGGACCATTTTCTTTTTTTAAAATGTAACTTTATTATGTGCGGTGGCGGCACATACCTTTAATTCCAGCACTGGGGAGGCAGAGACAGGCAGATCTCCGTGAGTTCAAGGCCAGCCTGGTCTACATAGTGAGTTCCAGGAAAGGCACAGAGCTACACAGAGAAATCTTGTCTCGAAAAAACAAACAAACAAACAAAAAACAACCAACCAACAAAAAAAGTAACCTTTTTTAATAGAAGTTGAAGGTAAAATGAACCTCTGCTAGATATATAACACTTTAATATTGGACCACAAATATCTGCTCCTCCAAAACTTTTCCTTCTCTTTCACAAAAATCAACTTCATTTGCCTCCAGCAGTTCTCTTTGGCACAAACGCAATCAAAGGAAATTTTAGTTGAATTTACTTACTAGGACTTCATCCACTGTCATTTGTATCTTGAGTAGAATTTGCTTGTCAGCATAATGATTTCTAACCACCTTTCATTCCTAGTCTTTCTATGTGATTACTTTCTTCATAGCTTTCCCAGAACACCTCTCCCAAATCAACAGCTTCTGTTTATTGATGTTAAGGTTGAAAGGACAGTAGACAAAACAGGATGCTTTATTTCTGCTTCTTTTACTGTCCACTCGATCTACTTTCTCACCTAGCTGGAAGCCTGTTATCTCTGTTTTGGCTAGTTGCTGGTTCCTCACTCTGCCTAACAGTGAAGGGCATTTATGTCTGAGTGGTGGAGGTAGATTGGTGGCCTTTGAACATCAACCAAATACCTACCTACCAATATGTCCTTTACCCCTCTGGTTCCTACAATCCTTTCTCCCTCTCTTCAGCTTCTCTGAAGGTTCCCTTAGCTTGGCCTAATGTTTGACTGTGGATCTCTGTATCTGTTTCTATCAGTTTTGGTATGAAGCCTCCCTGATGACTATTGCTAGGTACCAATCTATGAGTATAGCAGAATATCATTAGACTTCATTACATTGACATTTTTTTTTTTTATTTCTTCAGTCATGTTTGATTCTATCCTAAGTCTCTGGCCCATCCAGCCTCTGGGTCCTGGTGCTTCAGGAGGTATAAGGGATGGGCTCACTCTTATAGCATGGGTCTCAGGCTGGACCAGTCATTGGTTGGCCACTCCACAAGAAAACCCACAGAATTAACTAACATGGGCTCAAAAGTTCACAAAGACTGAACCAACAATCAAGAAGCCTGCATGGGACTAACCTACGTCCTCTGAATATGTGTTAGAGTTATGTAGGTTGGGATTCTTGTGGGACTCCTAACAGTGGGAACAGGGGCTGTCTCGGAGTCTTTTGCTGGCTTTTGGGAACCCAATTGCTCATACTGGCTTGCCTTCCCCAGCCTTAATACAAAGGGAAGCACTTAGTCTTACTACAACTTGATATGCCATGTTGTGTGGATATCCCTGGCCTTTTCTTTTTCTTTTTCTTTTTTACAATACTATTCAGTTCTACATAATAGCCACAGATTCCCTTGTTCTCTCCCTTCCTGCCCCCCTCTGCTTCCTCCCAGCCCACCCTCCTTTCCCACCTCCTCCAGTAAAGTGCCTTTTCTTAATAGAAAATGAGGAGGAGTGAATGGGAGGCACAGAGGAGATGTAGGGGGAAGGACTGGGTGAAGAAGAGGGAGAGGAAACTGTGGTTGGGAAATAAAATAAATAAATAAATAAATAAATAAATAAATAAATAAATAAATATTTAAAAAAAAGATTTCTACAAGAGCATAGAAAGTGTCATTCTCTTTGCTTCTGAGATGTTACTCAGAACTTCTCATTTATCCTCCATAATGAGTTAGATGATCCTTCATGGGGATGCATGAAGACTCCACTGGTCAATGTATTTAAAGGAACACTATTATATATATATGTGTGTGTGTGTGTGTGTGTGTGTGTGTGTGTGTGTGTGTGTGTGCGCGTATGTGTATGGATACGTATGTTTACATGCATATTAAAGGAAAATTTGTTAGACCAGCGTGTAGGATGTGGATTAAGTGATCCAAAAACGGCTGTTTCATGACACAAAGTTTACAAGGTTTTATGTCTCTGTAGTCTCAAACTGATGCTGGGGTCCAGGAGATCCCTGGATAGGTACTACTTTTCTGTCTGTTTTGGAATCCTGAAGAAGTTGAATTTTATACTGTTTGCAGAAACAGGATAGACAAAATTCCCACCAAAAATGATGGCAAACAGGCAGAAAACAAAGTTTTCTTCCTTCATGTTCTCTTATGTGGGCTGGCAGCAGAATGTGTGGAATTAGGGTGGATCCTCTTGATTCATATAATCTGCTTAAGTGCAACCCAAACAGGAGTACTGAACAGATTGTGTTTTAATTGATTACAGATGCAATCAAGTTCACAAGCAAGAATAACTTTCACAAAGACTATCATGATGCCTTTTCAAATTGTTTTCCATTAATTTCTCTATATTCACAAATCATAAAGTGTCTGTCCAATAAGTCGATTTCTTTAGAAAAGGCTGATTGCCCAAATTTATTAATCTGTGCTACTGGCTACATTCCATGGCTACTCTCTTACTTCATAATGGTACCAGAGTCTGTATATTCTAGCACAGAATTGACTTTACCTGGAGGCAAGATGCTAATATCTTCATCTACAGGGTGATCAACTGAAAAATCATTCCCTGGACTTAAGGACTTTCCAGGATATTGAGCATTCTGTGACAAAAATGGGCACACCCAAGTGAACTGGCCTACATTGGTTATATTCACACTCAGACTTTATGGAATGATACAATTAAAGCATACTGTGAGAATTTCCCAAACACCATCCCCAAAGGAGTTATTGCCATTTTTCAATTGATTTTTCCTTGGTAATACATTCTACAAATCCGTTAGCCATCTAGAAATATTTGGGAAAATATCTGCATCAACAATAATTGAGGAGCTGAAAAAAAACTCTCATTACTCTGTTACATATTTCATTTTTAATATTTTGCAAATAATTTGAGAATTTCATTAGCACCACTGTTTTTGATCATATTAACCCACACTCCTTATTTAAATCCTTTAAATCTTCCTGTCTCCACTCTCCAAAACTTCCCAAATTCATGTAATCAGTTTTTTAGTATCTGCTCGGAGCAATTAGTGCTGCCCAGGCATGACATCCACTGGGTCATGCTCAACCTACCAAGAGTTACACTCTTAAAGGAAACTGACTCTTCTTCCCCAGGAAGACATCAACTAGTTCCCGAGGCAGGGTTTTGGTTCATGAGCCACTTCCTCCCCTCTCCATGTTAGAATACTGACTTTCTTTCTTCATCTGGTTTAGTTCTTCGGCAAGTCATCCAGCTGCTGTGAGTTCAACAGTGTAGTGGTCCTGTCATGTCCTCAGTTGCCTCTTTTGATATATCTGTTGAGCCTTTGACTTCAAAGACAACTTTTCATATTGAAGCAGCTTTACTTTCCTAGTTTCCAAATGTGTCATTATCTTTTTAAGGCCAGAATCTATTCTTTCTGCTTTTTTTTTTTTTAAAAAAAATTGCTGTTGCTAAGTTCATTTTGCTTTGATGTATTTCTCAAGACAACTTATGAACATACTTTGTTTAGCCATAAGTATTTATCCAGAGAAAGCTTCCTCATGGTTTTTTTTTTTTTTTCCCCCTCTGAATACAAAGTACGGTGGATTAAGGAAAGAATGCTTTCATGCTTATAAGGTAGTTTATTTTCTCTCATTTCTTTCTCCAACATTGGGCTCCTTTTGCTTTGCCATAAATAAATGTTGTTGCTTTGATTCATCCATCAGAAACCTTTTTACACATTCCCCTACACTGTGGCCTTGCTTATCAGACTCTTAGGACACGTTTTGATATGTGCTGGTTGTAACTGAAATGCTTTTATATTGGTGACTGCAATTGCCAGTGCATGTCCATAAATAAGCTACAATTGTAAGCATATTTCACTGGAACGATTGGTGGTTTATTTAACCTGGAAAAGACGGATATCTGCTCTCTTATTGGACAGCTATGGCTTATAGTCAAGGTCCTTTGATGCTGCTGTCCCATCATTATTCTTTCAAATGTTCCATCTCACTATAGGTGTTTTGTGCAAGCGAATAAAGCACACATTTTTCAGACAACAGTAGGGGAAAGATTGTGCTTTCATGCTCTTTGCTAGTATCACTTTATCATCCCAGACGTTACCTTCTTGCATTTTGCATAAAGAATGGTGTACTGCCTTACTATCATATTGAGAAACTAAGAATAACCTCAAGGAAGAATAGACAAAGAGAGAAGTTTTAGGGGTATTTGCAGATTCAGCACATGATTAATTCATCTGAGCCTGTCTCCAAGTTCCTTACTTAACCATATCCCCAAGTTCATTTTGCCTATTTGAAGAAGACTTTTTACAGTTTTGTTTTCTTTTATTTGCCAGGTTACAGTGATTCAGTGCATTTTGCTTTGCATCATAACACTGCATTAACACATTGGGATGGAAGCAAGAGAGATGGATCAGCAGTTAGGGACATTTATACTTAAAGCTTCAAAAATGCTGATTTTCTTTATTTTAAGCATGTATCTGGATGTATAACACAGCAAGATTATGCTTTATCTTTTTTTTATATAATTTTTTTTTTCTTTTTTTTTTTTTTTTTTTTTTTTTTTGTTTTTCTTATGACATTTGTTTAAATTTTCAATCTCTTGAGACTGGGTAACTACTTAATTCTTCCAGAGCAACCTCAAAGGACTTTTCTTAAATAGTCTAAGCTCTCCCTGTATGCCTTTATAGTAACAAGTACATTTTTCTTTTCTAAGAATATTTTCACTTCACCCCCACTAAAATGACTACTTTGATCACAGAATCACTTATGTACTTAATTGTATGTCAAGAACTCAGGAAAGGGTGACATATCTATCATAAACTAAACTTTTCTAAATTCTCTTGTGTCTCAATTTTGCTCACCATGTAACCTACGCCTTTGTAACCTTTGTAGCCTTGTAACCTATTCCTTTCCTACCATATTCCTATATGCAATGTATCCATCTCTCTATTTAAGGTGATGTAATTCTCCAACTGCTGACTTACCACATCCACGGAATCAGGTCATCACCTGTTCATGTGGGCCAATACACCAGTATTTTCAGTATTTGCTCTTTACAATAAATGAAATGTCCCAGAAAATGAAAGGCACTTCAGCGTTCAATGAATGATCAAATTTATCATTCTTTTGTGACCTTGATGTTACTTTGGTTATAGTGTAAACCTCAGATTTGAACATCTCTATCACTGGCTTCATTATGTTATTTAAGGGGGTTCTGATCTTACATGGGGATTCACATCAATAGATTCATGTTTTAGATGCTGATGACTGTGCCATTTTATTCCCAAACTAGATTCTTGATCTCTAGAACTAAATACACATTTGTCATGACAAACACACTAAAAATCACTATCCCAAGTGTTCTCTGACACAAAATATGTGATTTAAAGTGACTATATTTGTCTGTGTATAAATGTCATATTGTTGCATTATTTTCTATGTTCCATAAATTTCCATAAAATTTCCAATTCTAATGCCTCAGCATATCACTATTCATAGAGGATTATCCATTAAAGATGTGCATAAAATAATGGGCATGTTAATATTTTCCATGATCCAATTTGGCTGTTGTGTTACCAGGAATTTTAGCAAAACAATGAGACACTAGAGAAGTACTGATTCAGCTTGAGTGAAGAGGGAAAACCAGCAGACATCCTCAAGCTAGGACTGATGCTACAAAGTAGTTATATCAGCATGTTGATGCTGGACTCCTACTCTGTACCCAGGCAAGATAGAATTATGATGCCTGCTCATAGAGAATCTAGTAAACCAGCACGTGTTCTTTCAGAGAACTATGAAACTCTCTGTATTTGCAACAATGATTAGCTTTTCATTATGTCACTCTTTAATCACTCCTTCCTCCATTACCAAATGAGCTTTGGGGTTTTGCTTGTGTCACTCGTCATGTCTACCTTCTATTTTCTGCCCAGACAAAGCTGTCCCAACTATTTCACAGATTATTTCCACACTAAAGTTGTCTCTAAAGTGAAGGCCGCATCCTAAAACACCAGCCACAGTAATCTTTGTGAAAACCTGGTAAATAGAGATTCTGTAAAGTGGAAATTCTTTGTGTGTGTTTTCCTACATCATAGAAAGGAAGCCCTATACACAGTAACCTCCACCTTCCCAGAATTCTCACTCATTAATCCTTTCAAGCCTCTTTCACATTTCTGACTTTAGAGACATCTACATGGATGATGATTGCCCCCAAGTATTGCTTATTGCCACACGCCCAAGTTTGCTAACAATCTCCAAACCAGTTTGCTAACAAGTTATAGATTGCCTAGTCAGTAGTTTTTCCTCTATGGAATTCTATATTCAGGCCTGTGAACTATAACTACTTTTGCTATATTCTTCCCAATTGTTCTTACCCACTAAATGTCTAAAGAGCAGGTAACAGTCATTCATTATTTTTTCTGAGACCCACTATAGTTGCTCAAACAAAGAACAGGAACAATTCACAGCTAAAAGATGTTTATCTAAATGTCATTTTCAGCATAGAACATAAAAGGAAAAGAGACAATTGGTAAGTAGTTGGCTAAGATTAA
Organism: Peromyscus leucopus; assembly: GCF_004664715.2. Classification (NCBI taxonomy): domain Eukaryota; kingdom Metazoa; phylum Chordata; class Mammalia; order Rodentia; family Cricetidae; genus Peromyscus; species Peromyscus leucopus. Next base: position 91,024,248 of record NC_051065.1, read on the forward strand.
CATGTGGATTGAATAGCTTACACTTTAATTTCTGCTTCTTTATTACCAATGTCAGGCTGGATTCCAACATCATATTCATGCACATATTAAAATGTGTCAAGGATTATTATTAAGTAGACCAAGATACATTTGTTATTATCTACTTCTGAACTAGCAATTTTCCCAACATGCTATGATTAGAATCTGTGTTCACTGCACCCTAAGGGAAAATCCAGTTAAGTACTGTGCAAATCAGGCTTCCTCACAGGCAGGAGTACCTTAGGTCAAGTGCTACTTAAGTGAAATGCAGTTCTCATCTCTGGGGAATGCAATGAACTGTGTAGAACTGCAAGTGTGAAGTGTTGATTCTGCTGCTGTGTATTTGATGCAAGTCCAATTCATTTATCTCCTATCAAAGTTGGTGCTCAAATAGTCCTCCTTGGTTTACATTCCAGTGATCCCAGCATTCCACATAGACACACTAGGGACAATAACTTAAGACAAGGATTCTGACATTCACAGAATGTTGTAAAAGTCAAGATGCTTTTTCTGCCTTCCTAGAGTAACGAAACTTGGTCTGGAAAGATGACTAGATGCAATCTCCTGCTGTAAACGTAAAGATAGTAGTAAGCAGTTTGAAATGAACAAAGAAGAAAGAAAAGAAATACACTCTAGTTTTCTGGTTTAACTCTTTACTTAAACTCATGCACCACATATAATATGTGCATAATTAAATGATTTGATGAGAGGTAAGGAAATGTGCACTCATATCTTTTTAATAATTGTAGTTTTTATATGTTTTATTGCTATATGTTAATTATACATAAACACGTAATTGTGTGCTTCATTATGACATTTTCACAAGTGAATGTATTAGACTTTATTCACATTGTTTTCACATGACCCTCTATTCCTCTCCACTCCCAGTGATGTACTTCTCCCCAACCTGCCTTCTTTTATTTATAGGAGCATGACATCTTGACGATACCACTGGAGAAAATGTTTCTTTCTCTCCATCAACCAGAAGCCTGGAAGTCCTCAGAGAACAGATGGGCTTTGTGAATTCCTCCCCATTCCAAGATGAAAGCCTGTTAGGCCCAGACTTGTATTGGTCCTGTGCAGGTAACAATTGCTTCTGTGAGTTCAATAGTACAATGTCAATGTTATGCACAGAAGACAGTTACAGAAGGCTCTATCCCCTTTTCTGGCTCTTAACATCTTCCACTCTCTTCTTCTAGTCACTGGCCAAGGGTATGTGGAATCCATTGTATCCAGACACTTATATTGTGTTTCTGCACATAAGAAGCTAAAGCTGTGAAAACTATATTTGATTATTATAAGATATTAATGTGTATGTGAGCAAGGGTACAATTAACAACAAAAATAAGTCAACTTTTACTAAGGGAACTATGATTTTAGTTAGAAATTTTATACAGAAAAAAAAGATGTTTTTATGTTAATGTTTACTTTTTCAAATACTGAAGAAGTAAAATTATGATATATGTAGTCAACAGCATAGCTCACCTACTAAGACTTGGCTTAAGCCACTGTGTAACTGCAGTAACATTACAGGTTTAACATACACCTTATGGTGTCTTGGAGTATAAATTTTAGTGATCAAAGAACTTCAGAAAGTATTTCTCAACTGTGTCAAGTAATACATATCTCAGCCAGCTACAAATTGACCACTTTTGTTTGAGAATAAAGAACAAAATTATTTGTAATCTCCAGTCTTGTTTGTACAATATTTGATATTTTTAAAATGCATAATAACTAGTTGACTAGAAAAATGACCTGTTTTTACATATATTGCTCATTTCAGTCCCAAATGGAGAATAGAAGAAACAAGATAGTTACCTTAAAATTGCCTTAAGATATCCAAGTGAGGTATTTTCATGAATATGGTTTCCATTCTTATCTCATCCAGATTAAGTCTCTAGTGTAAAATAGAGTAATTTAACCCATGAAATGTTTTTCAAGCATTCACATCAGTTATAATGGAAGAACAATAATGCCAGACTACATGTAACATTTTTCTGTTATTTGCAAAACCTGAAAATAGAAATTCAAATAGTAGTCATAAAGTAAACTAACAGAGACTGTGCTTCATAAGAAGATTTATTTTTTATTTAAAATAGTTTTTTATGTACAGGTTTGTGTGAGTGTAGTGGTGTGTGTGAGCTATTGGGGTGTCATGGCACTCATGGGGTCATCAGACAGTTTCACGGGGTCAGCTCTCTCCATCCACCATGTGTTTTCCCATTGTCAAAGTCAGGTAATCAGACTGGCTTCCAGATGACTTAATTCACTGAACTATTTTACTGGTATATGCATTTTCACTCTTTTATTTTAGCAATTACCTTTTATTTAGCAGGTAAGTGACCTGCCACTGAGTTATATCTCTCACCTAGGGCATTTACATTTAAAATTTCATATTTATTCAAGTAACCCCCAGTATATCAAAATATAATTCTAATACATTGCTAATGTTTATTAAAAATCATGCTTATATATTATCTCTAATATACATAATTTGGTGGCTCAATTTGTCCAAAACCTTATTCAGATTCAGTTTACATAGAAAAGATAGATGAAAATCAATTGCAAAGGATTAAAAACATTTTACTTCACCCAGTAACCAAAGACACATGTGCAAGAGATGGAACATGGTTTTAGAAGCTAAGAAAACAACAAACAGTCCAATTAAGAATTGGGCTATAGAACTAAATAGAGAATTCTCAACAGAGGAAACTCAAATGGCTGAAAGACATTTAAGGAATTGCTCAACATCCCTAATCATCAGGGAAATGCAAATCAAAACAACTCTGAGATACCACCTTACGCCTGTCAGAGTGGCTAAGATCAAAAACACTGAAGACACTTTATGCTGGAGAGGATGTGGAACTAGGGGAACTCTCCTCCACTGCTGGTGGGAATGCAAGCTTGTACAACCACTTTGAAAATCAATATGCTGCTTTCTTAGAAAATTGGGAATCAATCTCCCCCAAGATCCAGCTATACCACTCTTGGCATATACCCAAGAAATGCTCAATCATACCATAAGAGCACTTGCACAGCTTTGTTCATGTCAGCATTGCTTGTAATAACCCAGAACCTGGAAACAACCTACATGCCCTTCAACTGAAGAATGGATAAATAAATTGTGGCACATATACACAATGGAATACTACTCAGCAGAGAAAAAACATGACATCGTGAGGTTTGCAGGCAAATGGATAGATCTAGAAAAAAATCATCCTGAGTGAGGTAACCCAGACTCAGAAAGACAAACATGGTATGTACTCACTCATAGGAGGATACTAGATATGGAACAAGGATGACTGGACTGCTACTCACATCACCAGTGAGGCTACCTGGAAAACAGGACCACAAGAAAGACACGAGGAGTGCCCAATGATGGAGAAATGGCTGAGATCTACATGAACAACCTGGACATGAGTGAAAGCAATGAAGGGCAACGGTCGAGGGAAAGAGAGTGGGAGATCCCACCTGGATCAAGAACAGAGAGGGAGAACAAGGAATAGGAGACCATGGTAAATGAAGACCACATGAAAAAGGAAGAAACAAAGTGCTAAAGAGGCCCACAGAAATCTACAAAGATACCCCCACAATAGACTGCTGGCAATGGTCGAGAGACAGCCCGAACTGACCTACTCTGGTGATGGGATGGCCAAACACCCTAATAGTCATGCCAGAAATGACATTCAAGGACTGAGGAATCTGGATGCAGAGATCCATGGCTAGGCCCCAGGTGGAGCTCCGGGAGTCTAATTAGCGAGAAAGAGGAGGGTTTATATGAGCGAGAATTGTTGAAACCAAGGTTGGATAAAGCACAGAGACAAATAGCCAATGATTGAAAACACATGAACTATGAACTAAAGGCTGAGGGATCCCCAACTGGATCAGACCCTCTGAATAGGTGAGACAGTTGATTGGCTTGATCTGTTTGGGAGGCATCTAGGTAGTGGTACCAGGTCCTGTGCTCATTGCATGAGTTGGCTGTTTGAAACCTGGGACTTATGCAGGGACACTTGGCTCAATCTGGGAGGAGGGGACTGGACTTGCCTGGACTGAGTCTACCAGGTTGATCGCAGTCCTTGGGGGAGGCTTTGCCCTGGAGGAGGTGGGAATGGGGGGTGGGCTGGGGGGAAGAGGAGGGGGCAGGAGGGGGGAGAACAAGGGAATCCATGGCTGATATGTAGAACTGCATGGTATTGTAAAATAAAATAAAAGGAAAAAAAGAATTAGAAATATATATTCACATTTACTTTTTACATTTTATTATTTCTTTGAGAATTTCCTACAATGTATTTTGATCATATTGACCAAATTTTCCCAGCTCTTTCCAGATCCACCTGTTTCCATACTTTGTGTCTTCTCTTTTTTTCCTCTTCCCTCTTTTATTGAAAAGATTCTTTTCTCATACAATATATCTTGATTACAGTTTTCCCTCCCTCTACTTCACCAAGTCCCTCCCTCACCCCATCCCATCTGATTTAATTCCTTTCTTTATCTCATTAGAAAAAAAAAAAACAACAAAATAGGTTTTTAAGACATAGCAACAGAACATAACAAAATAAAATACAAGATTAAAAAAAGAAAAACACATCAAATTTGGACAAGGCAAACCAACAGAAGGAAAAGAGCCCAAGAGAAGGCCCAAGAATCAGAGACCCCCGTTTTTTCACACACACAGGAGTCCCACCAGAATAGTTAGCTGAAAACTACTATTTATACAATATACAGTGTGTTTGTGTATTTATACACAGAGGTTCAGAACAATGCAAGCATTATCTTTGCTGTTTCAGTTTCTGGGTTTGTATGAGATAAGCACACTGATTTAGAAGGCTTTGTTCTTCTGGTGTCCATCATCCCCCCTGGCTCTTAAACTCTTTCCACCTCCTCTTCTACTATATTCCCTCAGTCCTGAGTAGAGGAATTTGATGGAGACTTCATATTTAGATCTGTATGTTCTAAGGTCTCACTCTCTGGATGTCTGGCTATAGGCCTTTTTATTTGTTCCCATCTGCTGCAGGAAGAAGCTTCCCTGAGAATGGTTAAATAAGGCACTGATCTATGAGTATAGTAGAATATTATTCTGAATTTTTTCATGCGTATTTTTTAAGACCAGTAGTGTCAGTCATATTTGATGTAGTCACTGGTTCTTGCTTACCAAACAGTGTTGGGCATGGGTTCTATTTCATGGAATGGGCCTTAAATCAAAATAGCCACTGCTTGTTTACTCCCCCAAGCTTTGTGCCACCATTGGCCTAGCATATTTTGCAGGTTGAACACCATTGAGTTTGGTTTGGTGTTTACATTTTACTTTTGTTAGCCTGCAAAGTATCTTCTTATACCAAAGACACTAGACTGTATACATGAAGATTCTATGTAGGCAATAGCTTTGCCTTCTCCATGTCCAATGAGTTGTGTGAATGTTGTGTTCAGCAATGGGGCCTTGCTGTCAGTTTGTGAAGAGCAACTCATGGCTGTTGCCAAGACAATAGGTTATGCTTTTCTACTGTTTTAAACCAACCTATTACATATTTAAGAGAAGAGAGAAGCCTGAAAACAAGCGAGAAAGTTAGTCAACAACAAGCAAAGAGAGAGTCTCTATGTGTGGGTGGTGGTGAGAGAGAGAGAGAGAGAGAGAGAGAGAGAGAGAGAGAGAGAGAGAGAGAGAGAGAGAAGGAGAAGAAGAAGAAAGAGAAGGAGGAGGAGGAGGAGGGAGGAGGAGGAGGGGGGAGAGAATTGACCTAAGGAAAGAAAGGGACAATCTATGTTTTGATTATATAAAGGAGAAAGGCAATGTAGGAGCTTTTGTCCAAAATGAAGCAGAAGCCTGAAGGAAGACAAAAGAAAGAAGTGAGATGCACATGAAGTGAGATGCAGAGTTAAACACTTCGTGAGAAAGTCTGTGTAAGAAGGGAGAATTACAAATGAGAATGCAGTAGAGAAGGCAGGTAGAAAAGAAGGCTCCCGGGAAAAGGAAGGGATTCGGAAAAAGGAAGGGATTATGAATTTCATTTCTGAGGCAGCCTATGAAACAGACATGGCTTTTGTCAGCACATGTCTTCCCCTCCTCTGCCAGTCTGCTGTTACTGTCAAATTTTACATATTATATTTTTTACTCTATGAGTAATAAATTTGAATGATGCAGAGCAATTTCCCTCTTTCATTAAATTCACAAAAGGTGCTTCAAATATAATTTCATGGGATTCTGGATGTTCTGTGTATATGGAAATTAATTATATCTTGCATATGGGAATTTCAAATCTTTTCCCATTAGTAAAGTTAGAGGAATTGTAACAGTATGCTTTGCATGCAAAGGATTCCTTGTAGCATTAAAATTTTGTTTGAATGCTAATATCACCTTTTCATTTTGGCCTTTGTGTATGAATAAAACTTTTCCCCAGAGCATGAGATGAGAACTTATTCATCCTGGTATAGATTAGTCCAAGCTTTACCAAATAGTTCATATGGAATTTTGCATTTGGGGATGGGAGATGGCTGAGTCTAATAGGTTTTGGTAATCTGCATGTGTACATATTGGATAGATAACATGTAAGCTCTATTTCTTATCAATGTACTATCTCCCCAAAGGTGTTTACACTAGAGCCAATGACACATTAGACTATGGCTGTGGGACTGTAAAATGTCGGGTCATGTGTTGTTTGAATTTATACTATCTGTACATTACATAGATGCTTTGAAAATCACTGAAAAATAATAAACAATATAATTAATATTATAATTTATTCCTGATATTCTCATTTTACTAATATTTCCCTTCAGGTTTTTAACAATCCTGGTAGATTTTCATATCACAGGGAAATTTCTCAAGGACTTCATTTCCTGAATCTGACTGGATACCTGCCTTCATTTATATGTCCCTTTCTTATAACCTGAGTGGATGAGTAGGGAAACCGATGGCTTCTGAGCATCAGTGTTGACTTACTGACTGTCTCCAATGAAGGAGACATATGGTAGAAGAACATCAACTCTACCTTAAACGTACTGCTTATCTTGGTGCCATTGCATCTAGAAGAAGGATTCCCAAGCTATTGATGGAAAAGTCCTGTCCCCTGAAGCTTTACATCATAGAATTGTAAAAGGACTCTAAAGTAGATTTCCTGAGACATGGACAGTAAAATCAAGTTCTAAATCCTAAATAAGTGGCCTATATTTTTTTCTTATACACTTAAATCCTCCTTTAGGTTAGAGTAAGTCAATTTGCTGGTAATTTTCTCTCATGTAACTCTCACCATGAATATGAGGGCAGTCCCAACTGGTCAGTGTTTACTCCTGAGTGGTTACAATGAACATACTGGGAATTGAACTCAGGTCCTCTGGAAGATCAGTGCCATGTCTTTCTTTCTGATATTTCTCTGTCATCCTTTATATTTCCATTTTATTTCTAATAGAATAGAGTTCTTCTGCATCAGTTTATTCTCCTTAAAGAGGTAATCATAAAATTAGCTTTTTCTTTCTGTGACTCACTCCTCTCCCTTCTGTCTTTTGTTCTTCACCTATATTCATGTAAAATTCTATCAGGAAATTCCTACCATGCAAATGAGCAGTTGTGTGGTCTGGGATTGGGCTGAATTGGTGGATCAACATCATTCCGTTGTTTGTTTCATCATTCTATTTGCATGGGATAGAGCAGGTGTTTTCTGTTTTTAGTATGCTTTCTGGACTTGGTTTGCATTGGGAACCAGTTCCCTATCTGGTTTCCAAATCAGAAATGTCCTATTTCAATTAGGTTATGAGAATGTAGTTCTCATTTATGAGATGAAATTTTATAGGAAACAAGCTCCAGACTGTTCATGCATCCCTCTTTCTAAGTTAGGTCCTGATGAATAAAGACTTCTGTGTGAGGAAATAGACAATCAATCAGAATGTCCATATCTTGAACTTTTCAGATTTAAGATACATGAGAAATATACTTCTTGTATTTATAAACTCAACAATTATAGTATTTTAATTAAAATGAATTAAGATAGAAATTGTAAAATATGAACGAAGCAAATAACTTAAGACTGGCTATTGTATGACCCAAGATGAAATTCAACATATGTTGTCAATTTTTTAAAATTTATTTAAAAATATTTTTTCATTTTACATACCAATCCTAGTTCCCCATCTCTCCCCTTCTTCTGCCCCTCACTTCCCCCAATCCCAATCCCTATCCACTCCTCAGAGAAGATAAGGCCTCCCTTGGGTAGTCCACAAAGTCTGGCATACTAAATTGAGGCAGGACAAAGTCCCTCCCTGCTGAGCAAGGTATCACACCCTAAGGAATTTGTTCCAAAAAGCCATTTCATGCATCCAAGAGAAGTCCTGGTCCCACTGCCAGGGCCTCTCCAAGCAGATCTAGACACATAACTGTCACCGACATTCAGAGGGCCTATTCAGTACCATGCATGTTCCCTGGCTGACAGGCCAGAGTCTATGAGCTCCCACCAGCTTGGGTAGGCTGTCTCTGTGGTTTTCCCTATCATCAGCTTGACCTCACTTTGTCCTGTGATCCCTTCTCCTTCTCTTCAACTGAAGTGTAGGAGCTTACCCCAGTTTGGGTGTGGATCACTGAATCTGCTTATTAAATTTTTAAATGTTTCACTTCAGATATTTGTACACAGTAGATTCCTTTTGCCTTTTGATCCTATTTAAGCTAGATAATTTAAAATGATTGAGTCTCCTCCAGGTCAGTTTCTATTAACTACATCTTTCACCATAAATGCACTGTAGTTCCTTATTTATTTATATGACTTGCCTTTCTTATAAATTGGACAATCTGCATATAATCATATTGAACCTCACTTGTTGATAATTTTGTTTTAAATTTTAAATCTCTTTGTTAATTTCTTTACAGAACACTGGAACTGATCAAACTGGGAAAATACAAAAGGCTTGAGGAATAACTGAAGTGGTAAATAGAAATGGGTTCTCTATACCCAAACTAGGTTTGACTTCTTCTTTTTTTTTGGTTTTTCGAGACAGAGTTTCTCTGCGTAGCTTTGCGCCTTTCCTGGAGCTCACTTGGTAGCCCAGGCTGGCCTCAAACTCACAGAGATCCGTCTGGCTCTGCCTCCCGAGTGCTGGGATTAAAGGCGTGCGCCACCACCGCCCGGCTATGCTGACTTCTTTAAAGTCACTTTGCAAAGTCTGAATTTTTCTCAAGTGACTCTACTGAGGTCTGTGCTCTATTTATCTGGTAGTCATTCATGATTTGATATAAAGGTTCTTAACTTTATGAAACACCTTTCATATAGACACATATAAAACACCTAACTCTCAATATTTTCAGGGTGAGGCTGTCCAAGGTGTTCCAGTTCTTAGAAGGGTAGGTGTTCTACTACCTTTGTCTTGTGTTCCACTTTGGCCAGACAGAAAATGAGTAATTTCAAATATTTACTGCTCACACATCCATCCCTAGACATCTCACACCTGTTGTGTCATGTTACAGAAATCACTAAAGTATCTGTCCATTTTGAAATGTTTCTAAACCTCTCAATCAATAATTGACTGATTAATTTACTAATAATGTTTTTGCTTTTTCCTACTAGAAAATACTTGAAAACTAGATACAATGATTTGAGTGACATCATCATAATAATGGTTCATTCATGTTTTATTATAATGCTTTATTATACATTAAGATACCCATAAATGAAAAAATAAACAATTTATTCAAACTGAAAGCAACGAATTTAATGTGGAATACATGGAAGCCATTGGCATGATAAAGTCTTCCTTTCTGATAAAATGCACACATAGTCAATCACCAATTCATGATTTTTTGATCCATTTTAATTGACAAGCTATCATGGGATTAAAGTTACTGGGGTTTGGAATCCTGAAGGCAAATTCAAACAGACTTCCTTCTATGTTTCTGCCATGTTTAAAGCCTTTACTCTTTAAGGGTTTATTTTCCTAAATATATTTTCCTTAAAGGGTAGTTTGAGATAAAGTTGAAATATATGAAAATTGTCTGCATAAAAATGGTACAAAAGATTGATTGGTATAAAAATAGGGACAATGCCCTTGATTTTGTAAATACCAAGCCTGAAAAAAATAGTACTACTTTTTTCCTCCTAGTAATAAAATATCATCCCAAATTAAGACAGGCAGATGTAAAACACTTTGTACCCAGTCTCTCAGCATAAACAAGGGAAGCATGTGAGGAGCCATATTTAGACTGATTATTTCTAAAATAACACTTATTATCATTATTTTCTTCTCACCAATGCATTTTCTATGGTACACATTTGCTTACACATTATACTGTAGCTGTCACAAAAGTCTCAAAATAATTTAAGTTTTCAATCTATAAAATTGATGACTTCATATGGTTTTATTTGACATTCTATAACTTTTAAACGAGGAAATATTTTTCATGCCATGTAGAAAAATAGGTTTTTAGATTGATAGTTTCTGAGACTCAGGTTTTCGCATCAATACTCTTAAAAATTGTTTAAACACACAATGTCAGACATTCATAGCAAATTGAAGAAAACAACATTTATTAGGTGTCTGTTTTAAAGAATAGTGATTCACAGTTCTGAAAATTTTGTTTGTACGGTTAAAAAATTTTTCATCAATATTATTACAGCTGCCTTTGGTCTGACCTGAGCTGATTTGTTTTACAGACCAAATTCAGAATTACAAAACACAAGGAGACTTCCTTCTGATATTGCCTTTGCCTTGCTTAATGGAGGAAAAAATTGGGGAGGTATGATAATTTTCATTGTCATAATGATAAAAAACACAGACCACTGAATTCCTTTTGCTGCTCCTGCTCCAAGGGTTGTATAGGCAAATAGGAACCAATGTATGGGCAGGGGATCTTGACAGTGTTTGTATCTCAGCTTCTCACTGATAGTAAATAAATTGAATGAATGTCAATCAAATTTAGTGTAGTAAATCCAGAAAATACATACATACATACACACACACACACACACACACACACACACACATATATATATATATATATATATATATATATATATATATATATGATGTAAACTTAGTTGATCAACTACAATATAGCAAGATGGATTGAAATATGCTTCTCAAGGGAAAAGGCACCAATGTAGTTTACTAATAGGCTAGCGTTTGTCCAGGTATATGCTAACTGGTTCTTTCCTGAAAAACCTATCTAGAACTTGAACACTAAATGTGATAACTGATAAAGAAGAAGAAATTCTGGAATACTCCTCCAACCACTGTAGCTAGTGTTTTCCGCCTTGCCCACAGTCAGGACAAATCTTTGTCACCTGCCAGTCCCACAGCCGCTCAGACCCAACCAAGTAAACACAGAGACTTATATTGCTTACAAACTGTATGGCCGTGGCAGGCTTCTTGCTAACTGTGCTTATAGCTTAAATTAACCCATTTCCATAAATCTATACCTTGCCACGTGGCTGGTGGCTTATCGGAGTCTTCACATGCTGCTGGTCATGGCGGCGGCTGCAGCGTCTCTGGTCATGGTGGCGGCTGCAGTGTCTCTGGTCATGGCGGCAGCTGCAGCGTCTCTGGTCATGGTGGCGACTGCAGTGTCTCTGGTCATGGCGGCGACTGCAGTGTCTCTGGTCATGGTGGCGGCTGCAGCGTCTCCTTCTGCCTTTCTGTCCTTTTATTTCTCCTCTCTGTTAGTCCCGCCTATCTTTCCTGCCTAGCCACGGCCGATCAGGTTTTATTTATTGACCAATCAGAACAACTTGACATACAGACCATCCCCCAGCACAGCCAAGTGCAGACCATCTCAGACACCTGCACTCAGGCCCATGGTCCTAATCATCCTCTATGTGGACCTGCTGGGTAACGCCACAAGGAACCCAAGAAGGGCTCCCACAGGACATACATTAACATCCCACAGCAAACCACACATAGTTATTTATTTTCAGATATAAATTTACACTTTCTTATGACTTGTAAACTGAAATATCCAACCTTACTAGTTCAACAAATTTGTTAAGATTTATTTTACCCTGGGGATATATTCCTTGATACAGATATATATATATATATATATATATATATATATATATATATATATATATATAACTCAGAATTTATCATACTATTAAGCAATCAATTTGCAGAAGGTCTATAAAGCCACATCGAATTTCCACTATATTATTATCATGTGAAAACACATAGTCAAAAAGAATTGAGGAGAATATAGCTCAGTGTAGAACATTTGCCATGCATTCAGAGTACTCTGAATTCAGTCCCAGTAGCGTCAAAAAACAAACCAAAATGTACACTTTATAGAAAAGCTTATAAAACGATAAGTAAATCTCTCTTTAATCTATCTGTATACAAATATAAAAGCTATTGTGTAAATTAGAAGCTTTCACATCTTTCATATCATGCTTATAACACTTATTCCATGTTCTCCACATCTGTAAGTTGGGTTGAATATTTCCATCAGTTTCCCATGGCGTCTCATTAATCGTGTTCTCTGGCGCTATAGTGGGGGCCTGATCAGAAGGGAGTATTGAGCCTTCAAGATGGAGCAATGGACAAAGGCACTTGATAACAATCAAATTTCACAAATCCTCTGACTTCCATGGGATCACATGATAACACACATACACATGCCCACATTCATACACACAAATAAATAAATACCAGTATATTCAATCAGACATAATGCAATCCCTTAGTCCTTTTTTTACTAGCACATTGTAATACACAAATACACACACACACAGAGAGGCATATATATGTATATGTATAATGTAAAATATAAATATATAAAATCATTGATAACTTGATAAAGTCCAGAGAGTAGAATCAGTCTTTCCTGTGCTCTGTGAGGTTTAGAGAAGCCAGTTCATGTGGACTCATGCTCCCTCTACCCTATATAAATCCTAATTTACTAATTTGTATGTATACAGAAATATCACTTGAAAACTAAGAGATAGCTATTTCATTTTTTATTTCTCCATGCATAGATCCAGTTTTCCTGTGTGAAGATTCATCTTTATGAGTTCCTCTTGATTCATTGTGCTAGAAATCTTTCAGCATTCAGAAACTAAGTTGATATTAATATTATTATACTTACCAGAGACAATTAATGTTTAGTTTTTTTCTTTGAATTTTGTGACCAGACCAGAAGGTACTCACATTGAACGTATGTAGCTATTTATTTCCATCCTGGTTGACAATGAAAGTTTCATAAGAAGAGTACTTTGAGAGTTGAGGCCATGGTATAGTAATAAATGCTAATTGGTCTTAAAAAGTAGATGGGGAGGTGTGCCCAAATACTAAGGAGGTAAAGATACATACTGCCAAGCCTGATGTCATGAATTTCAATCTTTAGAACCCACATGGTACATGCCCACATACACATACACACAGGCATGCAAACAAAATAAAAGTAAAACTGTAACAAATATTTTTAAGGAGTAAACTGGATTTTACAAGTTCTGTCACAGCAAAGTTTTATATACAATCTTAAATTGTACAACTACTATATACCACCATTAAAACAAGAGCCCCATCTTTAATCAATGAAAGAAATGTTCCTTTTTCACTAAAGAGGTCTCCATCTTGTTGTAAATGACTTTGTTTAAATTATATAGGGTGGAGATATTAAACATTATCATATATAAATATATGAGTACTTTTGTATGTCAGCAATATTAGTATTTGTTAACTAAGATATTTTCTTAAATATCAATAGCTATGTGCTATTATAATATTCCTATCTGAATTTTGTCAAATGTGACCTCAGAGTTTAGCCTTTGTAGCAATTTAAATTATTCTACTTTATAATTTTCTGAAACACTAATATACTTGAAGTACAAAATACTCCCTATTTAGGACATTCCAGAAATATTATATCAATGTGTTTATTTTGGGGAACTAAAATACATCATTGATAATGTTTATTTCTGATCAGTACTACATTGAGTATTTTCTATTTATTTGAACACGATAGTTCATAAAATGATGCATTTAACAAGTGTTAAAGTCTTTTAAATTGAAATAGAAATTCATTAACTTCGTCATCTGATTTATATTATCCAGTAATAGAATCACTTTACTCTGTTTCTCTGCTGAATTATACAAATAATTCCTCTAGATCTTAAATAAATAAACAAATAAAAAAGTTTTCATTTCTTGAATAAAAATAGCCTCTATGTCATTATCTTTTCATTAACTTAAAAATGTGACTGTCATAAAACAACTAAATGCTAGTTAGTGCAGTGTGTGTGAATCACAGTAAGAATTTTCATTTGAAATTGTTGCCCTTGCTACCATGTACCAGGTATTTATGTAAAGGTTTCTTAGAAACCACTGGAACATTGCACAAGTACCTCATGTTCACCTTGCTCAGTTGTATTCCTCCTAACACTGCAACTAGCTGTTGAGCTCAGGCACAGAAGAAAACATCTGTGGGTGTTTCAGTTACCAATTTAAAAAGCAGCAGTTAGTGGAAATACATTCCGATTCCCCAAATGAAACGAGAAGGTAGAAAACATATTTGATTTTCAGCACCCACGGCACCAAATGAAATGAAGTAGCCATTTGATGAATATGTACTTGCTTAGGAGATGGAGAAATAGATTAGCAGGTAAGAGAACTGAGAAGATCAAGATTTGATTCCCAGAGCCCACATGAGGGCTCACAATCTTCTGTTACTCCAGTTCCATTGGCTCTAAGACCTCTTTTGGCCTCTGAGGGCCCTGGGAACACATGGTGCACAGATATACAATGTAAGTTAAACACTCATACATTACATAACAAATCTAAAGAGTCTTTAATTAATTGACCTTTTATTTATAGAGTCTGTAATGGTCTGTTAAGTTTAGGTACTAATGCTCTGCTACTGGGAAAAAATACAAAGGAAGATGTTTAAGTGACAATCTTTCCTTTATGTTGTATTCTTAGATATTCCAACATGTTCTATACAGACTGCAAAAAATGCAGATGAGCATTTATTCAGGAAACCCTCCATTAATATTATCAGCTTCATATGTAGACCTGAAAGCGCAAGCTCTAACTCTGACTCAATTTTCGCTTCTTGAATGATGAAGAAATAAAGCTCCTCCAATGCACTTGTGGCTGTTGTGACATTGTCCCTTCCCAGCTGTGTATTGAAACATACCCTGTGGTTCTTTGCAAGTTCCTAACAACACACAGTTTTGTGTGAATTCTTTGATAAACAGGATTAGTTAGTTCCCTCTGCCTCACACAGAAATGGAATAATATGGTGCTTTATATCCAAAGCACTTCAGAGCCCTTTAGGCTAAGAAGATACATACTTCTGGATCTTCCTGAGAACCTGATCTTGTGTCCCAGGTTTCTTTACCATGGTCATTTGGATTTTCAAATTTATGAAAAGTCTCTTTTACAATTTCTTTATGTTTAAAATATACAAATTCTGTAGCATATAAAACTTACTACTTGGGGAACTTTTCTAACTATAGAAATTTGAGTAAACACCAGGGCAACTTCCCAAGAAAAAGTTAAGCTTGAAGCACCACTAATAGCATGTTTTCCTTAATCAGAAGCTGCTCAAGATGTCTACAGTGGCTCAGACAATAATGTAATGATGCAAAGTAATATATTCCAGAAAAAATTGATGACAGGAATATTGCTTGGATTCTCCTGATGTCAGCAGAAGATAATTAAAATGTTATATATTCTATGAACAAAACAAACAACTCACTGAATATATGAACTAATTGTAAGTTTCCAGTGACAGAATGAATACTAGTGGAAAATCATTTTGTAAGGAAATACGTATTTTGGCTCCTGGCTTCAGAGAATAAGACCCCACTCCACAGGAGAAAGAACATGTCTGATAGCTCAACTCTGGCCAAGAACCCTTAATTGGGGAGTTCACAGACCCCAAGGGTGAATCAACAATTAGTATTTTGTTAAATAGAAATGTCAAACCTTTATAATGGTGGATTAGTTCAGCTCTCAGACTTCATCAAATAAGTTTCTTCTAAAAACAATTTTTTTATGTATGCGAAATTCATTGTCTCAGCATAATACCAATTATGTTTTTTGAGTACATGAAACAAGAGTGTGCTTGAACTGAATCATGGTATAAAATATTTGTTATCACATTTCATACATTTTAATGCTAAATTTTGACCAATATGCAGTCGAAATCACATCAGAATCATTCATTGACAGCTACAAAACAAATTATGTTAAGTCTATTCACAGAAGCAATGAACTCCTGCTAATCACATATGTGACCTCAAAGACATTATGATTCAAGTGGCTCTCATTACTTCATCTAGAATGGCTGCCAAATGCAATTAGACAAGAAGGATATGTGGAAGAAATTGATCTGAATTAGAAATAATAAACATATGCTTCTCAAAAATCAATAATGAATGGCACCAAAATGCAAGAATATTTTTAATTAATTTAAAATTTATTTAAAATTTTATTCAAAAATTTAACATATAATAAAAGTAAATACCATTAACAGCAATAAGAGAATAAAATACTGAAAAGTTTTAATAAAACCATGATCTTCAATTTAAGAATACATGTGTTTTTCCTAATAGAAACATGATTTTTCTGTATTGATTATCAAGGATTCAAAAATTTTGAAAAGGATTTGAAAGACATAGAGGTAAACTTCTAATCCACATTTGTGGACTGGTGACACCAGTCATAATTTTCTCTTGTAGTAAGAGGTTGTTCATTTAGCTCTTGTTTTTCTTTTCTTTCTTTTTAAAATCTTTGTGTAATCAGTTTTTTCAAAGTCACATTTCTAGAGCATGCTAAGTCATCTTAAATGTATCTTCAAAACAAAAGAAGACATCTTTATGTAAATAAAAATCTAGGGAGATAAGGGAGATAACTTAGTCAGTAATGAACTTGCTGAGAGGGTGAGAGGAATCAAGTTGACCCCTCATCACTCAGGTGATAAGTCAGGTTGTCATGTTATAACCGAAGAGCTAGAAAGGCTGAGAAAGAAGTATTAGTGGGACTTTAGACAGCCCAGTGAGTGCTAGGTTCTATGTCGCTATCTCAATAAGCAAGTGAGAGATTCTGAAGAATGACAACACAGGGATCCTTGGCCTCTGCACCCCCTCTCCACACACACACTCACACACATGAAAAAATGCATGAATTAAGTTAAATTAAAATGCCCTGGTTGGTATAGTGCCTGTTGTGACAACATAAGGTATTTAGTTTTGATTGCCAAAACTCACAGAGAACAGTGGTAATAGTAACCCCAATAGTAGGGTGGCCAATAGGGTAGACACAGACAGGTCACTGGAGCTCCCTGGACAGCCTAAAAGTATCATTCAGCTTCACTTCAGAGACACTCTGAAAAAACTCAATTCGAGCAAGCAATGAAGACATCAGACATTAAGTTCTGGTGTCTACACATATACAAATATTCACATGTCTATACTCATGCAAATTAAAAATTAATATCGTTTATGTTTAATAAATCTATTATTTTAGCTCAGATTTGCCTAGGGTTTTCTATTGGATCAACTTTCTCTGGGAACCTTTTATTTATTTTGTAGTCAGAAATCTTCAAATTCTCTAGAAATTAAATCAATTTTATTTTATTTCCTATTAATTAAAAGATCAAAATGATTAAATAAATAAGTAAGCTAACCCTACTTATCAAAAGAAGCACTCAGAAAATATATTCTAATGCTGTTAATGTGATATTTTGAGTAAATTAATCTAGAAAGCTGTTCAATGAGGCGTGATTTCTAAATTTTCATATATATGAAAGTAAAGGCATCGAGGAGTTATTTTCTAAAACCCAATCATAACTTTTCTACAAGCAGGGTGCTATTTAAACTGACACTTCCAGCCATCACATTAAACTATCTAATCAAAGACGAATTACAAGAAACAATTATGAGAGGGTAAAATACTTTATATGAGCAAGAAAACTTAATTCTCAATAATATATTAAATGGTACAGGTTTATCATATCAACAAATACATAGAGTACTTGGCATGCTATAAAATAAAACATTAATTAATGGATAGGTCATTATGAATTAATAATTATATTCATAATTTATTAGGCATCTCTTGTGTTCCAATAACTCCCTAAGTTATTAAAAGTAACAGATCTTTTGATATATTAAACTACTTTAAAATGTTAAATTTTATGTCTTCATATTGAGAAATAAAAATCTTGAGGCTGAAGGTTGTTGAATGGCAATTTTTCCCTTAATATATATATATATATATATATATATATATATATATTAATTTAATATATTTTTTTTTTTTTTTTTTTTTTTTTTTTTTTTTTTCGAGACATTTTCTGTAGCTTTGCGTTTTAGCTCATTGTAGATGCTGACTCACAGAGATCGTCTCTCTTCGATGCTGATTAAAGCTGCGCCAATTGTATGTTATTTCTTAATCAAAATCATCCTAAATGTATTTTCCCACTCTGAGTAGAAAATAGGATGAAAAAGAAAATTGTCTATGTAATCACTATCAAATCTTAAGTACTGTTCTGCACTATTACTTTCAAACAGCCAAATAAATTTTCTGTTTGAGCCAAAACACATTCTAATAATTTCAACTCTTTTCACTAGGTCAGCTTTCTGTTAATGTGACAAAATGCCCACTACAAATAACATACAAGAAAGAAAGTTTTATTTCTGCTCAAAGTTTAAGAAATCTTGTTTGGTTTAGACTTGAGGTGGCACAGTACATCAAGATGATAGTGTGTAGCAGAGACTTGCTCACCTCCAAGCAGCTTTAAGAGGATCCTAATGTCTGCTGTGTGCCACAAGCCCAGTAACCTAACCTTCTTCAACCTGAGTCAGACTTCAAAGGCTCCATTACTTACCCTTAGGGCCAAAGAGCTGAAACAAAATCTCGACACAAAGGTTTTGGGGACATTAGAGATCAAAATCTCCACTAAAATATTTCTTTCAGGGTCTTTAAAAAATTCACTAAGCCCTCAGATGTACTACAGACATGTAAAGTATTTCACAGGAAAGTATAATTACTATTCCTTGTCCCCTCTGCTTATCATATCCTAAAATATATTCTTAGCAACTCTTCTTCACTGTGATCATAAATGATGCCTGTTGTGTCTAATATTTCTAAAACTTGGCCCTCTGGATCTAATCAAACATATGAAAAATTACATCATCTGGTCACTGAAGGATAAAAGTTGGCATTTCATAAGCATATTTTAAAGTAAGATTGGTCATAGAAAACAAAAAGAGGTGTCCTGGGAAAAGTAGTCTTTCACTTTCAGTATCTGTGGTGTGTGTATGTCCTAAACACAACGTGCTCAGTATGTGTATTATTTGTATGTATATTTTCCAGGTTGACTATTTCGCACTAGATGGAGAATCTACAGCCACTAATTTACTAAACCTTCAAAATTCCTAAAATAATTTATTAACATTTGTGTTTTAACAAGTGCCAATACTAAACATGTAAAACTGTAGCCTTTGTGTCACATATGTTTTAGGATAGTTTTGAATGAAGACTGTGAAAAATAGATCTGTGAACTCAAGGAAATGATCACATAGTCCAAAGTATACTGACAGACAGAGGTTTTAGTTCTCCAGAAGGATGCATAGCTGTGCTCAAGTAAGCAAGTATAACCAGCAAAAGTCCCATCAAGTTTTTGTCTTAATACAAAAGGATCTTGTGAGTCAGTCTGAGTGGTCAAAGCTCAGCCACACATTCTTTTTATTTTATTTTTTTTTAGCATTTCCTGTGTGAGTAGTATGTTTACTTCCTTCTTCATTCCCTGTCTCAAAATCTTCTCCTGCCCCTTAAGTCCTACTCAAATTCATGACCTCTTGTTCTTTGAGGCCAGCCTGGAATATACAGCCAGATCCTGTTTCAATAATGCAACAACATGAAATGTTAAAATACACTATAACAGGTAATGGGAGAGTGATTTCACCAGAGGATATAAATCTAATGTGCAATGCCTGAGGAGAAACTGATCTGCAATGATTATTCCTGTACTATTAAATCAAGGTGGACTTGCAGTAAGTAGAATAAGCAGATCCTCAACACACACTCTTGTGACCTATTATTATTTTTTTAGTAGAAACCAAAAGATTCACCTTACTTGAATTTAGAATGGTTAGACAAACTGTGTAATTAGCCGAGTGTGTAAGATTGGCATTGTTCTATATTTTTAAAGTCTTAGGTAATATTTCTTCAAATGTTACTTTTAGTAAAATTTCTTATCTAGTATTTGTGACTCAGAGATTTCTTTTGACATTTCTTAAGGGTTTCTATGAAATTTTCTCTTACCTTGAACCACTGTTCCTTTGTTTGTTTTTTGCTTTGTCTTTTT
Organism: Peromyscus leucopus; assembly: GCF_004664715.2. NCBI lineage: Eukaryota > Metazoa > Chordata > Mammalia > Rodentia > Cricetidae > Peromyscus > Peromyscus leucopus. The sequence continues at coordinate 91,044,553 of NC_051065.1, forward strand.
CTTAACAAGAATACTGTGCCAAGTTTATCACATTATGTTAACAGGTGAACCTCAGAGATCATTTTATGATTTCTGGGCTGTTTGCATCATTTACCCTGCATTTCTGTGTAGGTCAGTCTTAATATGGTATGGTTTATTTATATAAACAAGAATGCTATTACATATGCATATATATTATAAGTATTTATGAATATATATTATATAAATTCATGAATAACATTTTAAGTATATATAATAAAAGAAGACATGCTCCTATGTACATTCCTGCATACAAAAATGCAAAAAGCACTGACTAAGTATTTAAAGCTTGCTTTCTTCTTTTCATTATGAAGCCCTGAAAAGTTTTAATCAAGACATTTTTGTTTGTTTTTATTATTTTTTTATTTTACATACCAACCGCTGTTTCCCCTCCTTCCTCTCATACCGTTTCCTCTCCCACCTCCTTTCTACCTCCCCTGCCATCATCCACTCCTCAGAAAGGGCAAGGCCTCCCATGGGAGTCAGTACAGCATGGCAAACCAAGTTGATGCAGGACCAAGCTCCTGCCCACTGCATCAAGGCTGAGCCAGACACCCCACCATAGGGATTAAGTTCCAAAAAGTCAGCTCATATGCCAGGGACAAACCTTGGTCCCACTGCTAGGGGCCAGAAACATACCAAGCTACACAACAATCTCCCACTTGCGGAGGACTTATGTGGGTCCCATGAAGGCTCCCTCGCTGTCTGTCCAGAGTCCCTGAGCTCCTATGAACTCAGGTCAGCTCTCTCTGTGGGTTCCCCCATCATGATCTTGACTACTCCTTGGCCTTTACAGTCCTTTCTTCCTCTCTTCAACTTGACTCTCAGGGCTCAGTCCACTGTTTGGCTGTGGATCTCTGTATCTGCTTCCATCAGTTACTGGATGAAGGTTCTATGATAACAATTAGAGTAGGCACAAATCTGACATTTATCACGTATGAGCATGTTGCAGTGAACTCTTGGCTCATTAATATACAAGTTAATGAGAGCTGATTATAATAATTTTTACAGGTCAAACACTCAATCTTCATTTTTGTGTAGTAATTTTGTTCAAGCAGAAATTATCTATTATGGAAGGAAGCTGATTATTAAGAAACAGTATATTCTAAGTAAAGGTGGAACACTGCTGCTCCTTAAGTTCAAGTAAACAACTCAGTAGCTTAAGGAAGTCCCTGAAACTGACCAGATTCACTAAGCTTCTCCATCCCAAGGTATAGAGAAACAAAAAGGACTTCTGAGAGGTATTATCAGCCAATTGAGATCCCTAGAAGAGGCTCAGATCAACTGAGGTACCAGGAATGGACACTCTCCAGTGCACTGAGATGCATACATGTTGTACAGTGTGTTCATCTTTTATGAGCTGTCACTCTGCTGGGGTGGCCTTTAGTGATGCAGCTGCCTTTGAGTTAATTCTGATTCTGTTAGTAACTCCTCACCCATATTTCTTTCAGTAACCCCAATAAAACCTATTGTTTCTCCAAGTTGTACTTCAATGGTATGTGGTGATATTGTGTTCCTCAAAATATTGTGCACCCTAATAAACTTATCTGGGATCAGAGACAGAACAGCCACTAGATACAAAGGCTAGGGAAAAAAAGTGTCTCTCACACCTTTAATCCTAGCATTCCAAAGGCAGGAATCCCTCTGGATCTCTGTGAGTTCAAGGCTACATTGGAAACAGCCAGGCATGGTGACACATTCCTCTAATCCCAGGAAGTGAGCATTTAATCCCAGGGAGTGATGGCAGATAGCAGAAAGGTATATAAAGAGTGAAGACCAGGAACTAGAAGCATTTGGCTGGTTAAGCTTTTAGCTGGTTAAGCTTCAGGCTTTCGAGCAGCAGTTCAGCTGAGAGCCATTAGGATGAGGACACAGAAGCTTCCAGTCTGAGGAAACAGGATCAGCTGAAGAACTGTCAAGGTGAGGAAGCCGTGGCTTGTTCTTCTTCTCTGATTTTCCAGCATTCACCCCAATAACTGGCCTTGGGTTTGATTTTATTAATAAGACTCTAAGATTCCTGCTATAATGGTATCATTACTTTAATTTATTATTCTGTCTCTCTTTGAACAGAGGGTACTTTTTTTCATTTTTCTTGAGGAATAATAATATTACACAGCATTCATATTCAATTTTAATTAAAATGCCCATATAGTAAATAAAATAATTATTGACATTGTTTTATATAGAAACAAAAAGAGAAACATGAATATCAAGTATTCTATTGCTCACCAGAAATTTCATTGCTGTAAATTAAAATATAATCTGTTTAGGTTTCAATTTTAGTGACTAGAGTCACATTTAATAACTAAATGCATAGAAACAGAATTTCTGCTAATTTGTGCCTACATGGAAACCATCCAACTAACTGAGGGCAGATAACAGCATAGCATTCCTACCACAGATTAATGCTACGTATTCTGTCCCAGATCATTTTCAGAATAAATATAGAGGACTGAATGCATAATTGATTAAATTTTGATTGCTCTTATCGACTAGGTAAAACTTCAGATCCTCTAGACACACAAGCCTATCTTTATCAAGCTTCACACTAAACACACATTGTCCAGATTTGGGGATATATCTATTTAAAAAAAAAAATACTGGTCCTGATTTTGGCCATATATAACACTGGAAAGTAACCAAAATAAAACAAAACAATAAAATATACAAATTTCAGACTCTTTTTCCACAACAGATTCTGGAGACATAGTAAAAAGAAAAATCACTTTTTAACCTGCTCTATATTGGAAAAATGGGCCTCATGTTCAGAAGCCAAAATTGAAGAAACTGAACATTTATTATTTAAGGTACAGTTAAATACAATGAAATATTTATAAATCTAGAATCATAGGCTTGGTGCACTTGTGAGGAATACCAACAGGATCTGCATCAGCATCTGGTGGGAGTTACAGAAAACTCTAGTTCTGTGAGTATAAAGACATTTTGTTAACCAAAGATGGAAAGGCAGACTTATATATTGGAGTTCAGAAAAAGAAATCCAGTTGACATAAGATGAGAGGGTGCTTCACCTTCACTAAATTCAGCAGAGAACTAAGGATTTGTGAAGAAGCATTATTGTCCCATTATCTTCCTGGAAGCATATTAAAAAGGAGGTGTCTGCTCTGTTACCACAGTTCAGTGGACATTCACAAAGGAGAACATTTTGATAAGGAAAACACTGATACCACTTTTGACAGTTGGAGTTTTATATCAAATTTGATCTGTTTTTCCGAAATTGAAAGACATGAATTTTTCCAGTGCTAAAACTCTTACTTAGAATGTTTGAAGTTACTTCTCAGCATTCCAGCTGGAACTAACGGTTGATACCTGCATAGCTTGACTTACAGGGACCAAAGTTTCCTGTGACAAGAAGTGAGAATCTTATCTTACTAGGAATTTGTATTTTTACTATTGTGTATATGTGTGATATACATGTAGGTATGTGGATGGGCACACCGAGTATGGGTGAGCATGCACATGTATATTCATGTGTGGAAGATAGAATATGATGTTGGGTATATTTTTCCTAAATCCTCACCTTATATATTGAGGCAGGGCTTCTCACTTGAACCCAGAGCTTACCAATTCGGCTTTTCAAGCAAACCAGCTTTCTCAAGGGAATACAGTGTTTATCACTAAGCACTGGGATTAGAGTAAGGCTGTCAAAATCCAAACATGAGTTCTTATTCTGGCATGGCAAGCACTTTACCCAATGAGCCTTCTCCCTAGCTCCTAGTAATTCATTTTTTAATACTACTATTGAAAACACATCATTATACAAACACAGTAAATACATGAATGTAGAATTAGTTTATGAATAATATGGATGCAATTGTTTCCCAGATTATTCAGCCTTGTGGAGCAGAACTAATGGTTGGTCATTACTATACTGGAAAATGCCTGCTGCACCAGGCTCAGTAAGAGCAAACTTTTACATTGATAGGCCAAGAAATGTTTGCAAGTCTGTTGTTGAAAATTAAAATTAATAGTCATGGATTCATTCATTATATTGAGGGATTATCAGTATCACTTTGAGTCTTTTTTAATGTTTAAGTAGCTGTAACATGGACCTACAAAATAAACTGACCTAGATGTAGAATTCATTTGTCACTGACTACTAGCCCACTCTACTTACAAATTTGCTGAACTTTTTTGTTTGACATTGCATCTCATGTAGAATTAAAAGACCTCAAACCAGATATGCAATATTTGACAAGCTTGAAATACTGATACTCCTTCCTCCACAACCATGAATTAGCATCCACAGCTAGCCACATCTTGCTAATGTCAGTGAGCTCTCTCTCTTCCTTCAGATTCTTCAGTATCCTGTTCTAGAAGCATGGACTCAAGTTATCAGGATTTCTGATAATAGGCATGGCCAAATGAAGACATAGGGCACTCTTATTTTTTCAGATACTTTTCAGTCTTAATTATGGAATTTTTCAAATTTTAATTGTTAACTATTGCATGTAAACTCTTACCTTGGTTTCTAAAAAATATCTCCTTTGTGTGTATTCATTTATATTTCTAAGTTTTCATATATGTATGTTGTATGTTGAATATGTTCCCCTCATAGAACCCTACCCTAGATTTGCACATTACTCTTCCTCCCATTGGTCATCTTTATTATCATAAAGAGTCTTATTTATACTTTCAAATCGTATCTGAACACATTATTTTGTGTATTTATATAAAGTTTAGGAACAAGGAATAAGAGGATACATACAATATTTTCTCAAAAGGTCACCTTTTTCCTAAAGGAAACTTTATCAGTAAATTCTCACAAATCATAGTCCTAGTCTAATTAACTTGGTTTGGGAATCAAAACAAACAAAATTCTCAGTCTGCCAAATGTCTGCAGGTCTGGAGAGTGAGGCAGGCACAAGCTTCCAGCTCAATTTATTTAAAATGTAGGACAAAGGAGCCACTTATACTTGATGCCAAGGCTTCTTCCCAATTCCAGACAAGAGCTACAAGTACTTGAAAGAGTACTACACAATTACTTGACAATAAACAAATGAACTTATATGTTTTTCTTAAGCTTTATTGAAATAATGAGTTTTGATTTCTGGATGTGTATTTCAGGAGAAGAAGAAAACAAAAAGTAAATCAGCCTGGTATATGGATAAAAATATGGGATTTAGGTCAATTTTGCAAATGATCTGTCCTTAATGACAATGGGTAGCACATAATTTTAATGTTCTTGAGTAAAAAAAATGTAGTATTTTTAAACTTTAGAGACTTTTTATTAACCTTGTAATTAAAATAGAGCATTTATGTAAGTGAATAAGTTAAAATAGAATTAATATAATACTTTTATGTATAAGGAGATGTGAAAATGTTTTTGAGATATGACCATATTTTTTTAAAGAATCAGACAAGGTGCTGCTGTCACACTGAAAGTTGACACCAAAAGCAAATACAAAAAAAAAATGGAATAGACAATCTTTTAATGTGTATATCTGTACACTTATGAAATTTATATATTCATTTTTCTTTCAAGTTTAGGGAGATCTTTGTTATTTTTTAAATATGTCTATTCCCTTTTTTGATTTCTGCTCATCTGTTACTATAGTAACACACATGTTTTGTTGTTGCTGTTTGATTTTTTAAATTATTTTTCTTACTTGACACGATAAATCCATTGATTATTTCTTCTGCCTATTGACCACTAAATGTTATTTATTACACTTTTATTTCTATCTCCACAATGAACAGTTTTGTAGTTTCTATTTGGCATTTTTCTGATTCCTATCTCTGCCAAAGTCCTCACTTTGTTAAAATCAGTTTGTTTAAATTTGTTTATTTTGTATATATTGCTTTATATGCAAAACAGTGAGGTGCCCATGAGTAACAACAGAAAGCATCAGACCTCCTGGAATGGTTGTGGACCACCATACAGGTGCAGGAAACCTAGCTGTGATCCTTTGCAAGAGCAAATGTGTTCTTTACCATTAAACTATCTCTCCTTCACTTATATGTGATCTCTTGTAGGTGTCTGAGCTTAATTGAAAATTAAGATGCTAATTTTCAATTATTTCTCAGATAATTCATATGTCTCCACATCTTGAGATTCTGTTAACTGAAAATTTACTGCTTTCATTTTGGTTATCATGATTTCATAATAGTAGTTCCAGCAAAATTTCCACCGATGTCTGTATATTTGAGAATAGTCACTTTCCTAAGATACTTTGAACTGAATTAAGTGGAGTAAGTACATAAAACTCATGTCAATGTTTCAAGGAAAAATTAAATTGTCACTTTCTCTGTGTGGTGTTTTTATTTACAAGTTCTCTAAAATAAACTTTTATGTTATGGAGTATTATTTTAACTATGTAAAGACGTATTACATTTTTTATGTTGTCAAATATTACTTTATCTGTGTAAAGGTGTATTACATTTGGTTATGCTACATTTGTTTAATGATGTAAGGATGTGTGTTTAATTATGTAAATATGTGTTTCACCTGATTGGTCTAATAAAAATATTAACAACCAATAGCTAGGCAGGAGAAGGATAGGTGGGGCTGCTGGGCAGAGGAAATAAATAGGAATGAGAGAGTTCAGAAGAGAAGAGGAGAGGTGAAGAGAGGAGAGGAGAGGAGAGGAGAGGAGAGGAGAGGAGAGAGAAGAGGAGAAGAGAAGAGAAGAGAAGAGAAGAGAAGAGAAGAGAAGAGAAGAGAAGGAATGAAGTGAGCAAGGAGAAGAGAGCGTAACATGCATGGGGGACAGAAGCCAGGCAGCTGCCAGCCAGACACAAGAAGCAGTGAAAGTAGGAGAAAAGCAAAAAGGCCCTTTGCAAAATGTAGATGAAGAGAAACAAGTAAAGCTGAAAGATCTAGCCAGAAATGAGCATCAGCTAGGCTGAGCGTTCATAACTAATAAGAAGTCTTCATGTCATGATTTGGGAGCTGGTTGGTGACCCAAAAGAGAAATCCTGGTACACTTTAATAACACAAAAATTTTTAAATATATACAAAAACAAGGCTACCATATGAAAATAGTCCATGTAATTGAAGCAATCATTGAAGGCAATGTATGGGTATACCTGATCAAGTATTCACATCTAAACTACAAATTCAACTAATGCCACCCAACAGAAAAATAGGTTAAAAAATAAAAATAATGAAATTAATAATGTCTTAGAAGAGGACATTTTAATGATCAACAAGTATATGGGAAGTGTTCAACTTTACCAATCATCAGGGAATTACTTAAATTCCACAAACGACTTTCACCTCATACTCTATTGATGGCTACTATCAGATGAGATAACAGATGTGTTGGCAAGAATTTGGAGAAATCAGAGCTTATTTATATGGTTGGGACAATGTAAATTGGTAGAGGTATTGTGGAAAACAGTATGGAATTTACTAAATAATAACAACAGACAAGCTTTGTAATTCAACAATAAATTTTGAGGGGTTTGACAAATTAAATGAAATAATTATCTCCAGTAGATAATATGTTTTTCTGTGTTCATTTCAGTGTCATTCAAAATAGGAACGCAAGGGAAAGTACTTAACATTCTGTCTGCAGATATAAGATATTTTATAGAGAGCTCTGGAGATCTGCATGCTTAGAGGAATCAGTCTGTGTTGGACAGATGAAAACTGCATATTACACTTACTAAAAATATCAGCCTCATAGAAATGGAGTGAAGGTTGATGAGCAAAGCCTAAAATAGAGGGACAGCAAAAGATATTAGCCCGAAGGCAAATCTTACATCTCTGCAACATAGATGCATTCTGGAATTACAATTTCACAGTGTAACTGTAGTTAATAGTTTTATATTGTCTGTTTGAACTTACCTAGGCAGGTAAATATATGACTACACTACATGTGGAAAGTTATTCATATGAGGCAATGGATATTTCAATTTGTTTGATTGTGGCTAATTTTTACATACAGTATACATTATGTTATATATAATGTTAGTGTATATCATATCAATAGATAACATAATTTATTATAATATGTATTTCTTAAATGATTACTTTATATGCCTGCATGATGTATTTTATTGAAAAATCACTCATTCATCACTAAATGTGGAAAAATGGCAACAAAATGAATAGATTCTGGAGATCTCTCAAGTATGGAAGCTCTAATTCCACTTAGGTATGATAGGGAGAAAAAAGAATTTCCCAGATTTTTCCTACACTGAATCTTAGCTATGTCACAGTCACTTCAAAGGGTAGGAACGTCTTTCCTTTTAATGAACATAGGGTGTTCACTTCAATTTTTCATTAGCTTAATTTTTCTGAGTATAGACAACTTTAATTATGGTAATGGTCATTGTGTACACTTAATCTCAAGCACAAGAAATCATTTCACCTGTTTTGTGATTTGGTTGCTGCATCTCAGGAAGAAAGTTGCATAGTTCAAATGCATGTAAATAGTGAATAAAAGTTGCTTTTTTGAACCAAATAAAATTTTCTCTGCCTCTGTTTTAAGAGTTCAAAGCTCACAAAAATGTGGATCACTAAGAGTAATTCAGGGGCATGCATCCACTTTTTTAAGCCACCCTTGGCAAAGCTTCTTACGTGATTTAAAGTATGAACTGTTGTGCTCATGTGCTGCTCTGCCAACTTTTTATTGCAACTCATTGCTTGTCAGCCTCTTAGTTTTTCATCTTTGACTTCCAGATGAATTTTTAATGGCAGGACTTCAAAATACCATGGAAGTAAATGATGTTTATATTTTGCTTGCAAAATCAGCACTTGAGAGACTCACTTGCCTACAAATGGACCCTCCTAGGATCTTAAAAGCTACAACCTCATCCAGATATTCAGATGTAATAGTTATCAGACAGTCTGTGGACACTTCAAGCTGCTTCTCTCAGAGTGATAGTGTGCAGACAGATTATCAACAGTGACTAGGAATGCAGCACTCAGAACTTTGTCTTTGAAGGATTTCTATGATCTGTGAGTGAAAAAAAACCATCACTTTATCAAATAGGCAATGGATATCTCAACATTCAGAATTTCAAAAATGACCAATATTTTATAAGCATGTACAAATGAATACAGTGCAAAACTGTGAATATTTATTTTATTAATTTACATTTATAAAGTATAACATGTTATTTGAACTAATTAGTCTTCATATTTCTTCAGAATCATTTGCTGTTGAAATTAATACCCATAGCTTAATATTTCCTTGGATGAATCTGATAGAACCTATTATTGAAACTGTTCCAGTGAGGAAGTCAGTTATTCTCTATAAATACGTGATGCAAAACAAACTATCACTTGTAGGAACTATTTAATATCAATCATTTGTTGTTAAATTTATTAATAAATAAAGAAATTTGAGAGTAAGCCTCAAGCAAAATGGAGGGTTAGCAGTAAGACTGATGAAGTATGAGTCCTTGTTCCCAAGCCTGATGATGTGAGTGGAATCCCTAGGAACTAAATGGTGGGAAGAGAGAACTGACTCTACCAGATTGTCTTCTAAAATCCATAAGCATGACATGATATGGTATATTCTTACATACACAGACTATCAGACACTCAGTCTGTCTGTCTGTTTTTCTCTCTGTCTGTCTCTGTCTCTGTCTCTGTTTCTCTCTCTCTCTCTCTCTCTCTCTCTCTCTCTCTCTCTCTCTCTCACACACACACACACACACACACACACACACACTCGAACACACATACAAGAGAAGGTAATAAATGCAAGAGGAGCATTAAACAGAGAGAGAGAATGAAGAGGGAGAAAGCGAGAAAATACCACAGACAATAACACTAAGGGACATTGAGGGGTCTTATGGGAACCTACAGTAAAAACTGCTTAAAATATATACATATATTTTAAAAATCCAAATAAAGTCACCAAATAAGGAGGTAGGCAATGTCCTAACTAGACATTTACCACCATGGAAAACCCCCAATTCTAAGAATGGGTTATACCTAATTGAGTTATTGGCCAAAGGGGATCCATGGAAACCCTTAAAAAAAACTCAGACTCTTGTCAAAGCTACTGTTTCTTTGCCACAAACTGATGGTAAGACCTTGTTTCTGAAGACAATACTTACATATCTCTTGGAATGCCAAGAGTTGAACTCAAGCCTACCTATATACTTCACCCCCTCTGACTAGTGTTCATGATACTGGACGGTATTCTGCATGCTGCCAGAGGAGAAAGGTAAACATCAACTGAGATATAAAGCCTGTGATCTGAAATGATAACCTGTCTGCATGATATGCTGTTATAATAGTGGCACAAATGTTTTGGGATTTACTAACCAATTTTTCTTTGGAACTAAGTTCCACTCCATGAAATGGAGTACATGCCCAGCACTGATGAGATGGCTGAGAACCTGAGACTAGATAAACATTGCACCTAGGAGAAAACCTAATACTATTGTTCATCAGAAGAAAAACAGCAGTAAAATGAGTCATAGCAACAGTCTGTTATATCTATAGATCAGTGTCTCCCTCAGCCATCATCAGAGAATTTTTTTTCTGCAGTACAGTGAGACAGTTTGGAATTTTCAGTCTTAAATGGGGTATTTTCATCTAATTCCTCCTTCTCATCACAGAGGTAGAAAGATTATAAAAGCCAGAGGAGATAGAAGACACCAAGAAAAGAGGTCCTTCTAAACCCAACAGGACAGATGTACTTATGGACTCAGAAAGACTGAGGGATCCTACACAGGTCTAAGCCAAATGGGGTCCCAGAGCTGAGATAGAAAAGTAGACACAAGCTTCAGTGCTAACCCAGAAGCTACCTCTCATAGATAATCACTCACAAAGAAAAATGTGTTTTTCTTTGGTATATTCATACACACAGAGACTATCAGACACACAGTCTGTCTGTCTGTTTTTCTCTCTGTGTTCAATGAAGTCTCACTGGGTATATAAAGAACATTTAAAGGGAGGTCCCATGCCCAGCAGTAGATGGCCAATAGAAAAAGAGCTCACTGGTATTTTTGGAGATCTGTTTTGTCTCGTAATATTTTGTTTGGGCTTCCTTTGTTTTAATGGTCTTTTGATTGTACATTATAGTTTCTGATTTTATGTTTTTGTGTTGTGTGTGTTTGTGTGTTTCTCATGTTATTTCTTTTTTAGTAATTTTGTTTTGCTGTTTTATTTGTATGTTTGTTTTATAAAAAGTGAGAGAAAGAAGGTGTAGAGTTGGAAATGTGGGGAGGTGGAAAGGATCTAGAAGGAGATGAGGAAACTATGATCAGAATATATTGATGGCAAAATTATTGTCAATAACATAATTAAACTAATTTTATTTTATATTTTAGATTTATTTCAACCTAGAATCAATTACTGCAAAATACCTTTTTGATCTCAGACCTCCACAGTATTAATTTGCACAACTTCGTGTCAATTCTCCCATCTGAGTCATTTTGTGATTTTCTGTAACATTATATTCATTTCTTATGTCCTACAATTTTATGAAATTAGATGAGTAGTTTTCACAAGCTTTTGTGTCTGATTTCTTCCTTCAACCATATAATTTTCATTCAGCATATTGCTTAGATATCAGTAATCTATTGCCTTTTATCACTGGATATGAATTTGTCTACGGATATTTAGTTCAGTTTCTGATTACTAATAAAGGTGGAACAAAGATTTACATATAAATCTTACCAAGAAGACATATATTTTCACTTCTCTTAAATTATGGATAGAATTACTCTGTTAAAGGACAGGGTCCTGATGAAAATATGTTCTTGCTTGAATTTAAACTCACCTAAGAAGTACAGATCTGGACATGTGTGTATTGGGTAGATAGATTTAAGAGGAGGTCAGCCAATGCTGTAGGATGAATGCAGGACTTAGTGACCAGGAGCAAGCAAGAGCCAAGCAACAGTATCTGCCTGTTTGCCTACCTGCCTATCATTGCTTCCCAAGTAGGCAGTGTGGTATGTCCCCTCACACTATGAGCCAATACATCACTTCCTTTTAAAACTAGCTTTTTTTAATTAAGATTTTTTTTTATTCATTTTACAAACCAACCATAGATCCCCCTCTCTTCTCTCCTTCCACCTCCCCAGCCTTCTCCCCACCAACCTACCCCATTTTTCCTCCTCTGATAAGGTAAGGCTCCCATGGGGAGTTAACAGAGCCTGGTATATTCAGTTGACACAGTTCCAAGCCCCTCCCCCTGCATCAGGCTGTGCAGTTTCCCACCATAGGTAGTTGGCTCCAAAAAGCCAGCTAATGCATCAGGGATCGATCCTGATCCTATTGCCAGGGGTTCCCTTAAGCAGATCAAGCTACACAACTGTCTTGATTATGCAGAAGGCATAGCCCAGTCCCATGGACGCTCCACAGCTGTTGGTTCAAAGTTCATGAGTTCCCACTAGTTATGTTTGTTGTCTCTGTAGATTTCCCCATCACAATCTTGATGCCCCTTGCTCATAGAATCCCTCTTCTCTCTCTTCAACTGGACTCCTGAAGCTTGGCATGGTGCTTGACTGTAGATCTTTGTATCTGCTTCCACCAGTTACTAGACAAAGGCTCTATGATGACCTATCTGATTACTGGAGTAAACCAGTACAGACACCCTCTCCACTATTGCTAGTAGTCTAAGCTGGGGCCATGTTTGTGGATTCCTAGGAAACTCCTCACTACCAGGTTTCTCTCTATCCCCATGACGTTTCCCTCTATCATGGTATCTCTTTCTTTGCTCTCCCACTCTGTCGCTGTTCCAGCTCGACCATCCCATTCCCATATGTTCTCATCCCTCATCCCCTACCCTCTATTAACCGCCTCAACCCCAGTTTACTTACAGAGATCTCATCTATTTCCCCTTCCCAGGATGATCCATGTGTCCATCTTAGTGTCCTCACTTGTTAGCTAGCTTCTCTGGAGCTGTAGATTGTAGTCTGGCTAACCTTTGCTTTAAATGTAGCACCCACTTATGAGTGAGTACATACTATGTTTGCCTTTCTGAGCCTGGGTTACCTCACTTAGGTTTTAATGCACATGGTTTTCCCATTTCAGGATTGTTCTCATTATGAAATATGTCTTCTTTTGCATGGGATTGTCCTTTATGTTGAAGGAAGTTATCTACATCCTGGATTATAGAAAAGTAGATGCCAATAACTTCACTAACAGATGTGACAAACAAGATAATAATAGGTACTGTGAAATAACTCAAGAACAGCAAAATCAGCTCCCAGTTAAAAATGATTATTCAGCTTGTAAGAGTCTGCAAAGCCATTTGTTTTTAGGTTTTAGCATTAATCTCTTATCAACTAATATGATTCTCTCCTTATTCACTATAACAGTTGGTATTGTCAGAATTCTTTAATTTGAGGCCTTTCAGAGATGCCATTTAAATTTAGTTTGTATTTCCTTAATTCCTCAATATACTTTTTTTTCTTTTTTTTATTATTTTACAACACCATTCAGTTCAACATAATAGCCACAGATTCCCCTGTTCTCCCCCTCTCGCCCCCCTCTCCCCCCAGCCCACCCCCATTCCCACCTCCTCCAGATCAAGGTCTCCCCCGAGGACCGGGGTCGACCTGGTAGACTCAGTCCAGGCAGGTCCATTCCCCCCGCTCCCAGACCGAGCCAAGTGTACCTGCATAAGTCCCAGGATTCAAACAGCCAACTCATGCAACGAGCCCAGGACCCAGCACCAATGCACAGCTGCCTCCCAAACAGATCAAGCCAAATGACTGTCTCACGTATTCAGGGGGCCTGATCCAGTTGGGGGCCCCTCAGCCTTTGGTTCATAGATCCTGTGCTTCCATTCATTTGGTTATTTGTCCTGGTGCTTTATCTAACCTTGGCTTCAACAATTCTCGCTCATATAAACCCTCTTCTTTCTCACTAATTAGACTCCCAGTGCTCCACCAGGGGCCCAGCCGTGGATGTCTGCATTCAGATTCCTCAGTCCTTGGATGGGGTTTATGGCACAACTATCAGGGTGTCTGGCCATCCCATCACCAGAGTAGGTCAGTTCCTGCCGTCTCGCGACCATTGCCAGCAGTCTTTTGCGGGGGTATCTTTGTGGATCTCCGTGGGCCTCCCTAGCTCTCTGCTTCCTCCCCTTCTCACCTTCTCATGTGGTCTCCATTTACCATGGTCTCCTATTCCTTGTTCTCCCTCTCTTTTCTTGATCCAGCTAGGATCTCCCACTCTCTTTCCCTCGACCGTCGCCCTTCATTGTTCCCACTCATGACCAGGCTGTTCATGTAGATCTCGTCCATTTCTCCGTGTCTTTTTTTGGGGTCCTGTTTTCCAGGTAGCCTCACTGGTGATGTGAGTAGCAGTCCAGTCATCCTTGTTCCACATCTAGCATCTTCCTATGAGTGAGTACATACCATATTTTTCTTTCTGAGTCTGGGTTACCTCACTCAGGATGATTTTTTCTAGATCCATCCATTTGCCTGCAAACCGTATGATGTCTTTGTTTTTCTCTGCTGAGTAGTATTCCATTGTGTATATGTGAGACAATTTATTTATCCATTCTTCAGTTGAAGGGCATCTAGGTTGTTTCCAGGTTTTGGCTATTACAAACAATGCTGATATGAACATAGCTGAGCAAGTGCTCTTGTGGTATGATTGAGCATTTCTTGGGTATATGCCCAGGAGTGGTATAGCTGGATCTTGGGGGAGATTGATTCCCAATTTTCTAAGAAAGCGCCATATTGATTTCCAAAGTGGTTGTACAAGCTTGCATTCCCACCAGCAGTGGAGGGGAGTTCCCCTAGTTCCACATCCTCTCCAGCATAAAGTGTCTTCAGTGTTTTTGATCTTAGCCACTCTGACAGGCGTAAGGTGGTATCTCAGAGTTGTTTTGATTTGCATTTCCCTGATGATTAGGGATGTTGAGCAATTCCTTAAATGTCTTTCAGCCATTTGGGTTTCCTCTGTTGAGAATTCTCTGTTTAATTCTAAAGCCCATTTCTCAATTGGACTGTTGGTCGTTTTGATGTCTAATTTCTTGAGTTCCTTATATATTCTGGATATCAGTCCTCTGTCACATGTGGGGTTGGTGAAGATCTTTTCCCATTCTGTAGGGTGTCGCTTTGCCTTGTTGACCGTATCCTTTGCTCTACAAAAGCTTCTCAGTTTCAAGAGGTCCCATAGATTGATTGTTTGTCTCAGTGTCTGCTACTGGTGTTATATTTAGGAAGTGATCTCCTATGCCAATGCGTTCAAGACTATTTCCTTCTTTCTCTTCTAGCAGGTTCAGAGTAGCTGGATTTATGTTGAGGTCTTTGATCCACTTGGACTTAAGTTTTGTGCATGGTGACAGATATGGATCTATTTGCAGCCTTCTACACGTTGATATCCAGTTATGCCAGCACCATTTGTTGAAGATGCTTTCTTTTTTCCATTGTACACTTTTGGCTTCTTTGTCAAAAATTATATATCCATAGGTGTGTGGGTTAATGTCAGGGTCTTCAATTCGATTCCATTGGCCCACATGTCGGTTTTTATGCCAATACCAAGCTGTTTTTATTACTGTAGCTCTATAGTAGAGCTTGAAGTCAGGGATTGTGATGCCTCCAGAAGTTGTTTTATTGTACAGGTTTCTTTTAGCTATCCTGGATTTTTTGTTTTTCCATATGAAGTTGAGTATTATTCTTTCCAGGTCTGTGAAGAATTGTGTTGCTATTTTGATGGGGATTGCATTGACTCTGTAAATTGCTTTTGGTAAAATTGCCATTTTTACTATGTTAACCCTGCCTATCAATGAGCATGGGAGATCTTTCCATTTTCTGACATCTTCTTCAATTTCTTTTTTCAAGGACTTAAAGTTCTTGTCATATAGGTCCTTCACTTGCTTGGTTAGTGTTACTCCAAGGTATTTTACTTCATTTTTGGCTATTGTAAAGGGTGATGTATCTCTAATTGCCTTCTCAGTTTCTTTGTCCATTGTATATAGGAGGGCTACTGATGTTTTTGAGTTGATCTTGTATCCTGCTATGTTGCTGAAGGTGTTTATAAGCTTTATCAATTCCTGGGTGGAATCTTTGGGGTCATTCAAGTATACTATCATGTCATCTGCAAATAGGGAAAGCTTGACTTCTTCCTTTCCAATTTGTATCCCCTTAATCTCCTTATGTTGTCTTATTGCTCTGGCTAGAACTTCAAGTACTATATTGAATAAGTATGGGGAGAGTGGACAGCCTTGCCTCGTTCCTGATTTTAGTGGAATTGCTTTGAGTTTCTCTCCATTTAATTTGATGTTGGCTGTTGTTTGCTATATATTGCCTTTATTATGTTTAGGTATGTTCCCTGTATTCCTGATCGCTCCAAGACTTTTATCATGAAGGGGTGTTGGATTTTGTCAAATGCCTTTTCTGCATCTAGTTAGATGATCATGTGGTTTTTTTCTTTGAGTTTGTTTATATGGTGTATTACATTGATGGACTTTCATATGTTGAACCACCCTTGCATCCCTGGGATGAAGCCTACTTGATCATGGTGGATAATTGTTCTGATGTGTTCTTGGAGTCTGTTTGCCAGTATTTTATTGAGTATTTTTGCATCAATGTTCATGAGGGAGATTGGTCTGTAGTTCTCTTTCTTTGTTGCATCCTTGTTTGGTTTAGGAATCAGGGTAATTGTAGCCTCAAAGAAGGAATTTGGTAATGTTCCTTCTGTTTCTATTATGTGGAACAATTTAGAGAGTATTGGTATTAACTCTTCTTTGAAGATCTGGTAGAATTCTGCGTTGAAACCATCTGGTCCTGGGCTTTTTTTTGGTTGGGAGACTTTTAATGACTGCTTCTATTTCCATAGGGGTTATTGGACTATTTAAATAGTTTATCTGGTCTTGACTTAACTTAGGTATGTGGTATCTATCCAGAAAAAAGTCCATTTCTTTTAGGTCTTCCATTTTTGTGGAGTAGAGGTTTTTGAAATATGATCTTATTATTCTCTGGATTTCCTCAATGTCTGTTGTTATGTCCCCCTTTTCATTTCTGATTTTGTTGATTTTGATTCTTTCTCTCTGTCTTTTGGTTAGTTTGGATAAGGGCTTTTCTATCTTGTTGATTTTCCCAAAGAACCAACTCTTTGTTTCATTAATTTTTGTATTATTCTCTTAGTTTCTAATTTATTAATTTCACCTCTCACTTTGATAATTTCCTGGCATCTATTCTTCCTGGGAGACTTTGCTTCTTCTTGTTCTAGAGCTTTCAGATGTGCTGTTAATTCACTAGTGTGGTATTTCTCCAACTTCTTTATGTGGGCATTTAGTGCTATGAATTTCCCTCTTAACACTGCTTTCATAGTGTCCCATAAGTTTGGGTATGTGGTGTCTTCATTTTCATTGATCTCTAGGAAGTCTTTAATTTCTTTCTTTATTTCTTCCTTAACCCATTGGTGATTCAGTTGAGCATTATTCAGTTTCCATGAGATTGTAGGTTTTCTTTAGTTTTTGTTGTTGTTGAAATCTAGCTTTAAACCATGGTGGTCTGATAAAACACAGGAGGTTATTCTGATTGTTTTGTATCTGTTGAGATTTGCTTTGTGGCCAAGTATGTGGTCGATTTTAGAGAAAGTTCCATGGGGTGCTGAGAAGAAGGTATATTCTTTCTTGTTAGGATAGAATGTTCTGTAGATATCTATTAGGTCCAATTGGGTCATGACATCAGTTAAGTCCTGTAATATATGGTTTATTTTAGGTCTCTTGGCTATCTAGTCTCTGGTTCTTGGTTTCCCAAGAAGTATTGGGTATGGGTTACATGTCATAGACTGGTCCTTAAGTCAAATAAGATATTGGCTAGTTATTCCCACTAGTGCATGGCAAACCTAATTAGTCTTATTAAATAAAATCCTGGAGTAAGATATTTGGGTGAAGACTGAAAGATCAGAGACACAGAACAGCAGCCGCAGTCACTTCTTACCTCTGCAAAATCTCAGACAGAATGGAATTGATCCTGTCTCTATGAATCCTCAGACTGAATGGGGAGACAAGATCTAGTCTCCAACCACCTTATTTTCCTGTCTTTATCTCCTCCTGATGCTGGGATTAAAATCCTGGGTCACCACCACTGACTCTGTTTCTCTTTTAGACTGGATCAATCTCATGAAGCCCAGGGTGACCTTAAATTTCTGATCTTCTTGCCTCCTCCTCCAAGTGCTAGGATTAAAGGTGTATGCCACCACTGCCTGGCCTCTATGGTTAACTAGTGGCTACCTCTGCTCTCTGATCCCCAGGCAAAATGTATTTGTTAGAACACAAACAAAATATCATACAACACACTAGTTAGTCACCGCTATTGCACTAGTTTATCTTGCAGGCAGTATGCCATACATGGGTCTGTATCATGTCCTATGCATTAATAGTATGGCTTCCAGTTTAGTGTTTTTATAGGATTCCTAAGCATGTAAATCAGTAAGTCTCTGATTTTTGTGCCTTCTCTAGGGCTCTTTTCCTTCTGTTGGTTTATCCTGTTCAACTTTGATGTGATAATTTTATCTTATTATATTTTATTTTTTCATATTTTAATATTAACTCTTAGAAGCCTGTTTTCTTATGATAAGGGCCAAAAGGGAATGAATCAGGATGGGAAGTAAGGTGTGGGGGGGACTGGGAGGAGTAGAGAAAGGTGAAACTGTAATCAGTATATATTTTGTGAGATAAGAATCTATTTTAATAAAAGGAAAAAACAAAGAAAACCTATTCTATTCAGAATTTCATACCAAATATCAATAATCAACATGTTCGTAGGGCCTCAGATCCTCTTTACATTCTAGGGAAAAGTTAAACCTTTCCTCTTCCAGGTTTGAAAGGTTCTAGAGTTTTAGTTTGTAGATTTTAAGCTCAGTCATTTATCTACATCTATTTTTGTTGGCCATGGTACTGTGTAATGTTGTGTATGCATTGTATGTTCTCTCTTCTCTTTCTCATGTGTGTGTTTGTGTGCATGTGCCTGTGAGTATGTGCTGCATTTGTGTGTGTGTGTGTGTGTGTGTGTGTGTGTGTGTGTGTGTGTTTCATAATGTAGGTATAGATCCTAGCCTTCTCATTGTATGGCCCTGCATGTGGCCAGATAGCTGTCTCTTCAAGTTCAGTTCAAGTTCAGGGAATTCTCTTGACTCTGCCTTCCATCCTTTCCTAAGAGTGCTAAAGTTATTACTGTGGGGAGGCTACCAGGTACCCATTTTTGTTGTGTGTGTGTATGTGTGTGTGTGTGTGTGTGTTTGAAACTTATATACTCATGTTTGTACAAATGTTTCACTCATAGAACTATCTTTTCAGCCCCTTTTCCTCTTTTTAAGGATACTTGTCATTGGCTTTCTGACTCATATAGTGTTATTTCTTATGTGTAAATTAATTACACTTGTCTCTATCAGTAAGAACATATTTACACATTCTAGAGTTGAATCTTTATTTTAGGGAATACCATTCATTAAACTCACTACAGTATAGTTCAATTTATCCAATATTCCATTTGACTTTCCTTTTTTATAACTTATGTTCATTTTTAATATTTTTTTCAGTTTTCATTTATTTTGAGGTACTTTTATTTACTCTTCCGCATATTTTTATGAAAATTAAGCAATCAATCTTTTGACATATTATTATGTTTCTTTTTTACTGGTATCCTAAATGGTAATTGATATCCTAAATAGTAATTTTTTACTATAGCATTATTTATAATTATTAATTGAAATGTATCATATTCAAGTACACTTTAAAGAAGCACTCACAATATTCAGCTTTGAACATGTAGGTTAGCTATACTTCCTTGATGTGGTTCCAGTCATAATTTAAGATTCATTATCCAGTGATTTCCATATGTTTGGTTTATCTATTGGTGCAGAGAACATTCCCCTGCTGCTTCTGGAGGTAAAGCAAGAGTTTGCTCTCACTTAGTCCTGGGTAAATATATAGGGCCAGTGAGGAGTCTGAATCTCCTTGGTATAGAAACTTTTCAAGGATATGTTGACCAATTCCTGTTACAATTTTTCTGGGATGGTGATGGCAATTACAGCATCTGGTTTGTGTACATCTGTATTTCTGCCTCATAGAACCTCCTTCTATCTTGAAGGGCTTCTAACATTTCTTCTTGAATTGGTATGTTGGAAGTAAATTCTGTTTCTATCTGGGAATTTTCATTATTCTTTAAGTTCCTAGTTTCACTGCATATAAAATTCATTCTCTGTTTGTGGGTTTTGGTTGCTTGTTGTTTATTTTCTCATTACTCTAAATCATAATTATACATTTGATTCACATCTCTAATACTAGTGTTATGAAGGCTTTGACAGGAGGATCTACTAAAGTCTGAGGCCATCTGGATTACAGATGTGGTTCCAGACCAGCGTTGGGGTACAGAAAAGCATGCTATCTCAGATCAAACTAAGAAATCTATTGTAGATACCCCAGTCTCACAAAATGTCTCAGCCCCTAATCCTCTTCCTCCTGCCACTTTTCTTAATATCTATTTTAATTCATTGGCCTTTTAAAGATAAGTATGAGTGGTGATTTTTTAATTTTTAGTTCTCTTAATTTTTGAGATATTCATATATGTATGTGTTTTGAAGTTTTTTTTTTCTCTTTCTAATGTTAGACATTTCTTCGATATTTCTTTAGCTCTCTTTTTTTTCAGTTTTATGTTAGTACATTCAAACTGTCACATTGTCCTTTTCCTCAACCTTTAGGTGAGTTGTCTTTTCATATTTTTATATTTTTTATATTAGGTCTATATTTGGATAACTTCATTGACCTGTCCTTGGAGTCATTTCATCATTATTGTTGGTTCTAATCAACTCATCAAAGACATTCTGTGATAAAATCTCTGTATTTTTAGTAACACTCCTCTTTCTCTCCTTTTCCCTCTTTATGAAGTAGGATTTGCATTTTTCAAGAGAGACCTGCATTGGACTATTATTGCTGAAGCTTTCCCAATGTGATTTAGACTTCAGATTTTTTTACTGATGCTTCGAGTTTCATCTCAAGCATGTTTTTTTTTTTCCAGTCTTATTTTCTCAATGTATATTCAAGCTTTGACTAATATATGTTTTTTTTTTCTTTTTACAGAGTCTCAAAAGGAAACTGTCTCTCTCTTTTAAATCTATCTATCTATCTATCTATCATCTATCTATCTATCTATCTAATTTATTCTTCTCTCTTATATTGCATCCTGACTGCAGTTTCTCCTCCCTCTTATCCTCCTAGCCTCTGCCCCACCTCCTGCAAATACACTTCTCCCCCATTTCCCTTGAGAAAAGGGCAGGCCTTCCAGGGATATTAACCAAACAGCATATAAAGATAGAATAAGACTAACTACCTCCCCTCATATTAAGGCTGAATGAGGCAACCCAGTAGGGAAAAAATGGTCCCAAAAGCATGCAAGAGATTCATAGGCAACCTCCACTCCCACTGTTAGGAGACCCAGAAGAAGACCAAGCTACACCATCATAAGGAACATGTGTTTTAGTGGTTACTGAGTTTTATTCTGTTGTTATTTGTCCTGCCATTTTTCTTGTTTTGAAAAGAAAGCCCAATGTGAGGAACTATTCTTGGAAACTGACTTACCTGTGTTCTCATACATATAATGTGTTCAAGCTTAGCATAGGTGTAGGCTTCTAAAACACAGGCCCTTCTCTCCATGAGCTGTGGTGGTTTTATAAGTTTTCTGTAACCCTTTCTGGAAACAGAACTTGGGTGTTGTTCTTATTCCCTTTACCCATCTGTACTTGGTGGCTGTGTCTTTAAGGGACTTGATATGTTGGCTTTTACCTCAAAACTAACACTTTGCTTTATGGAATAGGGAGAGGAGATACATTGGAGGAAAGTATCCACAACTGCAACCTTTTTCTTCCCATAGCTCCACCAGTGGAGAATGATCAAGATTCTCACTCTGATAGTGAAGCTTATGGTTAACTACATAAAACTGAGAATATCCACAGGAATACATATTTGAACATGTCTTTCCAAAAGGAACTAACTGAAGAGGGAATATGTGCCTAAACAGGTGTTACCATCCAATGCACTGGGTGCCTGAGCTAATGTAAACGGAAAAGGGGAAAAGCCAGAAGAACAATTTAATTCTGTTTTCTGATTTGCTCAGATGTGAACAAGCTTTTACTGCTGTTGTCGACTA
The DNA here is from genome assembly GCF_004664715.2 of Peromyscus leucopus. Lineage (NCBI taxonomy): Eukaryota > Metazoa > Chordata > Mammalia > Rodentia > Cricetidae > Peromyscus > Peromyscus leucopus. The sequence continues at coordinate 91,066,612 of NC_051065.1, forward strand.
GCCCTTCAAACTGTGATTGAAAATAAAATTGTCCTGTCTTAGGTAGCTTCTTTTGAAGCATTTGATCACATAAACAAGAAAAACAATATCAACTTCCTCAGCCTAGCTTTGTAGAACTCAGGGCTCATGGAGAAAAAGCCTAACAGTGTGAACTTCCAATGACTCTAGCTTCAGAGGGGTTTCAATGACACACTTGTCAACACTTGCCCTTTATCCATGACATAAAAATTGCCACTTACTTCTAATTGCTTTGTTTCATGTCCAGCAGCAACTGTCCCAGCTAAGGCATTGTGTTTTCCCTGCCAGATAAATCATGGTTTTGATTTTAAATTAGTTTTATATCATAGGATTCTTTTATATGATTCATTCAAGAGAACTCTACATTCACAGTTTATTTATTTTTTGTATAAGGATGGGAACAACAGCTGTTCCGTCTTTTTTTCATGCTCAGCATGGAAAGCTGCTGTGGATATCACTGTATATAAATAAAACACTGATGGCCAGTGACCAGACAGGAAGTATAGGCGGGACAAGGAGAGAGGAGAATTGGGGAAACAGGAAGAAGGAGGGAGAGACACTGCAGCCACCGCCAGGACAAGCAGCATGTAAAGACGCCAGTAAGCCACCAGCCACATGGCAAGGTACAGATCTATAGAAATGGGTTAATTTAAGATATAAGAACAGTTAGCAAGAAGCCTGCCACGGCCATACAGTTTATAAATAATATAAGCATCTGAGTGATTATTTTATATGTGGATTGTGGGACTGCAGGGCTTGGTGGAACCTGGAGAGAAGCCCTCCAGCAACAGAAAGCTTTCATTTTTCTTTCTTATGTAGGTTTACATTTAATGACAATATGAAATCTGGTAAAACAACCACTCACCCCACAACTTTGTTCACTAAAGAGACCATGCATCAAATAATGCACCTTCCTCTCTCCTATTTTATTTCTTTTTTTAAATTTAATTTTATTTTATTTTACAATACAATTTAGTTCCACATATCAGCCATGGATCATAAGGTTACAGAAAGAAAGCCTGTTTTCACACAGTCACACTTCATTTATCCTGTAACCATACAGCAGTTGCCTGATCAAATGACTACACAAAATATTTGGGCTCCAATTGAAATGTTGGATTTAAAAAGTTTTAAAGAGGCAATAGTATCTTATGGAATGCATTCCCCATATGTAAACAAATGTTAAACTCTTGGTCAACATATAATAGGATTGTACCATAGGAGTGGCGGGAGCTGGCACAAGCTGTTCTTGAACCCAGGCAGAGGTTTCAGTTTCTAACATGGTTCAAGGATGAAGCTAAAAACAGAAAAACAATGGATGGATAAAGGAATACAAGTCTGCCAGGATCAGCTGATTGGAGAAGGCCAATATGCTTCTGTACAAACACAATGTTTATATGATGACCAAACCCTAATTTTATGTCGAACGGCAGCCTTGAATGCATGGGACAGAGTTGAGGAACCAGGAAAAAAAAACTGAGTCATTTACAAAGGTCATGCAACACCCAAAAGAATCTTTCACAGATTTTATTTTATTTTTTTACAAATACTAGCTTCAGCAGTAAAGAGAATGGTCTCAGATTCAGAAGCTAATAAGATAATAATTGAATCTTTGGCCTCTGAAAATGTGAATGCAGCATGCAAAAGAATAATCAGGCCATTAAAGGCAAGATCTACACTTTTGGAAGATTGGATTAGAGACACAGTTAATGTTGAAGCTGATGAGCATGATGATATGTGGGTAGGAGAAGCAATTTCAAAAGGATTGAGAAATGTTAGATGTTTTGGATGTGGAAAGCAAGGACATTTGAAAAGGGACTATAGACAGGTCATTCCTAGAAACAATGTTTCTTCAAGGAACAATGGCAACAGAATGCCCCTTCCTTCTGGAGTATGCAGAAGGTGTGGTAAGGGAAAACACTGGACCAACGAATGTAGATCAACAAAGGACAGACAGGGTAATCCTTTGCTCAGTCTTCGGGAAACTCCCAGAGGGGCCTGATGCAGGCCCCTATAGCAAATCCAGTTCAAAACTTTCCTGAAGCCATAGAGGAAACCCCTGCTCAGAGCGATTAAATGACCAAATGCCCATTGGAATAAGTCATGCTAGTTAGGATGATGAAACAGAGAGAACAGAAAATTCATGAGAAAACAAAGAAAAATTTTTGGCAAACTTCTATTAATGAACAAAGACCAAAATTAATGATAAAAATAAATGGTGTTTGTTGTCTGGTCTGGTAGACACAGGTGCGGATGTTACCATAATTGCACCAGAATTTTGGCATCCAACTTGGCCAAATCAGGAGGTAAAGGTTCAACTGTTAGGAATTGGGACATTATCTCAGGTGAAACAGAGTGCAAGATGGCTGGAATGTATAGGCCCAGAAGGACAGAGAGGAAAATTAAAACCATATGTGCTAACATAGCTATGAACCTGTGGGGTCGAGACTTGTTGCAACAATGGAATACTCAGATTAACATCCCTCCAATCTCAGAAACAAATCATAAACTAGCACATGTTTCTGAGAGAAATATTAGAAGATATTGTTCTAATGAGTGGTCACCAGCCATCCATGTTATACAAGAACAGGGCACAACAACTGATGATCTTCCAAAGACACCAACAGCTCTACCTTTAAAATGGTTAACAGACAAGCCTGTATGGGTCCAGCAATGGCCTTTAACAACAGAGAAACTCCAGGCTTTAGAAGAGCTGGTAGAAGAACAGTTAAATGCTCAGCATATTGAAGAATCAACCAGCCCTTGGAATTCTCCTGTATTTGTTATTAAAAAGAAATCTGGTAAATGGAGAATGGTAACAGACTTTAGAGCAATTAACAAAGTAATTCAGCCAATGGGCTCTCTAAAATCTGGAATTCCTTTGCCTACTCGGTTACCAAAAGGATGACCTCTCATAGTTATTGATTTAAAAGACTGTTTCTTTTCAATATCCTTATAAGAAAAAGACAGAGAAACACTTGCTTTCACAGTGCCTACTTATAATAATTCTCAACCAGTTTAAAGATATCAATAGAGGGTCCTCCCACAGGGAATGTTGAATAGCCCAACTAAATTTCCTAAATCTATAATTTATCATTATATGGATGATATTTTACTAGCTGACTCAAATGCAGATACTTTAGAAAGAATGTTTGAAGAAGTAAAGAAAATTTTGCCGTGCTGGGGATTACAAATTGCTCCTGAAAAGATACAAAGAGGAGATTCTATTAATTATTTAGGATATAAAATAGAGCTACAGAAAATTAGACCCCAAAAGGTGCAAATTAGGAGAGATAGACTAAAGACTCTTAATGACTTTCAAATATTATTTGGGGATATTTCTCATCTATGAACTATTGTTGGGGTAAAAAATGATGAACTGACTAATTTGTTCAAAACCTTAGAAGGTGACAAGGACTTAAATAGTCCAAGAGAATCATCACCTGGAGCTGAGAAAGAAATGGCCTTGGTAGAAAAGAAAGTATATGAAGGGCACATGGATTGTATTGATCCAAAGCTCGATTGCATTTTGGTTATTTTACCCTCTAGGCATTCTCCTACTGGAATATTAATGCAGAGGGAAGATATTATATTGGAATGGATATTTTTACCAAATAAACCAAATAAAAAATTAAAAACTTATGGGGAAAATCTCTGACTTGATTTGAAAATGTAAACTGAGACTTTGTCAATTAGCAGGAATAGACCCAGAAGAAATTGTTCTTTGAGTTTGTTTATATGGTGTATTACATTGATAGACTTTTTGTATGTTGAACCACCCTTGCATCCCTGGGATGAAGCCTACTTGATCATGGTGGATAATCATTTTGATGTGTTCTAGGAGTGTGTTTGCCAGTATTTTATTAAGTATTTTTGCATCAATATTCATGAGGGAGATCGGTCTGTAGTTCTCTTTCTTTGTTGTATCTTTGTTTGGTTCAGGAATAAGGGTAATTGTAGCTTCATAGAAGGAGTTTGGTAATGTTCCTTCTGTTTCTATTGTGTGGAACAATTTAGAGAGTATTGATATTAACTCTTCTTTGAGGATCTGGTAGAATTCTGTGCTGAAACCATCTGGTCCTGGGCTTTTTTTGGTTGGGAGACTTTTAATGACTCTTTCTATTTCCTTAGGGGTTATTGGACTATTTAAATAGTTTATGTGGTCTTGATTTAACTTAGGTATGTGGTAACTATCCAGAAAATTATTCATTTCTTTTAGATTTTCCAGTTTGGTAGAGTAGAGGTTTTTGAAGTATGACCTAATGTTTCTCTGGATTTCCTCAATGTCTGTTGTTAATGTCCCCCTTTTCATTTCTGATTTTGTTAATTTGGATGCTGTCTGTCTTCTGGTTAGTTTGGATAAGGGCTTGTCTATCTTGATGATTTTCTCAAATAACTAATTCTTTTTTTCATTAATTTTTGTATTGTTCTCTTTGTTTCTATTTTATTAATTTCAGCTCTCACTTTGATAATTTCCTGGCATCTATTCTTCCTGGGAGACTTTGCTTCTTCTTGTTCTAGAGCTTTCAGGTGTGCTATTAAGTAACTAGTGTGAGATTTCTACAACTTCTTTATGTGGGCATTTAGTGCTATGAATTTCCCTCTTAACACTGCTTTCATAATGTCCCATAAGTTTGGGTACGTGGTGTCTTCATTTTCATTGATCTCTAGGAAGACTATAATTTCTTTATTTCCTCCTTAACCCATTGGTGATTCAGTTGAGCTTATTTAGTTTCCATGAGATTGTAGTTTTCTGTAGTTTTTGTTGTTGTTGAAATCTAACTTTAAACCATGTTGGTCTGATAGAACACAGGAGGTTATTCCAATTGTTTTGTATCTGTTGAGATTTGCTTTGTGGCCAAGTATGTGGTCGATTTTAGAGAAAGTTCCATGGGGTGCTGAGAAGAAGGTATATTCTTTTTTGTTAGGATGGGATGTTCTGTAGATATCTATTAGGTCCATTTGGGTCATGACATCAGTTAAGTCCTTTATTTCTCTGTTAAGTTTCGATTTAGAGATCTGTCCAGTGGTGAAAGTGGGGTGTTGAGATCTCCCACTATTAATGTGTGGGGTTTTATATGTGGTTTAAGCTTTAGTAATGTTTCTTTTACATATGTGGGTGCCCTTGTGTTTGGGCATAAATGTTCAGAATTGAAACTTCATCTTGGTGGATCTGTCCTGTGATGAGTATGCAATGCCCTTCTTGATCTCTTTTGATTGATTTTAGTTTGAAGTCTATTTTGCTGGATATCAGAATGGCTACACCTGCTTGTTTCGTAAGACTGTTTGTTTAGAAAGTCTTTTCCCAGCCTTTTATTCTTAGGTAGTGTCTGTCTTTGAATTTGAGATGTGTTTCTTGTATGCAGCAGAAAGATGGGTCCTGCTTTCATATCCATTCTGTAAGCCTATGTCTTTTTAAAGGTGAATTAAGTCCATTGATATTAAGGGATATTAATGACTAGTGTTTGTTCAACCCTGTTATTTTTGGTGGTAGTATGTGTGTACTTCTCTTCTTTGGGGTTTACTGCTATGGCTTTATCTATTGCCTGTGTTTTTGAGGGTGTATCTGACTTCCTTAGGTTGGAATTTTCCTTCTTGTGCTTTCTGTAGGGCTGGGTTTGTGGATAAATATTGTTTAAATCTGGCTTTGTCTTGGAATGTCTTGTTCACTCCGTCTATGGTGATTGAAAGTTTTGCTGGGTATATTAGTCTAGGCTGGCATCCATGGTCTCTTAGTGTCTGCATTACATCTGTCCAGGTCCTTCTGGTTTTCAAAGTCTCCATTGAAAAATCGGGTGTTATTCTGATGGGTTTGCCTTTATAAGTCTCTTGGCCTTTTTCCTTTGCTTCTCTTAATATTCTTTCTTTATTCTATAAGTTTAGTTGTTTAATTATTTTGTGGTGAGGGGACTTTTTTGGGGGGTCTAGTCTGTTTGGTATTCTATAGGCTTCTTGTGTCTTCATAGGCATTTCCTTCTTTAAGTTGGGAAAGTTTTCTTTTATGATTTTGTTGAATATATTTCCTGTGCCTTTGAGTTGGTATTCTTCTCCGTCTTCTATCCCTATTATTCATAGGTTTGGTCTTTTCATGGTGTCCCAAATTTCTTGGACATTTTGGGTCATGACTTTTTGGCTTTAGTGTTTTCTTTGATTGATGAATCTATTTCTTCTACTGTATCTTCAATGCCAGAGATCCTCTCTCCTATCTCTTGCATTCTGTTGGTTATCTATGCATCTGAAGTTCCCAATTGTTTACTCAGATTTTCTTTTTCCAGCATTCCCTCTGTTTGTGTCTTCTTTATTTTTTCTATTTTTTTTTTCAGGTCTTGGACTGTTTCCTTCATCTGTTTCATTGCTTTTTCATGATTTTCTTTCAGGGCTTTATTGTTTTCTTCCAGGGCTTTATTGTTTTCTTCCACTTTATTTGTCATTTCCTCTACTTTTTTTTTTGTAGCGTTTTTCCCATTTTTTGTTTGTCTTTTCCTCTATATAAGCCTCTATTTTCTTCATGATGTTATTCATAAGGCTGTTTTCTTCTGCTTCTTCCAGTTTTTGATGTTCATGTCTAGATGTTGGAGGAGGGCCAGGTTCTGTTGATGCTGTATTGCTCTTCATTTTGTTGTATGTACTTCTGCCTTGATGTCTGCCCATCTCCTTGTGGTTTATTCTTGGTCTTATCAGTGCACTTGGTCCAGACAGAGCTGACAGATTCAGGAAGTCTCTCTCTTGTCCAGATGGGAGCTCTCTTGTCCAGATGGGAAGTCCAGGGCAGGATGGGAACTGAAGGCAGGTCTCTAAGTCTCAGGAAGTGGCTGAGTTCTCTGGCTGATGGACGTGGGGGCAGGGCTTGAAGATTGCAGGGTCTACCGGGGGTCTTGGAGAAGGGGAGCCTTCCTGGTAGGGCTGGAAGGGAACCTGCCCGGTGACCAGAACCTGGGCCAAGTTGGGCAGGTCTTCCCTGGAGTGGCTGGTGCTCAGGATGGGATCTAGGCTGAGCCCAGGCACTCACCTCTTGTCTAGATGGGAAGTTCGGGCCTATTTCATTTTCTATTCAGACAAAAACACTGATAAATTATATCATAAACATTTCAATTTTGGTTGCAATATATATAAAATCACACATGTACATATACACAGAAGCATACATATTTTAAATATATTTCCAGTTTGGTGAAACCCTCCTTGTGAGACTCTCATTTTTCTACTTAGGCTGTACTGGATTTTATGGCATTTACCCAAGTAGGGCACATTCAAAATACTTGAAAACTTCTATTCTCCTTTCCAGAATGAATTAAAAATCCATAGGCAGCTGTAAGGGAGCAGAGTTACTTTCAAAGGAAGTAATTTTACTAAATTTCAGGTACAATAATGTGAAGATATGGCTTATTTCAACCTGAGGATTCTCAATGGTTACATTTCTTTGGTTCACAAACATTTTGCATATAAGAATATATTTTATTTTATATAGTGTAATACTGAAACATTGGTAATTACTCCAAAATCATGTGGCAAATTAAGTATTTAAAAAGTTAAAACAAAATTGGTTGCTCTATGCACTCAGAAATTTAACATATGAGAGACTGTTATTTTTCCATTTCCTTCTTAAAAACACATGAGCTGAGAATGACTGATTGTAGGATAATTGTAATGCTTGCAATGCATTCTTTAGCAATTCATAAATTGTTCTTCAAAAGTTATTTTTTCTGCCATTAGTAAAATAGCTGATAGAATTTTGCAACATTGTTCCCTTGGAAAATTTGAACATACAATTATGTTCAATTTTATATTCAGACAGATGTGAAAAAAAATATCATTCTTCCACAAATGCTTAACTGACATTTAGGTTCTCATTATTAAATCTTGAATGTCATCATATGCTCCTCCACACCTCACTCTGTCTGTGAACACTTAGATCACAGAGTCTATTTTATACAGTCTCATCAGGGTACAAAAGGACTAAGAAGCATTTGCTGTGATTAAAGTATACTCTATGCTTCTAATTTGAAAGTAAATGTTTTTGAGACTGAGACATCATGAAATTGGGTGCTGTAAGTATTGGAACATTGGTTTTTATTATTTCCCAGGTAAGAAGCTTATTTTAAGTTCCCAACATATTTTCCATGACTTAGGTAAGATAAATCTACCACCTAGTCATGGGAAAAAAATATTGGGAACACTTAAAATGCATACCTGACTTGCTCTTTTATGTGTAATAGACAGCTTGACAAAAGTCACTGAGTGAGTTTTCTCTGCTTTTGTATCAAATCATGCTATCTATACAAAAGGGCATCTTTTTTTTTTTTTTTTTTTTTTTTTTTTTTTTTTTTTTTTGAGACAGCGTTTCTCTGTGTAGCTTTGCGCCTTTCCTGAAACTCACTTTGGAGACCAGGCTGGCCTCATACTCACAGAGATCTGCCTGCCTCTGCCTCCCAGTGCTGGGATTAAAGGCGTGCACCACACCTGGCTACAAAAGGGTATCTTAAATACCCACTTTCTCTAATGTTTACACAAATCAACTCAAACTCAAAATATAAATTCAGCCAGAAGGAGGCAATGACTTTTTAGGAAGCTGTGAGTAATGCTAACTTAATCTAAAGAAATGGTCTCCAAAATAGGGAATGTTTGACCTTTGGGCCATGTGTTGTTATTAACATGTACCATATTTTAGCTCAAAATACACTAACATCTGACAAGTGTCCACTACTAAAAATAAACTTATCCCAACTTTCTTGTGTTTACATGGAGAGGATAGATGGTGTTCCTTCACTGTTGTATTATGCTTAGTAAAATAAAGACAGCTTCTGTGTTAAATGTAATTTTGTGGACATCAGAAAACGAGCCATGGTGGGCAGAGCAATGAAATTTCTCTCCTGTACATCCTGAAGATATCACTATTGATGAAACAGGTGGCAAAAAAGAAAGCACTGAATGATTCTTCATGTTTCTGGAAAAGGATGAGGATTTTATAAGTGATGGCTATGGATTTGAATGTCTCAGCATTCCTATATAGGTACTTTCTGAAAAATGGTGCTCAACACAGAAAACTCAAAATCAAATCTTTATCCATAAAAAAGGCTAATTAATAGATATTGCAAAGATGTTTGAGTTACTAGGGTAAGCCATTGATAACTAAATTACTCTCTGATTTAAAACAATGGACAAGATCCATTGATCCAACAAGAATTGTCAAAATTTTTAATAGATTAATGTCATGGATAAAAATATTACTTAAATATTTATTATTACTTATAATTTTGGAATTATTTTTATTGATTTTATTCTTAGGTTTTCTTTTTTGTGTTTTCTGTTTGGATACAAGGCAGCAGACTTGCACGTGGCTTCATTATACTTTTTAAAAATTTTTTAAAAATATTTTTATTTTATAATTAATTTAATTTTACATATCAGCCCCAGATTCTTCTGTCCTCCCTCCTCCCACCCCCCAACTTCCCCCCCAATCCACCCCCCATTCCCACCTCCTTCAGGGCAAGGTATCCCCTGGGGAGTCAGCCCAGCCTGGTAGGTTCAGCTGAGGCAGGTCCAGTCCCCTCCTCCCAACACCAAGGCTAAGCAAACTGTCCCAGCATAGGCCCTAGGTTCCAAAAAGCCAGCTCATGTACCAAGGATAGGTCCTGGTTCCACTGCCTGGGGTCCTCGTAAACAGTTCAAGTTAATCAACTGTCATACTTATCCAGAGGGCCTGGTCCAGTTTCTCTTTAGATCATATACATCTTTCACCTTAATTTTGGATTTTTTTATTTTGAGTTTTATTCTTTATGTATGGCTTTGTTATATGTTCAGGTGCATGTGACCATGTAAACACAGATATAGAAACTAGGGGAAGATCTTCCATATCACTCTTCTATCACTGTATATTTTTATTATTCTTTTTATATACCAATCACAGATCCCCCTCTCCTCCCTCCTCTTGCCCCTTCTGCCTTCTCCCCCAACCCACCCCCATTCCCTCCTCCAACAAGGCAAGATATCCCATGGGGAGTCTGCAGAGCCTGGTAAGTTCAGTATAGGCATGTCCAAGCCCCTCCCCCTGCATCAAGGCTTTGCAAAGTGAGCACATAGGTAGTAGGCTCCAAAGAGCCAGCTCATGCATCAGAGATGGATCCTGACCTACTGCCAGGTGACCTCTTAAGCAGATCAACAGGAATATCACTGTATTTTTTAATGTAAATTCTCTCACTGAAGTATAAATGAGGCTAAGGACCAGAAAGCCTGAGCAACTGTTCTGTCTGCCCTCACAGTGTTGGAATCACAGGTCTCTGCTAGTACACACTCAACTTTTTAAGTCCTTAGTGGGATCAGTCGTGTCCTCAGTTTTACTCAGTAGCACTCCTTTACACTGGTCTGTCTCTGCAATCTGTCCTATTGCTCATAGACATTCTTTTTCATGCTCCCCCACCAACTCCTTGCAACTCCACTCATCAGCCCTTCCTTCTCTCTCTTTACAAAATAAGCAAGAAAGCAAATAAAACAAACAACAACAAACACAAGATACTCATATCCTCCACCACACACACACACACACACACACACACACACACACACACACACACAATGCCCCCGACAAAACCACAATTTCAGAAGCCATAATATACAAGCAAAAGACCAAAAAGACAAAAAAATGCCTAAAGAAAGCAATATGAGACCAAAAATACCACTGAGTTCATTTTGTGATGTCCATTTATAGTTGAGTGTGTGGCCTACCCTGAAATGTTAAGGTACCCATTGAGATTTCATTGGAGAAAGGTAATTTGCAGGTAGTTCCTTGGTTAGGGGTAGAATCTTGTGGCCAATTCTTTGTCTCAGTGATATGAACCTGTCTGGCTTAAATATGTGCTGGTCTTGTGCTTGATGCTACATCTCATAAGTTCATACATCATCCCTATTTTGTCTGGAAAACAGAGTTTCCTTCAGTTATCCATCACTTTTGGATACAATCTTTCAAGAGCTCCCTAAACCCTAAGGGCATGAGTTTAATAAAGATGTCCTCTTTAGGACTGTGTGCTGCAAAATTCTCTCTGTACATTGTCCAGTTGTATATACCTGTATTAGTTCCAATTACTTCGAGAAGACTGTCCTCTGATAATAGGTGAGTAAGTCATTGATATTTGAGGTTTTTTTTTTTTAATTTATTTCAGTTTGGTGGTACTGTTTCTACTTTCATGTCTTGATATCTTTTCATTATTTCATTCAACTGTTTCTTTGCATTTTTGCCATCTTCATTGAGGGACCCCCCCTCCGCATCCTTATGAATGTCCTTAAACATATTCTTAGTCACATGACTATTTTCAAGACTTTGTCTTGTCCTTCAACTCCATCCCATTTCTCTGGGCCTACTATAGTTAGATTACTGGGTGCTGGAGAAGGCATATTAGCTATTTTCTTGGCTATTTATGTTTGTGTTTTTGCACTGGTGTCTAGGCATCTGGAATTATGGTGATTCTAGGTGTTGATATCTGGTCTTGTTTCTGTTTGGTTAATGTTCCAATATTTGGTTACTATTGCCCTCTCTGGATTTTAGGAAAATATGGTAGTTGTGGGATCATGGATTTAAAGTGTTTTGGGGTATCAGCTGCTAACATAAAGCAATGGAAATTGGCTAGAAGGGAAGGTTTGCTCATAGATATTCTAATACATGCATGTTCATTTGAATATTTGACTGAACAGATGCCTATTAATAGCATGGCATTATCATTCCCAGAACAGCTCTCACATACTGTTGTCTAGTCCAGCTGATGGAGAATTTATTAGCTATTAAAGATGTCTCCAGATTTTCACATGCTCTTGGCCTTTAGTTAACAAAATCCTCAATGATTTGTTATAACATTTTTACCAGCATTCCTTCATTATTTACTTGCACTGATGTCAGAGAAAGAAATTCCCCTAAATATAATTTAGTCAAGTTGATGTTAAAATATTGAAATATAGAACAGTTTCCATTGTCCTTTAGATGAAGTTGAGAGGATAACAGGGTTGCAGCCATCTTAGGGAAGGGTCAGATTGGCAGACCCTGGGAAACCCACCAGAGAATGTGCTGCCCCTCCACACTTAGACCCTGGGAAATTCATCAGAAGATGTGCTGCCACTAGACCCAGACAATTAGGAGCTGCACACCCAACATTTCTTTCCATACCCTAAAGCATATGATATAACATAACTGGCATAATAAAGAAAGCACCAGATATGTCCTATGGAAATTTTTTGCTGTTATAGATTGTATACCATAGCTGTCAGAGGGAATGAGTTTCCTGCAGATAGAAATGGGATGTTTAACTATCAGAGGAAATGGGTCTGTTGGCAAAATAGATACAATAACATACATTGCTAGAGAATGTGGCAATTTCCTTGCAGCTGTAACTCTCCATCAGTTCAAACCAAGCATTTCTAACCTGAAATAAGCAGCAATCCTTAGCTTGTAACTATATAAAATTGGAATTCCCCCAGATCCCTGACGCTAACCATTATAAAAACCCTGCTTGATTGCTACTTGGGATCTCTTCTGCTCAGCTGCTGTTTCAGATGGATGGAGAGGCCCAGGTTAACTTGCAACAGTAAAGACTCTTTGCTTTTGCATTGGGTTTGATCTTTTGGTGGTCTTTGGGGGACTCTGGGAAAAACAAACCCCAAATTATATTTATGGGACATGGACAATTTAGCATTTTTTCTTTGTGCTTATCTTATATTCTTGCTTCCTTGCTCATTATGTCATATATTGTCAAATTGTGTTTTAGCTATAGGAGCTACTTCTTTTTATATTTCATTTAAAATAGATTTTTTCATACAATATTCTAATTATGGATTCCCATCGTCCAACTCCTTAGTCCCCCCTTTAGTCCCCCTTCCCCCCATCTTGACTTACCCCAATTCTGACTCTCATTTAAAAAATAACAGACATCTAAGGAACAATGATAACCAAAATAAAATATGATAAAACAAAGCAAACAAATAGGAATAGGACAAAACAAACAACCAAATAGCAGAGTAAAAAGAGCCAAACCAAAAGCATGAGAAACATATAAACACAAAGACATACATGTTTGCACACACAGGCATCCCATATAAACACAAAAGCAGAAACCATAGTATACTCAAAGACCTTTAAGGTAAAGAATAAAAAGTCATAAAACAATATTGTGAGGCAAAGAACTTCTGAATATGTCACTGAGTTAATTTTGTATTGATAGTCTACTAATCTACCACTGGGCATGTACTCTTAAGAATTTTGTTTTGTTTTTCCAGTGAGACTATCTTGGAGAAAAAATAAGTTTTCATTTGAAAGTGGTTATCAATTGGAGCTTGCTTCTGGATTGGGGATGGGGGCATTCATCTATTTCTCTCAGTTCTAGGACACCATCTGGTACAGGCTCTGTGTATGCTATCACAATCTCTGTGAGTGCATCAGTTCTGTGGTTTTTAGAATGGTTTTTTTTTTGGGGGGGTGTCTTCCACCCCCCCTGGCTCTTACAATCTTTCTCTCTCCTTTTACACAGCGGTTCCTGTGCCCTGAGAGGAGGCATTTGAAGGAGACATCCCATTTAGGACTGAGTGTTTCAAGGTCTCTCACTCTCTGTACATTGTCTGACTGCAGGCCTCTGTATTTGTCCCCATCGGCAAGAATGTTGGTAGGAGTCATTTTACGGCTACATTCTTTTAGTAGAACAGTAGTACTTGCTCCCCTCCCCACCCAGGTTCATGGCCTATCAGCTCTTGGCCATCCAAGTAATGCCTATTGTCTATGGATTCCAGTCGTGCAGTGGCTTCAAAGCAAGTCAGGTATTGGTTGGTTATTCCCACAAGCTTTGTGCCACAGTTGTACATCTTGCAGGCAGGTCATCCTTGCAGACTGGAGGTTTTGTAGCTAGGTTGTTACTTACTTTCCTCTTTTGGTAATGTACAGAGGACTTGCAGTATTTCGAACTTTAGTCTGTAGGGCTGAAGGCTCTAGGTAGGCACCAGTTTGACGTCTACATGTTCAATGAGTTGTGTTACTAATAGGTCCTTTCAGTTTGTGGAGAACAATCAATAGCCTTTACAGTAGCATGCGTTGTTAGGGGGTTACCACAGGGCCCTCTGGTCAAAAACTCAGTTAGAAATAACCTATTCCTGGTATTATAAGCTTCAGTTGTGGATACAAGATGTCAAGTTGGGTCTTTGTCTTCCCATTACTTAGTGATTTCAATTAGGCTGATTTCATATATGATTAAATTTAGGAAAGTTCTACTCTGTTATGGTCTTTTGTTTGTTTGTTTCTGTTTTTCGAGACAGGTTTTCTCGGTGTAGTTTTGGTGCCTGACCTGGATCTTGCTCTGTAGAACAGGCTGGCCTCGAAAGTACAGAGATTTGCCTGGGTCTGTCTCCCGAGTGCTGGAATAAAAGGTATGAGCCACCACTGCCTGGTTTTCTGTTATGTTTTTATATGACCTCTCAGATGGCCTTGAATTTTAGCTGTCCTTCACTATATCTTCTCACTGCCACCTTCCCATTTGATCTGTCCCTTCCAGTCCCCCCACCATCTATCCATAACTGTCTATTATATTTCCCCTTCCTAAGGAGTATTATTGCTGCCCCATTAGTCAGTACTCTGTATTTAACATTTGTGACTATATGGATTGTAACTTTCTCATCAATGACTTAAGAGATAACATCCACATGTAAGTAAATACATACCATATTAGTGTTTCTGGATCTTTGTTACCTCACTCAGGATGACGTTTTTTGACATCCATCCATTTATCTGTGATTTTCATGATTTCAATTTTTAATGGTAAGTAATATTCCATTATTTAAATGTGCCACATTTTTATTTATCTCTTCATATATTTAAGGACACGTAGGTTGTTTCTAATTCCTGGTTATTATTAATAAAGCAGTAATAAACATTGTTGAGGAAGTGTCTCTATTGTGCAATGAAGCATCCTTTGGGTATATGAACAAGAGTGGTATAGCTTGACCCTGAGGAAGACCAATTCTAAGCTCTCTGAAGAACCTCTACACTGATTTCCATAGTGGCTGGACAAGGTTGAACTCCCAGCAGCAGCTTGAATATTCCCTTTACTCCACATCATTACCAACATGAGATATCATTTGTTTTTATGTTGGCCATTCTGACTGGTATAAGATGAAATTTCAAAGTAGTTTTCATTTGAATTTCCCTGATGACTAAGAATGCTGACCATTTGTTAAATGCTTCTCAGTCATTTGTGTTTCCTCTTTTAAGAGCTCTGTTTAGATCTGTGCCTGGTTTTTAAATTTCAATCTTTGTTTCCTTGATGTGTAGTTTCTTTTTTGAGTTCTTTACATATTTTAGATATTGGCCCGCTATTGGATGTGTTGTTGGTCAAATCTTTTACCATTCTGTAGGCTGCCACTTTCTCCAAATAACAGTGTCCTTTGCCACAACAATGAATTCAAAATTATTCCCTAATTTCTCTTCTATCAGATTCAGTGTGTCTGGCCCCTTATGCTGAGTTCTTTGATCAATCTGGAGTTGAATTTTATGCAGGGTTATATAGAAGATCTATTTTTATTCTTCTACATGCAGCCATCCAGTTGGACCAGCAAGATTTGTTGAACACAGTGTCTTTTTTTTTTCCAGTATGATTTTCTGTCTTTATTAAAAATAAGGTGTTCATAGGTGTGTGGACTTATTTCTGGGTCTTTTAAGTATGTTACATTGAGCATGGTGTCTGTTTTTGTGCCAATATCATGATTTTTTATTAATATATCTCTGTAGTACAATTTGAGAATGGCGAGGGGAAACTTCAGCATTTATTTTATTTGTCAAGATTGTTTTGGCTATCCTGGATTGTTTGTATTTCCATGTACAGTAGAAAATCATCTGTTCAGGGTAGTTGAATAATTGTATTGAAATTTTGAAAGGGTTTATATTGAATAGTGAATCCATAGATTGCTTTTGGTAGGATGGCCATTGTTACTGTATTAATACTACTGACTCATGAGCATTAGAGATTTTTCAATCTTCTGATATATTCTTCAGTTTCATTCTTCAGTGTCTTAAAGATTTTATAATACAAGTCTTTCACTTTATTAGTTAGAGTTATCCCAAGACAGTTCCTATTTTTGGAGGCTATTGTGAAATGTGGTCTTTCTATGATTTCTCTCTCAGGCCATTTGTATATCGGAAAACTGCTGATATTTGTCTTTTTATTTTTGTACCCTGCTACTTTACTAAAAGCGTTTATCAGCTATAGGAGTTCCCTGTAACATGAATCTTAAAAGGTCTTATTAATAAAAACAAACTTGGATTCAGATTTTGGGATGAATGCTGAAAGATCAGAGAGACAGAACAGGCAACAGCTAACCTCACCTCACCAACTTCTCAGCTGATACTGTTTCCTCAAACTGGAAGCCTCTGAGTCCTCATCTGGAATGAATCTCAGCTGAACTGCAACTAAAAGGCTAGAAACTTAAACAGGCTCTAGTTCCTGTTCCTCTTGCCTTATATACCTTTCTGCTTCCTGACATCACTTCCTGAGATTAAATGCATGTACCACCATGCCTGGTTGTTTCCAGGGTGGCTTTGAACTCGCAGAGATCCCAATGGATCTCTGCCCTTGGAATGCTAGAATTAAAAGTGGGTGTGTTAATATTTTCTGGCCTCTATATCTAGTGGCTGTTCTGTTCTCTGACCCCATATAAGTTTATTAGGGTGCACAATATATTGGGGAGCACAATATCACCACAGTTTCCTGGTGGAGTTTTTAGGATCACTTAAATAGAGTATTTAAGTATCTGTAAATAGATATTTTGATATCTTCCTTTCCTATTTGTATCTCATTTATCTCCTTCAGTTGTCATACTGCTCTAGCTAAGAATTCAAGTACTACACAGAATTGGTATGATGAGAGTGGACAACCTTATCATATTACTAATTTAAATGGAAATGTCTGAACTTCTCTCCATTTGAGTTAATGTTGGCCATGGGCTTGCTATAAATGGCCTTTTTTGTGATGAGGTATGTCCTTTGTATCTCTAAGTGCTTTCCACTTTTATCATGAAAGGGTGTTCAATTTTGTGGAAGATCTTTTCTTCATTTAATGATATGATCATGTGATTTTTGTCATTCAGTCTGTTTGTATGGTAGATTAAATTTGCATATTCATGTATGATGAACCACCCCTGCACCTCTGGGATTAATCCTAATTGTCATGGTAGATGATCTTTCTCATATTTTCTTGGAATTGAGAATTTTTGCATCTATGTACATAAGGAGTATTAGTCTGTAATTTTGTTGTTATTGGGTTTTATTTGGTTTAAGTATCAGAGTAACTGTGGTCTTATAAAAAGACATAGTCAATATTTCTTTGTTTTTATTTTTTTTGATGTAGTTGAGAAGTATAGACATTAACTCTTCTTTGAAAGACTGGTAAACTATTGCATTTGACATTTGACATGGAGGGTTTTTTTTTTTTTGCGGTGAAGGAGGGTTGGGAAACTTAATTATTGATTATATCTCACGAGGAGTTATAGGTTTGTTTAAATTGCTTACATGGTCCTGATTTAACTTTTGTAGGTGGTATATATTGAAATAATTATCCAATTCCTTTAGCTTTTCTAATTTGGTGGAGTACTGGTTTTTAAAATATGTCCACATGAGTCTCTGGATTTCCCAGGTATCTGTTTTTATGTCCACTTTTCATCTCTGATTTTGTTAATTTGAATATTCTCTCTATGCTTTTGGTCAATTTAGATAAATGATTGTAAATCTTATTTTCTCAAATAAAAAACCAATTAAGTTTTATTGTATTTTAATTTTATTTTATTATTTTATTGACTTCAGCCTGGGCTGGATTATTTTTTGCCATTGACTCCTTTTGGGTATGATTTCTTACCTTTTTTGTTGTTGTTGTACTAGAGCTTTCACGTGTGAAGCTAGGCCACTAATATGTGATTTCCATAATATTCTAGGTAGTGAGTACTAAGATCTTGCCTCTTAGAACTGTCTTCAGAAGGCCATAAGTTTGGATATGCTGTGTTTTCATTTACTCAGTTCTAAAATCTTTTAAATTTCTTACTTGACCTGTTTTTCATGAGTAGTGAGTTTTTCAGTTTTCATGATGTTATAAGCTTTCTGCTTCTGTTGTTGGTAGGCTGTAGCAGGAATCTTAAAGATTCTTATTAATAAAATCAAACCCGAGGCCAGTTATTGGGGTCCATGCTGGTAGATCAGAGAGACAGAACAAGCCACAGCTATCTCACCTCGCCGGATCCTCAGCTGGTCTTGTCTCCTCAGACTGGAGGCCTCTGAGTCCTCATCCGGAATGGGTCTCAGCTGAATTACTGCTCAAAAGCCTGAATTCTTAACCAGCCAAAATATCTTAACCAACCAAAAGCCTCTAGTTTCTGGTCCTCATGCCTTATATATCTTTTTTTCTTTCTACCACCACTCCCTGGGATTAAAGGCTGGCTTTCTGGGATTAAAGACGTGTGTCACTATGCTTGGCTATTTCCAATGTGGCCTTGAACTCACAGAGATCCAGAGGGATTTCTGTCTCTGGAATGCTAGGATTAAAGGTGTGAATGCCACCATTTTCTAGCCTTTGTATCTAGTGGCTGTCTGTTCTCTGACCCCAAATAAATTTATTAGAGTACACAATATTTTGGGGAACACAATACCACCACAGTAGGCAGCTTTAACCCGTGGTTGTCAGAATGGATTGAGGGTGTTTTTGTTTGTTGGTTGGTTTCATTATTTTTTCATAGCATTATGTCTGTTGAGACTGGTTATTGTCCATGTATGTGTGTAATTTTGGAGAAAGCTACTTTCATCTTCACTATAGCTTAATATTTCTCATAACTTTCTTAACCCCCTTTTCTCTTTGCTTCCTCCTTGGCCTTAAATGGTCATAATATTTGAATATTTTTCTGCATGTTTTAAAACTGAAATTCCACAAAAAAAAATGTAACATGGAGATCATTTTGGGAACCATCTACCCGGAGTATGTCATGTATTTCATAGCAACTCTATTTACAAACTTGTGATTTGTCTGAGTTTTGTTTTGCTATATGTTATGTCCCTTGAAGCACCAAGATTTTTATTCCTGGTCTTGCGTAGCACAGTGTCTGGCAGGGTGTAAGTGTTCAACAAATTAAAAAATGATTTTTAATCATACATTCCTCTAGGGAATAAAAGTCTAAAATCAGACTACCAAGTTCAACTTTTTACTAGCCAAGAAGCCTTAAGCAAATCTTCTTAAAGCATTGATTCCTTCATCTTTTAGCTACAAGGATTTGAGTATCCCAACCTGCTGAGCTCTTTTGAGGATTCAATGGTCATACCTAGTAAGTGATCTCTGCATAAGGAGTGGTTTCTGGGGATCCCCAGTAAAAGTCATTTCTCTACTGGAATCTGAAAGACATTTTAATTTCCTAATGAATTTATTTTTATTTTTTCGTGTGTGTGTGTGTGTGTGTGTGTGTGTGTGTGTGTGTGTGTGTTATGCAGCATGAATGTGCAGTGCCAATGTGGCTAAAAAATTACACTGGATCCCATGAATATGGAATTACAGTTGGTTATGGGCTGCCTCAGGTGGGTACTGGAAAATGAATTCTGGTCCATCTATGAAGCCACAAACACTCTTAAGGTCTATGCCATTTCCTAGCCCCGAAGGTAATAGTAATCATCCAGAAAATCAATAACACAGAAACAATGTGAAATGCAAGACTGAAAATAGTCACTCACATTTATAAACTTGATGACACAGATGCAAGATATTCTTGTATTTGAAATAGCAATGAAGAAACAAATCCCCTTGTACAATTTAAATTGTGTTACTTATGACTCAAAAATTATTCTGTGAATTTCAGCAGACATAAACACACACACACACATGCTTACCTTCCCACATGTAAGCACTTCAGAAATTAATAAATATTTAATATATTTAATATAATGATATTAGTGCAAAGTTTCCCAGAAAAATAAAAAAATATCTGTATCCATATAAATTTTAAAAACAAATCCATGGAATGAGAAGAGACCTGAAAAGCATAGCAGTCATGCAGAGAGAAACTGTGAGGAGTAAAAAGTGTGGTACAGTCAGCTTGGTTACTGCAGCTTCAAGTAGAGGACTGGATAGAAGTTAGGCACCTCATGCCTCAGTTATCCCAAACTTATAGATACGTGCAAAAAGTATAACCACTACTCCTGAGAATAAAAGGGAAACGGCGTAAACTCTTCAAATAACCAGAAAAGAAAGAAAAGACTGTAAGTAATCAGTCGATCAAACAAAGACCATGAAACCCTTAGTGGATTCTTCAGAAGCTTTGCAGTGCTGGGTGATTTCCCAGGGTCCAATAGAGAAATCATCCTGAGGGCTTGTTAGGAAGTAAAATAAGTAATATTTTGGTGGTGATATTCTCTCACAGGAATGCCATTTGAATCAGTGCTATATACTTCATTTATTTATATAAAAAGATATTTACTGGTAACCTTTTAAATTATCATATTTTTTTGAGGAGGCATTGTTTTTCCTTTTATTTTATTTTACAATACCACTCAGTTCTACGTATCAGCCATGGATTCCCTTTTTCTCCCCCATCCTGTCCCCTTCCCCTTCCCCCCAGCCCACCCCCCATTCCTACCTCTTCGAGGGCAAAGCCTCCCCCGAGGACTGAGATCAACCTGGTAGACTCAGTCCAGGCAGGTCCAGTCCCCTCCTCCCAGACTGAGCCAAGTGTCCCTGCATAAGCCCCAGGTTTCAGACAGCCAACTCATGCAATGAGCACAGGACCCTGTACCACTGCCTAGATGCCTCCCAAACAGATCAAGCCAATCAACTGTCTCACCTATTCAGAAGGCCTGATCCAGTTGGGGGCCCCTCAGCCTTTGGTTCATAGTTCATGTGTTTCCATTCCTTTGGCTATTTGTCCCTGTGCTTTATCCAACCTTGGTTTGAACAATTCTCGCTCATATAAACTCTCCTCTTTCTCACTAATTAGACTCCTGGAGCTCCACCCAGGGCCTAGCAATGGATCTCTGCATCCAGATTCCTCAGTCCTTGGATGGGGTTTCTAGAACGACTATTAGGGTGTTTGGCTATCCCATCACCAGAGTAGGTCAGTACGGGCTTTCTCTTGACCATTGGCAGCAGTCTATTGTTGGGGTATCTTTGTGGATTTCTGTGGGCCTCTCTAGCACTTTGCTTCTTCCTTTTCTCATGTGGTCTTCATTTACCATGGTTTCCTATTCCTTGTTCTCCCTCTCTGCTCTTGATCCAGCTGGGATCTCCTGCTCCCATAGGCTCTCTTTCCCTTGACACTCGTCCTTCATTACCCCACTCATGTCCAGGTTGTTTATGTAGATCTCAGCCATTTTTCCATCATTGGGCAATCCTCATGTCTTTCTTGGGGTCTTGTTTTCCAGGTAGCCTCCCTGGTGATGTGAGTAGCAGTCCAGTCATCCTTGTTCCACATCTAGTATCCTCCTATGAGTGAGTACATACCATATTTGTCTTTCTGAGTCTGGGTTACCTCATTCAGGATGATTTTTTTCTAGATCCATCCATTTGCCTGAAAATCTCATGATGTCATTGTTTTTCTCTGCTGAGTAGTATTCCATTGTGTATGTGTGCCACAATTTATTTATCCATTCTTCAGTTGAAGGGCATCTAGGTTGTTTCCAGGTTTTGGCTATTACAAACAATGCTGATATGAACATAGCTGAGCAAGTGCTCTTGTGGTATGACTGGGCATTTCTTGGGTATATGCCCAAGAGTGGTATAGCTGGATCTTGGGGGAGATTGATTCCCAATTTTCTAATAAAGCACCATATTGATTTCCAAAGTAGTTGTACAAGCTTGCATTCCCGCCAGCAGTGGAAGAGAGTTCCCCTAGTTCCACATCCTCTCCAGCATAAAGTGTCTTCAGTGTTTTTGATCTTAGCCATTCTGACATGGTATCTCAGATGCTCATGGATAGGCAGGACCAACATAGTAAAAATGGCAATTTTACCAAAAGCAATCTACAGATTCAATGCAATCCCCATCAAAATACCAACACAATTCTTCACAGACCTGGAAAGAATAATACTCAACTTCATATGGAAAAAACACAAAACCCAGGATAGCCAAAAGAATCCTATACAATAAAACAACCTCTGGAGGCATCACGATCCCTGACTTCAAGCTCTACTATAGAGCTACAGTAATAAAAACAGCTTGGTATTGGCATAAAAACCGACATGTGGACCAATGGAATCGAATTGAAGACCCTGACATTAACCCGCACACCTATGGACATATAATTTTTGAAAAAGTAGCCAAAAGTGTACAATGGAAAAAAGAAAGCATCTTCAACAAATGGTGCTGGCATACCTGGCTATCAACATGTAGAAGGCTACAAATAGATCCATATCTGTCATCCTGCACAAAACTTAAGTCCAAGTGGATCAAGGACCTCAACATAAATCCAGCTACTCTGAACCTGCTAGAAGAGGAAGTAGGAAGTAGTCTTGAATGCATTGGCATCGGAGATCACTTCCTAAATATAACACCAGTAGCACAGACACTGAGAGAAACAATCAATCAATGGGACCTCTTGAAACTGAGAAGGTTTTGTAGAGCAAAGGATACGGTCAACAAGGCAAAGCGACAGCCTACAGAATGGGAAAAGATCTTCACCAACCCCACATCTGACAGAGGGCTGATTATATATATATATCCAGAATATATAAGGAACTCAAGAAATTAGACATCAAAATGACCAACAGTCCAATTAAGAAATGGGCTATAGAACTAAACAGAGAATTCTCAACAGAGGAAAGACATTTGAGGAATTGCTCAACATCCCTAATCATCAGGGAAATGCAAATCAAATTATCATATTCTTAATAATTTTTGTTCTTCGAAAATTTCACACATGTATTCAATGTATCTTTTTCATACTCAAACCCTACTCCCTTAAACTCCTTCAGGACCATCCACAATACATCTCCTGCTTTCACATTCTTCATTTGTTTGCTTGTTTATTTAATTACTTCATTATTATAACCCACTTAGTCCAATTAATACTACCCATATGTACATGGGTGTGGTATCATTCACTAGATCACAGGAAATCTGTCAGGGACAGAAAAGTGATCTTAGAAATTCCCCATCCTCTATCCTGCAGTTTTTGACTTGTTTTATTATATACAGGTCTTGTGTGGGTAACCAGTTTGTGACATGTTCATGTGTGCATTGACCATGTCATGTCCAGAGTTAAGTTAATACTTAACTCTCTAAAGATCCTTATGCCAGGTCTGAGCACTTCTACCCACTCTGGACACAGATAATCCAGTTATGGATAAAAATGAGCTGATGAAGAAAGATAAACTGGCCCAGCATGTTGAACAAAATGATGATATGACTGTCCTCATGATACCTGTAATTGAACAAGATGCTAACTTATCTAATGAGGAGGAATATCTTCTCTCCAGAGCTTATAAAATTCTGTGTGTACCTGACTATACAGCATCTTGGAGGGTGGTCTCAAGTGTCCAGCAAGAAAAAATAAAAAGTGGAAAGGGAAAGCAACAGATGGCTTGAGACTACAGAGAGGAAACTGAGACTGAGATAGGAGACATCTGCAATGATGCATGGTCTTGTTTAGAATAGTTCTTCCTCTATGCTTCACAAGCAGAGATCAAAGTCTTCCATTTGAAAATGAAGGGCGACTGCTCCCATTACTTGGCTGAGGTTGCTGCTGTTGATGAGAAAGGAATTGCAGGCTGGTTACAGCCAAGCCAGTGTACCAAGAAATATAATCAGTAAAAACAAAATGTAACCAACACATCCTATCAGACTCTGGCCCTAAAGCCCTCTGTGTTCTATTATGAGATTCTGAAATCCCCAGAGAAGGGCTGCTTTCTTACAAAAATAAGTTTTGATGAAGACATTGCTTAACTTGACATATTAAGTGAAGAATCGAACAAAGATAGCATGCTAACAATGCAGTTACTGAGAGACCACTTGACATTGAGGACATTAGATAGCCAAGTAAACAAAGCAGAAGCCAGAGAAGGCCTCCTTACTTTTGCCTGCCTCATTCTAAAATGCACAGGGTAGACAATTTGTCGTCCATATTGTTCCACAAATTGGTTTTTGTTTGTGCGGTTTTGATTTGTTACTTCTATTTTATTATCTATATTTCCCATGTGTTTTTTATGTTTTAATGTTAACAGAGTAGAGCAAATTAACTTTAGGGAGTCATTCATTTTCATCTTGATGTGGCCAATATAAGAATGTGGAATTTTTATAAGAGTTATACATGTTTGGCATAGTACTTTTGGTACATGGTGGCTTTGGAAGGGCTATGTTAAAGCTGTTCCATGTCCAAGCAAACAAACTACCTGCATATTGATTTGTGATGCTGGATAACAAAAGGGATAATTGGTTCCAGTCAGTGTAGTAAATGTGGGTATTTCGAGGTTTGGAGCACTTTCAAGGCTCTGGTACAAACAGACATCCCATGGATGCACATTGGAATACTGTTGTAACATTCATATAAATTAGTTTTTGATGAAGAGAATTGTATATTCTGGGAAGCAGATTCCTTATTTCCTCTTGGCAGCTAATGGGCTTTTACCAATTTTGAGCACACACTTTACCATAACAAAAAAAATGCTATCACAACTACCTTTCTCAAAAAGTCCACGCACCTCCTGCTTATTCCCTCCAACTCAAGAATTGAAGTGGATTTTCTTTTATGAGTGGGGAAAAGATTGAGCAAAGACAATTTTGGTCTATTCTTGTTCCATCATGCCATTGGGTAGCAGTAAATGTTAAGTTCTTTGCTACCCAATCGTTCTTAGATTTTAAACATTTCTTGGTGCTCTGGCAGCTTGCTCTGACTTCCTTCCCTTATTTCTGTTTGTCAGGTGCATAGGGTCACCTTTGTTACTTTCTGTCTTGTCAATAAGTACTCCTTCTTGGTGATTGTGTATTTGGGAAAAGGCCACAGGATTTTTTCTTGCTCCACTGTGTCTAAGATCCCATGTTTCCTCTGCTTGCACTCCACAGACCCCCATCATCCTCTCCTGCAGTACAGCTCTATGCTGTTGAACTTGTGTTTAATTCCCTGGAAATCCTACCCTACTGGTCTATAACAGTCTCCCTTTAAAATACTTCTTCCTCTCAAATAACAGTAGGGCAAGTCACACCCAAAGCTCACACCCTATGGAGTGTGCTTTACTGAAGACATCAAACAACAAGGAGTTGCATGTTTGTTTGTTTTTGTTTTTGTTTTTTTCCTTTTAGAATGTAAGTTCCTAAAAAACTGGGGCAATGTTTTCTGTATGTTCTGTTGTGCAGAGTACACTGTAAATGATTTGTAAATGTTGATGATGGGAGGCAATGAGTCTAGATGAGAGTGAGAAACAAATCCCAATCACTGATCTATGGCTCCTTTCCTTGTGATCTGATTACACTGGGAAATACCAGTCCTTTTGAACAAGTCTCAAACATCGCATTTATTTAAAAGTGCAGTGGTAATGGTGGATGTGAGTGCTTCCTGAAGAAATGATATTGAGTTTATTCGTAATGTTACATCTTCATTCACAACACATTTCCTTTGAATTTGCCTGAGTCCCTAGGTCAAGGAGAATAAAACTATGGAGAGCAAGATGTCATCTCTTTCACGTAAATGACAAATGATATCTGAAACCTGTCACATTTGTCTAGTTGGCTACTCATAGGCATTTGACATTGCTGAACTTGCTTGTTTGATTTGGAAATTGTGATACTTGTGATACTTACCTGCTATTAGCTATTGAGTTCTTTTTTTTTTAATGAATAGTACCCAAAGATGAAGAGAGATTTACAAACAAATAACACCTTGATCATTTTACTCTGTGCATTCCCATTCAATTTACTCTCTCACTATTGAGGGTAGATATTTGAAAACTTCACAGCTTCTTCACTGACAGCTTTTAATGGTTTCTGCTCTTGTGGTTTCCAAGTATACTTTATTCTTTCTTTGTCATTTAATTCTCCATGCAGTCCTAATTACTGCATCCACCTGTCTGTCAAATTTCATTTTCCTCTGCATGGTTTTTTTTACTGCTGTGAAATTTCATCTGGATATCCTACAGGCAACAATCCCTGAAAGCCTTCTAGTCTTTGTTGTCTAAACATTGGATGGTGTCACTTTTCCCCATCTTTAGAAGCCACACTTTCCCATTTTTCCTCTTATCTTCCTCACAGACTCTCATGTAAGTATACTCAAATTGAGCCCTTCAGTTGGACCATTTCCCAAATTTACCGCTTCATTGCCTGTAATGTTCCTTTACCGATATCCTGTCACTAAATTGTTTCAAATGGTTGATGCATGTGATAGGGCCATAATAAACTTTCAAAAATATAAACCTAGTACAAGTACAGCTGGTTTAAGTCCTTCCCATGCTTTGTTCTGTTAAATACTAGAGAGAAACTCTTTTACTAATTAAAAAAAAAAAAGGTCTTTTTCTTTTTACCTCAAATCATGATCTTCAGTGGAAATTAGCTTTGTAGAACAGGCTGGGCTCAAACTCACAGAGATCTTCCTGCCAAAAGTTGGTTTTAAGAGATTAAGAGTTTTGTCAATATTACAATAGTGTGACACATAGAATAATCAAATGATATATATATATGTATAAAATATATATATATATATAATACATATATATATATATATATATATATATATATATATATATATCTCATTGAGGTTCTCCTTACAATGATCTTTATTCTCTGTAATATCTTTCTTCTGAGAATTTTTGCCTCAATTTTCATCTGCCTAGTATCTCCATGTTTTGATAGCATAAGAGAAAGAAAAATTAGATATCCTTCTATGTGATTGTCATTTAAGGAGCTGTGCAAAATGTCTTAGACCTTTAATACTTTCTTCAGTCATTTCTCTTTGGAATACTTTCATATTAAAAATCAAATTTTAATTATAGTTTTATTTAACTTTCTTTAACATTAAATTTGTTTATTAAAAAAGTAACTAGGTTTAATATTTTATACCTACTCAAATAGCGAATGTTAAAAGAATACAGCTGCTTAATGCTTTAATAACTTTGTAAATTTTGTATAAAATATTAATTTGACATTCATATTATGTGTTAGAAGAACTGTAGGCACAAACATAATGGATGTTTCTCCCTTAGTTTTCATCAAACAGAAATTAAAACTAGAAACTTGAGTTTCCTAACTTCAAGGTTGATGCAATTTCCATTAAATTTATCTTATAAATCAACTCAATCCTGGATTCCTGTGATAAATAATTTCAATTTCAAATGTCGTAGCTCTGACAGGTATGTTACTTCAGACAAGCATCCATTATTCAAATATTAATTCAAATGTATCATGGATATGAAATAGATAAAAATCACAAATATATATAAATCTACTCAAAATCTTGTATTAGGGGCACAGTGGTAGCTCAGTAATTTATATCAAATGCTTTTCAATTGAAAATTGTGTTCTGATGCTTCAATAATTTAAATTTATTTTAAAATGACTTGTGAAATGCATATCAAATATTAATCTTCTACTTTACTTAGTTTCCCACTTTTTTATTTTGTTTTGATCAGAACCTTTTCTTTGGAAGCTCTGACATTAAGCTGATTTTGAAATTCCTTCTATAAGTAGCAGGTACTCCAATGAAAGGTCATTACCCACTGTAATGATTTAATGAGTGCACAGTAAAGAAAAAGCTTTCCTTAAGGCCCAGTGACACTTCCTCCTATTGTCCTTGTTTTCACATAGTTACTAAGCATGAAACCACTACTGTGTGTTTGCTTCTACTGAGACTCTTGAATAGCTAGTCCATACATGGAATTAATTATATATCTGTAAAATAAGTTGGTTTTAAGAGATTAAGAGTTTTGTCAATATTACAATAGTGTGACATGTAGAATAATCAAATATAAAAATAAACATATACCATTTGTTACTCTGGTTAATACATAAAGGTGGTTGCAGCTAAAAATAAGAATTTTTTTCTTAGGTTTATACCATACCTACCACTATAAAGTATTTTGGTCAGTGTTAAGTTCTATAATTTAAGTAAGACCACAGGGTTTGCTTGGTGTTTCCTGGTGAATTTTACATACATCATGAAGGGGTATCATAGGGATCACCTACAAGTCACCCAAAAAATTTTATCTAACATGAGATTGCTTAGTACCTGATTTATGCTTGAACTTTCAGTTTCCTTCCTTTGTAGCTAGTATGTTAGTTGTGTTTTTTGCAATGTAAGTGTTGTGATTTTCTTTAACATGCTACTTATTTTTAAGCCATTTATTAGTTTGTATTGTCTGAAATTTTATTTTTCTTTCTGTCTGTCTGCTTTTCCATTTGTTACTATGTTTGTCCATTTTAGAAGAGTTTCAATATGGAACCTAGAGTGTCAAGAACTTGAGTTTCCTGCCTCAGTTTGCTGAGTGTAGTGGTTACATATGTAGACAATGAGTATTTTCTCATTTTTCTTTAGTTTCATTTTAAATTCACTCTTAATTTTAGGAAGTCTACATTTTCACATTATTCCCATCTCTGGCTAATGTCTACTAAGGGCATGTTCTCTTTGATAGAAGTTTTTCAGATTTCATACCAGTGTATTCTGTTTCTCTTTGGGTACATAGATCCCAAATTTTCTAATTACTTTTCCCTGTGATGAATGTCAAGATCACAAACTCCTCTTATTGTCTCTGGATTTTGAACAAGAAACTGAAAAACCATAAGATACACAGGGCAAGATATCAAGCCAATACTCAGTTATATGTGTGTGTTTTCTAATGACTACTGAAAGAAGATAATCTTGAGGAAGACAGACTACAAAAGGATAGTCTTTTGAAGTCCAAACTGAGTTCCCCTTTTATGAATGGAAGATACTTTTCTCCACTTGAAAATATTCTCATATAATTATTTCTGCATGCTGATCAAGCCTTTTTTAATAGAAAGTATTTTGACAATGAAGAATAATTAATTGTGTTCATGAAAATAAGAGATAAAGAGAGGTAACTTGCCCACTTAAGATTCTTTCCTCTTTTAATCATGTACAACAAAAGGCTGTTTCCAATAGTTAAAAATTGAAATTGGCCTTAGGCAGGCATATTCCTGACTGTAAACCAATTGCTGAAAAATCATTACTCATATAGGCTGTTTTAAATGAATCAGATTGCAAAGGAGATAGAGCAGGATCTGAGTTTGCAAACATTAGACATACTAAGACATTCACACAAAAAGGAAGAAATTTATACCAGAATTATTGGACACCACGGACAGTCCCAAAAAATGCTGTTTCATGCAATAGAAAACATGTTTTCTGAAGCTAAAGTGGTCAAAGATGAGTCATATTGAGGATACTTTGGAGAGAGTTATTTCTCTGTCAAAGGGCTTGAAGATGGGGACTTAGGAAGTCTTGACTGAAACTAAAGAAAGATTTCAAAAGACGTGTAGAAGTTGCAAGTCAGAGGAATGATTTCGATTAGAAACTTGACTACACTTTATTTTTCAATGCTTTGGAAGTAAAGTATTAACACACTTTTGTGACTTTGATGAAATGAAAACAGCATAAGATGTACTTTGCACATATTATAAAAGATGTTAATTTAGTCTAGTATAAACATACAAAATAGGATTTTTCACTGAAAAAATTAAAAAAAAATTATTAACCAAATGACATGTACCGAGTCAGCTCTGTTAGCAAAGTACAGTCCTTCCAAAGACACAAGGCACATTTTTTTTCCTGTTGCTGCATCCATTATGATCATTAATGGCTTTTTAGACTCAGAGTGCTGAATAGCAAAATTCTCCTTAACTGTGTCTTTCACCTCTAAGCTAGATTAGACTATATATCACAGGAAACATAAAGTAGATGAGTGGCCTTAAGAAATTCAG
The DNA here is from genome assembly GCF_004664715.2 of Peromyscus leucopus. NCBI lineage: Eukaryota > Metazoa > Chordata > Mammalia > Rodentia > Cricetidae > Peromyscus > Peromyscus leucopus. The sequence continues at coordinate 91,096,530 of NC_051065.1, forward strand.
CAATGGTGAGATCTTTGATTTTCAAAATAGATTAAAAGTAGGATGACTTCTGATGGTCCTGTAGAACAACCCCTCTGGGACATTACCCAGTGGCTGTCAATGTGATTCTTGTACTACTGAGAGGCTGTCAATTGCCGTACAGAATAGGCACTGCACAAAATTACCTCTCCTATACACTTAATAACATATAATTTTAAAATAAAATTAGAATACTTGAATATGCTATTAAATTTTAATACAGATAATAATACTACTCTGAAATAACCATGTATAAAGCCATTGTAACAGGCACACATTATAAACTTTTTATTATAAACTTTTTATATAAATTTTATTTTTATATGAATTGGGTGATTTTCCATTTAGTGTGTTATTTAATTATTCTAAAAAATATGTTTCCTGAAAATATCTAAATGTTAGTGTATTCTTGCAATTTATATTCTGGAAGCTAGTATCTAACGTTATGGCATTAGGAAATCAACATTTTTTTTTTTTTTTGAGACAGGGTTTCTCTGTGTAGCTTTGCACCTTTCCTGGAACTCACTTGTAGCCCAGGCTGGCCTCGAACTCACAGATATCCGCCTGGCTCTGCCTCCTGAGTGCTGGGATTAAAGGCATGCGCCACCACCGCCCGGCCAGGAAATCAACATTTTTAAAGTATTTTCTGTAGCCTAGGCTTGTCTCAAGTTTTTATATATATAACTTAGGCTGACCTTGAACCCTTCATCTTCCTGCCTCAACCTCCTAAGTGTTTATATTAAAGATATTGGTCACTAACCTGGTCACAGGTGGTCCTTCATTAAGTGTTTATGTTCTGAGGACCTATGTCCTGAATGAGATTTGTATCATCATAAATGATTTGTGGTGGATACATTTTCACTGCCATGATGACAACACAGTAGATTCTTGGCGATGTGTTGTACAACATCAAAATGCCAGACAAACTACAACCACTGATGCTACAGTAGTTCTCCCAGACAGACTTCACTTTCTATTTTAGCTTGTCTGCAAACTAGGAGCTTCTGTTTGTCATGCTTACCACAATAATCTTTAGAAATAGGTGGGTTCTGTAGAAATATTCCAGCTATAAGTATCTATCAAATGCATTAGGAGTAGTGAAGGAAACCATAGCACTGAGACCTGTCTCCATAATTCCAAAATACGCTAACCATTGGACATTCTGATGGAGTGAGAAAGCTGTACTTATCAAGCACCTTTATGATTGGACTTTTAGAGTTTCTACAGCAGTGTGCCTAGTAGCAGACAAGATTCTTCAGAGACTGCACTTTCTCATTGACCCCCAAATCAGGTTTATCCTACCTCACAATTATCCTCAGAAAATGAGGCTAGATCTCATCTGCCCAGAACAGGATTATCTCTCTCTTGATCATACAGCAGCCTGAGCTAAGCCTCCTGTTCTCAGATATTTTAGATTTTCCCTTATCTGCCCCTGTCTTCTATAACTGCTTTTCATCATGGGTCTGTGGCATGTTTACTTCCAGATAGATCTCTGTCCTTAGATCTCCATGAGGTTCCCTTTTAGTCACAGAGGAATGTTGATAAAATATGTTCTTTGTGTTTTAATCTTAAAGTACAGATAATAAGTAAATTATATTTTTCAAACTCACAAGACTGTTGTCCTATTTTATCAAGAGGTCATAGGACTGCTAGTACTCTGCTGATGTGACCTAGCAATAAATCAGTTCCCAACAACTTGTCATATCCATAGCTCAGTGCATCTCTCAAACCTCAATGGTACAGCTTTACAGTTCAGTGGATGGTGCTTAACACACAGATGTATAGCTGTTCAAGGTACAGCTAATAAGTGACTATGGAAAGCTCATCCATGAATGAGACATCTTTTATTGAGTGTACACTTATACACACACACACACACACACACACACACACACACACACACACACACATCTTCCCAAGGCCCAGGGTTCATTGTGGAAAGTATGCTGAAGACTATAAGAATCAGAAGCACAGGATGCTAACAAGGAAAAAAAATGTTTTCTAGATACAACAGAGCAGTTATACAAATGAACTCTTAGAAATTGGAAAATATGTACAAGACCTGTATAAGACCAAGCCCAACCAAACTCAGAGTGGAGGGAAAAGGCTATCACATGCCCCACTCCTAGCTTAGGAGCAATTGGTAATTGATAGCTGCCTACACCGCTTCCCTTAATTGTATGGCCTCTGCTATGTCTAATATGCACCATTGGAGGGACACACACCTAAGGGTACAGAGGAAATACAGATAGAAATCTCTGGGTTTAAGAAAAATGAGAACGCAAAGTTGGGTGGGTATGTGAGGAGAAGGGAGAGCTGCTGAATATCATCAAAATAGCAATATATGAAATTTCTCAAATAATTAAGAAAAATTAAAAAAAAAACATAAAAAGGACATAGATTCCTTCTTTAGTAAGCATGATAAAATACTTGAAAAATGAGGGAGTGTCTGCTAAGAGTCAATAATTCTTGTCTACTTGGAGATGGGTTAAGAATAATGACCTACATGCAGCTGTAGTTTTACATGTGCTGAACGCAAAACTTTATTCTTGTGTTTTTTCCATTCACTTAAAAGTATTATCTTTGGATGAAGATTGAAATCCTACAGTATATCACCACAAATAATCAAAATGAACACTGTTGATGTATTCTAGAGAAAAGATTTTTGTGAAAGTTTTTTTTTTTTGAGTAAGTGCAAAGTATAAAGTCATGTTATTGCTTAAAAATAACAAATTTTCCAGGCAAATATTGCCACATCTTTAAATAACTCGCTTATTATTGTCTTCTACTAGTTTATGTCTGTTGTCTTTGGAGAAAACATGACAATCTATGGATTAGTTTTTTAAAATGTTTACATGGAAGGTAAGCTTATAAAGACAATAGATATTTTAAGCCAGGTTTAGGACACTTTCTTCAAAACCAGGTTATAATCCCTTTATAAATCCCTATATATTTAAAGTGTGACAATTAAAAATGAAATAAATAAATACCAGACACCCAAATCACAGCCTCTTGTAGCATCTTAGTGTTTGTCTATAACAGAGAATACTAGATCACAAGCTCTCTTGTTTTACCTTATTTTCTGAGAGGGCACAGCTCCTCACTTGGAAATATCCAATTCTAATTCAAGTCAGTGAATGAAGGATTTTTATTTTTTAGTTCTTTTCTTAGTAGCCTAAATGGGTAGATGGAAATAGTTTCCTTTACTAATATTCATTGATGGTATCTATCATCCATAAGGCCCTGGCACTTCATAGCACTCATCCACCTCCTTGCTGTTACATGCATGAAGATTGTAATGCATTCTGAATGATGTATGGCTTAGAAAAGTATAAGAGCCATTGGAAACAGTAAAAAGAAGGGAGGCACAGATATAGAGGATAAGGTAACAGAATGAAAACAGAATAAATTTCAATAAATGTGGGACTAATTGGTTAGGTATTGAAAAATATTTAGATCTTGACTTCTGAAGCTGACAACCCCTGGAGTTCTGAAACTGAATATGGGGATTATAAAAATTTAGAGAACACAGAGGGGTTTTGCTGAATGAAAAACATTTTTCAAAATCAAACACAGTGAATTACAGGCATTATCCTTTTGCTTCATGGGACTTTACTTAAACCATGGTTCTTAACAGGTAGCATACTCATCTTGTTATGCTTTGCAGTACACACACACACACACACACACACACACACACACACACACACAGACAGAGAGAGAGAGAGAGAGAGAGAGAGAGAGACAGAGAGAGAGAGAGAGTACTTTTTATTTATTCTTATCTCAAATAATACATCCTGATGGTAGTTTTCCCTCCCTTCACTCCTCCCAATACCCCCATCTCCACTCTTACCCAGCACCACTCCTCCTCCATTTTCCTTTAGAAAAGAGCAGGCATCTCAGAGATATCAGCTCAATACAGCATAACAATATACAATAAGACTAGGCACAAACCCTCATATAAGGTCTGGGCAAGGCAACTTCCACTCCCACTGATAGGAATCCAACAAGAATCCCGGGCTAACACATCGTAACATATATACGGAGGACCTAGCACAGACCAATGTGGGCTCTGTGATTGCTGCTTCGGTCTCTGTCCACCCTTATGTGCCCTGCTTATTTGATTCTGTGTTCTCCTGATGTCCTCTACCCCTCTATCTACTATCTATTTTCAATGAAAATGTTTAAAAACAAATATGAGCCTAAGAATTATTTTATTCTTTGCCTATGTTGTTGATTTGTTTTTTATTTTAAGCAGATATATTTGATTTGAAATTATTTTATACTCTATGGAAATTTGAACAAATAATTTTGATCTTTCAACAAATCACTTTTATACATTTATTTGTGCTACATTATACACACATGTATATGTGTATATGTCTATGCATATATATATATATATATATATATATATATTTAATATTTTGGTGGTTATAGTCATTTTAACTTTTTTCACTATCTCATCCCTTATAAGTCTCCACAATGTATCTCTTGTCATATAGACAATAGATAGCTTCCAAATATTATAATTACACATAATTTCCTGTCTTTAAAACTCTACTAAATTTTAATTCCCCTTGTCATTTACTCTATTCCACTTTATAACTTTTATGGTTATTGTTCATATTCAGTTAAAAATTATTAGAGTCTGTCAACCAAACAAATAAAACATCCCCATAATATTTACAACAAGTGTTGAATATGTATTTGCTAAACAAAGAGCTGTAGTTTAAACCCCACTCTAATAAGTATTTTAGTAAAGCATTTTCAATTGTACAAAACAAGTCACATTATTTCTAGCAGATACCAGTATTCATAGAACTTGTGATCTAATACAAGCCAAACTTATACAGAATAAAGAATGTCTGTGAACAGCATTTTCAAACAAGTGAAGAATTAGTTTTTGAATGCTTGTAAAACCAACCTTCTGTGTCATCTCAAAGATGGTTGCTTCCTGTATACCTTACTGTCATAATGGATAGGAATGACATGTACGGCATACTTATATTGTGCCAAGATTGCTAATTAGAAGATTCTGTGCCTCAACTTCCTCAGATGCTTATGCTAGGGGATGTTGCTCGATAGTCTACGAGACCATTGGGTGATTGGCATGAAAAATTCCAGGCTGAAAGAGAGGAAGTGAACCTTATGTTAAGAGTCAGGAAACCCACCCACTATGCTAGAAGCAAGAGTATGCTGTTCTAGAAAGCAATTCCATCAAGTGCCAATCAAATCTCCAAATGACTGCATCTACAGCCAGCATTTTGAAGGGGGCTGTCACCTTTCATCCACTTCTCTAAGGATCCCTGATCCTTAGAAGTTGCATGAGAAAGAGTTTGGTACACTGAAGTCATATATTTAGAGGTTGGGGAGATGGCTTAGTGAGTAAAGTGCTTTGTGCACAAGCTTGAGGATCCCAGTTCAAATTTCGAGCACCCAGAGTAAAAACTAGATTTGTCAGCATCTGACTGTAAGTCCAGTGCATTCATGACAGAAAGAGGAAGCTCTCTGGGACTTGGCTGCTGCTCACCTAGCTTCAGGTTCACTAAAATCCATATATTGAGAGTGTAAATTAGAGAGTGATGGAACAGAACACTCAGTGTTTTCCTCTGCCCTCTGCATGCATGAATGCAAACCTGTGTACCTGTAAGAAAACATTCTCTCTCTCTCTCTCTCTCTCTCTCTCTCTCTCTCTCTCTCTCTCTCTCTCTCTCTCCTCTTTCACTCTCTTCTCTTTCTCTCTCTCTCCCCCTCTCTCTTCTCTCTCTCTCAAACACACACACACACACACACACACACACACACCACATACTCATACACACATATGAGAAATCTCAGAATAATTTCTTGTATTTCACTCAAGTGTTATTGACATATTTAATAAACCAACAAATGAACATATTTATGAAGTGAACCCAGTCAGATAACAGCAAAGCTAAGGACATTCTTTTATGGTGGTATTTTATTTGTACTGAAATGTGATTTTCATTGTATGTTAATAAATAAAGTTGCCCGGGGGTCAGAGCTATTAGAGCCACAGCAAGAGTGTGGTGGTGGTGGTGCACATCTTTAATCCCAGCACTTGGTAGAAGAGCTAGGTAGATCTCTGTGTGTTCAGGGATACAGCCAGCATTGGAGACATATGCCTTTAAGACCTGGAGGGCTGTACTTACAGGCAGTGACGAGGCAGTCATGTGTTTGGGTTTACAACCAATGAGAAGGCAGAACGGGAAGACTATTTAAAGACAGATACACAGGAAGTAGCTCTCTTTCAGGGAGGTAGGAGCACTGCAGGAGGTAAGATTTTAGCTCTGAGCTCTGACCTCTCAGCTTTCTCTTTTACATTGGTTCTGTGTTTCTTATTTTAATAAGATGGTTGGTTACATCTACATTCTTTGCCTTGTGTCACTTATCCATCAGAAAAGCCTCATCTAGTATTAATAAAGTTTAATAGGTTTAATAGTGTAGAACCTTATAATTTTGCCACAAAACAGTACTAAATCATGGAGCTAAAAAATCTAAATATAATATAATTATTTCTCACTTTTGTTTGAGATGATCCATGGTTAAAAGGCTTACATTCTGCTATTGTTGACATAAATTTACAAACTATTGAGAGGGTAAAGTTCTTATATTTTTTTTTACTAAAATATAGTGGATAAGATGAACAGTTGGATTGATAAGAAATCACAACAGTAAGAAATCAACATGTGTTGAAGATGCTAGTGAAATTCCATGAGTTAGAAAAACAATGAGCTAAATCTTTGTAGGTGGGATGAAATAAGACAGTGGATGACCCAGAAGTCCATTTTGCAAGTAAGTGCTTTTCATAATGTCAAAAATGAGAAATATCTATGGTATAGATGTTTCCATATACTGTACATTAAAAAAATAGTAGAAAAGAGAATGAAAAACATAGTTTGATATAAAAACCATAAAACAAAGAATAACTAATATTTCATTTTTCACTAACAAATTGTTAAATTTTTTGGTAAAAGTAATTTTGAATATTTAAAAGAAGTCATTATAAATATCCTAATGAATATTCAGAAATAATTAAGTCAGAAAGTAAGCACAGAAATATATATTAAAATGCTAAAAATTATTCTCTAAGGAATTATCAAGCAGAAAGAAAATAAAATGTAAGTAATGCATAAATATTTTAAAATATCATTAAAATTATTTAAAGTCTTAAAAATGTAACCTGTGAGTTTGGTCATTCTTGGACATAACAGGAAGGGGTTATCCCCACTTCTTATAGACTTTTGAAAATAAACAATGTTAAATCCTGCAAAACCACTGGAAAATTGGGCACAATGAAGACGATTTAAAAATTCAGAACACATTATGTTGTTTTTTTCTTATAGAGGTACACACCACTTTAATCATACATATAAAACTTTCATTAATTTCAGTAGTACAATTTTCAAATGTGTCCACGCAGAACATTCTTTTCATATATAATGTCTTCAACAGTATGTTGAATGTATTCTTTCCAGTTAGGTTACCAATGAGTTTGTGTATGGAATTAACTCTTTGTTGCAATTCTTGGAATTAGGAAATACTACATATGTGTGTATGAACATGATTAGAAGAAATGTATCTTCAGCTATTGTAGGGAATCAGGTTTATATCTTACTGAATAATACAATACTTTGAAAGTCTAATATTACTTTGACTATAATATTTCTGTAATTTTTTATAGAACTAAATATCTTTGGGTTTTTTTGCTTAAATTTTCTTAAAGATAAAATTGTTAATTTATGCTTCTTCACTCTTAGAACAAGATACAATCATGAACATATGAAGCATTCCATTGAACTGTAAGTTCAGACTTCCTCCTGGCCACTTTGGGCTTTTAATGCCCTTAAACCAACAGGATAAGAAAGGAATAACAGTGTTAGGAGGGGTGATTGATTCAGATTACCATGAGGAATTTGGATTGCTTCTCCAGAATGGAATTGAGAAAGATTCTGTCTGGAGTGCAGGAAATTCTTTAGGACATTTCTTGGTGCTATCATGATCTGTGATTAAAGTCAGTGGAAAACTACAACAATTCAATCCAAGTAGGATGACAAAGAGCATAGATCTATCAGAATGAAGATATGGGTCACTCCTTCAGGAAAAGAGCCAAGACTTGCTGAGGTGCTTGCTGAGGATGGAGGAAATGCAGAATCAGAAGTACAGGGAGGTATTTACAAATACAAGCTAAGGTCACATGACCAGTTGCAGAAAGAGGAGTATAATTGAGATGAATATTTCTGTCATATTTCGTTAAGAATATTTTTGCACAGATATTTCTTGAAGGGAAACCATAGACTTGGCCTGGTCTAGCTGCCTTTGGAGGCACGTGTCATGTTTAGCTCCTGGCTCACTGTGTACCTTTCAGTTCTTGAGAAACTCAGGAAGTGAAGGGTTCAGGCCACTTGGTGTTACTCTGTATACTCCCTTAGAAGTCAAGAAAGCATGGAAGCCTCACAGGACAATTAGCCTTGGATATTAATCTTATGTATCCTGTATAGCTTGCAAACGTCATTGTATCCTGGCAGCTACAACTCTATCAATCCTGGAAATTGCCACTATGTTCTGTTTCTGATAATGGTATATAAAGTCTGATTGATCTCAACAAAATTCCACAGCCTCAGTCTTGCTGTGGCCTCTCCAATCTGAGCCTGGTTTAATTCCTCAACTGGTTGTATCAGATAACCTTGCTTCTAATTTGTTTTTTCTTTCCTCAAATTCTTTATCCTGTAATGTGACAGAAATTAAAATTATAGTGTATTCAAGATTATACATGGGAGAGTTATATCATGTTTAGGCACTATTATGACCTGGTTATTGTTTTAATTTGCAAATTAATCATGACATAAAGAATTATCAAGTCTGACAAAGGGGTGGACTTGTGAGGACTATTCTTTGTTATCAGTTTGACTACATGTGAAAATACCCAAAAGTGGAGGGCACACCTGTGAGGGATATTTTCTTAATTAGATGTAGGAAGATGCAATTCTAATCTAGATCTTTGCAGTAGGAAGGCAATTTTTAATCTAGATCTTTTTTTGGTTTTTTGAGACAGGGTTTCCTCTGTGTAGCTTTGTGCCTTTCCTGGAACTCGCTTTGTAGACCAGGCTGGCCTCGAACTCACAGAGATCCACCTGCTTCTGCCTCCCAAGTGCTGGGATTAAAGGCGTGTGCCACCATCGCCCGGCTAATTTAGCTCTTTTTAGCTTTTAAAAGACAAGGCTTTAATCCAGATCTAGTCTGTGCCATACCTTTTGTTGGAAGCCTGAAAAAGGAAGCTTTTGCTTTTTGCCTGCTTGCCCTCACCTTGCTAGAAAGTCCATTTTTTTACTGTTATTAGAGCATATTTCTTCATGATTCCAGCATATACTGAAGACAAACTGAGACATTAAGACTTGAGGAAAGAGAAACTACTGATTTCTTGGACTTTCCATTCATAGCCAGCCATTGTGAATTAGCTAGGTATGGCCTATAAGTCATTCTAATAAACCCATCTCTCTCTCTCAACACACACACACACACACACACACACACACACACACACACACACACATAATCTCTCTCTCCATATATATATATGGAGAAAGAGAGAGAGAGAGAGAGAGAGAGAGAGAGAGAGAGAGAGAGAAGGAGAGAAAGAAAGAGAGGATGTGAGAGCAAGATTCATTCTATAAGTAATGTTACTTCAGAGAAATCCCGGTTAATATAAAATCCAACAAAAATATAAGGGCCTTCTACCTTAGTAAAATCCCTGGGAGTTTAGTGCTGGGGGTACATGGAGCTATTCTTTGTAAGGTGAAGGATATGTTACTGCACCTGACCCCTCCCCCTACCAAGAAAGAAGCACAGCATTTAGTGGACCTATTTGGATTCTGGAGACAACACATTCCTCACTTGGGTGTTTTCCTTCAGCCCATATAAAAACTACTCAGAATGGTGGTAGATTTGTGTGGGGTTTGAGACAGGAGAAGGCTCTGCAACAGGTCCAGGCTGCTGTGCTCCCTGCTCTACCACTTGAATGATATGACCCAGCAGACCTGATTGTACTTGAGGTGCCGGTGGCAGACAGGGATGCTGTTTAGAGCCTTCAGCAGGCATCTTTAGGTGAATCACAGAAAAGATCTTTGGGATTTTGGAGCAAGTCAGAAAACAGCACCCTTTCATAGTCTCTGTATCAGTTTTCTACCTCCAAGTTTCAGCACTATTTGAGTATCTATTCTAACTTCCTTCAATGATAGACTACCATTTAGAAGTATAAACCAAGTAAATCTTTTTCTCCCCAACTTGCCTTTTGGTTGTGGTGTTTCATCACCATATTAGAAACCCTGAAACAGATTTTTTCCTGTCCTCCAATGTGAATATGTGTCACCAATGAGTTCAATGTGGTTCCTAACTCCTTCTCACTTGGTCCAATTAGCATATTGTTCTCAATATAGTTCTCCAATGTGATACTTTGTGGACAAGAGAGACAATCATGATCCCTTCTTAAGTACTGAAGAGTAAATATATTCTTGAGGCAAAACTGTAAAGGCATATTGCTGGCCTTGCCAACTGAAAGCAAATTGATTGTGGTTATTCTAATGGACAAGTATTGAGACAAAAGCATTTGCTAGATAAATATCTGCATACCATGTACCATGAGATGTGTTAATTTGCTCAAGTAAAGACACCACATCTGGTACAGTAGCTGCAATCGGAGTCACTATCTAATAGAGTTTTCTATAGTCAACTTTCATTCTGCACAATCCATCTGTCTTCTGCACCAGCAGATAGGAGAATTAAAGAAGGATGTGGTGGAAACCACCACTCTCGTAACTTTCAAAATTTTAATGGTGGCACTAATTTTTGCAAATTATCCAGGGATATGATACTGTTTTGATTCACCAGTTTTCTCTAAAGACTTACCTTTAGTCATTCCAACCATAATATCCCTCACTTCACAAGTTAGGGAACCAACATGAAAAGTCTACCAACTTCTAAGTCTACCTATCCCCATTATGCATTCTGGGACTGGTGAAATAACCAGAGGATAAATTTGGGGACCCACTAGCCCTACTGACATCAGCCAAAACTCCATGAATCACCTGGCTAACACAAGCCCCTACTTTAACTGGATGGCCACAAAGTTTCTTCAGATTTCCTGGAATCAGCATTAAATCGGAACGAATATCCATTAGACCCTGGAAATTCTGATTGTTTCTTTCCCCTCAGTGTACAGTCATACTTGTAAAAGGTCATATCCTCTGAGGAAGGATTAGAGAAAGGCTAATAGTAAAACTTCTATGTGTTTCAAGCATTACCAGTAGCTGCTTACTCTTCTTTCTCTAGTATCATTTTTTAAGTTTACATGACATGATGCCATCCTCTGAGATCAGGATGTGAGCTCTTGGCTATTATTAATAGTTCTATGCAAAAGATATAAAAGGGAATATTTCTTTTAATTAAAAGTTAATAATTATCATGCTCACTCATAGTAATATCTGTAATAATTTCAGCCTGTTTAATATGTTTATTTTCAAGTTTTTATTCATATCAATGAAAAAGGAACTAACACATTCTAATTCCATAGTGATTTCTACATAAGATTGAAGTCTCATTTATGTGATAAATATCTATGCAGCTTTTAGTTTTCTAACTATTTCTAAGAAGATATAATTTATGTATGAAATTTACTATACCTAGTTGTACAACTCTTGGTAGACTGACATATCTGGATTTTATACTGACTTTGTGCTGGTTTTAAAAATATGCTTTTATTGCTTTTGTTTATGTACTGGGGTGAGAGTGCATTCTTCCTATTGCAGACAAGTTGGAATTAGAGTCTCACTAACTGGAATTAGTTCCCTTCCTTCCATTTTATGGTCCTGATAATCAAACTTACATGGTCAGCCTTAATGGCAAGTACCTTCACTAGCTGAACCAATTCATCATCGTTATATTAATTTTTATTCTAAGTCTTCACATGACTCTGGTTCAGCACTTCAAGTTCTAGATGGATATATCAGATGACCTCTACTCTCCCAGGTGAGCTCGGCATTTAGTCCTTCTTCTTTGTTTAATGAATAATTGGAAGCAAAGTAAGGCACTAATACTAAAATGGAAGTGACTTGCAGTAGTGGCATGGCATGGAAATGTCTATCAAGGACTAGAAATGAATGTGTGGTTGAATGTTGAAGATCTCCAGAGAATTTCCCACTGGCCTTTTGCTGTTTTGTTGTCTATGTGTAATTCATTACTCTTGAGAGCACAGAATATTTACTGAGCTAGTTCTAATGAATAAATATATTGCAAGTTGCTCTCTCTCTTTTTTTTCTCTCTCTCTTTCTCCTTAGCAGTTCACATATTGTGATGAGTTGTAAGAGATATCTAATAAGTTTTAGGCCTTCTGAAGGACTCTCCCTCTGCCTTCACAACAAACTGAATCAGACCAAATTGGAAGGCCCATGTTTAATGGGTGAAGTGTTCCTGGGTGATTCCCCAACCCTCAGAGAGAAGACAGAGACTGCAAGACCAGAAAAACCAAGAGTCTATTTTCCAGGATGCTGCTTATATATCCCTTGTGGGAGTCATCCTGAGCCTCTCCGGGGGAGGAGCTGTGTTTGGAGGGCTTTGAAAGGGTGGGTTTGGGGAGGAGCTGTGTTTGGTCAGCTTTGAAAGGGCAGGATTGGGGAAGAGCTATGTTTGGTGGGCTTTGAAAGGGCAGGTTTAGGGAAGAGCTGTGTTTGGCAGGCTTAAAGGGGCAGATTTAGGGAGAGAGATAGGGGAGGGGAGTTGAGGTGGATCTTCCACCAGACTCCTTCCAAGCATTCCAGTCTCTTTGGATATAGGAATACCAGGTTTCAGGGGTTGAGGTGGAGCTCTCACCCAAACAATATCTAAGTGGGGATTAAAAGATGTCTCCTCACAGACATTTACAACCTGAGAACAATCAATACACATACAAGTGAATTTAGAAGTGAATCTTCTGAAAATGCCAAGTGTTATGAGTGAGCTTCAAAATGTACTTACCATAAACTGCTTCTGCTATGATTGCAGCCTTGGACAATATCTTGAAAACTACATGTGAGAAACATCATCTATACAGCCAGTCTCAACTTTATTTTCATCCATGGAAATAAAATATATGATTTAAGATTTGAGTGATTTTTATGATGTGTATGTATGCACTGAAACCTACACTGGTACATTAATAGATGTGTCTGCTGCTACAGTTTGGTTCCATGCTTCATTGCATGTCTTCAGGCATTCATAGGTCAATGTTATCTATACAGGAGGAATTACCTTTTCATAGCGTTTGGGTGTTAAAAACATTCTGCAAGTTCTTCAACAATGTTTGTATGTCAATCAGAAAAATCAATAATATAGTTCCAAAAATTTATATTAACCCATAAAGTAAAACAGCATATCAAAAAAGATAATATCTAAAAAAAAGCAGGGGTTGAGTTTATTGGTTTTTATTAAATTACATATTTGAGGGACCTAAATATTCTCATTATATTATTTCATTAATAGAGACAGCCTGGATAATATAGTTTTTATTCCAATTCCATGAACTTTATAACAATTAAAGGAGACAATGGAAAAACATCATTATCCACATATGGAAAAGAATGTAAGCAATCCACTTCCCAACAATAAGCAAAGAGAATGTTCATTTTTTGTTTATTCTAATCAAATACACAAAGGAAATAAAACTGTCTTATTTATAAAAAGAAAAAAAATGAATATAAATATAAATTTGCAATTCAGGGGAGTATATAAAACCAGGTATGGATTGTGAAACTTATGGAATTAAGCTGGAGTTACAAGGATCCCATTACTACTACCTTAGTCCTACAAGACTGCACAGGACAAAGGTAGCACAGAAATCCCTAATATAAATTACATTTCAGTTCTCCATCTCATGAGCATATATTAGTTTTATGCGTATGGTAAATCTTTTTTCTCAGAAAATTTTATATAACATCATCATGCCTGTACCATAAGGAGATGCAGAAATATTATTGTTTTGGGCTATTCGTATGTGTGTATGTATGTCTAAATGATTGTGATCAAATAGAACATCTGAAAGAAAAGAAGCAAATATTGCATCATGAAGAAAAATAATGCTCTTATATCTAATACATGAACTGAGGACATAGGTCAACAAAATAAAAAGGCACAAGAACAGCTGTTTTAACTAGACACATGGTATTCTTTTATATTGTATACCTCTTTCCCCAGATGGTGTTTAAATGAAAAATAAAATTCTGTATTTATACAATAACTAGCCAAATGTTTAACCAATGGCACACTTAAATTTCAAACCATTCCTGGAGAAAGGTAATTTTATTAACATAAGCATTCATAATAATTTTAAAATAGCTTTTAAAAACTTTCCAAAATGCAAAAAAATACCTTTTATTGTTTAAGTAAGCAATAATAATATTATTAAATTTCCTAGGTCGTGCACTATGTTAAAGAAGCAATGGCAAGCCACTTCAGAAACTGCAGAGATTATTGACCAGGATTTTTGATATGGGATTAAAGCAAAGGTGCCTGGAGTCAGCAAGCCTGGGAGATAAGTAATGAAATCAATAATGAATCAAGCAAGGTGCCAACACATGTGAAGAGTTACTTTGGTTCAGCCAGGTGCTACTAGAAGCCATCAAAACTAATCTGATGAAGCCAGCTGAAAACACCACTAAAATGAGGAGAGCCTTGTGAGGTGAGCACATGCTTTGGCTGCTCAATCTGTCATTCCAATTCATCTGGTTTTACAAGATCACAGTCAATGGAGTAGATAAGGAAGGGCACAACCATTGGTGAGGATTTTAAGTGCACACTTTTACTCAGGCATGACTTAAACAATGATAGAGGAAATTTTAGAAGTTAAAGCATACTCTTGTTTTGAGAAATTTGTCAGTAAGGGTTTAATTTAATTTTACATATCAGCCATGGATTCCCCTGTCCTCCCCCCCCCCCCCCCTGCCTCCCACCCCCCACTCCTATCTCCTCCAGGGAAAAGATTCCCCTGGGGATTCAGCTCAACCTGGTAGATTCAGTCCAGGCAGGTCCAGTTCCCTCCTCCCAGGTTGAGCGATGTGTCCCTGCATAAGCCCCAGGTTCCAAACAGACAGCTCATGCACTAAGGACAGGTCACTAAGGACAGGCCATGGTCCCACTGCCTGGGTGCTCCCAAACAGTTCAAGCTAATCAACTGTCTCCCTTATCCAGAGGGCCTGATCCAGTTGGGGGCTCCTCAGCTATTGGTTGATAGTTCATGAACTTGTCAGTAAGGGTTTTTTAATTGAGCACTGTAGCCAGAAGTTTCTCAAATCCTGCCTGGCCCAAGGTCGGGTCAAATCTCTCCCATAGGCATCCTGTAGCCGCTTAATTCCAAGAAAACACACAGAAGCTTATATTACTTACAAACTGTATGGACTATGGGACAGGCTTCTTGCTAGCTACCTCTTATAACTTAACTCAACCCACTTCTATTAATCTATATGTTGCCACATGGCTATGGTGTTACTGGTCTATTGGTATGTAGCTCCTTTGGTGGTAAGCTGGCATTTTCCCGGACTCGACCCTTTTTCATCTTGTCTTCAGTTCAAATGTACCACCTAACCTTATCATGCCCTGCCATAGGCCAATGGAGCTTTATTTATCAATCAATCAGAGCAACACATATTCACAGCACAATACAGAAAGGCATCCCACAGCAGAGGACTAAACTTTTAAGAATAATTCAAGCATTTTCTAAATTATTTAGAGTAATGTGTTATTAAAATATGTATGGAGAAATTCTCGCAAGGTTCATTTCCCTAGATGAAGAGTCAGAGACAATTAATAGTTGTTGAAAGTTGGAAAAACAGTCATCTCCAGGAACCGGCCCACTGATAGGTTTTCCAGTACCAAGATGTCAGTGCTAAACTCATATGAGCAAACACCACCAAATGAACTCAGCAGGATTCATTTATAAATTCAAATATATATATATATATATACATACATATATACACAATAATTAAACAATAAGAGGTCTTGAACTTGAGCAGTTGGGGGAAATGGCAGGGGTTGGATAGCTGGTGGGATGTTGTAAATACAGAACTCATGAAATTCTAAAAAATATAAAATTGAAAATACAATTGATATATTTTATATGATTAGAATATAGAATTATATAATCAACTGTTTAGCATTATATGTTATTCTAGTATAGAAATATATTGAGCATTTATATTATTTGTTTTACATATATAATTATTTTGTGAGATTATCTCATATATTAATTGTATTTGTACAGAAAAAGTAAATAAAAACTTAAATGCATAATTGCAGAATTATAGAAATTATTGACTAAACATCACTTAAAGCAAATTTGAAGATGAATAGAGATACATTTTAAAATTTAAATTACCTATTTCTCTCTAATATTTTGGAAGACATTTTGTTATATGATAACATAAAAAAGTAGCTATTTGTGTAAAGTATACGAGTTTTTATAAACAAGTTGAACTAGTATTTTGTGCATTGTTATCTATAGATAAAACATTATCTATATATGAAAATGTTCTAATTCATGAATTTTTAGATGATATAACATATATTTTTGAAATTTTACCCTGTTTCTAAACTTCTCAATTTATTGTTCAGCAAAGAAACTAATGTTCTCTTCACATTAATTAGTTTTAAAATGACTCTCATCTCTGCCTATGCTAAGCAAAAGATCTTAACATTCTGACCATTCAAGGGCCCTAGATAACATAACATTCTTTACTTGGTGAAAATTGTAGTTTTCTATTTTGTCTTTTCATTGGACATCTGTTTTTCTCTTTTCATGGCAGTCCAATTTAGTTTCTCTCTTTTAGCTTCTTGCAATGTCTTTCAGTAGTGATTAACTCTTCACCAATGGAAGATACCATCTTTTACTTACAAAAGCAAAAGGTGATGTGAGCATGGATTTGAAGCTAACTGAAGAACAGATCACCAGTGGCTATATCACTGAATACAATGATTCCCTCTCTCTTCTGAGACCTTGATTGTCATTAGTTCTCCTGGGAGATACCAACCACATTCTGATTGAGTTTAAGGCTCACTCCACAAGATGCAATCCTTAATTGCTATTGCTCTTAGGCTTAGAACATAGAATTAAACATGTCATAGGCCCTAGAGAAGAAACTAATACTATTATTCTGATAAATAGACATACTATTAAAATAATTATAAAAAAAAACCTTTATACTACATGTAGAGATTAGTGCTTCTCTCAAACCTCATCAGAGAAACTTCTGTTTGTACTAGATGATGATTATCACAATCTCCACAACTGAATATCAGCCCTCAATAGCATTTCTAAATTACATGACGCCCCCCCTCCCACCTTTAACACAATGATCATTGCATAAAAGAGGTTAGAAACACAGGAGGAGTCATAGGTGGTAGATGACTAAAGTAAACACTTTACTGAACACTAGAGGGCATACAGATGTGAATTCACGATGGTAACAACATGCTCAAAACCTGTGTATTCTCAACCCAGACCAAATCCCATTATAGAGAAGGAAGGTAGGCATGAAGTTCCACCACGTGATGAGGACCTATTGATAGTTGATAGCTGCTGGCAGAGGGAGAATTGGCTATAAAGAGTATAATTTTTGGTAGATCAACTACATGTCAGTGGCAAGATGATCACAGATAGAAGCCAAACATAAGAGGAGAGAGTCCCCCAAATGGAAGATCTCCATAGTGCCCCTCCTTTTGGAGCTTGGGGAACTCTGTGAAAAAGGGGGAACAAGAAATGTAGGAATCAGACAGGTTGAGGATACCAGGAGAACATGACTTACAGACTTCAAGTAAGTGGGGCTCATAGGAGACAAAAGCAGCAATCACAAATCCTGTATGGGTCTATGTTAGGTATTCTACATATATGTTATAATTGTTAGCTGGTGTCTTTGTGGGACTCCTAACAGTCTGAGTAGGGGGTGTCTCTGATTCATTGGTCTGTGCTTGGAACTCTTTTTCTCCTACTGGGTTGCCTCATACAGCTTTGATATGAGGGTGTGTGCCTAGTCTTATTGTATCTTTCTATTCTGTGTTCAGTGGATGTTACTGGGAGGGCTGCTCTTTTCTGAAGGGAAAAGGAGGAGGGATGGATCTTGGAGAAAGGAGAGGTGGGAAGGCTGGGAAGAGTTGGGAGGAACTTCAGTCAGTATGAAATGAAAACAAAGCAGAAAAATAGAATATATGGACAGCACAAAGTGAATTCATTTTTTAAGAGGACACAAAATTGAGTATATGGGGAAAATGGTGTATCTGGAAGGAATTTGGGTACAGAAGTGAATATGATCAAAATGTATTGTGTAAAATTCTCAAAACTAATGAAAAAAATCAAAATTTATTCCATTAAAATGCTAAATCAACATTTCCTTTTTGTGGGTTAAGGTGTTAAATACCAGTAATCCAAGTTATTAGGAGATGCATCAGATGAGGATCAGGGATGCAAAGACATAATTGAGTTCACAGTTAACTGTGGACCAGCTTGCACTATGTGGCAACCTATCTCACAAAAGCAAACAAAGATGGAAAAAAAACTATTCTATCATTGAAAAAGCAAACATTACCACATTTCAATTGTGTTCCATTTGGTAACATTGAAAGAAATGCCCATCTTATTGTCAGTGTCAACCCTATGGGGAGCATCACTTCAAGCATCTTCTGTTATAATGATTTTAATTGGCTAGTGGTTGACATTAAGATAACATCTAGCAGGAATGTTCATAATGTCATACTCAGATATTACACTGGATAAATCTCATTTTCTATCTTTTAATTCAGAAATGAATATAGTTCAATTGTGGCTATTGTCAGTTCAGTGGGTATTATCAAACTTCTGTGGAGTCAGGCAATTCGATCACTAAGGTCCTAGTTTTCAGATTAATTTCAATTTTACTCTATCATTTAGGTTGTTTTTTTATCTAGCATATAATGAGTCAATAAACTTTATATTCTCAATAAGACAACTACAATTACACACTGCCAAGCCTCCAAAACAGAAAGTCTGCTCACTTCTCAGAGCTGCCTGTCTATGTGCTTAAAGGAATGTGTGTTACCCACAAGATGGGTATCCATTTGTCATAAAATGTAAGTTCTTGCATAAATGTGGAATACAACAAGAAGAGAAGATAGGGAAGTGACGTGCTCTTTTCAGTGGCCCTGGGGATCTATAAGTAATATTGCAGCAGCTGATTAATGTCCAGGAAATAGCATGGAGTCCTATAATTGCCTATGTTCTGATGTGAAATCTAACTCTGTAGTGGATCTCCAGGAAGGAAACAGAGAATAAAGTCTCCATTCTTATTTTTCCACAAAAATACAAATCCCGTGAGAATGTACTGACCGAGGTTTCTTATGTGAATTCCAGGACACAGTTAAGTACTTGCTTTCTATGCAGAGGGTGTGGTTGTTTAGTGTGTGTGTGTGTGTGTGTGTGTGTGTGTGTGTGTGTGTGTGTGTCCTAATAATAGGAACAGGGGCTGTTTCTGACTCTTTTGCCTGTGACCCTTTTCTGCCTACTTGGTTGCCACCTCCAGCCTTGATATGAGAGTTTGTGCCTAGTCATATTGCATCATGTTACGCCATGTTCAATAAATATCACTGGGAGGCCTTCTCTTTTCTGAAGGTGAAAAGAAGAGCAGCAGATCTGGGGTAGAGGGCATGGGGGTGGGTGGAAGGAGTGAAGGAATGGGAGCCTGTGGTCAGGATGTATTGCATGAAAGTAGAATTTAAAAAAATGTTGGTTTTTTTTTTTTTTTTTGTTTTGTTTGTTTGTTTTTTTTGCTTTGTCCAAACAGCAGAAAACCTGGAATGGAAACACGGACAACAGGAAAACTTTTAATGTCCCCCTATCATCTGAACCTTCACACATGCATGGATGAGGGCTGAGAGTTCATCTGCCCTAACTTCAGTCAGAAAGGAGGGAAGGAGAGGGAATATATTCTTGGATTCTTGTCCCTTGGCATGCTTGCTAAATGCCTTGTTTCAAATGCTAATCGCCTTGTATCATTGCTGCCTTGCCTTGCACAGCCATGAAGGGGGCAGAAGAGAATACATACCTCAGACACCCATGAACAACCATAAATGTGAGTGAAGTTTCTCTACTAATGGTATGGCTCTGGGGAATTATGAATGGATAGAGAATTAAGTTTTCCAGGACCATGAGGGACATACTTATGTAATCTGCAAACACCCAGAGCTTTACACTTACACTGGTTCCAATTTATGTAGTACATCACAGTGATTACTCAAGGAACCAGCACCTCTGAACAGTAATTCTAACAAGAATATTCATATTTATAATATATAGGCATATATTTATATACACATATTACATGCATGTTTTTGAGTTGTAAAATTGACAATACTTTGATGTAAAAATCATGATTTGGAGGTGAACTCCAGAACAGTGACAGGATAACAAATCAGTGAGGAAATAAAGGCCACCAGTGAGGAGGAACATAAGCAGTTAATCTATGAACACATCAATGTAAATCATAATTCTGTACATTGAGAAAATATAATTAAAAACATCATCTTTAATGCTATTGAAAATGATAGAAATATCAAAAAAGATTAAAATGTTCAAGCCCAAAGTATGGATGAAGAGTAAAATTTAGCTTTATATTTGCTATTTAAGATCCATTACATTAAATTCTCACTATAGTATGAGTGTTCTATGGCATACTCCAGGGTTGGTGCTTTCAGACATATCTACAGTACATTTATTATGGCTGATATTTAAAACTGTTTCTGCTTGACAACTGCTAATGCTGAATAAATTCTCTTGTATTGTTGTTGATTGTTTTTACTCTTAGCTCCTTTGGGGGGCCTGCCACCCAGCTGCCAAATAAATCACATGTGTGGAGGCTTGTTTTTATTAATAAATGCCCAGCTTTAGCTTCGCTTGTTTCTTGCCAGCTTTTCTTAACTTAAATTATCCTGTCTATCTTTTGTCTTTGGGTTTAACTTTTCTTGCTTCTTTATGTGTTACTTTCACTCTTACTCCATGATTGGCTGTGTGGCTGGTTGCCTGGTCCCAGGAGTCTTCCACGGTCTCTCTCCCCTCAATCTCTCTTTTTCTCCTTCTATTTATTCTCTCTGCCTACCAGCCCCTCCTATCCTTTCTCCTGCCTTGCTATTGGCCATTCAGCTCTTTATTAGACCAATCAGGTGTTTTAAACAGCCACATAGCACAACTTCACAGAATTAATCAAATGCAACATAAAGGAATGGAACATATCCTTGCCTCATTAACCAAATGTTCCACAACATCAAAAAATGTAACACATTTTAAATTAACATTCAACAACACAAATTTATACTGCTTAACTCCAGTCGTGTTCTTCATGGGAATTTTTTCAGTGTCATAAAAATGGTAGTTGGAGGAGACTACTCAACCATGTTAGTCAATTTCCCTCTTACAAGAAGATAAGATGATGACCTACAGAAAACATCACCATTGTCTTTTTCTTTTATTACCATTCTTTTTCTCTCTTATGTGTACACTCATGGGTGTGTTTAGGTGTATCCAGGCAAATAGGTAAGTGTGTGTGTGTACTTGTGAGGTAGAATGTGTGGAAGACAGAGCTAGCTCAATGTCAGTGTCTTCAATCTTCACAGTGGTTTTTGAAAAATGGAGAAACCTGGAGGTCACTGGTCTCATTAGCCTCCCTAGCCAGCAACCTCTAGAGGTGCTGACATCTCATCACAGCCAGGCCCACAGGTGTGTGCTCTCATGCCTGGCTTTTTATGTGAGTGCTGAGCATATAACCTTAGGTTCTCATGACTACTCAGCCCTATCCCCTGTTTTTTTTTTTTTTTTTTTTTTTTCTAATTTTATATATGCCATTTAGGGTTCTTGCTTTTAATTCTTTTAAATCTCTTTATTCTAAATATTGACAATTTGCCAATCAATAAGTTTCATTGACTTGGATTGAAAATTTCAGCACTCATGGAAGTAGAAATTTTCATATGAATTTCCAAAAACAATCTAAACATGATTGTTATTTTAATATTAATATTGCCAATCCACCGCTTAAACTACTTAAGAATTTGTTTCCTGGCCTTCAAACTACATCACTTAGGCAGCCTTCCACACAACTGTTCATTCTCCAAATTATGGCATATGCTTGACAAGCATCAGTAAAGAGTTTGAATAGTCATTGTGTTAGTTTTTTTTTCTTTTGAAACTTCAAGCTACATCACATTTATTTACCATGTTATTTCAGCTTGGGGAACCATTTTAAGAACTAGAAATAGGAACATAAATGACATGTAAAAATTTCATCAGCCAGTCAGAGAAGTGTTTTCCTATTTTCACATCATACCATGTAATGAAACATAACAGTGTGAAACCACTAAGTTGAAAGAAACTGTGTGTGGCCTGCCTGGAACGAGAATTGGCCTTTTACAATATGTCAATCATAGTTAAAAGGGAGTGTTATGTGTGGGAATTACTTTACCAAAAGCTTCACAGGAAGATTTATATCTTTGATACTTTGATTTTTAAATAAGTATCTGGACATATTCTCAATTAGTCTTTTATTTTTACTATGGAGAAAAAATGAAATTTGTTAGTGAAAAACTTAGTTAAATTAATCTTTTGATAATCTTTTACTAAAAATTGCATCATTGACAAATCCACATTTCCCCAAAGCTTTACTAAGTGATTTGCATATATTATATTATTTTATTGACAAAAATATATGACTTACTATCTGTCGTTTTTGTTTTGTTTTCTTAATGAACAAACTAAGACTTTAAGGATGTTAGGTGATTTTTTTTTATGAAAAGCTTTGTGAGGAGTATGGCATTTCAGATGATGACTAAATATAGGTTTAAAATAATATGAATAAGAATTAGTGAATGAAGAATAAGTAAATGAAGATAATTGAATATTGAATAGATAGTGTGACCTCAGAGCAGCTTTCTCCATTGACCTGTGAGAACCATCTGAATCCCATTTCATTGTTGTAATCTTACAAAATCAATGTAGTTTTCATACCCTGAATTGTGTATAAATTGCCAGCCTCAGGCATCCTGAATACCAAGATCAAGCTTTCTTCCACATCTGACTCCTTTGTTTCAACAACAAATATCAACTTTACAATGTTTTTAATCAATATTTAGTGTCAGGATCAGTAGTATCTGTTTTCTTAAAGTCTAAGAAGGAAAGCTCTTGAGTGTCAGATCCTGTATATGTATTGGTCTTCCAATTGATCTGTATTCAGAGATGTGATTAGGACCCTTTATATCAAATTATTAAACAGAGTAAGGTGCTTTGCTCATGTGCTTCTGGTTCTGAGGTTTAGTTTAAAGCAGCACCAGAATATGATTGTTTCTGGAAGACCTCAGAGAATACTGCTCTGAATAACATTATCAAAAAGCAAACCTCTGAGACTCTTGAAAAAAATGACTGCCCATGGCAGCTTCATTCCAGCCAAACCTGGAATCTGAATGTTCCAGTCAAAGGTGGTCTTACGCCAGCTTAGAAGATGTTGCCCTCATCTTTAGGTGCCTCTCCTGCCAAACTGGTTGAATCCTTGCTTATAGATATCTTCCTGCCACTTAACATCCATTGAGCAGAACAATTTTCAAGACAGCATTGGATGAGCCTAGAAGTCACTTGATTGAAGGCATGAGATCATTGCATATAAATAAGGCAAATGCAGCTGGTTGGCTCATTAAATTAATCATGACTGGTTCACCACTTAATCAACAATAAATTTCACATATTTTTCACTTAAATTTTATGAGATTTTGCAAATATAAGAGATGGAGTGTTAATAGTTACTACATGTCAAATCAGACAAGGAAATATCCTAGATTCTGACATATTTTCCTTGTCACAAAGCATTTTTCTCAACAGTATTTTTCAGTTGTGAAAAACAGGAAAACAAGGAGTAAATGAGGGACAGCTAGGTAGCTCTAATCTGAGCACTCTTCACTATAACAAGGTTGAACACTTTCTTGATTTACAAAATATTGGGTTTGCTAGGGAGAAAAATCTTCACAGTTTAAGCCAATCAATCCAGTCAATATTCTATTCCAGGAAAGTACTCACAAACCAAAACTTCCAACAAAAGAGCTATGGATAGTTCATGGCTTTTATGGGAGGGAGATCCAGTTTTCTTTATGTGTGAGAATTTCCATAGGTCAGCTGCATTCTAGTGTGTAGCCACACTTCCAGGAGTATTTGAACAACACAAATTGGGATAAATTTGTAATTAAAAATAAAAAGGAGGACAAAACATTGGGTGTACGGGGGTTGAGTAGATTGCGGAGGAGTCTAAGAAGAAAGTAAATATCATCAAAGTATAGTATATGAAATTCTCAAAATTAATAAAGTGGGAATGGGGGGTGGGGTGGGGGGAGGAGAGGGGGACAGGAGGGGGAGAACAAGGGATCTGTGGCTGATATGTAGAACTGAATGGTATTGTAAAATAAAATAAAAGGAAAAAAGAACAAAAAAATATTTTCAAATATATATATTTTGTTTTCATTTGTATAACCATGTAGACTTGGGTGTCTCTTTATTTTTATGAGGAATTATTGACAAAAAACTAATATTCAATATATATATAAGTACTCAAGGAGCTCAATATCACAAAACCATTAATTTAAAATGAAGAAAAGAGAATTATCAATAGAGGCCTCTCAAATGGCTGAGAAACACTTAAAGAAATGTTCAACATCCTTAACCGTCAGAGAAATTCCTACCAAAATGACTCTGAGATTCCATATTACACCTGTCAGAATGGCTAAGATCAAAAACACAAGTGACAGCTCATGCTGGAAAGGATGTGGATCAAGGGGAACACTCTCCCATTGATGGTGGTAGTGCAAACTTGTACAGCAGCATTAGAAATCAGTTCAGACATTTGGAACTTGATCTACCCCAAGGCCCAGCTATACCACTCTTGGTCATCTACCCAAAGGATTCTCACTCATGCCACAAGGACGTTTGCTCAACTTTGTTCATAGCAGCTTTTTTTTTTTTTTTTAAATAGCCAGGACCTGGAAACAACCAAGATTTCCCTCAACCAAAGAATAGATAAAGAAAATGTGATACATTTACAGAATGGAGTATTACTAAGTTGCTAAAACAACAACATTGTGAAATTCACAGCAAGTGGATGGGATAGAAAAAAATCATAGTGAGGTAACACATTCCTAGAAAAAAAAAGAACATGGTATGTACTCACTTCTAAGTGGATATTAGCTGTAATGTGAAGGATAACCATGGTACAACCCAGAGGTTACATAAGAAGGAGGGCTCAAACTATATCCCTGGGAAAGGGAAATAGAAGAGATCTTGTGGGTGGACTGGGCTCAGGTGGGGACAGGAACAAGAGATGGGAACAGGTTGAGGAGTGGATGGAGGGGAAGAATACTGAAAGAGATGACTAGAAATGGGGGAATTTCAGGTCAGGTAGAAACCTGGTACAGAGAAAACTCCTTGTAATCTAAAAGGATGATCCTAGCTAAGACTCCCAGCCATAGTGGCTACATAACCTGAACTGGCCATCCCCTGTGACCAAGCAATACTTCCAGTGGAGGGATAGGGACAATAACCCAGACATAAAATCTTTGACCTACTGTTTGCCCTGCCTATGGGATGTGCCGGGGTAAGGGTGGCTTCAGAGTTTGTGGGAGTGGTCAACCAATGACTGGTCCATACTGAGAGCAATGCCAGGAATGTCAGCCCATCCATAATACTGCCTGAAGTGCCAGAACCCAAAGACTGGTTGGCCCAGAGACCTGGGGTAGAACCAAACACAACTGGAGAAAAAATGTCAGTGCAATGATACCTAATGATATTCTATTGTACTCATAGATGCATGTCTACCCCAGTTGTCATCAGAGAGGCTTCATCCAGTAACTGATGGAAGCCGATGCAGAGACCCACAACCAACATTAGCCTGAGATTGGGGAATCCTGATAAAGAGAGGAAAGAAGGATTGTAGGAGCCAGGGTCTGAAGAAAATCACAAGAAAACCCACAGTAGCAACTAACCTAGGAACTCCGAAAGTCTGAAACAACAATCAGGAAGCCTGCATGGGATCGACCTAGGACCTCTGAATATATGTGACAGTAGTATAGCTCAGTCTACTTGCAGCACTCCTAATAGTGGAAGCAGGGGCTGCCTCTAACACTTTAGCTGGCTTTTGGGAACTTATTCCTCATACTGGGTTGGCTTGTCCAGTCTTAATACAAGGGGATGTGCTTAGTAATACTGCAACTTGATAAGTCATGTTTTGTTGATGACCATGGGGGAAGCCTACCTCTTTCTGAACAGAAAGGGAGGAAAGGGGATTTAAAGGGAAGGTCAAAGGGGAGATAGGAGGAGGAAACAGGTGGAGAAGAAAAAGGGAAAACTGTGATTGGGATGTAAATTAAATAAGTAAATTATAGGAGACCATGGTAAATGAAGACCACATGAGAAAAGGAAGAAACAAAGAGCTAAAGAGGCCCACAGAAATCCACAAAGATACCCCCACAAAAGACTGCTGGCAATGGTCGAGAGACAGCTGGGACTGACCTACTCTGGTGATGGGATGGCCAAACACCCTAATAGTTGTGCCATAAACCCCATCCAAGGACTGAGGAATCTGGATGCAGACATCCACGGCTAGGCCCCTGGTGGAGCGCTGGGAGTCTAATTAGTGAGAAAGAGGGTGTATATGAGAGAGAATTGTTGAAACCAAGGTTGGATAAAGCACAGGGACAAATAATCAAATGAATGGAAACACATGAACTATGAACCAAAGGCTGAGGTGCCCCAACTGGATCAGGCCCTCTGAATAGGTGAGACAATTGGCTTGATCTGTTTGGGAGGCATCTAGGCAGTGGTACCAGGTCCTGGGCTCGTTGCATGAGTTAGCTGTTTGAAACCTGGGACTTATGCAGGGACGCTTGGCTCAATCTGGGAGGAGGGGACTGGACCTGCCTGGACTGAGTCTATTAGGTTGATCCTTGGGGGAGACCTTGATCTGGAGGAGGTGGGAATGGGGGGTGGGCTGGGGGGAAGGGGAGGGGGGCAGGAAGGGAGAGAACAAGGGAATCTGTGGCTATTATGTAGAACTTAATAGTATTGTAAAATAAATAAATAAAATAAAAAATTAATAATTAATAAAAGTTTTAAAAAGAAAAAAAAAAAGGACAAGACTTCCTTCTTCATCCAGACAAAGTACCTTTTATAAGTTTGGTTATTAAAATTGATTGTAGAATGGTCATATATAAAATATATAGAGCAAATTTCAAAAATATTTAATAATTTTATCAAGTGGAAATTGAGAAAATTGTGGTTAGTTATTTAAATTCTATAATGAAAATAGAAGAAATGATGGAAACATAAAATCAAATAATTATAGGTGCAGATTTTATCTCTTGTTTTTGATGAAGCTTATTTAAGTCCTGGAAAGATAGGTTCTCAATAGCACTTACTATAGTAATAATAATTTAATATTTATGCCATATAAAGCACACATATATACTCAAATTGCTTAAAATTAGAATAAACTATTCATTACATTAATGACATAACAAGCAAACATCATATATATATGTATATATATGTATATATATATATATAATATATAATATATATATATACATACATATATGTATGTATGTATGTTTAAGGCCAATTTTGGTGGTGCATGCGGGCAGACTATTTTTAAGAGGCCAAGGCAAGAAGATTGTGAGTTGAAGGCCAACTTGGGCTACACATTGGTACACATACATGCCAACAGACATACATACATGCAGGTAAAAATAATCATTCACACAACATAAAAATAAATAAATTCTTAAAAATAAAATAAAGTGTAATTGGTAGTTTGAATGAACTTGGTCCCTATAATCTCAAAGGAGTGGCAATAAGATGTATGGCTTTGTTGGAGTGAGTGTGGCCTTGTTGGAAGGAGGGAGTTATGTGGCAGTGGACTTTGAGGTCATATATGTACTCATGATACTGCCCAGTATCTTAGACCATTTCCTGTTGCCAGCAAGATGATAGAGCCATGGGATACCTACCAAGAAAAGCTGCTAACAGAGAGTGGAACCAGTCCAAGTGAAAGAAGTGTGTTACAGTTAACAAAGCTGAAAGGGGTTGGATATGTGAAGAGTTTTACATGAGCCATGGAGATGTAGAGTTTGGAGTTTACAGATAGCTATGTTCCATTCCCTATGTTTTGAAATTGTAATGTATATCCTGTGTCATTATATATGGCAAAAGTGTATGATTAGCTCCTTATTCTGATTTTTATGCAGGATTACATTTAAGAGATTGAATGAATCTCAGAAGAGACTTTGAACTTTGGATTTTAAAACATGTTAAGTCTATAATTGACCATGAGGACATTGGAAGTTGTACTAAATGCACTTTGTATTATGTTGTTGTTACAAACTTATGGGGACCAGGGAGTGGAATATGGTAATTTGAAGTAATTGGCCTTTATAATCTCAAAGGGAATAGCACTATTAGGAGGTATGGCTTTTTTGGAGTGGGTGTGACCTTGTTGGAGGAAGTGTGTCACTGTAGAGTTAGATTTTGAGGTCTCGTATACACTCAAGATACCACCCAGTATCTTAGATTACTTCTTGTTGCCTGCAAGATGTAGGACTCTCATCTACTTCTCCAGTACCATATCTGCCTGCATGTCACCATTGTCTCACTATAATAATAATGGACTGAATCTCTCTCTGGCAAGGGAGCCACCATAATTAAATGTTTTCCTTTATATGAGTTGCCGCTGGTGAAGGCTTCCATGATAAAATTCTCCTTTTTGTTTTCATTTTTCCTTTCTTCTTTCTTGATTTGCTTTGTTTTGGTTTGTTGGTCTGGTTTGGTTTTTCTTTTAAATTTTGTTTTGTTTTGGTTTAGAGGTTATAAGGGCAGAGGACAGATGTAGGAATCATGGGTAGATGGGTGGGGTTGGGATACATGATGTGAAAACCACAAAGAATCAATAACTGTTAATTTAAAAAAATTAAAAATATTTGCCATGGTCATGGACTCTTCACAGCAATAGGAACTCTGATTAAGATGTCATATATATATATGTATATATATATATATATATATATATATATATATATGTGTGTGTGTGACAGTGTACATATATACATACATATATATGCACTGAGCAACATTATCTACATGAAGTGAAAGTTTGAAAGTTTATGAATTTATTTGTTACATTTTCCAAGCTTAACAATCAAATTTAATAACCAGATTTGTAGGAAAACTATGAATCTTACAATGAAATGACATTTTCAGACAGATGAAAAAAGTCTAGAGGCATTATGTTGTTTTCTTTTGCTTATCTCTTCTCTTTTATAAATGAATAAAGTGATAATCATTCCATGGTTTCATATTTACTATGTAAACAAATGCGTGGTTGGTATTGACATGAGACTTCTTCGGACTAGAAATATGGTGCAGCAGTTAAGAGCTCTTGCTTCTTGGAAACCTGGTCTCACTTCAAATTGTCAACAATGGGAGCCTTACCTGTAACTCCAAATTCAAGGATCTGATGCCCTCTTTGGGCTTCTGTGGGCACGTGAGGGTACTTTTGGACACATGCATGCACATGGTGTCCGTAAGTACACTCAGAAAAACATATACACAAAATAATAAAAAATATCTTTAAAAAATGATCATACATTCTCTTCTAATGTTGAAGAAATAAGACAAATGCACAATAGTAAACTCTGCATCTGTTCCAACAATCAGACATGCTTTCAGTTGATACCATCTGCTCCTAAATAAGGCTGAAGAAACCTTAAATAACTAAAAAATGTCTTCACTCTGAGTTAAAAGAGGGTAGTGCATATTTCTTTCACATCCAAATAGTTCTTTCAAAAATACTAATATTAAAGAGGAGACTAAAGGAAAAAAAAGCGACTTGTTTTCTCTCTGTGTCCTGCCAATCCCCGGCAGTCTGACAGCCCACTTATAAAATAAACACACAGATGCTTATATTATTTAAACTGTTTGGCCTAATGGCTCAGGCTTCTAGCTATCTAGTTCTTACATCTTAAATTATTCCATTTCTATAAATCTATACCTTGCCATGTGGCTCATAGGTTACCGGCATCTTCACATGCTGCTTGTCATGGCGCTAGCTGGCAGTGTTTCCCTCCACCTTCCTGTTCTGTCAGTTCTCCTCTCTGTTAGTTCTGCCTATACTTCCTGCCTTGCCACTGGCCAATCAGTGTTTCATTTATTGACCAATCATAGCAACACATTTGACATACAGACCATCCCACAGCAGCCACTTAAGTGTGAATGAGTCATTTCAGTATTCATTGACCATGCTTACCCAGATATATAATTTCCCTTTGAGGTGACTTAAAGGAGATATATGCCCGATGGATTCCTCAGTAAGTGCCACTGCTTGGGGAGGATGGGAGGAAGTTCAATATTGCTGGATGAAGTATGTGAAAGGGTCAGGTGATGAGAGTTTCTATGCAAATTTTATTTATATTTCATCACTACTTACCTTATGTAAATAATCTCAATTTTAAACAATGAGTGTATCTTGTTTGAATATAATTAGCATTAATTAATTAACCCACTTCCAGTTTACTCCCTCTGCTTAAGGCTTTCTGTTAGATAGGAGCTCTTGGCCTTTCTGCTGTGGCCTGCTGCCATGTGTACCTCAACAGATAAGAACTCTTATTCTGGAACCATAATTCATACTAAATTCCTCCTTAAGTTGCTTTAGGTCATGGCATTTTACCAGAGCAACTGAGAAGTAACTAACACACATCCCTCCATTTAATGTTTGGCCTTAGTATTTAAACAGAGGAATGGGTTCTTTTAAACCAATAATTGTTATAAAAACTCTTCTGATAATCAATTCAGAATTGAACGTTACTAAGTTGATCATACGTTCTGTATTTATTCTCCATATGTCTTCACTAAATTTCACAGAAATGTCTCAAAGAACAACATGTTCTTACTCCTGGCTGCTTTTATTTTTTTCACATTTCAGGAACACAAAGACACCTGTTTCTGACTTTGACATGGACAAAAACACTCTTCTCCTGTCTTGACTCCTTCAGCTTATCCCACCCAACTAATTCTTGGTTGCAAAATCAAGAAGAGAGAAATGCTTAGCTTCCCGTTCTATTTGTTTTAATTATGTAAAATCAATTGAAAACACAATTCCTGTTACACTAATTGCCCATGAATTTAATGAATTTGACTTGTGAATAATGACAAGAACAGTGAAATGTGCACTCTGTAGTACATTCTTGTGGAGATTTGTGATGTGATGTCCTCTGAAATGCCTCAGTATCACACGTTCTGAAATATGTGCCCATATGCTTTGAATTTAGGCCTAACTTCTCATTTTAAGACTTATCTTTCTGCTTATAATATTTCTTTAATATACACATCTTAAGTACAGGATTTCTTTTGAATTAGTAATGAGATCTCCTCAGAATTTCCACTTTTTTTCTGTTAAAACAAGAAAAAATGAAGCATTTAATATTTTTACCTTCGTTCTTTTTAACAGAATGATTCATAGTCACACTGTTCTTCAAGCCATATCCATTCTCAAGTCCAATAAAAGTTGCATCCAAAGTGCATTTCAAAGTATTCCTTTAATTCTATTTCTACAACAGGTTTACTTAGACAAGTAATTTTTCTTGGTTAGTTCAAATACTATCATAAACTTCTGGCCTATGATTGAATTGTGAATTATTTTTGGATTGCACTGGTCATTCAGGACCAAATAATCAGATCTTTCCTGAAACAAACAGCTCCTTATGAATGATGTCCTGAAATGAAAATGTTTTCAATAAATACATACATATATTTAACTCTTCTCAACCTAACAGATGAGCCACACATCAAATTTTATGATAAACATACCTGAAGTAAAAACCTAACTAATATCTTTCCATAACAGAAAGGATGACAACTATTTAATAGTTTTTTTTTTTATCATTCAGGCATACACTCAAATATGAAGACTGGAATCTGAAATAGTAGTTGTAAATCCCCCTTAATTATATGTAGTTTAACAAACCATCTTCAGAATAGTAAGCAAAATTTGGGGAAATGAGAAACTAGTACAGAGAATTGTCTGAAGAAAGGTAGAGGGCAGAAAATATGTGTGTGTGTGTGTGTGTGTGTGTGTGTGTGTGTGTGTAACTGGATTTGCCATATGTGAATAACAACAACATTTTAACAAGCATTCTGTATTTTAAAATATGCATGTGAGCACACATACAGAAAGAAACTACAAAATAATATACATCACTAAAGAATAACACACAAATTTAATATGAAAAATCCTAGTATTTGATGGAAAGGAGAACAAATATACCATATGTGAATAATAGCACATTTAAATGTAATTGGAAATACAAATATATGTATATTTGGATATATATAGACAAACACATGCATACACACACACGCATATATATATATAAACTTTGGATAGATGACAAACATAAACTAGAAAATAATAAACATCACTAAGAAATAAAGCAGAGAAATATGCAAAATCCCTGTGTTTGTTAGGAGGGGGAAAATACAATGGCTTTCAATACTTTAAAACCATCACATATGAATTATAAAAATAATTTAAATATTGCAAAATACATAAAGTAAATTCTTGACATGTTTTTCTTATCCTCCCTATTGGCAGTACTACTAATAGCCTATTTTTCTCTAGTAGAAAACACTATGCAAATGTTGTTATATATTTCATCACTACTTACTTTATGTAAATAATCTCAGTTTTAAACAATGAGTGTATCTTCTTTGAATATAATTAGCATTAATTAATTAAGTGCTAGTTCATGTTATTGTTAAAGCATAGTTCCTTTTCAAGAATACAGTAGTTCTCTTTATTTAAAAAGAAAGTATGAAAATTTTTGTTAATCATAGTCTGTATTGTTTCAAATTTTAAATCATCCCTAGTGGAAATCATCCAATATTATTTTCCCTTCATGATTTGATATTAATATACTATTTATTCTATTTGGATATATTTTAATTCATGAATAAATATTTTGTTTTAGGTTTTAGTTTTCCATGTGGTGTAATTATAAAATATTTTATTCAGTTTGGCTGGCTTTTAGCCAAGATATTAAATATAAAACATAAAGCTCATTTTGTTTTCTCATCTTAGACACTGTTTTACTCCTGTATATTCATTGTACAAAATAATGGGTCTCTCTATGATGTTTTCCTTGTAGTTTTACAATAAAGACTGTTACTTACAGAAGTGATTGCATATTAAGTTGGATGATTTCCTGGCCACATACTGTGGCTTAATGTATACTGATCTTGGTACAGAGCAACATAGAGTTATAACAAACATATGCAATAGTGTAAATAAAATGAACTGGATAACTAGACAAAGTTGGAAAAATTTGTCAGGAGATGAGAGAAAAAGATTAAGCTAAGTGTACAAACCAAAACTTGGTCATCGCACATAATTATTGTGAGATATTTGATTAGAAATTCACAGCATCTTATTTAAAAAGTAGAGGAAGTGATACTTATTATAAAATGGCAGAGATTGGGACTGAGTTATAATCCTTCATATAAAATAAAATTTCTAAGCCATGAATTTAGAATTTAGTTAAATGATTTCCAAGTCCACTATTGAATATGTGGGCTGGATTCACAATTGTGGACAATCAGGGAAATTCAGAGATAAAAGATGTATTTAAAGATCTATTTATTTATTTTATGTGTATTGTGCCCCTGAGTGTGTACATTGTGGGGAACTGAAAACAGGCCTTTTTTTCATGGACAGCAAGTACTCATAACTTCTGAGACATATGTCTTCAGTGCCAAGAAGTCATATATTTAAAAGTCAAATGTCAAGCCAAAGAATTAAGAAATAATGATTTGGTAAATTCTCACTCCATCCATATTGCATGCTTGGAAGAAATAAGTAGCTATTTTTATAGATTACTTGCTTATGACATTATATTTGACTCAGAATAAATGAAAGAACCATCTCAGAAGGAGTCAAATACAGTGATTAGGCTATATAACATATGTGGAAGGGTCATTTTTCTAATGATATATATTTCTGTGAATTTTAGGAAATTTATGCAAGGAGAAAAAATGACTGCCCCATGCTGAAAGCTGCCATGAGGGTGCTAGTGGATGCCAAGTGGCTCAGAGGAAAAATGAAAATATATATTCAGGAACTCAGAGTTTGGAAATGATTTCTTCCTTCCAAAGGTGACTCTCCTGTGGCTAATGTCATGGGCACAAAGGACAGAACATTTCTATACATAGAATTGTTCTTGAGGGTTTAAGACATAGCCAAATCTGGCCTGCTTAGAATTAAATGTTCTTTGAACCAATATAATGGGGATTTGGGATTTTGAAATTTATTTTTATGTATCTGTGTTTCATATATATTGCTGTGCTTGTGGAGGCCAGAAGAAGACATGGGATCTCACAGATTGTTGTTAACTGCCCTGCTGGAACCTGGGTCATCTGAAAGAGCAAATGTGCTCTTAATCATGAGCCACATTTCCCATCCACAGTAATTTATATTTTATGACTGCCACATCAGTGTCTATTAACTGGGAAACAGGTGACTCATTATACAAAAACCACAGATCCATGGAGGAAGAAGAACTGTACAATCTACTTGAAAAAGCATGTATAGGTGAATATTCTTCTTCCCCACTTGGGTTTGCAATAAAGAAAACTGTTGGAGAACAAACGGAAACGCTTAGCTGCAAACTTCACCTAAGGAAACCGTCCTCTTGCTGTGATAACAGAAAGGAAGGTACAAAATTTTAACCCATTTCCTACTTGCAGCAACTAAAAGCACTGCTGGAGAAGGAAGGATTTTAGAAAGAAATCTTTTTGTGAGAAATAATAACAATAATAATAAACTAAAAGGATTAGCAGCAATAATAAAACAAGGAAACATTGGGCAAAGGAGGAATTGTAAAAGTACTGATCAGTAACAGGCAAATAAACTCTATCTTAAAAATATTGCTGGTAAATTGAGGTAATGTGGGGAGAAGCATTTCAGCAGGAATAATAAAGACAAGCACAGGTCTCAGTATATAGCATATCCAGAAATTAGAGGTCATGGGCTAGAAAAGGGAAATCACCTGAGAGAAGCTCAAGACACAGGCACCCCAAGGTTCTATGAGATTTTTACTGTTCATGAAGTTTCTTTCATAACACTTTGTTCCCAGATTTTTAGGGAGCTCTCTCATAATTTCTACCTTCTACTTCTTTTGCAAGTCTGAAATTGTTTAGTTGTTACTCATTAGATGGCAAAGGAGAAGGACTAACTCTCTTTTTTCTTGCCATCATCGACCCTAGCCGCGAAAAAGCACATGAAGGATTTTGATAAATTGTCTACTAAATAAATCAGTTGGGCATATGAATCAATCACTGTAAATATCATGAGTGGATATATCCTAATCAAGCCTCCATAGTTGTTATGGGGATCTGAGATAATTCATACAAAAGAAAATATTAAAACACACAATGGAGTTAAATATTTTGTTACTCTCCCTCATCTTTACTTTTTTTTTGGGGGGGGGGCAGGGTTTCTCCATGTAGGTTTGGTATCTCTCCTGGATCTTGCTCTGTAGACCATACTGGCCTCAAAACACCTGGCTCTGCTTCCTGAGTGCTGGGATTAAAGGTGTGTACCACCGCCGACGAATTTTTTTTTTTTTACTCTTTTTTTGTTTGTTTGTTTTTTCCACTATCCATCATCGTTAATGTTTAGTTATCTTTATTAGATAAGAACTTGCATTGCAAACAAAAAACTAAAGAGAACATAAAACAATATGAATGACATAACTCCAACTGGAATTCTCAGGAGAGCAATCATTATCTGTTCTCCAAAGCTGTTGGAATTTGTAAAAATTTTCGGTCTAAATCAACAGTTTGACAAATGAAAATCTCTGAGTTATTTAGGAGCAGTGTGCTCTGGGCTTGGTATGTTGGCCCCTACTTTTAGTCCCAGCACTCAAGAGGCACTGTCAGGCAGGTTTATTTAAGTCCAAGGCCAGTCTGTTCTACATTGTGAGATCTTATTTTTTTTAATTTTTAATTTTTATTTTTTGCCAAATGCCATTTATTGAAGGAGGGAGGAGGTCTTAAATGCAGGCTTACAGCACAATGTGAGAATCCCAGAGGGCAGAAGTTTGCTACCGATGTTTTACAATCTTGCATCTAAACTGTTAAGGCCCATTAAGCAGGATACACAGACAAGGAACTTCCCTTAAGCATTTAGGAGGGTGGAACCCGGCAGGGAATTAGCATAGGGAGGATATCAAGGTCAAGGTCAACAAAGCAATGCAACAGTTACTCAAAAAGGAGGCCAGGGACCTACAGGTCCCCCTTTTACTAGACAATGAGCTTCTGACTTAGGTTGCATGGGACATCACCTTACCTGTCATGAAGATGCCTGCCCAGGCCACATAGGCGCTGTGTCTTAGGTTGGTGAGCTCCCCCCAGGAATTACCCATCTCTCAGTACTCATTATCATACAGGCTTAATCATGTGTGAGCTGCAGAGTTAACTGTTGCCAAAGATCTCAAAGAGGTGCTGGGCTTGCTTGTTTGACACAGAAAAGACCAACAGAAGTCCTAAACCACCCATAGCCAGTAGGCTAAAGGCAACTGAGCCATTCCCTTCCTTAATGAGCTTATTGCAAATTGGAGTCCTTGTAAGATGGTATCCCAAAAGCAAATGGATCTTGAGTTTATAAATTTATAGTTTTCAAAGCCAATCGAACTGTATATAACTATTGAATTAAATTTATCATGCCCAATAGAATGAAAAAATAATTAACTGTGGTAGCTACTTTTGCTGCCAGGGTCTCCACTGTGCTAGCTGTAGTAACCAATTATGAGATAGTAATTCCAGAAACAGTAGTAATGGTGGCCACCACTGCTATAACAGCAACAACAGCAGCAGCAATATCAAATACTCTTCTGAAGGTCTTCAAGCTGGTGTAGTACCTACTTTTCAGGAGTGGCTCTATGCAACATTTATTGGCCTCCTGAAATTCACTTAGCCCCATTTGAAGATACCTTGAGCCTGAATGTAGCCATTATGAGAGCATTAGTTATGCTCCTTGTGAGCTGCCTGTTTTTTCTTTATGGTTCTGTTGCTAGAGTTTTCCGCCTTGCCCACAGTCAGGACAAATCTTTGTCACCCGCCAGTCCCACAGCCGCTCAGACCCAACCAAGTAAACACAGAGACTTATATTGCTTACAAACTGTATGGCCGTGGCAGGCTTCTTGCTAACTGTGCTTATAGCTTAAATTAGTCCATTTCCATAAATCTATACCTTGCCACGTGGCTGGTGGCTTACCGGCATCTTCACATGCTGCTGGTCATGGCGGCATCTGGCAGTCAGTCCTTCTGCCTTCCTGTCCTTTTATTTCTCCTCTCTGTTAGTCCCGCCTATCCTTCCTGCCTAGCCACAGCTGATCAGGTTTTATTTATTGATCAATCAGAACAACTTGACATACAGATCATCCCCCAGCACAGCCAAGTGCAGACCATCTCAGACACCTGCACTCAGGCCCATGGTCCTAATCATCCTCTATGCGGACCTGCTGGGTAACGCCACAAAGAACCCAAGAAGGGCTCCCACAGGACATACAGAACATCCCACAGCATGGTTCTTAGTTGTTCTTTTGCAGAGCTACCTATGGTGGTATTTATTTGTACTGAAATGTGATTTTAATTGTTTGTTAATAAATAAAGTTGCCCGGGGGTCAGAGCTATTAAAGCCATAGCAAGAGTGTGGCAGTGGTGGTGCATGCCTTAATCCCAGCACTTGGTAGACAGAGCTAGGTAGATCTCTGTGTGTTCAAGGATACAGCCAGCATTGGAGACACATGCATTTAGTCTCAATACCATAGAAGACCTGGGAGTCTCTACAGACAGGCAGTGATGAGGCAGTCATGTGTTTGGGTTTACAACCAATGAGAAGGTAGAACAGAAAGACTATATAAAGACAAACACACAGGAAGTAGGTCTCTTTCGGAGATGTCTCTTGGCTTAAAAGGCTAGCTGCAGGGTAAGGCTCTTAGCTCTGATCTCTTGGCTTTCTTCTTTGCATTGGTTCTGTGTTTCTTATTTAATAAGATGGTTGGTATCATCTACAGCTTCCAGCTTAAGTCGTACTGGGGATCAAGAAAAATGGGCCTTGGCGGTTCTTGTTCCTGGAGTTGTATCTACACCAGTAGATGCCCACATGCTCCAGACAAGATCTTATTTTTAAAAAAGAAAAAAACTAAAAGAACGAAATAACAATAAAACAACAACAATAACTGTTTAAATTTATAAAATACGGAAAAATATTATACTTTTTATTTTATGATTTAATTTAATCTTACATATCAGCCATGAATTCCCCTGACCTACCCTGGCCTCTTCCCAGCCCACCCCCCATTTTCATCTCCTCCAGTGTAAGGACTCCCCTTACACTGAGGATTCAGCTCAGCCTGGTAGATTCAGTCCAGGCAGGTCCAGTCCCCTCCTTCCTTCACCTAGGCTGAGAAAAGTATTCCTTCATAGACGCCAGGTTCTAAGCAGCCAGCTCATGCACTAAGGACAGGTCCCAGTCCCACTGCCTGGATGCCTCCCAAACAGATCAAGCTAATCAACTGTCTCACTTATCCAGAGGGCCTGATCCAGTTCTGGACTCCTCAGCTATTGGTTCATAGTTCATGTGTTTCCAGTAGTTTAGCTATTTGTTCCTGTGCTTTTTCCAATCTTGGTCTCAACAATTCTCACTAATACAATCTCTCCTCTTTCTTGCTGATTGGATTCCTGGAGCTGCACCTGAGGCCTGGCCGTGTGTTTCTGCAACCACTTCCAATCTCATTGGATGAGATTTCTAGAATGACAGTTAGGGTGTTTGGCCATCCTATCACCAGAGTAGGTCAGTTCAGGCTTTCTCTTGACCATGGCCAGTAGTCTATTGTAGAGGTATCTTTGTGGATTTCTGGGGACCTCTCTAGCACTTTATTTATCATGGTCTCTTTTTCCTTTTTTTCCCTCTCTGTTCTTGATCCAGCTGGGATCTCCCACTACCCTAAGCTCTCTTTCCCTCGACCCTTACTCTTCATTATCCCCCCTCACATCCAGTTTGCTCATGTAGATCTCATCTAATTCTTTGTTGTTGTGTGATCCCTGTGTCTCTCTTAGGGTCCTCTTTTCTAGGTAGCCTCCCTGGAGTTGTGAGTAGCAGTCTAGTTATCCTTTGTTTTACATCTAGTACCCACCTATGAGTGGTTTGTCTTTCTGGGTCTGGGTTACCTCACTCAGGATGATTTTTTCTAGATCCATCCATTTGCCTGCAAACTTCATGATGTCATTGTTTTTCTCTGCTGAGTAGTATTCCATTGTGTATATGTACCACATTTTATTTATCCATTTTTCAGTTGAAGGATATCTACACTGTTTCCAGGTTCTGGCTATTACAAACAATACTGCTCTGAACATAGCTGATCATGTGCCCTTGTGGTATAATTGAGCATTCCTTGGGTATATGCTCAAGAGTGGTATAGCTGGGTCTTGGGGGGGATTGATTCCCAATTTTCTAACAAGTGCCATATTGATTTCCAAAGTGGCTGTACAAGCTTGCATTGCTACCAACAGTGGAGGAGTGTTCCCCTTGCTCCACATCCTCTCCAGCATAAAGTGTCTTCAGTGTTTTTGACCTTAGCCATCTGACAGGTGTAAGGTGGTATCTCAGAGTTGTTTGGTTTGCATTTCCCTGATGATTAAGGACGTTGAGCAATTCCTTAAATGTCTTTCAGCCATTTGAGCTTCCTCTATTGAGAATTCTCTCTTTAGCTCTATAGCCTATTTCTTAATTGGACTGTTCAGCATT
The DNA here is from genome assembly GCF_004664715.2 of Peromyscus leucopus. NCBI lineage: Eukaryota > Metazoa > Chordata > Mammalia > Rodentia > Cricetidae > Peromyscus > Peromyscus leucopus. The sequence goes on from NC_051065.1 coordinate 91,136,495, forward strand.
TTGATGTCATTTTGATATCAAGAACTTCTTGAGTTCTTTATATATTCTGGATATCAGCCCTCTGTCAGATGTGGTGTTCGTGAAGATCTTTTCCCATTTTGTAGGCTGTCGCTTTGTCTTGTTGACTGTGTCCTTTGCTCTACAAAAGCTTCTCAGTTTCAAGAGGTCCCATTGATTGTTTGTTTCTCTCAGTGTCTATGCTACTGGTGTTATATTTAGGAAGTGATTTCCTGTGCCAATACATTCAAGACTACTTCCTACTTTCTCTTCTTTCAGGTTCAGAGTAGATGGATTTATGTTGAGGTCTTTGACCCACTTGGACTTAAGTTTTGTGCAGGATGACAGATATGGATCTATTTGCAGTCTTCTACATATTGACATCCTGCTATGCCAGCACCATTTGTTGAAGATGCATTCTTTTTTCCATTTTACTGTTTTGGCTTCTTTGTCAAAAATTATATGTTCATAGGTGTGCAGATTAATGTCAGGGCCTTCAGTTCGGTTCCATTGGTCTACTGGTCGGTTTTTTATGGCAGTACCAAGCTGTTTTATTATGGTAGCTCTATAGTAGAGCTTGAGGTTAGGAATCATGATGCCTCCAGAGGCTGTTATATTGTACAGGATTCTTTTGGCTATCCTGGATTTTTTGTTTTTCCATATGAAATTGAGAATTGTTCTTTCTAGATATGTGAGAAATCAGGAATACAGGGAACATACCTAAACATAATAAAGGCAATTTACAGCAAGCCAATATCCAACATCAAATTAAAGGGAGAAAAACTCAAAGAGATTCCACTAAAATCAGAAACAAGGCAAGGCTGTCTGCTCTCCCCATACTTATTCAATATAGTACTTGAAGTTCTAGCTAGAGCAGTAAGACAGCATAAGGAGATTAAGGGGATAGAAATTGGAAAGGAAAAAGTCAAACTTTAGCTATTTGCAGATGACATGATAGTAAACATGAGTGACCCCAAAAATTCAACCAAGGAACTCATACAGAGCTTATAAACACCTTCAGCAACATAGAAGAATACAAGATTAACTCAAAAAAATTAATAGCTCTCCTATATATAATTGACAAACAGGCTGAGAAGGAAATCAGAGATCCATCACCCTTTACAATAGCCACATAATATATTCTGATTGTAGTTTCTCTTCATCCATATCCCCGCTCTCCCTACCCCTCCTCTCATCCATATCTAATCTTTTTCTGTCTATTATTAGAAAATAACAGGCTTCTGTGGAATGATAATAATAAAATAAAACCAAAGCTCACATATTAGAATTGAAAACACACATGAAACAAAATAACAAAAACAAAAAATTTTTTAAAAAAAGGAAAAGAACCAAGAGAAGGGAGAAGGCACAAGAAATAGAATACCATTCATTCAAACACTCAGGAATCTTATAAAAACAGAAGACTAGAAATCATAATATATACTATATACTCAAAGTATATGTAGGGTAAAAGGAGAATACACACACACACACACACACACACACACACACACACATATATATATATATATATATATATATATATATATATATATTTGATAAAATTAAAAGAAAGGAGAAATCCCAACAGGATGTTGTGGGACAAGGAAAATCCACAGATGACATTAAATTCACTTTCTGTTGGCCATTTTCTTCTGAGTATGTAGCCTTCTCTTAACAGTAGTTTATTTCCCCAGCGAGAATTCCTTGGAGGAAAATAATTTTGTTTTCAAGTAGTTATCAATTGGAAATAGCCTCTGAGTTAGTCATCGAGGCATGTGTCCATTGATTCAGCTCAAGAACCCCAACTGACAAGGCTCAGTACAAACCATGTACATGGTGCCTCAACCTCTGTGAGTTCAGATGCGCATCTGTCATATTGACTTATGAGGCATTGCTTACTTGGTGCCCTCCATCCTGGCTCTTACACTCTTTCCACTTCCTCTTCTGCCAAGTTTCCTGAGCTGCAAGGGGAGGGATTTGATAGAGATATCCTATTTAGAGCTGAATGCTTCAAGGTCTCTCAATATCTGTATATAGTCTGGCTTTGGATCTCCAAATTTGTTCCCATCAGCTGTAGGAGGAAGCTTCTCTGATGATGGTTGAACAAGGCACTGATCTGTGAGTATAGCAAATTTTCATTTTATTGGTATATTTTTGTTAGCTTTATAGAACAGTAGTGTTTGGTTTTACCCTAGGTCAATGGGCTATGTAATCTAAGGTTCTTGGTCACCAAAACAGTGTTAGGTATGGGATTCTATTTTGTAGAGTATGTTTTTAATCAAATTAGATATTGTTTGGTTGTTCTCACAAAGATCGTAATATTATTGCACTAGCATATGTTGTAGGCAGGACACCTATGTAGATCAAATGGTTTTTTATTGGGTTGGTGTTTATGTTTCTCCTTTGATTGCATGCAAATTACTTTCCTGTATCAAATATTCAGATTGTAGTCATTTAAGTTTTTTTTTTTTTTCCTGCTTCTGGACTAAATGTTCCTAAATTCAACTCATCAATATTGTCACTTGAAAATTCTGATCTTATTTGATATTCTTATCTTCATCTTCTTAAATTTTTTCATTAGAAAAACAAATATAGATGTATAGATATGGATGTGAAGTAGACATTCTCTCAAACTGATATTCTTATTCTCTCAGTATATCTGTAGTCATTTTTATAATGTCTACAAATAAATCCTTCTCTTCATTTGATTAGCCATTTTTAGGTTGGGATTGGTCAAGGAGTATTGAAATAAAAAAAAAAGCAGACAGTAATATTTGGTTTAGTATGCAGTAGTATCCAGAATCAGTAATCAGAACTAGTGAAGGGTGCAGTGTCACCAAAGAAGTGGAAATGGTGAGCACCTGGCACAAGGTACTTTGGGTTTGTGGGATGAATAGGGGGACTTTTGGGGATAGAAGATTCCACCCGCAGGCCATGTCCCCTGGTGTTTCAAAGTGGTATACATAACTCAAAGAGGTATTTCGAACTGCTGATCAGAAGAGTCAGGAACCTAACTGTCCACAGGTGTTGTTAGTGAAATGGACTTTGCTGTCTAGAACCATTACTTCTGAGGATTTTAGGTCATTAACCTTTCATCCAATCTATGTGTGTGCTGTATTACCTCTTGCCAACTCATTTGGTATGCATAATTCAGCAGATGCCTATAACTCATATGCTATATGACAAGAAGAGGGTAGACTTGAAAATAGATAGTTTTCTCTATTATCTAGAGGGCCATAACAGAGAGGAGAAATGATCATAAATCCAGGCTTGCATTTTCATCACCCTATTTTGTAATGGTATGTTGCTGTTTTTAACTGTAAACCTATCTTATCAATCCTTTTTTGCAAAAATCCAAGTTTAATATTTTTTTCTTTTCCCTGAATGTCTCTTTCATTGTTGCCTTTAGTAGTGAGCCACATGTTTTTGTTTTCTATTTGTTTTAAAGGAACAAATTGAGCTGTTTCCCATGTCCTCATCATTGTTCTAGTTAGTGTATGACAAAATGCCTATAGGTATGAGTTTTTATTTCCAATTACTTTATCATTTGTTCTTAAGAGCAGAGTCTGCATCTTATTCCATCTAGAAATAATCTACCCGTCATCAATTTATCTCTAACACCTTTATATCCATCCATCCTCTATTTCTAATAGAAGCCAAGGCATGAGATTTATGATAGCTGTTCAAAACTTAGCTGCCAAAGAATGAAGTAATGCTAAACTAGTTGCATAAACAAAGGAGAAGACAGGCCATCAGAGAGTGCTCCTGACAATGGCTACTCCAAAAGTGGCCATTGACTGATATCCATGTCATAAAGAAGTTTTGTGAACAAAAGACTTTTTGATCCAGCTGGATCTCCCACTCCCACAAGCTCTCTTTCCCTCGACCCTCGCCCTTCATTACTCCCACTCATGTCCAGGTTGTTCATGTAGATCTCAGGCATTTCTCTGACATTGGGCGATCCTCGTGTCTTTCTTGGGGTCCTGTTTTCCAGGTAGCCTCCCTGGTGATGTGAGTAGCAAAGAATAGGACACCATGGTAAATGAAGACCACATGAGAAAAGGAAGAAACAAAGTGCTAGAGAGGCCCACAGAAATCCACAAAGGTACCCCCGCAATAGACTGCTGGCAATGGTCGAGAGACAGCCAGAACTGACCTACTCTGGTGATGGGATGGCCAAACACCCTAATAGTTGGGCCAGAAACCCCATCCAAGGACTGAGGAATCTGGATGCAGTGATCTATGGCTAGGCCCCGGGTGGAGCTCTGGAAGTCTAATTAGCGAGTAAGAGGGGGGTTTATATGAGCGAGAATTGTTGAAACCAAGGTTGGATAAAGCACAGAGACAAATAGCCAAACAAATGGAAACACATGAACTATGAACCAAGGGCTGAGGGGCCCCCAACTGGATCAGGCCCTCTGAATAGGTGAGACAGTTGATTGGCTTGATCTGTTTGGGAGGCATCTAGGCAGTGGTACCAGGTCCTGTGCTCATTGCATGAGTTGGCTGTTTGAAACCTGGGGCTTATGTAGGGACACTTAGCTCAGTCTGGGAGGAGGGGACTGGACCTGCCTGGACTGAGTCTACCAGGTTGTTCTCAGTCCTCAGGGGAGGCTTTGCCCTGGAGTAGGTGGGAATGGGAGGTGGGCTGGGGGGAAGGGGAGGGGGGCAGAAGGGGGAAGAACAAGGGAATCTGTGGCTGATATGTAGAACTGAATAGTATTGTAAAAAAAGGAAAAAAAACAAAAAGACTTTTTGAACTGGCATAATTATTGACTCCTGATCTTCATTTATATGAAATTCCTAAGTGTTTTGAGTACATACCAAATTCTGAGTGTTTTAAGGCCCATGATTCTATTCAGAAGACATACCATGGATTTCTAACAGGGCTTGCAGGAATTCTTCATGGGTAATGTTGCCTTTAAAGTGGGATAGTAGGTGAGAGAGGCATAAATGGAAGAGATAAAAAGAGCATCGAATGTCCCAGGGCTCCTCCTCTCCCCAAAGCTAGTAATGTGTGGAAAATTAAAACGAAAAAAATCTCTTAGTGTATCTAGTATAGTCTTGAAGAATGCTTAATTATGGATTTTTTTTACCAGGTATGTTATGTTTAATAATACATTTTATAATCATTCATGGGACTTTACAAATGCATACTATATGCATACTATACTTGGTAATCATAGATGCTTTAACTAAAGAGACTTTATCCAAGATGAAGGCTCATGGGCTTTCAGATACACAGCCCATTGAGTAAAGAACCATTGGCCTACTGAATCAAGTGTATTAATTATACTCAATGGCATTCTAAAGTCGCTGAATTAGTAACATGCCATTTACTGTGTAATGTTCCGCACATCTCATTTTCTCTCAAATACAATTTTTTTCTTTCTTAAACTTTTAAAATTGGAGTGAGACCTGACCCAATAGACAGTATATTTTCTCTTTTTATTAGAATTATTAAAAATAATATTTTTATCAAGTCTTTGAGAATTTTATACAATGTACTTGGAATAAACTCACTCCACTCCCAGACTCTACTCCCTGAGTTTCTCTCATCCTCATCCTCTCTAGCCTCTCATCCCTTCTAACTACATTAGAATTTTCTTTCTTTTTCTCCCCCATTGATTCTGTTCATCATTCCAAACTACTCCTGGGAGTGGGCCCTGCCCTGGCGCGTATTTGACTTACCAGGAAGTTATTGCTTTAAGGAAAACTGACTCTCTCCCACAAGCTATCAAATGTCAATATGTCCTCAGATAGTGGTGGGATTTTCTTTCTGCCTTCCACCCTCTATGTAGGATGTTGTATGGCTTGAGCTAGTACATACTGTTACAACTGCTGTGAGTTCATATATGCATCTGCCCTGTTGAATCTGGACAAAAACTGTTTCCTGATGTTTTCCCTCAGTTTGGGTTCTTACACTCTTCCTGTCCCATCTTCCATGAAGATCCATGAGCCTCGAGAGGAAGGTATGATATATATATGACCTATTTTGGGCTGAGCACTCCGTGTTCTTTTATTCTTTGCACACTGATCAGTAGAGGATTTCCTTGTTAACTGTTGCCATCTCCTGCAAGGGGAAGATCCTCTGATAAGATACTATACATATATATATATATATATATATATATATATATATACATATATGTGTGTGTGTGTGTGTGTGTGTGTGCCTATATGTGTGTGCATGTATGTGTGTGCCTATATATGTGTGTATGTATGTGTATGTATGTATGTATGTATGTATGTATTGTGTACTCATGTGTCCAAGTAGCTAAAGAATCCAGATCTGATGGTGCTGGAGTTACAGGCAATTGAGAGCTGCCCAACCATGCTGGGAACTAAACTTGGATACTTATGGTGGGGTCTCAGTGGCCTTCACAGCCAACAGAGTCATAAGCTACCTGAGGCAAGAAGGCAGGTTGTCTCAACAGGACTCGGTAGCCAGCACTGGTTTAAACTACTAGAGTCTGACACTGAGTGGCTTGTTTTAGACATATTTCCCCACAGCAAAATTAAGTGAATACTATTCTGGTTATAATAAATTTAATTTCACATGCATAACAAAGCATGTATGAATCTCTTTGAGGAATAAAGTCAGCTAAATATAGATCAGACATGACTATTTCAAAACTCCTGTAAAGTCCATAAGCGTAGGTTCTATAGATTAACTGAGAGAATCAAGCTTATGATAAGCGTCTGCTGGAAGAGTCTATAGCCACACAGTTAGTGCAAAGATCATGAGGCTAAAAAGCACTTCTGCTCAAGCCTTCTGGGAAATTAACAAGTGTTGCGTTCCTTCTCTTGATGGAACAACCCTGTGGAGTTAACATTCTAGGTTCTTCTATTTTATGTCTGTAACACAGAGACCTCTGTTCCCCTTGCAGGTCCTCTGTGATAATAGCAAGTACTCTTAACTGCTGGGTCATCTCTGGAGTTATATAATACTCTTTTTTGACACCTAGTGTACTATGTAATAAAAACCTCAATAATACAAAGTGAACAATTAAACAAATCAGCAGCTTCAGGAGAAGGAAAGAGATTGAGAAATGGAGTAGAGAGGGAGGACAGGAAGAAGGAAGAAATGAAGGGATGGACAGAGGGAAGGAGGGGACAAGGGGTAGAAAGAAAAGGAGGGACAGAGGGAACAGGATGGAGAAAGGCCGGGAAAGACTTAGGGTTAGTGAATGGAAACAAGAAAAAAAAGAGAGAGAGAAAATATGGGAAGATGATTAACATTCTTAAGAGAGGGAATAGAAATGGAGGACAGATATGACTAAGAGATGGGGCACAATGAAACAAAGGAAGAGAACAGGCAGAGGAAAATTGAAAAAAATGACAACTCTCAGCAAATGATAATGATTTCCTTCTTGTGCTGGAGTTTAATCCACAAGAGGAAAGCTTTGTGTTTCCACCACTTGAGATTTGCATCCTTTAACTTTACAAATAGAAGTGACAGATTTTCCATCAACCCCCTTCATATTACTGTTTCAGGAGGGATCAACAATGGTGAGAATGGGAAGTTAGTGGATTGGCAGTCCACAACATAAGGTAGAAAGTTTTAACTAATGAAGTCCTATGAGTCCCAGATGAGCTGTTCTGAAGGTGAGAGCGTCACAGAAATGAGGATTTGAGGGAGAATCTGCTTAAGGGGAACCTGGAGATTTCCCCATATGTCTGCTGTAGCAGCCATCTAGGTGATGTTCTGGCAGCTAGCTTTTCAGGATTTGCATTTAGCTTCATTCAGATTGGTGAAAATTGAAAATAAGAAGAAGATCAGCACACAATGAAGATTCACATATCAACCCTCCCCTTGTTTTTCCAGTGGTTTTAATTAAATACCTAAAGTTGTCACCTATGCTCTATGAACAATAAACAACACCCTCAGCTCATGTATTTGGACACTTGGCTCCCACTTGGCAGTGCACTTTTGGGGAGGTTATTGGCCGGTTTGTTAGCAGGTGGGTAGAGGAAGTACATCACTGGGGGCCATCTTTGAGAGTTTATAACATGAGCCTACTTTCAGGTGTCCATAAACCAAATACTTTCAATGTCCATAAACCAAAAGAAATTCTTTCTTCCACACTTGCTGTTTCATCATTGAGTCCTCTCACAACAACAAAAAAAATAAGTAAAAGATCACCTCACATATATTCATGAATTAACACAAAAAATCACACAAACACAAACATATAAACACATGTACACACAAGTACATAGGCAATACCTCATGGCCTTTGTTAGCTTCACAACTAGGCCTAGATGATGAAACCAATAATTCAGATAACCTTTCTAACTGTATCAAATGGTTTTCCAGCTATTAATAAATGAGTCTCGGTTTTGTAGAGTTATAACAATAATCTGAAACTTTTTTAGAACTGATTTTATTCCTTTTGGATTCTGTTTTCAGTAATAGTTAACAGAAGTATTATGCTTTAGCTGAAAAGGCAGTGTGTCAGGATGTAATTGATACTGCACAATTTTCTGCTTTCTATGAGAATAACATTAATATTTGTAACAGCAAGAAAAACAAAATCCCCCTTTCTGACATTTAATAAAGCCTGGAGGCACATTCTTACTTGGACTAATGGTGTACATTTATTTTTACTTTCATTCTTCATTTACTATATTTTTCTTAAAAATTGTAATGTGATTTCTTTTTCATAATGCACCAAGTCAAATTAGTGTGACCCATTTGTATATAGTAATGGAGCCATCCATTGGAACATTGCTACACTCCAAAGAAAAGTGAACCTCTGAAGACTAGCAGCCGTCAACTGCCAATTGTTCCTCAGCCAGGGGTGGGGATTCCACATAGCCTCCCACTTCCATGATTAAAAGAAAAAAATAACATGAATTTTAGAAAGGGATGTGTTAAGGGAATTTTGCAGAGAGTGAAGAAGTAAATATTATAAAAAATGTATAAATGTATGAAATTCCAAAAGAATGAGTCTAAAATGTACTACACATGGTTAGATTATGAATTATCACAAATAATTAATATAGTCACTAGTGCTTAAGTGGAAATACATGTTAAGAATTAAGTACATAAAACCTGGTATACACATTGATGAGAACATCAATGAGGGAAAATTAATATAAATCACATTAAAAAGGGGAAATTACTATAAATCACATTGAAAATGACGAAAACTGAAGCACAGGATGTGTAAAGCCAGAAGATGAAGCATGAAGTTAACACTGTAAATGAAGATGGATACTTCTAAGGAGAGGGTGGTATCTAGCTCAGACTTAAAACACATTAAATAGAAAAGTATGGAAAGAGAATCCCAGGCATCCCTAGACAGAGAAAGAGCCTGTAAGGAAGTCTGAGACTTACAAGGGAATATAAGGTACTAATAATAAACAATTATTTGAGATTCCTTTTGAAACATCAGATCTTCAAAGCAGATACTGTGAAAGAGCCAGAATCTTGGAGTTGGGTCCACTAGAAACAGACTCTGAGATTTAGCTGAGCATACTGAGAATGTATTAAAAATTACCTTCTCAAACATGATAGAGCTCAGATCCCAGATCACAAAAGAGAAACAATCCAGTTTTATTTTCAGAAAAGACCTGAGGTGACTTCTGAGTGACGGAACAAAAATTTACAGCTCAATTTTCCCACAAGACTTAAGGCAGCTTGGCTCTTACCCTGTAATACCATCAATGGAATTACTTAATCTCTCTTCTGAGAATACACAATTGAAAGCATACTTCTCTTCTGTCAAGTGGGCAAAATTGTTCCAGGATCTTGGAGTCAAATCCAGAAGATAGTGTCATCTGTATGTTAAAACAAGGACCTGGAGAAGCTCTGAAGACACAGAAATGAAGAGGAGAAAAGCTCTGTGATGACAGTTAGGCTATTCATCGATCTGATCACTGGAACTCCTGACAGTTGGATCAATGGCTGTGGAGCCTGTATGGGACTGCACCAGGCCCTCTTCATGGCCTAGTTTGTGTAGCTTGATCTGCTTGGGGGTTCCTCTGGTAGTAGGATCAGAATCCATCCCTGGTGCATGAACAGGCTACTTGGAGTCCACTACCTATGATGGGACACCTCTGTGCAGACTTGAGGCAGGGGGAGGGGCTTGGAATTGCCTCTACTGGATGTCCCTTGCCATGAGAGGCCTTGCTTTCTTATGGGGGGTGGAATGAGAGGTGGGTTGAGAGGGGAAGGCTGGGGGTGGAAGGAGGGAAGAGGAGGATCTTTAATTGGTGTGTAAAATGAATGAAAAAAATTCTTAATTAAAAAAAAAAAAGAAAAGAAATGAAGAGGGCCTGAGAACCTGGGCAATCTGATGAAAACGAGAGCAAAGTTCATTATATGCTGACACAAACCAAAGTTTTTAAATGTGACTGGTTCAAGGTTAAGTAAAAGGAAAAAAATAACACATTGAATCTCTATTATCTCTACTCAGTTATAATTTCTTTCTAAAAGAAAACATGTATTTAAAATGAAATTCAATGATCTGTTGTAAACTTATTGATTGTGCATGATAGATTTTGATGCTCCTAAAGAATCTAGAATCAGTCCAGGCAGTGTTGGTGCAAGTATTTAATCCCAACATTCAAGAGACAAAGTTGGGTAGATCTCTGTGAGTTCAAAGACAGCATGTTCTATAGAGTGAGTTCTAGGACAGCCAGGACTACACAGAAACATCTTGTCTCAATAAACAAATAAAGAAACAAACAAACAAACAAACAAAAGGATCTAGATTCAGAAGATGCCTATCATTCCTACAATATATCTCATACCTCAGACAGGTAGTCTATAGGCCCACCATCTGCTCCAGCAAATGCTAAACTGATCACTTTCCCCCATATTTAGCTTTTCTAAACATCACATAAAATAGAGCCATTATGCTTACAATAATAGTTTAACTATGTAATTTTTTGCATATTTTATAATAGACACTTCTGTGGCATGTGCTGTATGCTGTGAATGTGTTTTCTGTTTGGTTGACAAATAAAAAGCTGATTGGCCAGTAGCCAGGCAGGAAGTATGGGTAGGATAAACAGACAAGGCAATTCTGGGAAGAGGAAAGCTGAGACAGGAGATGCCAATGCAACACCCAGGGAGTAGCATGTAATGGCATACAGGTAAAGCCACGGAACACATGGCAACATATAGATTAACAGAAATAGGCTGAGTTTAAGTGTAAGAGCTAGTCAGTAGTTAGCCTGAGCTAATGGCCAAGCAGTTATAAATAATATTATGCCTCTGTGTGTTCATTGGGTCTGAGTGGCTACAGGAGTGAGGGCCTGCATGAACCGGGTGGCACAAGGAAAACTTCAGCTATAAGAAACAATATACTAGGCAGAAAGAGCAAGAAGAAGAATTAGAGAGAGAGGAGGAGTGGAGAGTGAGAATGAGTGAGTGAGAGAGATAGAGATAGAGATAGATAGATAGAGAGAGGAGAGAGAGAGAGAGAGAGAGAGAGAGAGAGAGAGAGAGAGAGAGAGAGAGAGAGAGAAATAGGAGTGGAGAGTAAGATAGAAAGGAGGAGAGAAGAGAGGATGGGAAGAGAGGAGTAGAGAGGGAATCTGTAAAAGAAGGGAGAATGGAAAGGAGAAAGGAGGAGGGGAGGGAATGGAAATAAAAGAAAAGGAAAGAAAAATGTCTTAGTCCGTGTTCTATTGCTGTGAAGAGACACAATGATCATGACAGCTCTTATAAAAGAAAGCATTTAATTGTGAGTTTCCTGCAATTTCAGAGGCTTTGTCCATTATTGTCCTGGAGGAAAGCATATAGGCAAGCAGACACACGTGGTAGCTGAAGAGTTAACCATCATGCAAATACATACAAAGCCTCAGGGATGCTGTCATGATACTTTAGAACAGAATCATGAGTTGAACCAAAATTTTTTAAGGGAGTGATATTGGACTGAGACTGAAAAATAATTTATTAGAAAGAGGCAGATTATTTCAAATAGATGGACAAGGATGTGGCCTCCAGCAGGAGGGAACATCTTTAATACATGTGAATAGGGAAATGTTGTTGGGCTGAGTTCTGAGATGAAAAGAACAGTTGTTGACAGGCTGTAGAAAAAGCAAGAGCCAGGCCAACCACAATGTTATTAGGCAGAATTAAAGATATACCATCTATTTTTAAGACAAACAAATTCTATCAGTGTGTTTTAAATTGCATGTGTTCAGATAGATTCCCATTATTTACATTAAGTAAGTAAAAAAGTAACTTACTTTTTTACTTACTTAATGTACCTAGTATGCATTTTCTAAGTAAATAAAAGAACATGCTTTTATGTCACCTACCTTAGTCTTACACATTAATACAATGTCAGGGTAATTTTTAAACAAATATTTGTTCACTTATTTATTTGTTTATTGCTTTGTACATACACTAGCAAGTACCACACTGTGCCTATGGAGTTCAGAGGCTAGCTTGCACACTTCAATCCCCTTCTTCCACCATGGTGTGTTCCAGGGACCACATCTCCTTTAGTCAGGATTGGCAGAAAACACTTAACCTGCTTAGTCATCTTTTAGTCTAACATTGTTTTAAAGTTAATGCCTTTAAAATTAATTAAGAAAATGTGTCTCTTGTGAGTGTTTTTGGAAAGTTGAGATTTAACTCAAAGTTTCCAATTCTTCTTCCTTGATTGAAAATAAACATTACCTGTGTATTGGGGCACCATTCATATGCCATCTTGCGTTATTAAAGGGTCAGGTTTGCCCTCCTTCCTCAATTGAGGAATTTCAATGCAGTCATTAATCCAATTTATCAAATGAATGCCTTATAAACTTACCTCACACATCTTTCAGATCTCTGCAATTTTCTTTTAATACTAAAAATACTAAATAAAAAATAGCACTGAATTAACCTGAAATCACATCCTACAGAAAAATTAAAATGGGTATGTTTAAAATTTGATAACTGGGCAATTATGGTCAAGGAAAAAACGGTTTTAAGTATTGAACATCCTGACTCTTTTTCTCCATCCTACATAGGAAGAAAGAGTAGGAGTTTCTTTTGTCCCTAATAAGCTCACTTGGCTGTGCCACTGCCTGCAAGCTGAGGCAAGTTGCTGCCAGAGTTCATTCCTACTTTCCTTGTGCAACACAAGAAGAGTTGGAAATGAGTAAATTGTAGTGACCACTAATTCCTCATTTTCTACTATCCTACTCTTTTTAATTTATTAAGACTTAGAAGTTTGCAACATCTTTGCAATTCAGAAGTATCCAGTGAGAAATGCAAAAGAAAAGGAATGAGAAATGAAGAAAAGGAAGGAAAGGAGGAAGGAAAGAAAGAAGGATGGAAGGAAGAGCCATATCCAAGATGTATTTCTGTTTTATATTAAAAATTTTGTTTGTTCTATATTTTCCAATTTCTGCTTCATCTTAATCTCGCTATAAATTCTCTAATTAGGACTTTATAAAGTTGAATTCACATAATTGCACTTTTATTATTACATCAGTTATAGTTCAGGTATTATTATTGGATATTTTCCTTGTTCACATTTGTTGACAGTTGTGAGGGCTTTTGCCAATTTTCTTTCTAGAGAAAATAATTGCTTATTATTTTCCTTTGAAATAGGCTGACAAGTTTTATTTGTATTCAATGATCACTTTATTCTTAACAATAAATATCAATTGCAAGCATTTTCATGTTGGAAAGACGATATATATTCTGTGCACATGTCCAACATTAGAAGGAAAAAAATAAATAAGATGCTTTCAACTGTTTCAGCTAGTGTTAAGAAGAGGGATTTTATGGCACAAGCATTGGTGTGAACATTAATTGAATGTTATTTTTCTATTTGGGTCATGCTGACAGTATAATAACATTGAGAAAGTTTTATTATTTTCTTCAAAATTGTGTTTAATTATCTTACAAAATTAATAAGTGAAATCTTAATCAATTTTCCTTTACATATAAGAATAATTTCTTTGTGCATATGTGCTACATTTTCATTATCCCTTCATCAGCTGAAGGAAATTATGTTGTTCCCATTTCCTATATATTGTGACTATAACAGCAATAAACATGGATAAACAATTATCTGTGGAGTAGGAGATATAATCCTTGGGCATATGCCAAGGTGTGGGATAGCTGGGTCATGCTGTCTTTGTTCCTACAGCTATGGAAGATAGATTGAAATCTGCTATGATAATCCTTCCAGTAATTTTCTTTTGTCTCAGCATTTACTTAGTATATCTGGAATTATTGTTTGTGGTCCCATACAAGTTTTAGGGTTTAAAAAAATATATATTTTTGAAGAATGTTGTGGGGTTTTAATTGAGATTTTATTGAATCTGTCAATTGCTTTTGGTAGGATGGTAATTTTCTCAATATTAATTAATACCAATTTATGTGCATGAGAGTTCTTTCCATCTTTAAGTGTTTTTACCATTCTATTTCTTCAAAGATAAATACATTTTTCTGAGTAAAGTATCCCAGAGCAAGGAAGACAATCATCTCATACTCTAAGTTGTGGGTCCTACAAGATACTTTATTCTTAACAATAAATATTCAATTGCAAGCATTTTCATGTTGGAAAGACGATATATATTCTGTGCACAAGTCCAACATTGGAAGGAAGAAAATAAATAAGATGCTTTCAACTGGTTCAGCTAGTGTTAAGAAGAGGGATTTTATGGCACAAGAATTGGCGTGAACATTAATGTAATTGTATCTTTACATGTGACAGCTGCAAAAACAGGCAAAGTAAAAAAAAAAATGACCATGTGTAGGAGTCAAGATGAAAGAACACTTGAGAAACAGGCAGGAGGATACAGGTGTTACCAAGCAGGGAATGGAAAAACTGGGGTATGACTTTATCTGAGGAGGAGAAGGGAGGGAAACCTAAGGGAGAGAGAGGGTAAATTGAGGTGGTAGGGATAGATAGCACTAAGGATGCTGAAAAACACTGGGGAAACAGTAATTTATGTTTACTTAATATGTATACACACACATATATATTGAGTTCAATTAAATTTGCTGCTTGGAGTAGTAATAGTTCTCCCCAAATCCATAGAGCATGTAAGAAAATCCCCAATTATCAGATATGGAAAATTCATTTTTTAGTTGTTGGTTGGGGCAGTGCAAGATACTCTAACAATAAAATAGGCTTTCTCTGGGGCCATTGTTTGTCTTCCTGAGCTTAAAAGTGACACCCTGTAACTGAAGACACCAGACACTTTAGACAGTGGGTTTAGAGAAAGTGATCTGAAACTGATTTGGTAGTCTTCTTTTTGAGTTCTAGTTCTTATAAAAATCCAAAGGTGCTTTGCAAGTTGTCAAGGAAGAAAAAACTATAAATGGTCCTACTTAGTTGTAAAGACTAAGAAACAAAACAAAACAACAACATCCACAAAAAACAATGACCATCATGGAAGGGTATTCGCAGTGATATAATACTAACACATATCTTAACAGTGACCAAGAGTTGTGTAAACGAAAAACTGAACTTAAGTTCAGCTTAACAAATGAAAAAAAAAAAAAAGATTGATCCAACTACCTCTGGCTAGTGAAGCCTTAGAACTAGAGGAGATCCAGCTATGGCCACTTTGCTAAGCCAGTATAAATTTTAACTACATTCTCAATCCTTATCCTTCTATCGACAGATCAGTGGAGCTCTCACAGTTTATGAAACATCCTTCTTTGGGTAGTAAGTCTATGACTGGGTAAAATGCTGAGAAAAGGCTGTCGATGACCAATGCAAAATGATACATCTTCAACACAACCTCCAAATCTGTGACTCAGGAACTGTCAGGACAGAGGAGCAGAAAGATTCTAAAAAGCCAGAGTGGCAGAGAGTGTGAAACATATATGTGATGGAGAAGCAGCAGTCATAAAATCTCAACATCAGTTTTGACAACACAGGGCCTGCACAATGACAGCATCAGCTGACATACTGACATGGACTGAGGAAATATCACAATGTCCCACCCCTTGATGGAGAACTACAGACAATTAATGACCGCTGAAAGGGAAATTTAGTCTTATCCAGGGATATTCCCCCCTACTGGTTATCTAATACTAAATTGTCATTTCTAGACACATATATATGGTAACAACACTAAATAACTCAGCAGGTTGTATTTATATATACTCATATGTTTATGTATAACAATACTGTTACTTCTTTATTTTACATCCTAACTACATTTTCTCTCTCTCTCTCCTCTCCTCTTTTTCCCTTTTCCATTCCCCTATACCCTGCTTAATAGACTCCTTCTCTGTTTCTGTTCAAAACAGGGTAGGTCTCTCATGGATATCAACAAAGTAGAGTATACAAAGTTGCTGTATAACAAAGTGCCTCCCCCCCTTATATTAAGGCTAAGAGATCCAGTATGAGAAAGGGTTTCCCAGGAGCCAACCAAAGCCTTAGGGACAGCTGATGATCCCATCGTTAGGAGTCCTACAAGTAAACCAAGCCACACAAGTGTCATATTATAGAGAGAGGGTCTAGGTTGGTCATATGCAGGCTCCCTGGTTGTTGGTTCAGACTCTAAGTTCCTATGAGCCACGTTAATTGTCTCTGTGGGTTTTCTTGTGATTTTCTTGACCCCTCCAACTTCTACAACCCTTTCTTCCACTCTTCAGCAGAATTCCCTGAGCTCAGGCTAATATTTGTCTGTGGGTCTCTGCATCTGTTTCTACCAGTTACTGGATGAGGGCTCTCTGATGACAAATGGGGTAGTCACTAATCTGATCACAGGAGAGGGACAGTTCAGGATATGTATCCACTACTGTTAGAAGTCTTAGCTGGGGTCAGCATTGCAAATTCCTGGAAGTTTTCCTTGCATGATGATACTACCTGATCCTGAAATGCCACCCCTCCCCTTTCAGTCATCTCTTTCTGTACTTCCTTGCTCTAACCAGATCCCTCACATTCCATTGTCACCAACCCAAAGTTCATCCAGGAGATCTCTTTTATTTCCTCTTCCAAGGGAGATCCATGCAAGCCCCTTGGACCCTCTTGTTACATAGCCTCTCTAGATCTGTGAACTGTGGCATGGTTATCTTTATTCTACAGCTAATATCCACTTAGGAAGGAGTACCTACTGCGTTTATCTTTCTGGGTCTTGGTTACCTAACTCAGGATGATTTTCTTCTACTTCTAGCCATTTGCCTTCAAATTTCCTAATGTCAATGTTTTTAACAGCTGAGTAATATTCCATTGTGCAAACAGACTAATTTTTTTGATCCATTCTTTGGTTGAGGGGCATCTAGGTTGTTTCCAGGTCCTGGCTATTATGAATTATGCTGGGATAAACATAGTTGAGCAAGTTTCCTTGTGGTATGATTGCGCACCCTTTGGGCATATGCCCAATATTGGTATATCTGGGTCTTGAGGATTAGTGAAGATCTTTTCCCATTCTGTAGGATGCAATTTTGCCTATTGACAATGACTTTTTCCTTACAGAAGTTTTTCAGTTTCATGGGGTCCTATTTATTAATTGTCAATCTTAGTGTCTGTACTACTGGTATTCTCTTCAGGAAGTTGTCTCCTGTACCAAGGAATAAGACAAGGCTGTCTACCCTCTCTATATCTATTTTATATAGTACTCAAAGTTCTAGCTAGAGTGATAAGACAAAAAAGGAGATCAAGGAAATTGGAAAAGAAGACACAGCATTGCTAATTGCAGATGACATGACAGTATATGTGACCCCCAAACTTATACCACAGAATGTTTACAGCTGATAAACACCTTTAGTGAAGTGGCTGGATATAAAATTAACTAAAAAAAATGTGTGGCTCTCTTATATGCAAATGATAAAAGTGGAAAAGAAATCAGAAAAGCCAGGCAGTGGTGGTGAATGCCCTCAATCCCAGTACTGGGGAGGCAGAGCCAGGCAGATCTCTATGAGTTCAAGGTCAGCCTGGTCTACAGAGTGAGATCTAGGACAGTCATCAAAACTACACAGAGAAACTGTCTAGAAAAAAACAAAAAAAGAAAAAAGAAAAAAAAAGAAATCAGAGAAGCAATACCTTTCACAATAGTCACAAATATTATAAAATATCTCAGGATAACCCTAACCATGCAAGTGAAATACCTGTATGACAAGAACTTCAAATCCTTGAAGAAAGAAATTGGGGAATGTATCAGAAGATGAAAATATCTCCCAAGCTCATGGATCTGTAGGATTAGCACAGTAAAAATGGCCATCTTACCAACAGCAAGCTACAGATTGAACACAATCCTCATCAAAATTCCAACACAATTATTTCCAGACTTTAGAAGAATAATTCTCAATTTCAAAAAGAAATAGCTAAAACAATCCTGCACAATAAAAGAACTCCCAGAGGTATCACCATCCCTGATCTCTAGCTCTGCTATAGAGCTACAGTAATAAAAACAGCATGCTTATTGGCATAAAAACACACAGGTGGATCAATGGAATTGAATCAAAGACCCAGACATAAATCCACATACCTATGGACACCTGATTTTTTTTTACAAAGAAGTCAAAATTGTACAATGGGGAAAAAAGCATCTTCAATAAATACCTGGATGTAGGAATGTAGAAAAATGCAAAGATCTATGTCTATCACCCTACACAAAACTCAAGCCCAAATGGATCAAAGACCTCAACATAGATGCAGCTACATGAACCTGATATAAGTGAAAGCAGGAAATAACAATATTTTATACAGAAGAGGTCATAAATTTGAGAGGGTGTGGATGACACAGAATGAGTTAGAGATTGAAAAAGAGAGGAATAAATAATTAAAAATAGTAATATATGAAGTTCTCAGATGAGTTGTTTAATATGAGCTAAAGCTTCAACTTTAATAAACTGCTAAATATGTATAGGAGATGTCAGTCTTTGTACTAAGCAACTCTACTTATATTCTCTGGGTTTCTACAAGGGTTAAAAATTGTGTCGTGAAAGAATAATAATACAATAAGCTCTGTTACATATGTTTAGGTAGATTTGTACAATCACATTATTACAGTCAGTGAGTGGAATGAATCTTTTAAAGTTATTTGTTATATCTAATTTTAAGAATACATTTTTCTATAAATTGCCTTTATTATGTTTAGGTGTGTTCCTTGTATTATTAATCTCTCCAAGACTTTTTATCATGAAGGGGTGTTGGATTTTGTCAAAGGATTTTTCAGCATCTAATGGGATGATCATGTGTTTTTGTTTATTTTATTTTGTTTACATGATGGACTACATTGATAGATTGTCATATGTTGATCATGGTGGATAATTTTTGATGTGTTTTTAATTTAGTTTTGCCAGTATTTTATTGAATATTTTTGCATCGATGTTAGTGATCGAGATTGGTCTGAGATTCTCTTTTGTTATTGCATTTTTGTGTGGTTTGGTACTGTAGGGTAACTGTAGCCTCATAGAAAGAGTTTGGCAACCTTCCTGCTATCAAATTAAAATGAGAGAAACTCAAAGTGATTCCACTAAAATCAGGAACAAGACAGGGCTGTCCACTGTCCCCATATCTATTCAATATAGTACTCAAAGTTCTAGCTAGAGCAATACGACAACAAAAGAAGATCAAGGGGATACAACTTGGAAAGGAAGAAGTCAAACTTTCACTATTTGCAAATGATATGATTATCTAAATAAGTGACCCCAAAAATTCTACCAGGGAATTCCTACCACTGATAAACACCTTCAGGAATGTGGGAGGATACAAAATTAACAAAAAAAATCAGTAGACCTATATACAAATGATAAATGTGTCAAGAAAGAAATTAGAGAAACATTGCCCTTTACAATAGCCATAAATAATATAAAATACCTTGGGGGTAACTTTAACCAAACATGTGAAAGAACTGTATGAGAAGAACTTTCAGTCCACGGAGAAAGAAATTGAGGAAGATATCATAAAATGGAAAGATCTCCCTCCCAAGCTCATGGATAAGTAGGTTTAACATAGTAAAAAGGCAATCTTATCAAAAGCAATCTACAGATTCAATGCAATCTCAATTAAAATACCAACACAATTCTTCACTGACCTCAAAAGAACAATACTCACCTTCATATGGAAAAACAGAAAGCTGGGGATATCTAAAATAATCCTTTACAAAAAAGCAACCTCTGGAGATATCACCATCCCTGACCCCAAGCTCTAGTATAGAGCTATAGTAATAAAAAGCTCAGTATTGGCACAAAAACCTACATGTGGACCAATGGAATTGTATTAAAGATCCTGATATTAATTAACACACCTGTGAACGCCTAATTTTGACAAAGAAGCCAAACTGCACAATGGAAAAAAGAAAGCATCTTCAACAAATGTTGAAGTGTGAAATAACTGAAAGTCAACATGCAGAAGATTGCAAATAGATCCATGTATGTTGCCATGCACAAAACTCAAGTCCCAGTGGATCAAAGACCTCAACATAAATCCAGTTACACTGAACCTGACAGCATAGAAAGTAGGACGTAGTCTTGAATGCATTGGCACAGGAGACCATTTCCTAAATATAACACCAGTAGCACAGATACTGAGAGCAACAATTAATAAGTGGGACCTCCTGAAACTGAGAAGCTTCTGTAAGGCAAAGGATACAGTATATAAGACAAAACAACAACCTACAGAATAGGAGAAGATCTTCACCAACCCCAAGTCTGACATGGCTGATCTCCAAAATATATAAAGAGCTCAAGAAACTAGACACCAAAATACCCCAGATTAGACAGACTACTAGCAATAGTGGTGAAAGTGCCTGAACTGGCATACCCTGGTAATCAGATTGTTGAATACCCTAATTGTCATCATAGAGCTGTCATGCAGTAACTGATGGAAGCATATGCAGAGATCCACAACCAAGCACCAGGCTGAGCCCCAGGAGTCCAGTCAAAGAGAGGGAAGAGGGATTATATGTGCAAAGTGGGTGAAGATCATGATAAGGAAATCAACAAAGACAACTGAACCAAGCTCATAGTAACTCACAAACTTTAGACCGTTATCTGTGGAAATTTCATGGGACTAGACTTTCTACATATGGGAAACAGTTGTGTAGCTGGGAATATTTGAGGGTCTCCTGACCCTCAGTGTGATCAGGATCTGTCCCTGGTGCATGAGCTGGCTTTCTGGATCCCTTTACCTATGGTCAAACACCTTGCTCATCCTTGAGGTACAGGGGAGGCGCTTGGTCCTGCCTCAGCTGAATGTACCAGACTTAGCTCTCCCCTATAGGAGAAGTTAGCCTTTTTTGGAGGAGGGAATGAGGGGTAGGTCATGGGGGGGTTAGGTGGGGGTTGGGGGAGTAGGAGGAGAGATGAGAGGGGGATTTGTTGTTGGTATGTAAAATGAATAATTTTTAAATTAAAAAAAAGAATACTGTTAAGGTTTCTTTTGTTTTTCAACTAGCATGCCTTCAACAACTAATTTATTTTTCACTATATTTATTAATATTTCACTGGAAGTTTCATATAGATAAAAAGGGACACACCCATATAGTGTAGATTGAGTAGTATGATTGATAAATTTAAAATAAAATCTTGATTTAATAATATCCATGCTTTTTTTTTACCCAATGCCAATAAAGTTATTCATAAGAAACTCCTGAATTAAGATTTCAGAATAATATATCTGCAAGGCTTACCTTCCAGTAAAATATAACATGCAAGCCCTGCACCTTGCAAGTGGCCTTCTGTACTTTCCTTGCCTGCTGCATTAAATGAAAACAATAGGGCAATGAGCACACGGCATGTAAAAGAGGATACAGACAGACAATGCCCTGAGCTCAAGACAGTAGCTGGGAAATAAGAACAGAAAAGGTTGTTAACTGATGTTAGTCATTTCATATTCAGAGCACATTTGTCCTTCAGACTTTCCCTGAAACATGTAATGTTTTAGACCTTGTGGATTCAAGTCACGTTTCCTTTCACTATTCTCAGGTACACAGAGATGGTGCAGGCATCAAGGCCTCCACCTTCTATGGAAGTTATCCCTCGGAACTCCATAGGAGTGAGGACAATTTTCTTACTAAACTGTTTCTTATGGAAAACTGATATTCACATCCTTCTACCTGGTATCTGTTCTGTTGGGATAACCTATCTTCTAGGCTCATAAAAAGGTTCTGGTTATCAAGTGAGACCTTGACACTATGAATAAACATATTCTTCATCAGTCTAATTTCCAGTGCATGTAATTAATTGCCAATTTTACTATATGGTGTCACTTTTCAAAGAACTGTACTTCTGATAAGAACAGACCTTTGGTGAGGCAGAGAAGCTTTTACATCACATTTCAGTGTGCCTTCTATGTGCTGTGGTGAAAAGTATAAAAGAGATTATCCTTTTCGTTAATTGAGACCCAAAAGAATCCCTATACTATAGCTCTTTGATAAATGAAGCATTTATGTTAACAGATATAAAATTTCAACCAAATAAATTGATGTATTGTATTCATACCCATGTCAGAGGCATATTTTAAGAACAAAATACCAGATTTGAACCAAGTCGATTGCCAAGTTGGTAATGTGCTTGATTTCCCAATCATGATGATATAAGTCATGACAAAAGACAAGAACTTGGGAAAAAGCTAGATTCATAGTGTGAATGCCTGTAATCCTAGCACCAATAAATGGAAATAGAAGGTGGAAAAAAGAAAAGTCCCCAGACTCTCATGAACAGATAGCCTGTTACATGCATACACACACACACACACACACACACACACACACACACACACACTTATGAGAGAGAGGGGGGAGGGAGAGAGGGAGAGAAAGAGAGAGAGGAAGATAAGAAAGACCAAACAAAGAAACTCCATATTTTACATCAAGGTGAAAAGAAAGTACCAATATCCAAGGTTGTCCTGTTACTTCCACATATACACTGTGACAAGTACACACCTTTTTTCACACATATAATATTTACACATGTATATATTCATGATGAAATTTATTGTCCTCATATATAAAACATTTGCAGAGACTGCATACACCTACTTACATTACCTTGGAATTATACTATAGTGCTGTTAATTTAGGTAAGAAACTCAGTGATATTGACTCAATGTGATATAAATAGGATGTACAGTTGATAATGAGTGAAGATGATGAGCATGATGAAGAATTTTATGGTGGTAATTGATGATAATATTCATGATGATAACGATAATGAAGATGATTATAATGATGAGGTAAGGGTATAAATACACACACACATTTATGTATGTATATAAAATGTAAACATACAATATAAACACATGCTGATTTTGTTTGTTTTCTATTATTCATAATACAAAACCACAGCCTGAATAACTTTATAAAGAAAATAGGTTTGATTGTGGTCACTATTCTACAGGCCCAGAGTCAGCAGGTCTATCTGGTGTTATCTTTTTTTTGCTAACAGAGCCTTGATGTGGAACATAAAATCAAGTAACATACAATGGTTAAATGTGTGTTTGGCAGGGGCTGGGGGTAGGACATGACACATTCTGGTTTCTTTCCCTCTTTTTATAGACCACCAAGTGTTTCTACCATAATGACCTTTAGGTACCTCATAAGGATATCATCTGTAATTAATATAATGCTGTTAAGTGTCTACCCTTTTATTATCTCATCACTAATAACACGAAACACTCAAATTGCATTCAAACCACAACACATCTGATAAAATTCTTATCATCACTTCTTTTAATCTACCCTTACCCTGAATACTCACCTTGACCATATTGATATGTGTAACTTGAAGTTTTCCTGTGTCCTGCCCAGTCCGCAGCTGCTCAGACACAAACAAACACACAAAGGCTTATATTAATTATGAACTGTATGGCCATTAGCTCTGGCTTATTAATGACTAGCTCTTATACTTAAATTAATCCATAATTCTTATTTATGTTTAGCCATGTGGCTTGGTACCTGTTCTCAGTTCTGCCTTGTCATCTTGCTTCCTCTCTGTCTGGCTGGCAACTCCTGACTCAGTCTTCCTCTTCCCAGAATTCTTCTCGTCTGCTTATCCCACCTATACTTCCTGCCTGGCTACAGGACAGTCAGCATTTTATTAAATCAGTGTACAAAAGCATTATCCCACAAGCAGATATAGACCCTTCAGACCATTTTCTTTGTGAGTGTGTGTATCTGTGTGCACAAGTATGTAGTGTCTATGTGTGTGCATGTATTATATATTTATTATATGTATGTGTGTGATATATGTGTGAATGTGTGTGTGTGTGTGTGTGTGTGTGTGTGTGTGTGTGTGTGAATTCTGTCATGTGAGCTTGCATGTAGGCCAAAGGTTGACATCAAGTGTCTTTCTTAGAGCAATATATCTAGCATCATAATCCAGGGAGTGAAAGGGACAGGAAGGAGTCACAGTTTTCTAATATGCTGTCAGCACACGTCTGCATCACAGTGGCCTAGAGACCATCACTGGCCTAGAGGCCCTCACCTCATGAAGGCTCCCCTACCTTCCTATGACATCAAGCTTTCAAAATATGAACCTTTATGGAACACTCCAATGCAAACTCTAGCATCATAATGATCAAGAACACAAAGATGTTTCATCTCCACATGAGAAATAGTGCAAGATCACTGACTTATGTAAGAAAAAATGTCTAGCAGGGGCATGAAACTTAGTCACATAGTTCCCCATGTTTATACTAGGACATCAGAAGGAAAAATGTAATCAAGAAAACTGATACATTAGACAAAGGCAAGAAAATTTGGAGACCATGAAAAGAAAAGGAAGATTTTTTTACCCAGGCATCAATTTCAAAACTCTCAGCAGCAGTGAAACAAAAATTACAGCATAATAACTCTTTCTCAAGGTCTTGATCCTATCCAGCCAAAACTTGCAATGTTCTAGTAATCTTCCCTTAAAGCCCATTGACAGGAAAAAGACATATGCTAATCCCCTTCTGCAATTCCAGGGACTCCTGGTTTTACCTTATCAGATGACAATTTTATCCTAGGTATCCGAAAAGCCACCTCACTTATCAAATAAGACCAAAAGGGGAAATCTTTCTCAGCATTCTTTTGAAATGTTACTTGAGAATTATCCAATTGTTATATATAACTAATTGATTAACTAAAGACAACTGTTTACTCTGCCTAGAGTTATATTCACATTGCAGTTTCCTTATTCTCTTCTTAAAAGCACATAGCAATTGAACATATCTAAATTACTTCCAAGCTATTCTCCTTCTTTAGGCCCTCAAGTTTTGACTTATATTAAAATATGTTTCATAATCCGGAACTCTGTTTCAGTATCATGGATAGCCCAGTGTTCAAATCACAAATCCCAGTTTGGTATAGTTCCAGTCCTTAAAATATTTTTTTTCATTTTTCTTTATTAAGAAATTTTCTACTCACTCTACATACCATATACAGATCCCCTCTCCTCCCACCCCCAGCCCTGCCTTCCTAGCCACCCCACATCCCCACATTCCCCAAGTTAAGGTCTCCCATGGGAGACCTTATTTTTTTTTTTTTTTGAGACAGGGTTTCTCTGTGTAGCTTTGCGTGTTTCCTGGAACTCACTCTGTAGCCCATGCTAGGAAAACGAACTCACAAAGATCTACCTGCCTCTGCCTCCTGAGTACTGGGATTAAAGGTGTACACCACCACAGACCGGCTCCAGTCATTAAAATCTTAAGGGAAATGCACAGGATGCTAAGGGTGGCAATGTAGATTTATGTCTCCATCTTTTCTCCTCTGATAACAAACTCATCACCAAAGCAAACAACACATATCAAACTGTAGTGGAATATTAGTTGAAGATATGTTATATTTGTTTATGCTGTGGAACATTTGTTTAATGATTCAAAGATGTGCTGCATTCTTTTACATTGCATTTGTTTAACTCTGTGAAGTTGTGTTTCTTTGCCTTTCTAAACACCCAATTGGTCTAATAAAGAGCTAAACAGACAACAGCTAGGCAGGAGAAAAAATATGAGAGGCTGATAAGTAGAGAGAATAAATAGGAGGAGAAATTTGGGAAGGAAATATTGAGGAGTTCCCCTTGCTCTTATAATTCCTCTTCCTTCTCTTTGACTGGACCCTCAGAGCTTGACATGGTTAATGATTTTGCAACTCTGCATCTATTTCCATCAGTTACTGGATGAAGGCTCCATGATGATAGTTCGGGTATTCACCAATCTGCTTACCAGGGTAGACCAATTCAGGCACCCTCACCACTGTTGCTAGTAGTTTAATTTGGGGTCATCTTTGTGGTTTCCTGGAAATTTTCCTAGCACCAGGTTTCACTGTTAACCCAAGATCATGATGGGGATGTCTACAGAGACAAATGAACCAAACTCAAATAAACTCATGAATCTTAGACTGACAGCTGTGGAACCTGCATGGGACCAGACTAGACCCTCTGCATACAGGAGACAGTTGTGTACCTGGGTCTGTTTGAGGGGCCCTGGCAGTGTGATCAAGATCTTTCCCTGGTGCATGAACCGGCTTTCTGGATCCCCATACCTATGGTCAGACACCTTTCTCACTCCTGATAAGATAGGGATGGGCTTTGTCCTACCTGAACTAAATATATCAGGCTTAGCTGTCCCCCCATGGGAGAACTTGCCCTGTTGGAGGAGGGGAGGAGGGGTATGGGTGGGGGGAAGGTGGTAAAGGAGTGGGAGGAGGGATGAGAAGGGAATCTGTGGTTGGTATGTAAAATGAATAAAAAAATAAAAAAATCTTTGCAGAAAACCCCCAAAAAAAAGTAAAAAGAAAAAAATATTGAGGAGCAAAAAATGGAGAAGAGGTGCAACATCAAGGGCCAGCCACTCACCTACGTAGCAAGCCACAGAGTAAGAAGTAAAGAAAGGTATGTAGAATGGAGAAAGACAAAAGCTCAGAGGCAAAAGGTAGATGAGATAATTTAAGTTAAGAAAATCTGGCTAGAAATATGTCAACCTAACACCAGGCATTCATAAGAAAGAATAAGCCGCTGTGTGATTATTTGGGAGCTTGGTGGTGGGCCTTCCTAAGAACTAAAGATTAGAAAACCAACAGTTACACCAAAAAAACAAACAACAACAAAACAGAAAAAAATGTACAAGATAGCAAAGACTGATTTGTTCATTTTTAATTTTTAGAAATTAGATGTAGGAATAGTAGCAAATATGAAAATGAACAAGTTATGCTCAGTGTTTAAAGCAGTAGGCTGCAACTCTCTAAACTGAGGTGTATCTAGGGTTCCAGGCACCACAGAAGTCAATGCTAGGATAAGAAAAGAGTTACTGAAAGTTCACACCAGCTGAAGGGATAGCTCAGAGTAATAGCACTCAGTTTTATAGATTATTTAAGTTCAGTCATGGCACCCATATGAAAAAGCTCATGATTTCTTACAACTTCCACCCAGAGGACCAGGTCCAGACATGCTCTTTGCAGCTGCATGGTCATCTGGATACAGACTTCATGTGAATATATATATATTCACACACACACACACACACACACACACACACACACACACACACACACATATATATATATATACATATATATAATAAAGACAAATATAAAAAGACTTAAAGTCAACGCAATTCATATGCATGTTGGTTTGTAATTTCCCTAATCAATTTTATAGAACAATAAAAAGATCAAATCCTTCATGAAGTTAAAATTTATTGGGATCATCAATAAGTTATGGAAGCCATAGATGGCTAAAAGTAGGCTGAATTTACCAACTAAAGCATGGCAGACAAGTTAACACATTGTAAAACAAACAAAAGCTAGAAGAACAGAAGACTGGGGTTACATGAAATACAATCTAATTGAATATTCATTTCTCTTTTTTGCTATACAAAAGACAAATTATTTCCTCTTCTGTGCTCTTTTCTTTCCTCTGGTTTAGGTGATGTTAGAAGTTCAAATACTCCATTCTACAAAGTGGCACCACACTAGGACAATTAACTAAATGAATTTTCATTGTTCATATTCATGGTGCTACTTGGATTGTAGTTCAGAAATTGTTGTTTATGTGATTTAGTCCTCAAAAAAAAAAAAAAGCAAAAATTCCCTAAGAACAAATGCTAAACAACTTCTGAGTTAATTTGTGATATTCTGTAAAAATCACAATGGCTAACTGTGTTCCTTAGAACATCATTTGTTTTGCAAAGCAGAAGGCAGCAATCACAGGCTAAACTTCAGTTTCTCCTTATGGTGCCATAGCTGCAAATAATTTCCAAATTCTTGTAAAGTCACTGTTTGGATTTGTTTACCTTGAACTAAAATGTTTTTCAAAAATATTTCTCTGCTTTAAAATATCATCTTTATTATTGTCAAGGCTTGCTAGAAACTGAAGTTGAGTAGTTTCCTATCATGAGGCATGATGCTAATTCCAATGTAAACACACACTACATGAAGCAAAGTGAAGCATTAAGCTGCAGCTATTCCTTCATAAAAGCCTCAAATCAGCTATTTAACCAGTGTCAAGATTCTCCTGAGCAAGCTGGGTGGTTGTGGTGTGCCCCATTAATCCCAGCACTCAGGAGGCAGAGGCACCTGAATCTCTGTGAGTTTGAGACCAACCTGGTCCACACAGAGTTTGTGTAGCCCAGGCTACACAAAGAGACCCCATCTCAAAAAGAACTCCCCCAAGTTCAGGATTATGAACTATATAGCTGTCCAATGGCCCAGTGCTTTAGAACTTTTCCTTTGCTCTTTTATAAGTCCCACACTTCTACTTACTGACTTTCACCATTTCTCTTTAGTTTTGTTGTAACTTTCTTGTTACCATATTTCTGTCCAACTTTGCTGTAGCTTTTTATTGTAGATTCAATGAAGATTCAAATAGATTATTTTCAAGAGTATATTCTGCATTCTATTTGTTATATTTGTTTTTATTTCTTTAAGACTCAGTTTTGAATACTGTATTTACATTGTTTCTATCTTTCTACCTCTCCCCTCTAACTCCTTTGCTCCTCAACTTCCTCTCCAATTAATGACTTCTCCTTTGTCAAATTTATATGAATATCTAAGTATGCATTTGTTTGTAGATACAAATAATACTCTCTCTCTTCCTCTGTCTCTGTCTCTGTCTCCGTCTCTGTCTCTGTCTCTCTGTCTCTCTCTGTCTCTCTCTGTCTCTTCTCTCTCTCTCTCTCTCTCTCTCTCTCTCTCTCTCTCTCTCTCTCTCTCTCTCTGTGTGTGTGTGTGTGTGTGTGTGTATTTTAGTACTGACCACATAAATTTGGATAAACTATCAGGTGGTTCATCCTCAGAGATGGATAAATCTCCCTCTCTTAGCAACAATTGATTGCTTGTAGCTCTTTAACTTGGGATAGGACCTTTTAAAATATCCCTGTTAACATCAGCACATCAATCATTGTTGTCATTTTGCAGATCTTGTTTATAATACCATATTTTTGAGATTCTATGAGTGAACCATCCTGTCATGTCTAGAAGACATTATCTAGCAGCAGGTGCCATTGCAAACATTTTTTGTCAAAGACTAATTATTCCTATTGCAAGTAGTTTATGGGAAAGCATTCCTCAAAACAGAGAATGCTAATTGGGAAGAAAGCAAGTAATGGTGCCATATGCAGCCAGCCAATTTCAAGGCATCATTTGGAATGTGTAAATATCTATGACCAATTCCTCTAGTGGAGATGGCATGATGCAATTTCTATACTAATCTTTTTTATGTAAACATAAGCATCCTCCTATGTGAGTACTGACCATGGAACATATGAATATCAATATGTTGACATATTTCACAAAACTAGCATGGCTAATTGTAGTTGGTATTTTCTTTGGGCCACCAACTAGGTCCCAAATAAAGATATGGAGGCTTAGTATTAAGTATGAATGCTCAGCCTTAGCTTAGGCTTGTCCTACTAGCTCTTTTAACTTAATCTGTTTCTATTCATCTATGCTTTGCCTCGGGGCTTTTGCTTTTCTTTCATTCTGTTTGTTTTATTTTCCTGATTCCTTTGTGTCTAGCTGGCTGGCCCTTGGTGTCTCCCTGGCCTCTCTTTTTCTTTCTTCCCCTGAGCCTAAATTCTTCCTCCTACTTACTCTCCCTGTCCAGAAGTCACACCTATATCTCTTCTCTCACTATTGGCTCTTCAGTTTTTATTAGACCAAACAGGTACCTTAGGCAAGCAAGGTAAAACAGCAATATATCTTTACAAAATTAAACAAATGCAACATATCTTTACATAATTAAAAAAAATAGTCCACAGCAACTCATGCCTGGGAATTCTGACCTACTCTAGTTGCTGGCCAGCAGGGAAGACTCCTCCCACCAAAGCCCCCCATTGAACCCTGCAATCTACAAGACACATGCCCTATTCCAAATTATCATATCGCCCTGCTACCTCAGCTGTTTTTTGAGACACAGAATCCTCCAGTTCTGATTGAACCAAGAGGTGAGTGACTCTTCTTCCAACTAGAGAGTGAGTCCTGCCTCTAGGACCTTGGCCCGGAGGCACAACTTGTGCCAGGAACCCCCACCCTTCATTGCCCCAGTTGCTGGCCAGAAGGGAAGACTCCTGCAGGCAGGTTCCCCCACCCAAACTCCCCATTGGACCCTGCAACCTACCACAAACCTACCCTTCCCCCTGCAACATAAGCAGATTCCCGAGACACAGAATCTGCCAGCTCTGATTGAACCAAGAGCAGCTCCTTAAGACACAGAATCCACCAGCTCCAAATAGATCAAGTGCTAAGATTGAACCCAGAGTGGCCCCCTGAGACACAGACATAGCAGGCCCAGATCAGACTAAAAGATGCTCGCACAGACACAGGCATCTCTTGCACCAATTGGAAGAAGAGATGGATAGGTGTTAGGGCAAAAATACATACAACAACATGAGGAACAATATGACACCACTATAACCTAGTGGTTCGACAACAGCAAGACCTGAACATCACAACATAGAAGAAGCAGAAGAAAGTAACCTCGAAAATAACTTAATGAAGATTATAGAGGCCATTTAAGAGGAAATGAAAATTTGGTTAAAGAAATTGAGGAAAAAAATAAACAAAAATTGGAAGAAATCAATAAATCCCCTACAGAAAACCAAGAAAAATAAATAAAACAGGTGAAGGAAACAGTTCAAGACCTATAAATTGAAATAGAAGCAACAAAGAAGATGCAGCCAGGCGGTGGTGGCATATGCCTTTAATCCCAGCATTCGGGAGGCAGAGGCAAGGGGATCTCTGTGAGTTTGAGGCCAGCCTGGACTACAGAGTGAGTTCCAGGAAAGGTTCAAAGCTACAGAGAGAAACCCTGTCTCCAAAAAAAAAAAAAAAGAAAGAAAAGAAAAGAAAAAAGAACAGATGCAATCCAAGGGAATGCTGGAAATAGAAAATGTGAGTAAATAAATAGGAACTATTGATGCAAGCATAACCAACAGAATACAAGAGATAAGAGAGAAAATCTCTGGCATGGAAGATACAATAGAGGAAGTTAATTCATCAGTCCAAGAAAATGCTAAAGCCAAAAAAGTAATAACACAAAATGTCCAGGAAATCTGGGACACCATGAAAAGGCCAAACCTAAAAATAATAGGGATAGAAGGAGAATATCAACATAAGGCACAGAAAATATATTCAACAAAATCATAAAAGAAAACTTTCCCAACTTAAAGAAGGAAATACCTATGAAGATACAAGAAGCTTATAGAACACCAAATAGACTAGACCTCCCAAAAAAGTCTCCTCTTCACATAAGTAAACTTCTAAACATAAAGAATATAGAAAGATAATTAAGAGCAGCAAAGGAAAAAGGTCAAGTGACTTATAAAGGCAGACCCATCAGAATAACACCTAAATAATTCTCAATGGAGACTCTGAAATCCAGAAGGACCTGGACAGATGTAATACAAATACTAAGAGACTATGGATGCCAGCCCAGACTACTATATCCAGCACATCTTTATATCACCATAGATGGAGTGAACAAGACATTCCAAGACAAAAATCAGATTCAAACAATATCTATTCACAAATCCAACCCTACGGAAAGCACTAGAAAGAAAATTCCAACCTAAGGAAGGTAGATGCACCCACAAAAACATAGATAATAAGTAACCTCACAACAGCAAATCCCAAAGAAGGAAAATACACACAAACACACACACATACACACACACACACACACACACACACACACACACACACACACACACACACTACCACCAAAAGATAACAGGAATTAAAAATTACTGGTCATTAATATCTCTTAATATCAATGGACTCAATTCACATATAAAAAGATATAGGCTAACAAAATGGATACAAAAACAGAGTCCATCCCTCTGCTGTGTAAGAAACACATTTCAACTTCAAAGACAGATACTACCTCAGAGTAAAAGGCTGGGAAAAGACTTTTCAATCAAATGAATTTAAGAAGCAAGCTGGTGTAGCTATTCCAATATCTAACAAAATAGACTTCAAACTAAAATTAATCAAAAGAGATCAGGAAGAATATTACATATTCATCACAGGAAAAATATACCAAGAACTCTCAATTATGAGTATTTATGCTCCAAATACAAGGGCACCCACATATGTAAAAGAACATTACTAAAGCTTAAATCAGACATCAAAACCCATGCACTAGTAGTGGGAGACTTTAACACCTCACTCTCAACAATGGACAGATCTGCCAGACAGAAACTTAACAGAAAAATAAAGGATCTGCCAGATGTTATGACTCAAATGGACTTAACAGATATCTACAGAACATTTCACCCTAACATAAAATAATATACCTTTGTCTCAGCACCCCATAGACCTTCTCTAAAATTGACCACATCCTCAGTCACAAAGCAAATCTCAAAAGATACAAAAAAAAAAAAAATGGAGTAACCTCCTGTATTTTATCAGACTACCATGGCTTAAAGTTAGATTTCAATAACAACAAAAATTACAGAAAGCCTACAATCTCATGGAAACTGAATAATTCTCAGCTGAATCAGCAATGGGTCAAAGAAGAAATAAAGAAAAAAAATAAAGACTTTCTAGAAATCAATGAAAATGAATGTAGTGCATACCCAAACATATGGGACACTAATGAAGGCAGTACTAAGAGGAAAATTCATAGCACTAAATGCTCACATAAAGAAGTTGGAGAAATCTCACACTAGTAACTTAACAGCACCCCTGAAAGCTCTAGAACAAAAAGAAGCAAACTCACTCAGGAGGAATAGATGCCAGGAAATAATGAACTTGAGGGCTGAAATCAATAAAATAGAAACAAAGAGAACAATACAAAGAATCAATGAAACAAAGAGTTGGTTCTTTAAGAAAATCAAAAAGATAGTCAAGCCGTTATCCAAACTAACCAAAAGGCAGAGAGAGAACATCCAAATTAACAAAATCAGAAATGAAAAGGGAGACATAACAACAGATAATGAGGAAATCCAGAGAATCATTTAGTCATACTTCAAAAACCTGTACTCCACAAGCTTGGAAAATCTAAAAGAAATGGACAATTTTCTGGATAGGTACCACATACCAAAATTAAATCAATACCAAATAAACAATTTAACCCCTATGGAAATAGAAACAGTCATTAAAAGTCTCCTGGAGACTGGCTTTGTCCCAGGGCCTAGGTCCTAGAGGCAGGAATCTGGGTGGGAGAATAGTTACTAACCTCTTGGTCCAATGAGGTCTGGCAAATTCTGTGTCTCAGGAAGCCACTGGGGTCACAGCAGGGTGGGTAGGTTTTGAGTAGGTTATGGGTCTTGTGGATTTCAGGATTCAGTGAGGGTGGGTTGATGGGGGAGCCTGGCTGTAGGAATCTTCCCTGCTGGCCAGCAACTGGAGCAGAGATAGATGGGGGTTCTCAGGAACTGGTTGTGTCCTAGGTCCTAGGTCCTAGAGGCAGTACTCTCTGAACTGGCTTACCCCAGTAATCAGATCGGTGAATACTCTGTCATCATAGAGCCATTCTCCAGTAACTGATGGAAGCAGATGCAGAGATCCACAGCCAAACACCAGACCAAGTTTCAGGAGTCCAGTTGAAGAGAGAGAAGAGGGATTCTATGAGCAAGGGCATCAAGATCATGGTGGGGAAACATACAGAGAACCAAAGCAAGCTTGTGGGAACTCATGAAATTTACATCAACAGCTGTTGAGCCTGCATGGTACTGGACTACGTCCTCTGTATAGCAAGACAGTTGTGTAGCTTGATCTGCTTAAGGGGCCCGCCCCCATGCAGTAGGATAAGAATCCATCTCTGGTGCATGAGCAAGCTTTTTGGAGCCAGTACCTATGATGGGACACTTTGCACAGCCTTGAGGCAGGGAGAATTGTTTGGACCTACCTCTACTGAATGTACCAAGCTCTGTGAACTCCGCATGTGAGACCTTGACTTGTTGGAGGAGGGAATTTGGGGTGGGTTGTTGGAGAAGGAGGGAGGGACACGAGGAGGGAGGAGAGGAGGATCGGTGATTGGTATGTAAAATAAATAAAAAATTTCCTTAATCTTAAAAAAATGAAAAAATGAAAGTTCCACAACAGCAGATAGCAAACAATCACCTGTATAAGATGTATACGCATATATGTCTGCATATATTACAGACATACTTATATAGCTTGCATATATTATATGAACATACATATAGATATTATATCTATACATGAATTAGTTAACCTATTTTTATATAACATGAATACAGGAACATTGGGGAGATATTTTTCTATGGCAATGGCTTTCCAAGAATTCAATCTTTTTAAAAGTATGCTAGAAAGTCCAATGTATAGGAACAGAATTTTACAGTACTCTTCCCTATCCCTTAATTCTTATAGTCTTTTTGTTCTCTCTTCCCAGAGTGTGGTATTGGGCTGTGACTCAGTATTTTAGATTATAATATGTAGTCAATGTAGATAAATACAAATATAATTAAAATATAACTATAATTTTAGGATCAAGTAATGTGCTTTCTGTACGGGGTCACAAAGATAAAGTGAACATCATTAGAGAAGACAAGAGTGAATAGCCCTTTATAGATAAGTTCATTATTCATATATCCAGGACATTGTAAGTACAGTGGTACCTCTCAGCATCCACAGTTAGCTTTTTTAAAACTTAAGTGCATCTGCAAAAGATCAAGTAGCCAAAATCCCTATGTAGAAAAGGTAGTTGATTTCAAGATCCTGTCAGTTACTGGGGAGATACTGAAAGTTGATAGTTCCTGAGGAAAAAGGATAATTATTTTTGAGAATGTGGCCACTATCGAGATTCTTATGTTCTGGTGAATGGCCTCATGTCCATGCACTAGTTGGAAGTAGTGGTTTTTGAGAGGAAAGAGAGAGGTTGAGGGGAACATACATTAGAAGAGCACTGAAGGAGTTGGAGTGGGGAACTGATGGACAGATATGGTAATATTTCATTGTATGCATGTATGAAATTTTCAAAAAAAGAAAAATTTAAAAATATATCTCACATCTTCAGTTTATTTCCTTTCTCATATATTTTGACCTTGTATAATTCATGCTGACTCTCCAACTTATTTTCTATTTTTTTAACTTTCTTGCTACCCCTTTCACTTGGATTTGTATAGGAGTACAATTGCTAGTAAAACTTTTCCATAAGTCCATTTTTTCTCCTCTTTCACTTAAATGTTTTAATAGTTCCTAAAATGCAGTTTTAAACTCTAAGTTTGTGATGGCTTCCTCCTATTCAGTTGTTTAACTGGTTCTAACTCCCTTATGGATTATCTCCTTAGGTTTTTGCATACCTAGTAATGGTACCATGGATGAAATCTTGAAACATTAGCCTCATCTTAATCATTCACCATCCTCAAAAACAGTCTTATCCTGTGGAATCTAAGATGCTGAAGTCAAAGGGACCAACATCCATTATGGCAAAGTGGTAGTATGGAAATTGTTACCTGGCATGTTCCAGTTGTGAATGGTAGGTATTAATCATGGTGGAGATACATGAATCTTGGCGATGTTTCTTGTGACTCATATCCATTATGCTCTCTTTTCCTTTATAAACCTGTGATAACATGTCATATACACAACCTGGTGGGTTCAGTTTACCAGAGACAAGAGGAAAAATCTTTATGCAGTCAGGATTCTATTGAGTTCTGCCAAGTATCACATTCTAACATGAAATTTTTCTTCCAAGTTGGTTCATAAGAATAGAAGAAAGTCAAAGCTATTTAAACTAAGAAAAAGCCATAACAGGATTCTAGGAAGACTATAAGATTCTTCTTCAAAGACAAAGTCATAGAAAGTTTAAATAATGAATATCAGAATCGTTAAAAACTAAAACAAAAGGTAATTCACTGAAGTTCATAAGAAAGCAGAAACCTCATGTACTCACTCAGTGTTCTGACATTTTCCTTACACCGAGTCTATCATCTTCTATAGTAGGTCAGTCAATAATTAATGAAATCAAATTACCCCAACATATTTAAGTAGCACTCCAGCTATTTCAAGCATAAAGTCAGCAAAATAAAATTCAACCTCACATCTGCCTTCCAACAAACTCATTTCTGTGCTTTTCAAGCTATATCATGTTATTTCAGATAACTTTCAGAGGGTTAGAGAATGGAAAATTAGCTACTTCAGCTCTTGGTTCTGATCCATATGAAATATTAAATTTCATTTTCCAGGTGATAGAAATTGGAGATAATGAGTATTTCCCACTCTTCCAGAGCCAGAGTATTATGTACTAGCTATAAACTTATGAGAAGTAGTGATATGAAGGATCATATACTCTTTTATAGTTCATTATTTAATCTATACTACTTTTGATATCACTTCTTTATTTGTAAAATAATACATATCAACTTAAGGAACCCATGGAGCTTTTCTTTGATTTCACTTATTACCTTCCTGATCCTTTCAAACTTCTGTGCAAGTTCTTGACTTGGTAGATGCTATTTTCCTCAGCATTTTCTCTGCCTATGAGTCAGTCATCTCCCATCAGAGGAAGTTAAATTTACTAGCTACTAGCAGCCATAAATTACCCTCATCTGATATTTCAGGATGTATGAACAAACAACAAAATCCTGTGCATGAGATGTTAATAGATCAAAGTTATGCATCTTAGAAAATAGGTTTGCATATCAAGGTATTGACTTCAAAAAGAAAACACACCTCAAGATGCTTAGACAGAGACTTCCTATGTCATCCCATGTTGGGGTACTCATCAGCTTGTTATTTCAGTGAAAATTGTGGGAGCCCACAGAGATTCCCTAGTGAGATCTGAGCTTGCTTTATACAGCAGGGCTGTATTAGGGGATGATTTGACCATGTGGTTGACCATGTGCATTGTCATCAGGTGTCTTGGATGGTCTGTACTTGGCTATGCTGAGGGGAGGTCTTTTGATCCACCTCTTGGCATTCCTTTAAAAGCTCTATAGCAGAGAATGAAGAGGCTGGTGGTTTTTGACCCAGGCCCTTCTGAGCCTATCCTGAGTTTCTAAATGTCTCTCTCCTCTATATTTCTATCTAAATATTTCTTACTTCTCCCTCATCAAGAGTACTCTAGGGGCAAAAGTGGGAGATGGTCTCCCTCAGAAAATATTTGAGAAAATTAAGATAAAAGAAAAAAGGTTGATTTTGGCTTGTGTTTTGAAGATTTCATGCCATGGCTCTTGACCCTGTTGTTTTCAGTTTCTATCAACAGCACATATAACATAATGTATAATATAAGGCAATAAAAGCTGACTTAAGTCAATGTGCCCAGGAATGAAAGAAGAAAATCCAGGAATCCAACACCTCTTAAAGATATTGGAATGACCCAAATTTCCAAGACCATCATAGGCTAGAAACCAAACCTTTACCCATGTGTCTTTGGAAAATATTCAATATCTAAATTTTGCCACAAGGAACCATGTTTCAAAATATTCCCTTACTGAAGACATAACCCAAAATAAATACAGATCAACAATAAAAATAGACTACCTATTTTTGCATTTCATCTGTTCTTTTCTGAATAGACTACCTGGTTTTGCTTTTCATTTGTTCTTTGCTGTTCCACATTTACCTGTTGCATTCTCTTTAACTTTTATTTCTTATAACTGTCACCTGATATTTACAAATTTATTATGTATTTAACTTTTTAATATCTTTATAAATATATTTATCATTTTTCTACTTAATAATCTGTATCAAACTGATTTAAATTATACATTATGATTACAAAACAAATAGGCAGTAGATGAAGGAGTCCTTCTTAATTAAATAAATATGAACCACCAAACTAATCCTTCATATATGTCATGCAAAAAGGTTTCACTTATAAAGGCTTACATTTTATTAAAAGACACAACATTAATTATTCTACCACATACTGCACTTATTAGCAAGAACATATCTGATACTTTAACTTATTCTAAATAAATAACTACAGAGACCAGCCCAAGCCCCTCACAGGTTGGATTAACACACACTCTGGGGGGCAGCACCATTTTACCTGCTGACCCCAGGCACGGAAAAGAGCATTTCTACAGTACTTGATATCCATTGCTGCAATTCCACTTAGAACATATCAGCAGTCTACAAGACACATGTGGCTTAACAGAAAAGGCAAAATGCAAGTATGATTATTTATTTTTAAATTCAGTTATGGTTTTTCATTCATAACGTTTGCTTATAGCCGGCTCTTCCTGAGACTGTGATTTACAACTCTCACAGTAACTTGTGTATCTTAACATAGACAGAGCACAGTCACTGTAAATTTCACACAAGTCCCAGGCCTTGTCTATAGTAAGTTCTATAGTAAGTCACGGACTAATTAATGCACAAACAAAATTCCTGAAACAGAGAAAATATTTCAAACGTAAAACAAAGGCAAATGTCAGCGAATACCCATTAAATAACAGGTTTTATGCATGAGAGAGATCATAAAAGAGATTATGTGTTGAAGATGTTCAAGTTACTTTACATTTTCAAAGTAAAATAATATGCAAAATAAATTTCATTAATCCATTTACTTCTAAAATCTCCCAAAATTTTCTTGTACATATCGTTTTGTAGAGTCTAATTACATCATTAACTCATACTTTTAAAGGTTTAATGTTCCAGTTTTACATCTTCAGGTGTGGGAAATCCATTAAGTTTGACCCAGGCCCTCCTGAGCCTATCCTGAGTTTCTAACTGTCTCTCTCCTCTATATTTCTATCTAAATATTTCCTAGTATCAGGATGATACTAGAATAAGATACCACATTTAGAAAGTGGTATTAAATTTCATTCATTCCTTTAACTACAATTGTAAATGGTGGCTTTAGAACTTGAGGCATAGTTTGCTTTCTCCTTCCTTGGTAATTGGGGCTTTGATGATGGTGTTTCCCTTTAAAGCATCAATTTACTTAATTTTTTAATTTAAAAAATATCCATTTTACATATCAACCACAGATCCCCCTCTCATCCCTTCTCCCCCCCCCCCACCCTTCTCCTCCACCCCCATCCCTGCCTAATGGCCCCCCACCCTTATCCCCAAAACTTATCCAAAAGGGTAAGTTCTCCCATGAGGGGACAGTTAAGCCTGGTACATTCAGTTGACCCAGCCCCTCCCTGCTGCTCCAAGGATGAGCAAGTTGTCTGACCTTAGGTGATGGGATCCAGAAGGCCAGCTCATGCACCAGCAATAGATCCTGATCACACTGGCAGGGGCCCCTCAAACAGACCCAGCTACACAACTGTCTCTCGTATGCAGAGGGTCTAGTCTGGTCCCATGCAGGTTACACTGCTATTGGTCTAAATTTCATGAGTTCCTATGAGCTTTGTTCAGTTGTCTCTGTAGATTTCCCCATCATAATCTTGACTCCCCTTTGCTCCTATAATCCCTCTTTCCTCTCTTTGACTCTACTCTCAGAGCTCAGCCTGGTGCTTGGTTGTGGATCTCTGCATCTGCTTCCATCAGTTACAGGATTAAGGCTCTATGGTGAAGGCCTTATTTATTTATTCAAACAGATAAAGTCTGATATTTTTCTTCTCAGCAATCTATAGACCTTTTATTGGTATGCAAATGTCTTCCCAGTAGAGTTATTGGCATTCTTAAAAAAAATGTTTCAGGTTTGCCATCTTATACCTGACCTTTCAGGTCAATCCACATATTATGAAACAATTCTAAATCCAAAGAAACTTGATTAATCAAAAATTAAATCATTGTCCTAGGTTACAACTTTATAATTGCTTGTGCATTATTAGGCAAGAAAACTGTTTTGCATCTATTCTATGTCTTGTGCTTGATATATTTTCATTTATTAAAAGTTTTATTACATTTCTTTATTTCTTTTTTTTCTTTCAGTTTGTTTTTTATTTATAGTATTTTTATTTTGTAATTAACTTAATTTCACATATCAGCCACAGATTCCCATTCCCCCATCCTTCCTCCTCCCACCTCCCAACACTCCTCCCCAATCCACCCCCCACTCCCACCTCCTCCAAGGCACAGTCTCCTCTGGGGAGTCAGCCCAGCCTGGGAGACTCAGCCAAGTCAGGTCCAGTTCTCTCCTCCCTACACAAAGGCTGAGCAAAGTGTCTCAGTATAGGCCCCAGGCTCCCAAATGTCAGCCCATGTCAATTCTTCACAGAGCTGGAAAGAACAATACTCAATTTTATATGGAAAAACAAAAAAACCCAGGACTGCCAAAAGAATCCTGTACAATAAAACAACCTCTGGAGGCATCATGATCCCTGACTTCAAGCTCTACTATAGAGCTATAGTAATAAAAACAGCTTGGTACTGGCATAAAAACTGAAATGTGCACCAATGGAACCGAACTGAAGGCCCCGACATTAATCCATACATCTATGAACACATAATTTTCGACAAAGAAGCCAAAATTGTACAGTGGAAAAAAGAAAGCATCTTCAACACATGGTGCTGGCATAACTGGATATCAACGTGTAGAAGGCTGCAAATAGATCCATATCTGTCACCCTGAACAAAACTTAAGTCAAAGTGGATCAAAGACCTCAACATAAATCCAGTTACTCTGAATCTGATAGAAGAGAAAGTAGGAAGTAGTCTTGAATGCATTGGCATAGGAGATCACTTCCTAAATATAACACCAGTAGCACAGACACTAAGAGAAACAATAAATGGGACCTCCTGAAACTGAGAAATTTTTGTAGGGTAAAGGACTCGGTCAATAAAACAAAATGACAGCCTACAGAATGGGAAAAGATCTTCACCAACCCCACATGACAGAGGGCTGATATCCAGAATATATAAAGAACTCAAAAAATTAGACATCAAAATACACAACAGTCCAATTAAAAAAAATGGGCTGTAGAGCTAAACAGAATTCTCAACAGAGGAAGCTCAAATGGCTGAAAGACATTTAAGGAATTGCTCAACATCCTTAATCATCAAGGAATTGAAAATCAAAACGTCTCTGAGATACCGTCCTACACCTGTCAGAATGGCTAAGATCATTTATTTATTTCTTAGTGTGGATTTAGGGATGTATGCAAACTGTATGAACATGTGGAAGTCAGACGAAACCTTCAAGGAGTCAAACATTCCCTCCTTTGTGTGGGACTTGGAGATCTATTTCAGATCATTAGTCTAGGCAATGAGTATCTTAACTCACTGAGACATCTTTCACAATGTATCAGTTTATTACACAAAGAGTGAATAGAGACATAGGTTAAAAACATCATGGTACTGTGACAGAGAGTATTACTTCATTCTTTTACTTCATTCTTTATAAGATGCCTTAGAACAACTACTCACTAAACAATAGCATTAGTGAATTGAGTTAAATTTCTGGTTCTAATTATTATTTTATATTAATTATTTTAAATGAATGCAAAATTAATACCTATTTGCATACAAAATCACAACTACAGAGAAAATGCAAGAGAAAAAGCTATCAATATTACTTCTATTGTACTTTGCCATCTTCAGCAACTCCCTCTCCAGTCTTGTTCCTTATTTCTCTCCTTTTGTGTCTCTAGAGATGTCCTTATAGACTGTTCATCCAGTTTGATCTCACTATTTTAAATTCCTCAAGATAAACTGTCAAAGAATCAAAAATATTAAATAAAGCACAAATTCTCTGGTTAGATTTCCTTCAGGATTTTTCTGTTTGTGAGAAGCAAATACAACCTAAAACATGGAAGTAGGTAAACGTAATCCAGAATTATTTTAAGAACAACGAGGTGTAGAAAGATAGCTCAGGAGTTAAGAACACTTTCTGATATTCCAGAGTACCCAAGTCAGATTTCCAGGACTCACAACCACATAACTCTAGATCTGAGAAATCCAATGTCCTCTTGTGGTCTCCACAGGCACCCATTTACACATCTCTCTCTCTCTCTCTCTCTCTCTCTCTCTCTCTCTCTCTCTCTCTCTCTCTCTCTCTCTCTCTCTCTCACACACACACACACACACACACACACAAATGCATGCAAATCCTAAAAATTAAAAGTAATAAAAAGAAAAATCCTTTGTAGTTTTATAGCAAAGCATGAAAAATACCTAATTCAAAAACTGGGGAATAAAAGACTGAAGGTACAAACTTCCAAGTGTTTTCTTTTTTCACACCCTTTGACACAGGGATATAGAGAATAAATGTGTAAAAGATATAGCAGATAGTAGAGTGGCTTAGTTACAGGCAGGACCCATTTCAGGAGCCATATACAGGAACCCTTGAGTCACTCCTTGACGGGCAGCCTCCTTTGGGAAGTTGCTGGGCAGGTTAGCATGCAGCACTTGTACTACCATTTGTTCCCACCCCATCGGTTCACACTCTCTGAGCTCATTTCATACTCACAGCACAGCTTAGGCATTGATCTAGGTTTCATTTCTGAGCTTGGAAGAAACTTCGAAAACTTTCATTTTGCTGCCTCGCAGATAGAGTTTGTGACATTCTCAGATTCATGTTTTGTTATTACTTAAAACTAATCAGAAGGGATTTCAGTAGGATCTAAACAGCCCGAGGTCTACTCACACATATGGTGCAAAAAAAAAAAAAAAAAAAAAAAAAAAAAGTCACCTTGAAATTATATTGGGGCTTTTCTTTAAAGAAGAGCAGTTTAGAGAAATTTAAGTGTGTGTGTGTGTGTGTGTGTGTGTGTGTGTGTGTGTGTGTGTGTGTGTGTGTATTTGTGCAGCATATGTATGTGCAAGTATAGTGTGTGTGTGTGTGTGCATGCTTCTCTGACTGTGCATGTGTGTGTGACTATGGAGACAGAGCCTGATGTCTTGCCTTTTCCAATTGCTTTTCACCTTTTCTTTCAAAGAAGGATCTTACAGGGAATGTAGAGTTCATCCCCGGGCTAAACCAGTAGGCCAGGAAGCTCTGAGTCCCCTTCTCTTCATAGGACCTCTCATGGGCTAGGGTTGAAGCCACACATGCTCATGCTCATGCATGTGTGTTGGATAGGAATTCACTGCTTCATGTCTGTTTGGCAAGTACTTTATTACTGATCCACAAGCTTAGGAAACAAATTTTAAATGGTGAAATAAGTTTTAGAAATCTACATAATCTGTTATTTTCTACTGTATATGTAAATAGCATGGATCTTGATGTATAAATTAAAGCTTTAGATAAGACTGATTGTAAAGACACCAGTCATTTGCTGCTTATTTGAGCACTGTTCATACTTCTCTGTTTAAAAAAATATTACATCAAAGTTTATGTATTCCTATATGTATATCTGTACTTACACACACACACACACACACACACACACACACACACACACACACTATACTTGCACATATATATGCTGCACACACACATTTAAATTTCTGGTGTGTGTGTGTGTGTGTGTGTGTGTGTGTGTGTGTGTGTGTGTGTGTGTGTGCATTGCCCAGAATCTTTCAAGGTAATCTAACAGAATATTATTTATTGACAACTACATTATAATAATGCTTCAAGATGATATTATATCTCATTTACAGATGTTTATATAGTCAAACAGTTGAAAACCATTTTCTAGCTCATCTCAGTGATCTGTCATTTGCAACAGCTTTGTGAGTGGACACATTCAAAAACATCTCTACACTAGCCATACCACTCTGCTTTAAAGGACGTTCTGTATTAGAACAAAAGGAACATAAATCAAAATTGATTGGTTTGGAAGAGTTTAACATCCATAGAATAATAGCTCTCCTCATTCT
The DNA here is from genome assembly GCF_004664715.2 of Peromyscus leucopus. NCBI lineage: Eukaryota > Metazoa > Chordata > Mammalia > Rodentia > Cricetidae > Peromyscus > Peromyscus leucopus. Next base: position 91,180,460 of record NC_051065.1, read on the forward strand.
TCCAGGGCAGCACTGCCTCACTGTTTTGCTTCACTAAATTAAGAATGTTATCACGCTGGTAGTAAATCCCGCATTATGAGACTGAGGAAACTCCAAAGGCCACACAGAGGCCAACAGCTCACATACACCCAAAGAAACCAATTAGACACAAAGTTTAAACATCAGCTTTCCTCACAGAAACTTGGACAGTGAGCTGACACTCCATCATTTCCTTTAATAGTCTGATTTAATGACTCAGCAGATGTCTCCTCTGGAGCTTAGCTGCTGAAGGAGGTAAATTTAATGATGCTACATGTTTCTGGAATTTGCTCCAAATGAGGTTTCCTATTCCCATTTTCTAAATGAGTGCCTAAACAGCCTGGTAAATAATCCCAACTGAATCTGTTTAGAAATTAGTCAGCATACATGCCATGTTGTTATGCCTGGATTTGATGTTATGATCCTAAAATGGAAGGCTTGAAAGGGCATGCATGTTTTGTGTGTGTTTGTGTGTGTGTGTGTGTGTATCCACCCTTATACGTCTGTGTATTTATCCAAGTCTGTTCAGGGGCAGATGGGCTTATCTCTTCAAATACAAATGTGAAATGATGTCATATTAAGAAGGGTTCAGAGCTTCTCTCTCTCTCTCTCTCTCTCTCTCTCTCTCTCTCTCTCTCTCTCTCTCTCTCTCTCTCTTCTATTTTGTCATGTTAGTGGTGGTGGATTTGTTTTGTTTTGTTTTATTTTTTGAGGCAAGGTCTAATTATGTGGAAAACTGACTTAGAATTCTCTGTATATACTGGGCTGACCTCCAAGTTAGAGATCTTCTAGTCTCTGCTTCATAAGTGCTGGGTTTAAAAGCTTGCACCAATCAACTTGGTTTATATACATTTTTGTTTTCTACTGCTTTTTATGGTTGTTTGGGGGTAGCCCATATTTTTACTTTCTATCATTTACTTCTCTATCTTGTCTTCAAAGTATAATTCAGTTCAAAAATATTAGGAAATTATACAGCTGTAGGACTAAGTATCACACATTTATAGGACTTGTCGCTTGTGGCATCAATCAATCCAGCTGTCAGGATTGTGTTTCTGCAAATGGATTGAAAAGAGGAAGATTATAAGAACTAAAAAAATCTAACAAATTTCTAAAAGTGTTTATGTCCCAGACATAAGTCTGATTGCATTAGTATTAGTACATCTGTATACAAAAGGATAAATTGAAACTGTCTCATTCTGTTACAAAAGGGGATCTCAAAATTTTGCTAGCAGACTATGGTTCAACAGTGAGTGTGAGACCTGAAGCTAAGTCCATACATCATCTGACTTTTCTAGATACAGAATAAAAAGATTAATTTTCTGCTTCTACACAGATAAAATCTTTGCTCTTCTATCAGTTCCCTTGTAGATGACATTTGCAGGATTTGGGTCTAGAAATTAATTTTCAGTATGTAACAGATATATTTTATAAGAAATACACAGTACTGAATAGTTAATAATCTCACAATTTATATAAGATACCCGTGCCTATTTCATCCAACTGTGAATTCACATGTTCATTAAGAAGTTGGGCCTCAATGGTTGGTGAACACTTTACATGTACAAATCCTGGATTTTGATCTTTTGCCAAGAATACTTGAGAGTGGTCTATCAGTTCTCACTGGTTCAATTACATAGGCAATAAAGTCTTCTGCAGGCTCCTATTTTGTTTATTCTGTTTATCCTGGAATCACAAATGTTTTCCTTAAATCATGTACTTTTTTTTGTTTGATTAGTTTTATTTCTTTGTTTGCTTTGTCCTCACACCTCCCATTGTTCATTAACCTTCTCAGAATGATAGATATTAGAATATTCATGCCTAACGGCTTCATACAGAGCCATAAGTTCAGAATACAAATATAAAACAATATTCTACTCTAATGTCATTTAATGGAACAACACATAATAAATAAAGGAGTATCCATGGCTTCCAAGCTATGTGGAGCACTATCCATCATGCACGAGTCTGCTCCTTTTATTTTCCCTCCTATCTCCTGAGCACAATTCAAAGGCAATAATTCAAGAAGCATACAAATGGATAGCCAAGAAAGGAAATAGTTGCACAGTTTTACATGAAGGAAGAGAACAGATCAAATGGAACACTTTAATTTTGAGATAGAGTTTTTTGTGTGTATATGTTTGAGTGTGTATGGATGTACCAGGGTGCTCTTGCATATGGAGTACTGCAGTCAACTTTATGCATTGTGCTTTAGGAATGATTTATATTTGGTTTGCAATTGGCATGGAGATCATGGATTAGACTAGATGGCTGCCAGCAAGAAAAAGTGTCCTGCCCAGCTCTTCTACTGGGATTACAAACACAGAGGGCCACACCTGGTTGCTGATTTTGCTATTTACTTAATTTTTACACAGGTTCTTTTGAGTGAATTCACATCCTTATGCTTACAAGGCAAGCACTTTGTCAACTAAGATGTCTCTCCACCCCCTGAATAACAAACTAAAATAATCTAAATTTTAAATTTAAATTTAAATTTCCAGTTTTCCAATCTAAAAATTCATAATTACCATTTTCTTTATTTACAATGAACATTTGCTTCATGTACTTAAAATGTCAATCAGTGATTTACTTTATGAATCTATTTGATATTTTATGAAATTTATGAGGCAGGGTGTGATGCATGTTATGGAAGTTTATGTCTTCGCACATGTGGATCACAAATTCTAATATTGATTAGGAGTGAGGAAAAAGTCAATATAATAAAGTTCCTTCATCAATATGAGTTTTATTACTCTCCATAACAGGTCAACATAACAGTGAACATAGTATTCCAAGTGTGTACACAACCTTAATTGAAATATTTAGCTTTATAGAAATTGTTTCAAAATAAAATTCATTTCCCTAAGGATGCTACTGAATTTTCTATTAGACTAAAACTGAAAATACAGACGAATAGATGAAAACCTTTTTGTCCAAGGCTAACAATATTCAACATTGTTGACACATGGCTTTCTGTTGTGAGCATTTTATTGTTTTCCTTTGTTTATTGATTATTTTGGAAGTTCACATAATGCACCCTGATCACCCTTATTTCTCACTCTTCTAAGTCTGATCCCTCAAACTTGTGGCCTCCCCAATTAAAAAAAGATAAAAAACAAAGCTCAATTTGTGTTGTCCATATACTCACTGTAGTATGGTCAAATCCCAGTGGCAAATTCCTGCCAACAGTTGGCCCTCACCAGCAGCCATCTATTGTGGAGAGCTACACTTCAGCATCCTTCTAACAATTATAAATCATGAGATTTATTTATTTTTTGCTTTGTTGAATGGTCTTATAAATTTGTTGGATATGGAACCTTGAGAATGTTTTAAAAACACTTGTAAATGATTTATACATTAAAAAGTTTCATGTCGTAATTACGAGCTTAGGAATATATATTATAATATATATTACAATAGTTGCATCCATATATGTATTTAATATAGATTGAAGTAACAAAAGGTCATGGATTGAAGAGACAGCAAGGAGAGGTACAGGGCAGGGTTTGGAGAGAATAAAGAGAATGAGAACGGTTGTAATTATATTATAATCTCAAAAAAGAAACCAGGTGTGTAACATGTAGAGATATTTTATTTCCTGTTTTTTGATATAATGTAAAAATAAATAGTATTTTGTTGTTTAAAATATAGGAAAATAAGTTGTTCATCTATTGAATGAATAAAGGAGGCATATTAATAATATTATTCAATTAGTGCTACTTAATTTTTAATCTCTATGTATCTAATATCTAACTAATTCCTATCATCTACCAGCAGAGTGTATAAATTATTGTTCATAGAGATAACAAAAATTGTGATTACTAAGTCAGGTGAACAGCAAATGCCTATCATAAAACAAGTTAGGTAGGCAAGCAGACCAAGATGAAGGAAAATGTGATTGAGATTTTCACAACGCAGGGAATTCTGTACTAGAAAGCAAAACTATAGTCAACCAATGAAATCTACACTGGCAATGTCTTTGTAATGGGATTTAGGTTGTCATGGGAACTATGTAAAAATGTCAAGCCACAGACAAAAAAATCTAAAGTATTCTTTGAAAGGATGTAAAAAGAAATATGGTTCAGGAGAGAGTGAGCTTTAGCAAAAGCTGGTGACAAATCTGGTAAGTATCTGTAGAGAAGAGAGAATTATTTGAGAAGTCTGAAAATACTTTATTTCAATATGAATATGAATATGAAAATAATTACAAAAAGTCCTGCCAAAATAACCTACTTTAAGCACATCAGGGATTTATGAAGACCAATGCATATTATGCTTTATATGATTTACAAGACTTAATCTAATGCAGAAAAGTGAACGAGGTCCAGACTTTGTTGAGAAAGGGATACAGAGAGAGACAGATTCTCCCTGCATAGTCCAAGCTTGCCTGAAGTTCACTCTGGAGCTCTGGTTGGAATGGAAGTGCTTGGAATGTAGTAGTCATCAGCCACTATTCCTAACTATGATTAGAAATCTAATAATTACTAATCATGATATCTATAGAGGAAAATCTGACCCAGAGAATTATCGAGCACTTACAGACAAATTGGGTTTTAACAAAAAGGTTTGTAAAAACTTTCTAGAATTAATGTAAGAAACTTAGATGCTCTATTTGAATCCAGAAATACATTTTATGAGTTAGAATTATATGGGAAAGTTAGGAGGGAGAAAAGGACACAGGAAATATAAAATAAATAATGCGGACCGCAGATATCATTCAGACCCTGATGACTGTTGAGCTGCAGACCCAGACATAGACCCCCAGCAGCAGCCCTGGCTTGGTGGACACCCGCCAACCCTGCACACCCACATTACCACAGGCTGTGGCCTAGACTCCAGCATCCCTGAGGCCTCTGGTTGCAACATGGACCATGGACATCAACATAGATCCTGGCTAAGGCAGAACCACAGACCTAGACATGGTCCTAGGACACAGCTCAGGTTCAGATGTCACCATTGGTCCAGGTAGCAGCACAGGCCACCTGCTTCAACATGTAATATGGCCCTCAGACACCAATGTAGCCCCAGGTGCCTGCCAAGATCCCTGGCATTGGCATGACTGTTAATGCATCAAAAGCCATGGAAAACAACTCAGACCCTGTGTGTTGTAGAGCCACAGAGCCACACATGGCCCTCAGTAGCAGCCCTGGCCTGGATAATACCATGGCCCCAGGTGACAGAGCTGCCCATCAACTCAGGCTGGTCTTGGCTATAGAATAGTCCTTGGACACAAATATGGCCACAGGTTGCAGCCCAGACCCTGGGTATCCATGTGGCCATTGGTGGGTTGCACCTTCAGCCACCAGACATCAACACAGACCTCATCTGTGGTAGGACCATGGACCCAGACATGGTCCTCAGCAGCAGCACAAATCGGATGTCACCATTGTCCCAAGTGGCAGTACAGTCCACTCAGATTAGCAGGGTTCCCAAGGCATCATGGCCCTCAGAAACCAATCTGGATCCAGGTGACTGCACAGACCATAGGCCTCTGCATGACCTTCAGTGGCACCAGGAGCCACAGACATCACCTCATGCCCCCTTAGCTGCTTCAGCACCTCAGACCAAGATTGATCCTTGGCCTTAGCCCAGAAATGGTCTTGGACTCAGGTGGCTAGGAGATCATTCAAATTAGCCTGTTCCTCACTACTCTCACCTCTTCAGATCTGCCTCTCTCCCCAGCCCATGAACTGCTCCACCTCTCTCTCTCTTCCAACTCTCCACCCTGTACCCACTCACCATGATGGTATCTGACTGGTTGGCACCAAAGTGCAAAGGAGTGGTGGGGGTGGGGGTGGAGGGGTGTGGAGTGAGTGGGGGTGGCAGTGGGCGTGGGGGAGTGCTCCAGGATGAGGTCTACCCCTGCCAGCCATATGGCATGACAGGGCACTGCTGCTGTATCATGGCCAGAGATTAATTCTTTTTTGAATTTTTATTTTATGTTTACATTTATTTTCTAAAGAATTAGAGAAAGAAGACATGGAGTTTGTTATGTAGACAGATGGAGATAATGTGGGAGATGAGGTCAGGTAAATCATGGTCACAATATATCATGTGAAAAAAATATTTTCAATAAAAAACTATCCAATGTGAAGGATAAATTACAAGGGATGTATGTTGTCGAAGCTCGAGAGAAATCTCCAGTCAATGTGCCTGTCCTGGTTAATGTCCTATTGTTGTGCTGGGTGACCACAACCATGCAACTCTTACAACGAAAGCATTTAATTCAGGCTTGCTTACAGTTCAGAGGTTTAGTCCATTGTCATTATGGAGGAAAGCATAGTGACATATAGTTAGTCATGATGCTGGAGAGGTAGCTGAACGTTCTACTTAAGGATCCATAGCCAACAGAGGGAGAGAGAGAGAGAGAGAGAGAGAGAGAGAGAGAGAGAGAGAGACAGAGAGAGAGAGAGAGAGAGACAGAGAGAGACAGAGACAGAGAGACAGAGAGACAGAGACAGAGAGACTAGGCCTGGGTTTAGTATTTGAAACCCCAAAGCCTGCCCCCAGTGTTAGACTTCCTCCAAGCCACACCTCCTAATCCCTGTCAAGTAGTGACACTCTTTAATGACCAAACATTCAAATCTATTAGCCTGGGGTGGGGGCATTCTTACTCAAACAACCACAGTGCCTATAAATCAGTTTTTCTCAACATGTGGGTCATGACCCTTTTGGTGTGTATTGGACATCTTGCATATCAGATATTTACATTGTGAGTCATAACATTAGCAAAATTATAGTTATAAAAGAGCAAAGAAATAATTTTATAAATAGTTTATATAACTATAAATACTTTCATAAGGTAAATAATTTTATAAAATAGCAAGGAAATAATTTTATGGGTGGGGGTGGCCACGATGTGAGTTTGAAGGCTTGCAGCACTGGGAAGGCTGAGAACCACTGATTTATAGGTGGTTCTCAACCAGAAGTCAGCTGCATGACTATGTTGATGTCCATAGATTTCCCCCCTGTTATCTTCATTATTTGCCCATTTTTATCTTAGTGGTATCTTATTATAAAAAGGTATTTGAAAATTGTCTCTAGTTGGTGTTACAGTTTGTATTATAGAAAGTTCCTTGTCTGGATTCAATTGTCCTAATATTGCTTAGATTACTATTGCAAGCCCTACTTTATTTACTGTGTAATTGAAATGATGTTTGTCCATCATTCTCTTTGAAACATCTTAAAATAACTTTTTAATTAAAAAAAAACTCATGTACATGTAAAATGGCAAAATTTCAAGATTTTATCATGATCTTCCTTTTCTCCTAAATAAGTAAAATATTAATGACTCTATATATCTTATAATGAATCTTGTCCATTTTGAAAATTTCAAGAGCAAGTGATAGATTTTTTTTTCTTCTTTTGGTGGATTGGCATTATTTGACATTATGGTGTTATACAGGCACTGTTGACATACATTTCACTCAGTAGAGGCTAGAGGTGCTAAAACCCAGCAGTCCTTTTACTACCAGTAGGCTATGTAGAATCAGAGTAGGAAGGGAGAATCCCTTCAAGCCTGATCTCCACCAGTTTTTGGTCTCCTCATTGTTGGCCATCAGGGAGCTTAGTGGTAAGCAGGCAGGGACATTAGAAAGTAGTGTCCCCAGTGTTCCAGTCAACCCACAAGCATACAGTATCTGTTTCCATGTTACAAGTGTGAAAACTCTTGCACTGACTCTGGAGTTCGGAGTATCTCAGCCCTTGGTTAAAGCTGGCATTACAGCTTACAGGTAGGTGGACCTGGAATCCTTAGTCCTCTGCAACAGTTAACATTGTATCTCCTGTGTAGACATAGGATGTAGGGTTGATAGCTCCCCAGATGGGGTCTGAGACTGTTGGCCCTGAAGACTGAATGCTCTGACATGCTGTGGGATGATTTGTATGTCCTGTGGGAGCCCTTCTTGGGTTCTTTGTGGCGTTACCCAGCAGGTCCGTATAGAGGATGATTAGGACCATGGGCCTGAGTGCAGGTGTTTGAGATGGTCTGCACTTGGCTGTGCTGGGGGATGGTCTGTATGTCAAGTTGTTCTGATTGGTTAATAAATAAAACCTGATCGGCCGTGGCTAGGCAGGAAAGATAGGCGGGACTAGCAGAGAGGAGAAATAAAAGGACAAAGGCAGAAAGAGACGCTGCTGCAGCCGCCGCCCTGACCAGAGAGGCTGCAGCCACCGCCATGACCAGCAGCATGTGAAGACGCTGATAAGCCACCAGCCACGTGGCGAGGTATAGATTTGTAGAAATGGATTACTTTAAGATAAAAGGAAATGGTTAATTTAAGATAAAAGAACAGTTAACAAGAAGCCTGCCACGGTCATACAGTTTGAAAGCAAAATAAGTCTCTGTGTTTACTTGGTTGGGTCTGAGCGGCTGTGGGACTGGCAGGTGGCAGAGGTTTGTCCTGACTGTGGGCAAGGCAGGAAAACTCCAGTTACACTGACACTCTTCTGGATATAATAGCCTACACATCCTCTTCTCTGGCTCTTTAAAGTGTTTTTTTTTTTTTTTTTCCTTTTCCTTTTCCTGTCAGCTTTCTGCACTTCTTGCCTTTCTTCTACTTCCTCTGCCTCCTTTCTGTTCAGGTTGCTCCAAATCTGGTCAGCTCTTTCTTCCGTTTTCAGACAGGAAGATGGCTGCCTTGTACTTGGAGAATTTGTGTGTTTGCTTCCCACTGTATGTTGTTTCCTTGTTTCATCAGCTCAGTATCTGCTCCTAAAGTTAGCCAAGAAAAGCATGCCTTTTATTGAGCCTGATGCAGCTTTACTAGAGTCTCACGAAGTGAACCTCAGTGGCCTTTTCACGCAGCCTAACAAGATAGTGTTTGGAGCAGCAACAGCCACTTTCTATAAGGCAATCTCAGTCGTGCCTCATAGACGAAGAATCACAGACCAAGGCTTGTGTTTTGGGCCAATCACAGCCTTGCCTCTTAGCACCAGCCATAGCAAGCCCTCTCTCGCAGTCTGTGGAAGAACTTCTCTCCACTTTGACCAGGCAGGCATGTTTGCAGATTAACCCGAGTCCACAGAGGGCTTCTGGTAGGAAAACAAAACAAAACAAAACAAAACAAAACAAAACAAAACAAAACAAAACAAAACAAAACAAAACAAAACAAAACAAAAAACTCTTACAGATCATTTCAGATAAACTTGTTGAGGTTACCCCTTTAGGAGCTGGCACACTTGGGTATGGCTATCTGATGGTTCTCTCAAGGTGTACATGGGTTGTTCCAGATGAGTGCTGCCAACAGCTTTTAATTGGGCTTAATAGCTGCCCCATGCATAGGGAGGGGTGGTCCCTGTCATCTCTCTCACTATCCAATAATGAGCAATGAATGCAATGGAAATTTCGATGAAAGAATTACACAGAAATCCTCAGTGGAGATAAAATCATCAACAATACCTCCTCTAAAGATAAAAAAGGAAGGAGTTCATTGTCCTTCCAGAAATTGTAGAGAGCTGGGAGCTTGAGACAGAGAAAGCAATATCTTGCTGGTTGGCAATGCTGGGAGCAAACTCTGATGTGGGTGTTCCTGCTTGGTTATCCCGTTTTAACATCCGTCGTTCATTGCTGGATTTGGTGATATTTCAGTATTCCCACTTAAAATACTGGCCAGGAGGCAATGCAAACCAATGAAATTCCTGCCATGGCAGGTCAAATATAGCAATAATCAGTCCCTGCTGTTACCTCCAAACACACCGTGATACCAAATAATTGAGAAAAGAGGAAGGTAACTAGTTTACAAAATGTGTGCAAAATCAAAACCAATAATACTTAGTGAAGAAACATTGATATGGGAATAATCAGGGCCTCTCTCTCTCTCTCTCTCTCTCTCTCTCTCTCTCTCTCTCTCTCTCCCTCCATCCCTCTCTCCCCACTGTGTGTATCTCATTCTCTATCTCTTTGTATACAGACACAGTGGAAATAGTAAAAAAATTAACGCATTCGTAAGTGAGAATATCAGATACATGAAACATAGATAAGAAATTATGTTAAAATCTTACAGTGAAACTAAAGCAAAACAGGTAATACTTAAAAATAATTCTTCTAACCATCACAAATGGATATATCTTAAACATTTATATAATTTATAGTGGTATTAGAAGTGTATAAAAATATTCTGGGGTTATAGCTTGCATCTTAATGTTGATTAACAAAATCTAAAACACAGTGCCTTTTTTTAAAATTCTCTTTTGCTTTTTCCACAAATTATAAAAAATATAATATTTAATAAAATATTAATGAGCATAAGCCTTTTTGTTAATGTTTTTTACTCTTCTGGGAATAAAACTCAGGGCCAAAGACATGTTATCCAGAGTACTACCACTGAGCTACATCTCCAGTCCTCCTCATGATATTTATAAGTGCAATTGAATTAATAGCAATAATAAAATGTAAGCAAAAATGGATGATATAATGTTTACTGGCAATTGAGCCAATAAAAAGAAGACAGTCCTTTGTGTCTTATAATAGATCAATTTTCCATTCTGTTGTCCCATATCATGCGATTCTTAATTTAATACTACAGAAATGTATTAACTGGTTTTTATGTGCTCATTACCATGTTAATTACTACAAAGAATTATATAAAAGAAGACAGGACTTAAATCAACTAGCAACGGGGAGAAATAAAATATAGCTAAAATGAAAAATAAGAATATAAACAATGTTGTTATGGGTGCTCAAAAGAGTTTTATGGCTCTGTGTGTGGTCTCCATTTGATCTCAGTAACTCATCACTCTCTTAACTCACTTAGCCCATCCATCAGTTACTAAGTAGCTTTCAGCATCATCAATCAATAGAAGCAAATGCAAAGAAATGTTTCACTATGAAATAACCTATCCTACAAAGTTAGAAAATGGAAAGCCATACAAAAAGAGCATTCTAAACAATTCTGGTTATTAATCAACTAATGCCAGGTATTTCACTGAATGTGTAATAATTCTCTCAAGAACACAGCTAAAAACCAAAGGTTTTGAAAATAATAATTTAGTGACCCCAACTTCAGGTGTTCTACTATATCTACTACCCAACTATATTCCCAGCTTGACTCCAAGTTTCTCCAGCACACCACACCACACACACACATGCTCCCGCCAACACTTGCACAGGTATATGCACATGCTCTCACATACACTCTCCATAAATAAATGAATTTTTATAGCTATATCAATGCTGGAAAAACGGTACCAAATGTTGTTTCCTTCCTTGAGATAAAATGTATTTTAGAATTTAAGATTTAGATTAACTAATTTAACTTTTGAGTTCCAGACTTTCATGCTTTTATTAAATAAGGTCTAAGGCATACAAATATTGACAGCTTATTCTTTAAAGAATTCATAAAATTTTGGAAACAGATTTGCTTGTTCTCATTTTTTAAAAGTAGTTAATTGTTTTAGTGAAATTTTAAATTAAAATTGAAATATATTCTTTCCCCTTTCCTCCCTCTGTCTCTTTTCATGTCTCTCCCTGGAATCTCTCCCATAACTACACCACTACCTCTCAAATTGGTGTTCTTTTACTTTAAAATATATATATATATCATGTTGTTACAACAATACATACAAACATATGAATAGATATATAAATATCCAAGAAAACGCTGATTCCATATAGTGTGGCTTGAGTGTATATGATTTCAGCAATGATTATTTTGCCTTAAATAAATATTAGCAGGCTCATCCACAGGAGGAGCTAATTTTTCATATTTCAACAGCCATTAGGTGCTTTTTGTCTCTAGGTAGAAATCCATGAAATTTATTCCACGTTAACATATCCATTGGTATTGTTATTATTCAGGTTTTGTTTTGTTTTATGATATTTTGTTTGTGTTCTGACAAATAAAGCTTGTCTGAAATCAGAGGTCAGAGCTAGCTACTAGTTAACTGTAGAGGCCAGACAGTGGTGGTACATACCTTTAATCCCAGAACTTTGGAGGAGGGAGCAGGAAGATCAGGAGTTCAAGACCACCAGGGACTACCTGAGATTAAATCAGTCGAAAAGAGAAATAAAGCCTGGTGGTGTTGGCTCACACCCTTGATCCCAGCACTTGGGATCTCACGCCTTTGATTCCAGGATTTGAGGGCTCAAACCTTTAATCTCAGCACTAAGGAGGTGGAGAAAGGAATATAAGGTTGATGGAGAAAGAATCTTGGGCCCATTCAGGCTGAGGACTTGATTTGTAGAGACGGCTTTCACCCTCAATATCCGACTCTGGGTTTTTATTGGTTTTTTTTTTTTTTTTTTTATCTTTATTGTTAAGACTAAACAGATTCCCAGTTCATTGTTTAGTATGCCATATGTTTGTGGTATCATGAGTGAAGCTTCTCTGCCTTGCTGGCTGGTATTGTGTCGACTTAACCTAGGATAAAGTTGTCAAAAAGGAGGTAACATCAACTGAGAAATTCCTCCAAAAGATCTGACTGTAGAGCATTTCTTAATTAGTGATTAATGGGGTGGGCCCAGAACATTGTGGGTGTCATGATCCCTGGGATGGTCGTCTTGGGTTCTATAAGAAAGCATGCTGAGCCAGTAAGCAGCACTCCTCCATGGCCTCTGCATCAACTCCTTCCTCCCAAGTTCCTGCAGGGTTTGAGTTCCTATCCTGGCTTCCTTCAGTGATGTACTACAATATGGAAGTGTAAACCAAATGAAGCCTTTCCTCCCCAACTTGTTTTTGTCATTGTGTTTCATCACAGCAATAGAACCCTAAGACACCTGTCATTTGTGAGACACCCAATCTTACAGCAGATTCCCTTATCCTCTGGCTCCTATAAATTATCTGTCCTCTTTCACAATGTTCTTTGAGCCTTAACTCCAAGATTTCTCTTGTTGTTGGTAGGGGGACCCTTATGTGCTATTGATAGAATTGCCCACTGGTGCAGCCATTGTGTAGATCGGTATAAAGCATCATTAACTAGCTAAAAATAAATCTACCATATGACCCAGATTACAATTCTTTGATATATACAAAGTAGACATCCTACTCTTACTTGGCAATGCCCATTGTTACTATATTCACATTAGATAGGAAATGGAAACAACCTAACTGACCTCTGGCAGATCAATAGATAATGAAAATGAGGTGCACATACAAAAAGAAGTACCAGTCAGATGTAAAGAAAAATGAAATTTGCAAATAGTAGGGACATAATGATATATCCCAGACCCAGAAGGACAAATGCCACATTATTTCTAATCAGTGGTTCTCATTATTATACATAAGTCTTCTTTTTTAGATAGTTTTATTGGAATATTATTTTAATACAAGGATCATGTGTGTTTTAGTGAAATGATGATGTTTTAATCTGTGTGAATACTGTAAGATTTGCACAACGTGGTTAGTTATATTTAGCCTGGGTAGATACAGAGATCTTTATATATTTTTTTATTATGTGCCCATCTATATTTGTACATGATGAGAAAAATCAAGATCTAAACTCTTACAAATTCCAACCATACAATATAACATTAACTATTATTATGTTTTAAAATAAATATCAACAAAATGTTCAACTAGCATGATTTAAATGATTTGTAGTTGTCCAACATTACAATCAGCCCTGCTTTATTTCACCTCTGAAAACTTCTGTTGTATTCTCTTCTAATATCTGAAATATTGTTTTTAAAATACATTTTTCATGTTTGAAAGGGTTTTATGTAGCACTGGTACAGATTTCATGATGTAGGCATCTTTAATAACTTTTTAAAGGGATCTACTAAACATACACAGCCTCACAACAAATAACCACATTAGGTGTGTATTGAACTCTGTACTTTTCTAAAATAAAGTCAATAGCAACCTCTTATAAATTGTTTACAAATATTGCTTTTTCTACTCCTTATATTGCTTTACCATTTTATTCAGTTCTTTAACAAGCAGAAACTTTTCACTATGATGTGACTTTAGACTCGCTTTACTTTTGCCTGTACTTTCCTTTACACACACACACACACACACACACACACACACAGAGACAGAGAGAGAGAGAGAGAGAGAGAGAGAGAGAGAGAGAGAGAGAGAGAGAGAGAGAGAGAGAGAGAGAGAGAGAGAGAGAGAGAATTGAAAACATTGAGAATTCTTTTTACTACATGTTTTATTTGGGGGAATGTTTAGTTTCATGTTTGAGGTTTCATTTTTGATTTTGAGTTGGCATACAAGAATCCTATCTGATAAAGATACACTCTTATTTGTACATGACCATTCAGTTTTCAGTTTTCCCAATATGATTTTTTGAATAATTTTTAGTGTTTTATGGTCTTTGTTTGTCTCTTATTAGTTCTGCTTATGAGAGGTGGAGAGATGAATCAGTGGAAAAAGGTGCTTGCTGAACAAATCTGACACCCTGAGTATCATCCTCAGAACCCACATGAGGGAAGAGAGAAGGGATCCTGAAAGTTGTACTCTGACATCCATATGTAAGCAAACATATACACAAAAACAATACATATTTAATAACAATATATTATTTTATCATACAATGAAGTTTGTTTCTTAAGTTCAGTTGATGGTATGTGTGTGTGGTGGTTTGAAAGTAAATGGCCCCCAAAATGGAGTGGCACTATTGAGAGGTATGGCCTTGTTTAAGTAGATATGGCCTTATTGGAGGAAGTATGTCACTGTGGTGATGGACTTTGAGGTCTCTTTCTAAAGCTCCCCTAAGTGTGACACTCACTCTACTTCCTGTTGCGAGATGTAGGAGTTTCAGTTATGGCTACAGCCTCAGCAAAAACACCATGTCTGCCTACACCCTACCATGACTCACCATGGTGTTAATGGACTGAACCTCTGAAATGTAACTGTCCAATTAAATATTTTTCTTTATAAGAGTTATCATGGTCATAGTGTATCTTCACAACAATAAAAACCCTAGCTAAGACAGGAGTTGGTACCATGGACTGGGGTATTGCTGTGATAAGGCCTGACCATGTTGTGTTTTAGGAATTTAAACTGTGGCACTTGGGATTAGGAAAGCAATGCAATGCTTTAAGCACTGCTTCATGGGTGATACTACTAGGAACATGGAAAACAGTGGTGCTGTGTGACTTAATGAACTGTGGGATCTTGTTTAAGATGTTACAGAGAAGAATACTAATAGGTGGTCTAGAGATTGTTCTTGTGATATTTTAGTAAAGAATGTGATATGGCTGCTTTTGCCCTTGTCTAAAGAGTCTATGCAGGCTAAAATGAAGAGTTTTTTTATTAACTCCATTGGCAGAGGAAATCTCAAAACAGCTTAGCATATAGTTTGTCATATGGTTTTTAGTGTTATCTCTGGTGAAGATTTATAATGAAAAGGAGCAAGCTGAACCAATAAAAAATATAAAACGCACAGCTTGAGAAAAGGGGCACCAGGAAGTGGAATAGAGCTAAATTCTGGATCCAAGGTGATAAATGGATTAAGAAATAGAATAAAGGGAGTAGTGACCTCAGGACAAGATCCCATCCAGCTGAATTTCCACTTTATGAAAAGAAAAGTTTAGATCTGGGTGTGAATGTACAAGCCTTTAATCCAGCACTCAGGAGGCAGAGGCTGGCAGATCTCTGAGTTTGAGGCCAGCCTGGTCTACAGAGCAAGTTAAAGGACAGCCAAGCTTAGGCAGTGAAGGTAACAATCAAATCAAACAGAGAAAGCTGAGGAAGATGTAATTTTAAAAGTGGGCCATGTTCCAGCCCCAGAAAGAAGTAGAACTTGGCAGCTTTGACCATATGGCTCTGGTTTTAGCGTTAAGGATGGAAGAAAAGGGTTATGGAATTTGCATCAGAGACTAAGGAAAACCACTAAGACCAGGCATGTATGAGGGGTGTCCCTAAATGGAGGCCTAGAGAGGCCACTGAAGCTATGGAGCTGAAGCCTGGAGTGCTTTGAGACTCCAAGATGTTAGAGATGTCAGAGTCATGGGATACCTGCCAAGAGGAGCTGCTAACAGGGAGTGGAACCAGCCTAAAGGAAAGAAATATGTTTAGGTCAACAGAGATGAAGGAAGTTGGAGATCTGAAGAGGGCTTTGAAATCAGACATGGAGATGAAGAGTTTAGAGTTTGCCCAGCTGGTTTATGGTCTTGCATTGGTCCAGTATTTCCTCACTATGCTCCCTTCCCTACATTTTGGTATGGTCATTCATATCCTATGTCATTATATGTTGGAAGTATGTGATCTGTTTATTATTATTATTATTAGCATCATCATCAACATTATTTCATAGAGGATTGCAATTAAGAGATTGTATGAATCTCAGAAGACACTTTGAACTTTAAAAAAATTGTGAGACTATGATAGACTATGGGACTTTTGAAATTGAACTGAATGCATTTTGCATTATGATATGGCCGTAAGCCTTTGGGGGCCAGTGAGTGGAATGTATTGGTTTGAAAGAAAATGGGTCTCAAAAGGAGTGACACTATTGGGAAGTGTGGCCTTGTTGAAGTGCATGTGACTGTCCCAGGAAGTGTGTCACTGTGAATTTGGGCTTTGAGGTTTCTTTTGCTCAAGCTTCCTCAATGTAACACTCAGTCTGCTTCCTGTTGCCTGCAAGATACAGGACTCTCAGCTACAGCTACAGCCCCATGTCTGCCTGCACTCTACTATGTTCCACCATTATGATAATGGACTCAACCGCTGAACTGTAAGCAAGCCACCTCAATTAATTTTTTTTTTAATAAGAGGTGCTGTGGTCATGATGTCTCTTCCTAGCAATAGAAACCCTAACTATGATAGAATGTATATGGATTTGTTTGAGACTCTGTTCTGTTCCATTGACCTGTAGGTATACACAACGACCATACGATTTGAGTTACATTGTTTTCTAATATATTTTCAAAATTGAAATAATGAGACACCCAGCATCATTCTTTTAAACATCGTCTTGGCAATACAGTTGATGTTTTTCAGTTTCACAGGAATTTTATTTTTTTCCCCGATTTCTATCACAATGCTATGGTGAATTTTGTAAAGTTCGTTCGGAATCTGTTTCCCTCTAAGACTTTGGTTTGCAGTTTTCTTCTTTCCCTTTGCTTTTGCCTGGCTTTGTTCCCGAAAATACATTGAAATTTGTTTTGAAAGAGTTCAAAATGAGTTCCTTTATATTATTATTTAATACTTGCTAAAATTCAGCAGCTCAGCATAGTTCTCTCATCTGGCTTACCACTGTTGGAATGGATTTGAATACTGATTTCTTGTTTATTTTGACCTATTTTGATTAGCTCACATTAGAGTTTTGTTCATAGGAATGTGTCCATTTCTTACAGCTTATATAAAGTGTTGGAATATTCATAGTAATTTTTATTCACATTCCCTTTCTTTCTTTCTTTCTTTCTTTCTTTCTTTCTTTCTTTCTTTCTTTCTTTCTTTCTTTCTTTTCCTTCCTTTCTTCCTTCCTTTCTCTCTCTCTTTCTTTCTTCTTGCATACAATACATCCTGACCACAGATTCCCCTCCCTCTACTCTTCCCAGCCCCATCCTTCCACATCCCCTCTCCTTGAGAGACACTCCTCCTCCATTTCCCTTCAAAAATGAGCAAGCCTCCCAGGGATATCAACCAAACATGGCATAACAAGATACAATAGCACCAGCACAAATCATTCTTTTAAATATATTATGCATATATAATATACATATGTATACACACACAACACATACACACAACACACACACACACACACACACACACACACACACACACACATATATATTATATATATATATATATATATATATATATATGGATTTCTGTGTGTGAATGTAAATCCCAGGGCATTGTATTTCTTCTGCTGAGTTATAGGGGTTGGAACCACTCAATATGGATGTTGAAAACTTAAATCAGGTTCTCTGCAAGAACAATAAGTGCTCTTAACTGCTGAGACATCCTTCCATCACTTCATTTATTCTTACTAGACATTGTACTAAGACACAAAAGAGTTGTTCTAGGAAGAGTCCTTTTATTTATCTGTATTGAAAAGAATGGAAAACAACCTTCCAACACCAACATTTGAATATGTGAAGAATGTATTTTCTTACCTTCTATAGATTCTATTGTATTATATTTACTAGCTTGATAGAAACAAACAAATCTTAAAATATCAAGGCTTAATTTGCAAAGAAATTTCAAAGAAGGATCTAAATCTAAATGTGAGAACTGGAAGAATGAAAGCATTTTGTTCACAGTATTACTAGGCTGTTACCAGTATCTGCTGGGAAAAAGCTTTGGCATTTTCCCTGAAATGAATATTCCATCATCTTCCTAGAAGTGGACTGGAGTCCTCCAAATAGCACATTCATTCTGCTTGCCTAAGGTTCTATAGTAAAAAAAAATGGGAGCATTAAAATTTTGCTATATAGCACAGAGCCTCCAGTCATATTCTAATTTTCCACTTCAAAGCCGTGGAGTAATAGGTGACACTCTTAATTGTTTTTGAAGTTTATAGTTAAAATGTAGGATTTGAGGCTGAAGGAGAAAGAATGGGATTAATTATTCAATGCAACTGGTACTGTTTGCAATTACATACTAAATGTGTATAATAAATAATGCATTTTCTCTTACTAGTTGTAATTAATAGCAATTGAAAGTATATTGTCATATTTTCTAAGTAGGCAATATTCTGTTTTTTCTAAAGAAGTGATTTTTATAATTGCTTGGCACTATTTTAAAAGGTAGTTATTTTGACATATTCTTGCTTTTACCAAATGCTTACAATTAGATGACATACTTGTTTTTATCTTTTACATTTATGTAACTGTAACTACTCTGTCAAATCATTTCCTGTTTCAAAGGCAATGTAGAGCTTCTACTGAGTTTTGTTTCCTGGGGAACAAGTTTAATATTATATCAAGCCTTCTTTAAAAGACAAATTAACTATTTAATTATAAGGAGCACTGGTAATAGGGCATAGCATAGTGACACAATGCTACAATTTTCACAGGATATATTTGCATTTTGTATTTAATCTGCATAACACAAGGTTAAATAAGAATCATTTAAAAATAGTAAATAGAATCCCTCCTCTCTCTCATCGATTGAGCAAACAACATTGAGATCATGATGAGAAAACATGCAGAGACAGCCAGCCAAACTAGTGGAAACTCATGAATTGTGGACCAATAGCTATGGAGCTTCCATGGAACTGGACTAGGCCCTCTGGATAGGCAAGACAGTTGTTTAGCTTGAACTGGTTAGGGGGCCCCTAGGCATTGGGATTAGGTCCCTGGTGCATGAGTGGGCTATTTGGAGCCTAGTGCCTATGGTGAAACAATTTGCACAGCCTTGGTGTAGTGGGGAGGGGCTTGGATCTGCCTCAAATGAAAGTACCATGCTCTGCTGACTCCCCATGGGAGACCTTGCCTTGGAGGAGGTGGGAGTTATGGTTGCTGTGTAAATTGAATAGAAAATTTTTTAATAATAAAAATTAAAAAGACAGTAAATATTGTAAGGGTTAGTTTTTGTCAACTTGGCACATACAGGTATCATGTGAGAAAGGGGAACCTCAACTGTAGAATCAGAATGGCTTGTGGGATAATTATAGGGGCATTTTCTGGCTTGCTGATTGATGTGGAAAAGCCCACCATACTTTAGGTGGTGCCTTCCCTTAGAAGGTGGTCCTGGATTGTATAGTTAAACAAGCTGAACAAGCCATGGGAGCAACCAGTAGCAGTGTTCCTCCATTGCCTCTGCTTCGGTTTCTGCATTCAGGTTCCTGGCTTGAGTTCCTGTTTTAGCTTTCTTACATGATGGGCTGTAACCAGTAAGCCAAATAACTCTTTTCTTCACAAGTTTGTTTGGTCTATGTTTGTGACCCAGAACAACTTCCAAATATATACTACTAGTTCAGTTTGAACTCTTTTCATTTAATTTCATTTAAATTGTTCTACTGCTTTGATTAAAACTCATAATTGTAGGTAATGTGATGTCTTAACAAAAGTTGCTTAATGAAAGTAGGCATGCAGTTAGTTTGATACAGCATTTGCCTACAATGTACAAGAAAGTAGGTTGGATACTGAATACTACAAAATATGCATCAACTAGTACACTGTGCATGTATTTTGCTTAGCACTATATCTAGAACTTGGTTGCTATAGATCGTTTTCAACTTTCTGTTCATAGTTTATTGTAATATCCTCATTTCTAGTATACAGTTGCAGAAACATCCAACATCATATTCATATAGGTACCATTCAACGACGATAAAATATATAAGGCACTTTTTTTATTTTCTCATAAGGAGCATCATCTTTAGATGCTTCCAGCAACACATACTCCTAAGTAAAAAAAAATCCACAAATAGTACTTACTAGTTATATTTATTAATGTTTACAGTATTAGGTTGCAATGTGTGTACAAGCATATAGTGCATCCATACATCACTTCAACAATCATTCTTTCTGGTGAGAAAACAAGCAACCTTATTTTTTCTAACCATCTTTAATTATACAATACATGGTTCTTTATTAGATCAAAATTTTTACATTCCATATACTGTGGAGGTTATGTGGTAGGTATTTTCCTGCTCATGACTTATATAATAGGTAATATTTATTATCATATTGATTTGATCTGTAATTACTGAGGAGACAGTTTTCACGACATTAGTAAGGGATTATTTAGATTAGGGTAGTCCCTGGCCATGCTTATGAGGGATTATCTTGTTTAAATTAATTGAGCTGGTAAGACCTACACTAACAGTGAGCAGCACTATTCTGTGGCCTTGGGTTCTAGACTGCATAATAAAAAGAAAGTTAGATGAGTTCAGTCATTATCATTTTTTTCTTCCTGATTCCTGATACAATTCCATCAACCAGCTACTTCTAGTTCTTGCCGCCTCTATTTTCCCAGTTTTAATGGGCTATGACCTTGAACTATGAGCCAAAACAAACTTTTTTTTGTTTTGTTTTTACTTAAGCTGCTTTTTTTGGTGTATTTTTTTATCACAGAAAAAGGAAAAAAAACTAACTCAGGGTATTTCACTTTAAGAGAATACCCTTTGAGATCATTCACATAGCTACAACTGACAGAATATCGTTGTTTTGTATAAATGAATAGGATATCATTTCTGTGCATGGAGAACTAGTTTTATTTATCCATCCATCCACAGAAGAGCATTCATGTTGTTTTCATCTCAGAAACTCTTGTGATTATTTCAAGATCACTAAGAACACATGTTGTGGAAAGAGAAATCTTTGATAGCTGATGCTGGAAAAATCAGATGTTCACATGCAGAAGAGAGTAATTAGAGCCCCATCCCTCATTGTAAAAAATATCAACTCAAAATGGATTTTGGTTTTAAACCTAAGTCCCCAAACTTTAAACACTTGTAGAAAATGTAGGGATATGCTCTATGATAGTGGACAGGGCATGGATTTTTGGATAAGATGTGAAAAGGACAGGCAAGGCAGAAAAACCAGAAATAGACAATGGAGGCTTGCATTGGTTAGCTCTCCTAGTGCTCTAAGCCAGTGGTTCTCAAGCTGTGTGTCACAACCCCTTGACAAACCTCTATCTCCAGAAATATTTACATTACAATTCATAACAGTAGCAAAATTACAGGTATAGAGGAGTAATGAATATAATGTTATGGTTGGGGGATTACTATAACATGAGGAGCTGTATTAAAGAGTCACCGTATTAGGAAGGTTAAAAACCACTGCCTAAGCAAATTGATTGATGTGTAAAGCATAGTGGTATAAAGCAGTCACATAATTACAACCAGTAAATGGAAAAAAAATACTATTAAAGGTCCAGAATAATATTTATTACCCAAAGTCAAATAGAACAATTGTCCCCAAAACCCCCACTTCAGCACCTTTCAGTCATTTTGGATCCATCAAGGAATTAGTGCATTCATTAAATCAGAGACAACATGTTCTAATCTCTTATTAGATAATACTTATTCAATCTCTTATTGAATCTCTTATTCAATAATACTCTTATTGAAATACATAGAAGATCCTTTATTAATCTAGGAAATTCTGAATTTAGTAGAATATGTAATCAAGACTATCACACAGGGTAGGAGAGATTGCTTACTCAGTAAGGTAGTGTACACCTTACTTAAGTTTGAGGATCTGTACATGGATTCTAAACAACCACAAAAAAAGACATGCATGCTGGGGCACATATAGGTAACTCTGTTGCTGCGGTGTGGTGACAGATGGTTTCTTGGAACATACTGGCCAGCCATTGTAGACTAATTGGTGTTATGATCATTCATCTGCTTCATGGCCCTGATGACTCTGATTTTCAAATTATGGTGGACCGTGCCTTGAACTATGAGCTCAAATAAACCCCTTTTTAATAAGCTGCTTTTATCAGGGTACTTTTATCACAGAAAAGAAGTAGAGAGTAACTAAAGCATATACTTAAGGGTGTCTATCTCAACCTTTCCCATGTGCACACATGTGCATGCACATGAATACATACACAGGTGAACACAAAACACACACACACATATTACAGGAGCATGTCAAATTAAAGATATTTGCACAACAAAGGAAATAATCATCAAATTAAAGAAGATACTGAACTGGAGAAATATTTTCAACCATGTGTCTCACATGGGGCTAGTAACTAATATATATAAAGAACTCACATAACCCAATATCAATTATACTAATGTCAATAATCTGGTATACATTGGTGAAAAACCTGAGAAGTAGATTATTGGTGAAATTATGATGGCCACTCCACATAGTTAAAAGGAAGATTTATTTTATGGGTAACTTACAAAAAAGGGAAAGGTAGGTTGTGGGGTCTGGGGAAGGTGTATCGAAATCCAGCGGTATTCTCTGGAGCTCTGTTCGGTCAGCCTCCACCATCTAGGGTCCTGGAACAGAGAGAGCGCTCGCCCATCCAGGTCCCAGGTCTCCAGGCGCTTCCCCTGGCCCAGCCTCGTAGGCGTGACAGTTGCCAGAGTCTCAATGAGAGTTGGAACTTCCAGATCCAAGCTGGAATGGCTACCCACTACAGTAGATATTTTTGCAAAGGAAACACAGAAATGACCAATGGACATATGAAAAAATACTCAATTTACAATGATCAAAGAAACCCAAATCAAACCCATGATTAGATATTACCCTACCACAGCAATAATGGCTAATTTTGTAGCAGATTAAAAAAAATAACGTATTTGGTAAAAACAGTAAAAAACAAACAAACCAGAATATTATGTAGTCCAAGCTGTCTTCACACTCAATATGTAGCTTTGGGTCACATTGAAACCTGCCTTCACCTCCCAAGGGCTGGAATGATTGGCATGTACTGTCATGTCTGTTCCTTTGAGGCAAGTCTCCTACCAGCTGAGCTACATCACCAGCCTGAGAATAATAACCTCTTACACGTGGTAAATGGAAGTCAGTATGTCTAGTCATATATAGAAAACACTGTAAAGGTGCTGTAAATATTACAAATGGCATTGAAAGATTGTAAGAGACAGAGTGACGGGCAAGAGGTCAGCTATAAGATGCTGTCTTCTATATATGACAGGGAAACTGCACTTAGGAAATTTCAACACTATGGTTGCCTAAAACAGACTTAAAAAAAAAAAAACAATGCAAATTGACGTGCCAGAATGAATGGGAGATTCTCAGAAGGCTTTACTTTTATAAGAGCAAATGATGATTTCTCCAGTGACGTGGTCCCAAAAAGGCCAGCCAATCCCAAAAGGTCAGTCCTAAACACATATGAGTAACATTAAATGATCTCAGCATGTTGTATTTATAAATATAAGTATATATGTGTATAACAATTATGGTTTAAGAATAAAAACCCATCAATTTGAGGCTTGTGGAAGATGGGAGAAAGTAGATGGAGATGAGGGGGAATGATATAAATAGAATATTTATTTATGTACAATATTATAAATAAATAAAATTAAAAACACACAATCAATTCTACCAGTTATGTAAAGCCAAAGGAGATAAAGTCACATTCTACATACGATGTCCACACTCCCACCTTTATTTCAGTACACATCTTCTCCTAGCAAATACTTACAAGAATAGCTAGTTATGATTGAGCGATACAGCCAAACTTCAGATGTGAGGGAGCCCAACAACATAAGTATTTTATTCATTTGATCTCTATTGTAGGGAATTGAATCTGTTTGCTAGAAATAATAGGATTGAGCAGTGCTACTGGGTATGCAATCAATAATGTCTGCCCCAGTGATCATCTTCACATAACAAGAATCTGAAGCTGAGTGAAGTTAAGATCACTCACAATAATGATTTTTCAGTGGGTCTTGTCAGTGGACACAATCTGTATCCACATATTTCCTGCCACTGTGTTTATTACCCCATTGTCCTAACCTCTAACCCACAAATATACTGGCTTATATAAAGCTAAATGTAATTTCTGCTATCTGTACAATAGTTGTTAAAAATTTTATATAGGAATCATAGAGATGGCTCAGTGGTTAAGTGCACTAGACAATCTTAGATGATCTAGGTTCAATTTCCAGCATCTACATGGAAGTTCACACCACTATGTAACTCCATTTCCAGGAATTTTGACACCATTTTCTGACCTCCATGGGTACCAAGATTGCACATGGTGCACAGACATGCATGCAGGCAAATCACGTATCACATAAAATAAATAAAATCAAAGAAACAACGCAAACTAGTAAATCTCAGCTAAAATAAATATTATAAAATTAGATATGAAATCTTAACAGAATATTTAAAATGTAGCACTTCCTGTCCTTGCAAAAAATTACTGTAGGTGTTGCTAACTACTAGATAACTATAGTTTTAGCAATCCTCGTCCCAAACAGAAAGCTCTGAACTCTGACTCAGCAATCTCATCTTGTATGTCTTTGACCTCTATGATGCTTCAGTGGTGATACCTCACAAAGCCATCCATGGCCACAGTCTGAAATTTAAAATATGTATTAGCATTCTATGTTTAAAACAATGAATTTTGAGATTTTTCCTCAGTACTTTCAAAGTTCATTTGATTCCTTGTTCTATTAAATTTTTCTATATTTACCACTAATTCTCCTGGAAACTGAAATGGGTCCACACCTACTAGTCCTTTCCTATGATGTTCCTTTAAGGGAGCAGGACCTTCAAATGTTAAATTGACCTCAATATTTGCTTCTCTTGCTTTTTGTTCTATTTATAATAAAATCAAAACTACAAATTCTCCCATTTAGATGCCATTCAGTAATTCCTATTCACAGTTCAATAGAAAGTATGAAAACATTATGGAATGACTTACTGTCAAATAATTCACAAAAATGAGACTTTTACATTATAAATTCTAATTCCATTTGCTGAAATGGACATTATGAGATACATAAAAATAAATAAATGAATAGGTATTTGCAGTAGATAATAGCTTGAATTCTTGACCTGGACTTCCTGGTTTTAATTTCCAAATTTGAGAGATAAAATGCTTGAAGTTCTTTCTTTAACAACAACAACAACAACAACAACAACAAATCTATCTATCATCTTTATATATATATATATATTATATATATTATATATATGTATATATAATATATGCTTGTCTTGTTCCCCTTTATTTGCAATTTTTATTGTTCTTATATCTCCATGTTCTTCTCTCTGATACTTTTTCCCATCTCTGACATTATAATAATTATAAAATTTCTAGTTCTAGCCTCATCAACATGAATGCTCTAACGTGAGATGAACAAGGATGGCACCAATGAACATGCCAAACTGGACTGAGGGAAGCCAGGACAACTATGGGCAAGTGAAGAAAGCAGTGAGTGAGAGAGAAGCCTTCCCTAGGGAATAGAACACCAATTGGTTAACTGACATTTACTTTTAAAAGTCAAAGAACTATTTTATTTTTAGTTCTGTGTGTGTGTGTGTGTGTGTGCCTGTGAATGTGAGTGTGCTTCCCTTAGTGAATAGACATTTAGTCCTCCTGGAGCTTGAGTCACAAGTAATTGTGACCTGTGACCTGTCCAGTGTGGATGCTGCAACCTAATTCCTGTCTCTGCAAGAGCATTATGAGCTCCTAACTTCAGACCAATGTTTGAGCCCACTTCATACTCACGTTCTGACCCACTGTGATCTCTTCATTGCTTGCATCACATAGAGAAGTATGTTCTTCTAAAAATTTTCTGAAAGATCACAAAAGAAACTGGAGTCATTTATACTTGCAGTTTCATTGTCTTTATTGCTTCATTTCCTGTTTCCCACCCTCATCATTGAAACTTTACAACGATGTTTTAGAGACAGAGCTGTTTCATCTTGGTGCTTTTGAGTTAAATCTCTTTCTGTGCTTTTATATATTATACTGTGATGTCTATCAAGTTCTGCCTCAGACCTTTGTCTCAGGCTTTACATTTTCATTGTGCCTTCATTAAACATCAAGAATATTAGCATAAAATACTTCCTTCTAAAATTTGTAATTAGTATTTGGAAAGAAGTTATTCACATGCTTTTTCACTGAAAGAATCCTGCAAGGAATCATGCAACAAATCATGTATTTACAGGAATACACTACTGTATTTTATTGGCTCAATGATAGTTCTACCTGTATGCTCACATGCTTCTTAGAGTCTTACAAAAGTCACATGTAAGCAGTAAATGATTAATGTCTACCAACTGGAAGACTGGAAGTAGTATTAGTAACTGAAATAAACTAGAAGATTCATGGTCTGCCACATAGATATGTTTTCCAGATATAAAACATTATTATTATTATTATTATTATTATTATTATTAATATTAAATTTATGCACTATTATTTTGTGTGAATAGATGATTTGCCTGCATGTGTGTCTATGCAGCACATGTATGCCTGGTACTCAAAGATCTTAGAAGAGAGTATTGGATTCCCTGTAGTTATATATGACTTGAAGCCACCTTGTGGGTAGTTGGAATTTAACCTAAGCCCTCTGAAAGAGCAGTCAGTAGTCTTAGTTGCTGAAAATCTCTCCAACACCCCAGAAATTGCTTTTTATATAAAAACTTTATTTAATTTTATTATGTATGTGTCTATGTGGTATGTGCACGTGAATGTACAGGCCTATGGAGGGACAAAGGGCATTTGATGCCCTGGAGTTGGAATTATAGGAGGTTGTGAGCTTCTTGATGAGGGTTGATGGTATCTGAACTCAAGTTAACTGGAAGACAAACAAGACTTAATTTTATTTTTTCAAGCAAGACTTCCTAAACACTAAACCATCACTTCATTCTACCAAATGCTATTTTATGTAGGATATGAAGCCTGTCATTTTAATAGAATCAAATTTCTAATTTTATATTTTTCAAATTTCTAAAATATTAAATTGCACAATTAGCTGGACAGTGGTGGCCCACGTCTTTAATCCCAGCACTCAGGAGGCAGAGCCAGGCCAATCTCTGTGAGTTCGATGCCAGCCTGGTCTACAGAGTGAGATCCAGGAAGTGCACAAAGCTACACAGAGAAACTCTGTCTCACCCCCCCCCAAAAAAAATGCACAATTTTGTTAGAGGAAGTCTGTTGATGTACTTGATGAATATCTGGTTGCTATATATTGAAAACTGTTTTATTGAGACTATCAATGGCCAGTGCAAAACTCACTTGCACAAACATTTCAAAACAAAAATTAAGGACTTAGTATCTATTTTCTCATGGAATTGAGTTATCTATGCAGATTTATGGCATCCAAGTGAGATAAATCAATACAATGACATGTTTATTGATCAATAGATAGATGACAGAAAAAAAGATAGATTTAGATGCTTATCTATTTACAGTTCAGTTCTAACTATACTCCAAGGTCAGTGAGAGAAAAATGCATCACTCTGAGAAATTTATATGTAGAAGGGAGTGAGATTTTTCCAAAATTTAAAATATCTCTTCTATGTGACATATTGGTCACTATCTTTATCAATTTCTTTTTAATCCTGATTTTTTTTGTTATGAAGCTAATTTTTACTAAGAGTTATATCAAATATGATAGATTATTAAGTAAAAGCTCAAAATGATTCTGAAAACTAGACTAACACAATGAAATCATCAGTGAGCTTACATAACCAACTTTAAATATTTTATTTTAAAATCACCTTAAATTTCCAGTGTACAAAACCACTCTGGTGCTGGTGAACAGTTAACCAGTGTTTAGCAGTTAAGAGTTCATAATGATCTTCCAGAGGGTATGAGTTCAGTTCCCAGCACCTACATCCCGCAATTCCAACCATATGTAACCCCAGATCTAGAGGATCATTTGCCCTCTTCTGGCCTTCACAGGTACTGCATTCACATAGCATTCACACACACACACACACACACACACCACACACACACACACACACCACTAAAATAATTTTTTTAAAAGAGTTCAAGGATTTATGAGATGGAAAACATTGATTTCATGACACAGAATTTCTGAAACAGAACAGGTACTTAAACTCCCCAAAAAGGGAATGAATAAAAATTACATTGTCTTTAAAATAGAATATTACCATTCCACTTATTTAATTGTTATCAGTGCTGTATTTCCAGCAAAATGATATCTAGTTGAATATGGCAGAAGTTTTGACAGAGAGGCTGATAATCACTATAGAGTTCTGGAAAATAATGAAGGAACTTGAGATGTTCAAATATATTTGTTAATATTCAAAAGATTACAATTGTAAACAGGATTAAAAGTTGTTTAAACAGTATTCCAAATGGCTCACTAAAACTATTTACTGAACCAACATGTAATTAGATACTTCCCATGAATAATTTCATCTATCTTTTGTAGCAACAATTTGTTTCAAGGAAAATCAATTTGAAAACTATTATTTTTTTATATTTCAAAATAAACACTTTTTTATTCTTTTTGATTTCATTTTAATACTTTTAAGTAAAAAAACAGAGCTTTTTGAGTGATAACTTCATACATTCATGCTGAAGTATGTATGATTTCTGGTATAATGTACATGTTAAAAATCTATAATATATGGACTTTCTTCAATGCCAATTTATTTCATCCAGATGGAATTGTGTCTTCAAGATAATTATGTCTTTAATTATTTTCCTGTTATGTAATCAATTTGTGGTAAATTTCTATAAAATACACCTATATTTCCAGGAGAAATTAATATACTATTTGTATTACAAAGATCATGAAATGAAACAAATAAGTGACAAACTTTATATGGATGATTGAGTATATGATAGTCTTCCCTTTTATCATTATTTTCCTTGGCTTAAGTTACCAATGGTAAACTCTGGTCCAAAAATTTTATGAAAAACGTTAAAGAAATAAATAATTTCTCAATACTGACTTTCATGTCATTATTTACTGAAATTCTCTTCTTTCTGCTTGTGTAACATTTCTACCCTGCACATGTTATGATGCCCACCTTTATTTACTTTGTAACTGTGCCAAGTATGTAGTGGATACTTTTTGATTTTTAGAGCTTGTGTTTGTGTAAACCTGTGAGTGCTTAGAATGTACTCCCAGCATGAACAGAGAGATTCTGGCAACTCTGTGTGTGTCAGAGAGAACCCCAAGAATTCCCTGTAAGTGAGAAAATGGATGCCCCAAAATAATCAGGAAAGATAAAAATATGATAAGGTTGCTAATATCTATTGTAAGAATGGAATTGGGAAGGAGAAAAGAAAATCAGTGCTGGACCTGCAGCTGCTCATCAAACTTGAGATGCTGCAGGCCTATTATGTACTCGTCCTTTACAAATATAGAAAGGGAATTAAACTGGTGAGTGAAAGAAACAAACACATACTCAGTTTGGTGGTTGTTAATGAATTTCTAAATGGTCTTAATAAATAAAAAAACACGAGACAGATATTTGGGTTAAAGCCCTAGAGAAAGATCAGAAGAATAAGACAAACCATGAACTAACCTCACCTCACCAACTCTGCAGCTTCCAAAGAGAGCTTCTTCCTGTATATGTTTATATGCCTTTTCTGTTCTGTTCTTTCATTGGCTCTCTTAGCCCAACTACATCACTTCCTCTTCCCACACAGCTCTGTCACTTTTTGTCTGTCTGTACAGACCTCCAGATCTCTATAGTTGGTACTGGGATCAAAGGTGTGTGTCACCATGGTTGGTTGTGTTCCCTAGTGTGGCCTTGAACACACAGAGTTTCTGCTAGCTAAGGGATAGGATTAAAGACATGTACTTCCACTACCGGACTTCTTTGTTTACTTATAATGGCTGGCTTTTATCCTCTGATCTGCAGACAAGCTTTATTTATTAAAGCACAAATAAAATATCACTACATTTCAGCACTATTAAACTATCACCACAAGTGGTAATGCATTGTCAGAAAGACCTACACAAGGACCTCAGGAAAGACCATGTGGGAATAAGGGATGCCAAGCTGCTAAATGCAAATAGAGGTGGTTAACAGCACCAGGAATGTCCTTGGACTGATAATCAAGAATTTTTCAAGAAGTTTTCATATCCCCAGGC
The DNA here is from genome assembly GCF_004664715.2 of Peromyscus leucopus. NCBI lineage: Eukaryota > Metazoa > Chordata > Mammalia > Rodentia > Cricetidae > Peromyscus > Peromyscus leucopus. The sequence goes on from NC_051065.1 coordinate 91,210,850, forward strand.
AGAAATGAAGGCTATACTTCTGGAAGAATTGATAGCATTAACTAAGATTATGCCTTAAATACATTTTCAGATTTGATGGAATTGGGTTTATGAGATGAAGGCGCCTACATTTAAAAAGTAAAAAGGAGTCCTGTTTTCCAGGTAGCCTCCCTGGTGATGTGAGTAGCAGTCTAATCATCCTTGTTCTTCCTCTATTATCCTCCTATAAGTGAGTACATACCATATTTGTCTTTCTGAGTCTGGGTTACCTCACTAAGGATGATTTTTTCTAGATCCATCCATTTGCCTGCAAACCTCATGATGTCATTGTTGTTCTCTGCTGAGTAGTATTCCATTGTGTCACAGTTTGTTGCGCCACAATTTATTTATCCATTCTTCAGTTGAAGGGCATCTAGGTTGTTTCCAGGTTTTGGCTATTACAACCAATGCTGATATGAACATAGCTGATCAAGTGCTCTTGTGGTATGATTGAGCATTTCTTGGGTATATACCCAAGAGTGGTATAGCTGGATCTTGAGGGAGATTGATTCCCAATTTTCTAAGAAAGCGCGATATTGATTTTCAAAGTGGTTGTACAAGCTTGCATTCCCACCAGCAGTGGAGGATAAAGCACAGGGACAAATAGCCAAACGAATGGAAACACATGAACTATGAACCAAAGGCTGAGGGGTCCCCATCTGGAGCAGCCCCTCTGTTAGGTAAGACAGTTGATTGGCTTGATCTGTTTGAGAGGCATCTTGGCAGTGGTACCGGGTCCTGTGCTCGTTGCATGAGTTGGCTGTTTGAAACCTGGGACTTATGCAGGGACTCTTGGCTCAATCTGGGAAAAGGAGACTGGACCTGCCTGGACTGAGTCTACCAGGTCGACCTCAGTCCTTGGGGGATGCTTTGCCCTGGAGGAGGTGGGAATGGGGGCTGAGCTGGGGGGAAGGGAAAGAGGGCAGGAAGCAGGAGAACAAGGGAATCCATGACTGATATGTAGAACTGAATGGTATTGTAAAATAAAATAAAAGGGAAAAAAAGAAATAAAAAAAGAAAAGTAAAAAGGAAACACTGGGGAATAAACAATGGGAAAAACAAGTTCCAATCACAATGTTCATTTAGAAGATTTTGTCAAAGAGACTTTTAACTATCTCCAACCATCTGTCCCAGAAAGCTCTGGGACCCAGGAGCCTTTCAGAGCAGGTTATTTTCTTTCTGTTATATCAACAGGAAGAAAAGAAAAACTACCATATAGTGTTTGTTACATCTACTTAAGCTATTCTTATCACCCAGGGATTGAGGCATTACACACCAAGAATGGTAAATTTCAATTATATATTTAGAGAAAGACAATATTTATATAAATTTATCATAGTATATTAATTATTAATTTTAGGTATTAATTATTTGTCGGTACTAATCAATTTACTTTTATCATAGTGGGTACAAACAGAGTAAACATGGCATAAACAGAAATTTATCCTGAATACAGAAGGTATTCACTGGAGTCTGTAAATATTCAAACATGATGGATGGCTTCAGGTACAAAGCAAATGGTTTCTGATGTAGAAGTAAAACAAAATGACACATTAGTAGCGTTAAGATAATGATAACTAGATTAAATTCCTTGTTCATGTCTAAATATTTTGATATAGCTCTGATTCCCCAGCAGATCCAATCCCTCTAGCTTGTACCTAGTGCTGAAAAAGAACACCAGCTGCAGCCTTCCTTCCACTGTGGCCTTGTCACCTCTGGATTCCATAGAGCACCCACTCCTGGCCTCCTTCCACCATTCTTTGCTATGTCCCAATCTCCACCTTGGGCATACAATGCTTGGTCAACTGCAGGCCATGTCTGCCAGAAAACCAGATAGGTTGCCCATAGACTATATCTACTTTTGTTTGTTCCATCAGCAGACTCAATCCCTTGTTTGTTCCATCAGTAGACTCAGACCAAGCTCCAGCCCCTCTTTCCCCTTATCCATGCCTCCTGTGGACCTTACAGACTATCCCCTCCTGACCTGCTAGAAATTAGTATATAGACTGATAATCATCCCAAACCCAAATACCTAGACACCAACACAAAAACGCAGTCAATATAGTCAGGATAGCATATCTCCACTAGAGCTGAACTATCCTACCAAATCAGGCCTTGATTACTACAACATAGCAGAAGCATAAGAAAAAGACCTTAACTGGGCTGTGGGGGTGCAAGTCTTTAATCCCAACCAGCACTCAGGAGGCAGAGGTAGGTAGATCTCTATGAGTTCGAGGCCAGCCTGGTCTACAGACCGAGATCCAGGACAGGCACCAAAACAATACAGAGAAACCCTGTCTAGAAAAACCAAAACCAAAATCAAACCAAAACAAGAAAGAAAGATAAGACAAAGAAAAAAGACCTTAAAATCACCTATGTGGAAATGATAGAGATGCATAAGGAGGAAATGAATGAATCTGATAAGGAAATCAAGGAAAACACAAACAAAAAAAGTTGGAGGAAATTAATAAATAAGTACCTTAAAAAAAGCAATAAACAACTGGACAAAATGAATGAGACCCTTAAAGAAAGCCAATGAAAATTAGTTGAAGAAAATGAATAAAATTGTCCAAGACTCAAAAATAGAAATAGAAACAACAAAGACAACACAAACAGGGAATTTTGGAAATAAAAAATTTAGAAATTTGAGTAGGTACTACAGAGCAAACTTCATGAAAGGAATATAAGAGATAGAATAGAGAATCTCATGCATTGAAGATATAATAAAAGAAATAGATTCCTTGTTCAAAGTAAATATTAAATCTAAAAAAAAATCAAGACACAAATACACCCAGGAAATCTGAGACACTATGAAAAGACAGAAATCTAAAAATAATAGAAATAGAAAAAGGAGATGACTCAAAGGCACAAAAAGTATTTTCAGTAAAGTCATAGAAGAAAATTTTACTAACTTAAAGAAGAAGATGCTTATAAAGGTATAACAGGCTTACAGAATACCAAATAGATGGTGCCAGAAAACAAAGTCCCCTTGCCACATAATAATCAAAACACTAAACACACAGAACAAAGAAAGATTTTAAAAGTTGCAAGGGAAAAATTCCAAGTAGCTGATGAAGGCAGACCTATTAGGATTACACCTGACTTATCATGGAGACTCTAGAAAGTCAAAAAGGCACAGGCAGATGTTCTGAATACTCTAAGAGATAGTAGATGCTACCCCAGACTACTATACCCAGCAAAACTTTGATCACCATAGATGGGGAAAATAAGACATTCCATGAAAAAGTCAAATTTAAACAATATTTATCTACACTCCCAGAAGGTCTCAGAAAGATATCTCTCTAGCCCAAGGAGGTTATCTTCATTCTTCATCCATGAAAACACAGGAAAAAACTCACACAAACAAATCAAAACAAGGGAAATACACACATACAAACACACACACACACACACACACACACAAACACACACATATACACACACACACACACACAATCAGTACCACCACCACAAATAGAAACAACAAAATAATGGGAATCAACAATCACTGGTCACTGATATCTTTCAAAAATAATGGTCTGAATTCACCATCAAAAAGACACAAACTAACAAAATGGATGCAATACCAGTATCCATCTTTCTTCTACATACAAGAAATACACCTCAGCATCAATGATAGATATTGTCATGGGGTAAAATATTGGAAAAACTTATTCCAAGAAAATGGACATAGGAAACAAGATGGTATCACTATTTTAATATTTATCCAAACAGACTTCAAAACAAATCCAATCAAAAGAGATGAGGGAAGACACTTGGTATTCAACTAAAGAAAAATCTACCAATATGACATTTCAATTCTTAATAACTATGTCCAAAGACAAGAGCATTCACTCTTGAAAAAACAAAACAATACAAAACAACAACAGCAACAAAAAAAAAAAAACACTGCTACAGCTTAAATCAGATACTGACCTTCACCCACTGAGAGTGGCAGACTTCAATAAGCCACTCTCACTGATGGGCAGGTTATCCAGAAAAAAATTAACATGGAAATACTAGAACTAATAGACATGACAAACCAAATGGACCTATCAGATACTTACAGAAAATTTCATCCAAACACAAAAGAATGTACCTTGTTTTCAGCACCTCATGAAATTTTCTCCAAAATTGATCACATACTTGGACACAAGGTAAGGCTCAAAAGATACAAAAAAATCAAAATAACTCCCTGTATCCTTTATACCACCACAGATTAAAGCTGAGTATGAACAAATCAGAATCAACAGCAAGTTTACAAACTCATTAAAACTGAACAATTTCCTACTAAACAACTACTAGGTCAAGGAAAAAAATAAAGAAATTAAATACTTCTTAGAATTCAATGAAAATGAATGCACAACATACCCAAATTTAATGGACTAAATGCAATCAATGCTAAGAGGAAATTTCATATAATTAAATGCCTTCATAAAGAGTTCTTCATTGCTACCTTCATAAAGAGCTCTCATACCAGCAACTTAACAGCACACCTAAAAGTTCTAGAACAAAAAAAAAAGCAATGACACGCAAGACAATTAGAGAATAGGAAATATTCAAACTGAGGTCTGGGAAATCAATAAAATAGAAACAAAGAGAATAATACAAAGAATAACTGAAAGAAAGAATTGGTTCTCTGGGAAAATCAACAAGATAGACAAACCTTATCCAAACTAACTAAAAGACAGAGAATGAATATCCAAATTAACAAAATCAGAAACAAAAAAGGAGATACAACACACATGAAGGAAATCCAAAGAATCATTAGGTCATACTTTAAAAATCTGTACTCCACAAAATTGAAAAATATAAAAGAAATGGACAAATTTCTCAATATATACTATATACCAAAGTTAAAGCAGGGTCAGATAAACAATTTAAACTGGCCTATAACCCTTGAGGAAATAAAGCAGTCATTAAAAGTTTTCCAACCAAAAAAAAAAAAAAAAAGGCCCAGAGCCAGAGAGTTTTAGCACTAAATTCTACCAGACTTTCAAAGAAGACCAAATATCAATGATCTTCAAACTATTCTACAAAATAGAAATAGAATGAACATTGACAAATTCATTTTATGAGGTCACAGCCACCCTGGTAACCAAACCACACAAAGATTCAACAAAGAAAGAGAATTACAGAGCAATTTCCCTCATGAACATTGATGTAAAAACATTCAGAAAGATACATGTCATCCAAATCCAAGAACACATCAAAAAATCACCCACAATGATCAAGTAGGCTCCATCCTAGATGAAGTTCTGATGGTTCAACATATGAAAATTTGTCAATATAATTGACAATATAAAAAAAGGAAAAAATGATCATCTCCTTAGATAATGAAAATTCCTTTGACAAAATCTAATATTCCCTTGTGATAAATGTCTTGGAGAGCTCAGGGGTACAAGGGACATACCTAAACGTAATAAAGACAATATACAGCAGTCTTAAAGCCAACACCAAATTAAGAGAGGAACTCAAAAAAAATCCACTAAGTCAGGAACAAGACAGGAACAAGACAGGCTTTTCCATATCTACTCAATATAGTACTTGAAGTCCTAGCTAGAGCAGTAAACCAACTAAGGAAGATTAAGGGACACCAACTGGAAAGGAAAAAGTCAAAGTATTGATATTTGCAGATGATATAATAGCATACACAAACAATTACAAAAATTCTGCCAGGGAACTCCTACACTTGATAAACATCTTCATCAAAGTGTCTGGATACAAGGTTAACTATATACATACATATATATCAGGAGAGCAATAAAAGAGATATCTTGGTAGAAGCAACCATTAGGGATTTAAAGAGAAACCTGGTGCTAAGGCAATCCCCAGGAATCCACAAGGATGAAACCAGCTAAGACTCCTAGCAATGATGTAGAGGTTGCCTGAACTTAACTTCCCCTATAATCATATTAGTGACTACTCTAATTGTCATCATAGAACCTACATCTAGTAACTGATGAAAGCAGATGTAGTGATCCACATCAAGCACTGGGTCAAGCTCCTAGAATTCAGTTGACGAGAGGGAGGAGAGCTCACAGGAGCAAGTGAGGTCAAGATCATGATGGGGAAAACCATAGAGACAGTTGACTCAAGCTGGTGGGAGCTTATGGAGTTTGGCATGTCAGCTAGGGACTATGTATGGGAAAGAACTAAGCCCTCTGAGTGTGGGTAACAGTTATGTGACTAGATCTGTTTGTGGAGCCCCTGGTAGTGGGACCAGGACTTATGCCTGGTATATGAAATGGCTTTTTGGAACACATTCCCTAGGGTGGGATACTTTGCTCAGCCTTGACACAGAGGGGAGAGCCTTAGGCCTGCCTCAACTTAGTAGGCCAGACTTTGTGGACTCCTTAAGGAAGGCCTTACCCTCTCTGAGGAGTGGATGAGGGGAGGGGGAGCAGGGGAAGGCAAGGGAGGGGGAACTGGGATTGAAATGAATGAAATGAAAAAAATCTTTTTTTAAAATAAATAAAAATAATCAGTAGCCCTTATAAATACAAATGACAAAGTGGCTCAGAAACACATCAGGGAAACAGCATATTTCACAACAGCCACAAATAATAAAAAGTATCATAAACTAACTTTAACCAAGCAAGTGAAAGAACTGTATGATAAAATCTTCAAGTCTTTGAAGAAGGAAATCAAAGAAGATATCAGAAAATGGAAAGATATTACATGCTCATGGATTGGTAGGATTAATATAGTAAAAATGGCCATCCTGCCAAAATCAATCTACATATTCAATGCAATCTCCATCAAAATTTCAACACATTTCTTTATAGAACTTGAAAGAACAATAATTAACTTCATATGGATAAACAAAAAACTCAGGATAACTAAAACAATCCTATAAAGATGATAACTTCCAGAGGTACCATCACCCTTGATTTCAAGCTGTACTACTGAGTTGTAGTAATAAAACCTGAATGGTATTGGCATAAAAACAGGTATGTTGATCAATGCAATTGTATTGAAGAGTCAGAAGTAAACCCACATGTAGCAGAAATCTTAAAGAGTCTTACTAATGAGATCAAACCTGTAGCCAGTTATTGGGGTGAATGCTGGAAGGTCAGAGAAGCAGAACAAGCCACAGCTAACTTCACCTGGCCAACTTCTCAGCTGGTCTTGTTTCCTCAGACTGGAAGCCTCTCAGTCCTCATCCAGAATGAATCTCAGCTGAACTGCTGCTCAAAAGCTTAACCATCTAAACGCTTCTAGTTTCTGGTCCTCACGCCTTATATATCTTTCTGTCTTTTACCACCACTCCCTGGGATTAAAGGCTCACTTTCTGAGATTAAAGGCGCGAGTCACCATGCTTGGCTGAATCCTTGAACACATGGATTTCTGCCTCTGGAATGCTAGGATTAAAGGTGTGTGCTACCACTGCCTATCCTAAGTATCTAGTGGCTTTTCTGTTCTCTGATCCCAGATAAGTTTATTAGGGTACACAATATTTGGGGAACACAATACCACCACATCCACACACCTATGGACTCTTGATTTTTGAAAAAGAATCCAGAAATATACAATGGAAAAAAGAAAGCATCTTAAAAAAATAGTACTGGTTTGACTAGATGTATTTATTCAGAAGATGCATGCAAATAGAGGAACCAAAGGGGTCAGAGATACCAGAAGAACTTGGCCCACAGACTCAATTGCCTGGGACTCAATTGGTCTCACAAAGATTAGGGAGCCTGTAAAGGTCTGTCCTAGGTTGTCTGCATGTATGTAATGGCTGAAAAAGAAACTGAAGAAGATATCAGAAGACGGAAAGATTAGTCAGTTGGATTAATACACATTAATCATTTGGATTAACAAAGTAAAAATGACCATCCTAACATAAGCAATATATGAATTCAATGCAATCACAATTTAAATTTTAATGTAATTCTTTGTAGACCTTGAAAGGACAGTTCTCAACTTCAAATGGGGGAGAAAAAAACCTCAGGATAGCTTAAACAATCCTGAATAATAAAAGAACTGCCAGAGGTATTACCATCCCATCCCAGGTTTCAAGTTTTACTACTGAGCTATAGTAATAAATACCACAGGTATTGGCATAAAAAGAGAAACATTGATCAATGCAATCAAATTGAAGACCCAGAAATAAATCCACACACGTATCAACAATTAATAAAATGGAAATTATGAAACCAACACGGTTCTGTAAGGCAAAGGACACACTTGGTGAAAGTAACAGCCTATATAATTATTTTTATGGAATTTATCAACTCCACAGCTATATATCTATTCAAAATTTATAAAGATCTCAAGAAACTCAATACCAAAATCCAAATAATCCATTTTAAAATGGGGTATAGATCTAAATAGAAGAATCTCAAATGGCTGAGAAACACTTAAGGAAATGGTCAACATCCTCAGCCATCAGGGAAATGCAATCAAGACAACCCGGAATTTCCTTCTTACACCTGTCAGCATGGCTTAGATCAAAAACACAAGTCACAACTCATGCAGGCCAGAATGTGGAGCAAGGGAAACATTCCTCCATTGCTGGTAGGAATACAAACAGCCACTATGGAAATCTACATGGGCAGTTTCTTAGAATGTTGGAAATCAATCCACCTCAAGAATCAGTGTCTTAATTAGGGTTTACTATTGAGGTGAAGAGACACCATGACCACAGCAACTCTTATAAAGAAAATATTTAATTGAGGGTTGCTCGCTTACAGTTTCAAAAGTTCAGTCCATTATGATCATGAAGGGGAGAATGGCAGCATGCAGGCAGATATGGTGCTGGAGCTGAGAATCCTACATGTTGACTCAGAGGCAACAGGAAGTCAACTGTCACACTGAGAAAAAGACCACAAAGCCCACCCCACAGTGACACACTTCCGCCAACAAAGCTCCACCTCCTAATAGTGCCACTCCATTTTTGGGACCATTTTCTTTCAAATCACCATACCCAGCTAATAATAGGGTATACCACTCTTAGACATATACCCAAAGCATACTCCATCATATTACAAGGACATTTGCTTAACTGTGTTCATTTTTGCTTTATTCATGATATCCAGAATCCACAAACAAGCTAGATGTTACTCAACTGAATAATGGATAAATAAGATATGGTGAATTTATACAATGGAGTATTACTCAGTAGTTAAAAAATGACATCATAAAATTTACAGACAAATGGATGGAACTAGTAAAAAAATATCCTGAGTGAAGTAACCCAGACACAGAAAGACAAATATGGTATGTGTGCTTCTTTAGGTAGATGGTAGCCATTAAGTAAATGATAACCACGGTACTAGACCCAGAGATGTCAAGTAAGGAACAGCTCTAGAGGAAATGCATGGATCTCCCCAGGCAGGGGAAATAGAGTAGATTTTTCTGATTGACTGGGGCAGGTGTGATCCGTTGGGAGCAGGAGGGATCAGTTGGATGGTTTGAGATGAGACAGAGGGGAAGAGTATGGGAAAGACAGTTGGAATTGGGTGGGGGGCATATGGGGAATGGTTTGGAAACCTAGTGCAGTGGAAACTTCCTGGAATCTATGAAGGTGATCCTAATGAGAACTCCTAATAATAGGGTATACAGATTCTGAACTGGTCATATTTGGTAACTATGGGAAGCTCCCAGTGGCAGGATCATTCTCTATTTGGCTGAGTTGTTGGCCAAGCAGGTCCCATGGAGATCCCCTAATCATGTAAGCTGATGCTAGAACAAAGAGTCACTCTCTGAAAACTGATATTGGAGCCTCATTGCCAAGAACAATGTCTACACACAGCTCACTGAATGTGGAGAGGTTGAGCTGTTGTCTGCATGGGGCCTTCACCCATACCTTCCAGTCTCTTTGGGGTGGGAAGTTACTCTGTAGGCTACTGAAAGAGAAAACTTGACACCAAGGGAGCCACAAAATCTTTGACCTACAATCTGTCCTGTCTTCGAGATGTGCTGGGGCAATGTTGGCACAGAATTTGTGGAAGTCACCAAACAATGTCTGATTAAACTTGAGGCCCACTCCACAAGAAGGAGCCCATGTCCAACAGTGTTTGGATGACCAAGAACTGAAGACTGAATAGGCCAGAGACCTAGGGTAGAACCAAACAAAACTAGTCTAAAAAAAATCAATGAAATGTTTCCTGAAGATAATCTGCTGTATTCATAGATTGGTGCCTTATTTAACTGTTGTCAGAAATGGTTCCTCCTGCAACAGATGGGAGAAGATACAAAGAGAGACCCACAGCCAGACATTATGTAGAGAGAGAGAGAGTCTAAAGTGGAGGTTGCCATAGGGTCCATCCTCTAGGTACTTAGGAATCCTGCAGAAGATTTTGCAGGGCAAAGTGGGCTCACAGAGACTGAAGTATGCAGACTGTAGGGGTCTACACCAGGTTCTCAGTGTGTATGTTGTCAGTGTTAACTCGCTGTTTTTGTGGGACTCCTACGTGTACTTTTTGGCTTGTTTGCATGCTCTTGGGATACCTTTCCTCCTGCTGGTTGCCTTGTCCAGCTTTTGTCTTGTATTATTGTAACTTGCTTTATCATGTTTGATTGTTGTTTCTTGGAGGCCTACTCTTTTCTGAAGGGAGATGGAGGGGTAGTCAATACAGAGGAAAGAGGAAGTGGGAGAAGCTGGGAGGAATGAAGAGAGGGGAAATTGTGGTTAGGATGTATTGTATGATAGAAAAATGTATTTTCAGTTAACTGAAAGATTTTAATATAAACAAGATGCCAAAGCAATATTTAATATACTATTCCTGAAATGAGTAGTAATGTATTTAATTAATGAAATATACAATGAAATTCTTTTTGTAGCTTTGAAAATGCAACCAGAGTAGTATACTTCTGAAATCCCAGGTCTTAGGAGGTGGAGAAAGAATCAAAAATCTAATGTTATCCTCTCCTCAGTAGCAAGTCCAAGGTCAGAGTCAGCATAAAACCCTGTCTAAAAACAAACAAAATAATTAAATAATAAACAACCTAATGTTTATATTTGTAAATAAATTTTACAAGTGAGTAATAATCATTGCACATTTTAACATTCCTATACCATGGCAGATCTATGTCTAAACCTATATCTGTGCATATGTACAGATATATTTTATGTATTTGTGTCTCCTTTATATACTATAATATAGTCATATTATTTATTTTTCAAATATTCTCTACTCTCTCTCTCTCTCTCTCTCTCTATATATATATATATGCATTTAATTTTTATATTTATTTAAGTGTGTGTATATATGTATTTGTATACAGGAGCTCAGAGTCCAGAAAAGTGCCTCAGATAACCTAAAGCTAAAGTAACAGGCAGTTGTGAGCTGCCTGACATAGATTTTGAAAACTGGTGTTCTGCATGAATAGCAACTGCTCTTAACCACTGAGCTATCTCATCAACCTCTTTTTCTATATATTTTCTGGACATAGTACAAAGAAACTAGTAGATGTTTTATGGATGTTTATCAGCTAATTGGTTTTTCATTTCTAAATATAGTTTTCTAAAGTTCAATTTATTGACTCTTTTGTCCTGGCAACTATGTTCCCATAATGTAATGCTCTTACATTGTATTTTAAAGGATATTGCCAGGTCAAGGTGAAGATTAAAGGCAGTCTGTGAATAGGCAGAGGATAAGCTGCTGCTGTTGACTTAGATTTGCTAATGTTTTGAGGAAATGTTCAGTATGGGTTAGAAAGTCTCAGCCTCATTATGTTTAAGTCATGTGAGGATATCATCTTGGTAAAATGCAAATGTCCCATTTGTTTTGCTGTCCTGTGATTGGCACATCTGTGTGTATGTGGGACATTATGAGGAGGGAGGCCAAAAGAAAATTGTCATGATGCACCTGTCCATTAGTGAGTGGTCATGCTTGGCAGAAACGTTCTGGCACCAGATGGTAATAATCTTATGCTCTGAAGCATGCAGATTCATGGGCCTTTTAATTTTTATTTCAGCTAGTATAATTGCAGATGCTATTCTTATTCAAAAATGGGCCATGTTTTGCCTACAGGCAAAAGCATCCAGCTTCCATTGATGTTAATGTGAGGGCAACCATAAGAAAATGTAAAGAGAATTCAGCTAGTACCTCTAATTGTCTTATGAATCTTAATAAGCCTGCTTAGCTTAATAATACCCAATAGGGGAGAGTTTCATAGGTTATTTGTCAGTTTCTGTAGAAGGCATTTTCTTGGACTCTTTCATAAAGGTCTGTTTTTGTTACAAAGCAGATTCTTTGTCTTCTATAACCCAGATGAGTAACATTGAGCTGTGTTTTTTATACACAAGAAAGGATTCTGAGAAAAAAAAACTTGAAAATATTAGTACTGGCATTTCAGCAGATACAGAAAATGTATGCTCCCAAAGAATGAAGGCTTCAGAGAATTCATGCAGTGCCTTTTTACACAAAGACAAGTGCAATTTGTACAGAATATAAAGAATCATAGCTAATTAGATTGGCTTTAATTGGGTTTGTGCTAAATCCAGTGCTTTATAGAACCATCAGGGCTGAACAGCAACGAGAATCAATCTGAAAAATATACAGAGAAATTGACTACAGAAGACTAAAAAAGATGAATAGATGTTGCTTCCCAGATATCGAATAATCTGCATAAAGTAACATTGAGACACTTTTAAAGGAAATAAAGGGGAAATTTGCTTCCATTATTAAGAGTAACTAATTCCCAATCACTCCATTTTTAATTTTTTAAATATACCCATGGGTATGCTTATTTACTCTGGAGAAAAAAATATACAAAGACGTGTCTCCTTCAAGAATGGATTGCTTCTGTTACATTTACATATATAAAATTCTGATAATGTGGCTAAAATCACTGTCTGCTGATAATCCTTGACCATGGAATAAGTGAATAAAGATGCCTAGCCTGGTGCAGAACTACCAAGTAGCAGGGATAGAATTGCCAAATACAAAGAGGTTACTATATGAAAATAAAGGCACATATAGATCTGCACAGCCAGATAGCAAAGTGGTCTGCTCTAAAAGTGGTACCAGACAGACTTGCCTGAGTTACTGATTAGAACATTCCACTTTGTTCTCCGGTGAGTAGTCAGGATTACTGGTGAATGAGAGGTCAGCATTAAGTTGTGCCGATGGGTATCTGTATCTTCATAACATTTTTCGGGGGTATAGTTAAGTATACATGTGCATTATAGGAACTATTTATTTGTGTTCCTATATATATATATATTTTTCCCTTGGGGAGGCAATAGTGTCAGATTCCTGGAACTGGAGTTACAGGCATTTATCATAATATGGGTGCTGGTAACTGAGCCTGGGACCCCTGCAAGAAAAATAAATGCTCTTACCTGCTGAGTCAACTCTATAAATGGAAAAAAACTCCAAAAAGTCTTCCTGTCAGAGAGGATAAGAAGGACAAGACTGGATTATAGCTGGAAGTTTCTCTGATCCTGCCCTGCCCTGCAGTTGAAGCAAATCGTTCCTACCCACATCCCACAGTCACTTTGCCCCAAGTAAACACATAGATGCTTATATTATTTACAAACTGTATGGTTTGTGGGTCAGACTTCTTGCTAGCTAGCTCATATAACTTAACTACACCCATTTCTATTAATCTATATGTTGCCACGTGGCCATGGCATTACTGATCTGCTGGCATCTTGCTGCTCCTTGGGCAGTGGGCTGGTGTCTCTCTTCCTCTGCCTTTCTTCTTCCTGTCTCTCTTTTGGATTTCCTGCCTGGCTATAACCTGACTCACCATAGGCCAGAGCAGCTTCATTATTAACCAGTCACAGAAACACATATTTACAGCATACAAACGACATCACAGCACTGGATTTAAAAGAAAAAATATTTTTTCCTCACTCAAAAAGTGATAGGAAAGGATACTGTGCATATGACAAAAATAGGAGGGTCTATACACTAATGACTATACAAAACAACTCAGTTTGGAAAACAATTTCATTTATCACAGTGAACAGGTGGACTCTCTGTCTCTCTGTCTCTTGGTCTCTGTCTTTCTTTCTCTATCTCTCATATGTGTGTGTGTGTGTGTGTGTGTGTGTGGTGTGTGTGTGTTAACATATTTATTGAATTTTTTTTACTGGGTCACGTAGGTATGGGTGTGGATGCTAAGGGCATAGCTATAGTAGCTGGTGAGGTACAGTCTATAGAATTTATTGAATTATTAAAGATAAAGTTTAAACCTTCCATGAACACAGTAGCAAATACATTACAACAATATCTTAACATTTAAAAATCTTAATTGCTAAACATAGTTAACTCATACAACATACCTACATTAATATAGTATGCACATATGGTTTAATTCCATCCCAATTATTATAATGATTCAACAGATTTTTACATGTGTCAAAATTGATCAAACTTCTCATATTAAATATGTGAAGTTCATTGTATGTGAATTATATGACACTAAAGCTACCAAAAAGATTTCATGCTGTTTTTGCTTATATAGCCTCATGTTATGACATATTCATTTTCTCTTTTGTCATCTGATGTGATTATTATTGTGATCACATTCAATTTGTAGAATAATTCATGGGAGACTGACATATTAGCTATCCTGAGTTTTCTGTCAGGAAATGCAATGCATATTTAGAGTTATTTACAAGTTCTTATTTTCTTCACAAAGCTAAAAGAACTTCCTTTACATAACTTGTAAATGCATTAGTGTAACTGTAGCAGAGTCCCTTAGTCAAAATCTTAAAACTGTTACTCCATATTCACCAGTATATAGATATTAAATGAGTTTGCTGTTACTGTGAATGGGATGACTTTTGTGGATTAAGTGAACTGATTATTGAGTGAGATAGAGGTGGGGTTGGTTTTAAAAGGAGAAGATTTAACTTGCAATTGTGTATAGTGCATACCTCTCACACCCCAAAATGCAGAAGGAAGAAGCATGTAAATTGGAGACTATCCTATTATACACACAAGGAGACTTTCATAAATAAATAAATGGGTCTGTTCTCAGGGGGATAGCCTGGCTTTCCATTCTATAAGCAGCAGAGCTTCTGTCTTGCTTCAGTCCTCAGTGGCAAAATAACATCCATTTCTTTCTGGCTGTCATGACCAAGAATTTCATGTCAACTCAGAGAATTCTATGAAGTATCTGTTGTATATACAGTCATAATATTGTATATGAGGGCCATACACACATACATCATTTATAACTACATCTGCCACTGACAAAAATGTGAAAGTGAAAGAGGTTCTTCTTTCCATTTCAAAGTGATATTCTTTTAAAAGCTGAAGAAAACTCTCCAAAGAAAAATTTTATCTTATTTCCCAAACAATTGTACTGAAGAGCAATTACTCCACTGAATCTCTAGTTGTTAGGATGAGTTCCAAACGAACTGTAAGTTTGAGAACATGCACATGCTTGATTTCAGATATAACTCATCCAATGTTTTCCTTAGTATTAATAAGATGGAGCTTCTGGAATGGCTTCTTAGAGGCAAGGATTTCTAATCTTGTCCGTGTATTGGAAAGTGAGCAGTAATGAGATTCTCTCTTCCATTATTGTTGTGTGGGTATCAGGGACAATGATAAGAATGGATATTTGCTGCTGTTCCAGTACCATCTGTTGACTCACTCATATATTGAAACACCAGGACTTCTATTTGCCTCCAGCTACTTAATAAAAAGGCAAAGCTAATCTCCTCCTTATCTCCCAGTGTGAGCTGTGATTTGCCAACTTTAAAATAAACGATGATTTATCTGGAGGTTATGAAATTGGTATGAAGAGAAAAACTAAATCTGAGGCTCAACTTTATTAGTCATTGACCCTCCCCTCTGGGATCACTTCTGTGTTTATTTCGAGAAAGTGCTCCATCACACTGTCTCAGTAGACAGAGAATTAAAAACCTACGAACTTATTTTTATTAATTTCCCATGAAATCATTAGCTTTCCTCTTTTCTTAATGATTTTCTTGTCCTTTAGCCTCTTAAGAAAGAATTTGTCCTCAATATTTTTCTCTCTATGTAATTTATTTCTCTCCCAGTAAAATACAGATTGAGAACAAAGAGATTTTTCATCACTGTTGGGCTAGATCTGAATCTTTCTCTAAGTGAGAGGGTATATCCAGAAGGGTGGCATTTGGACATCTTAGCATTTAAACTCTCCTTAGACAGAAAGCACAGAAGTTAAAACATTCTAAAGTTTTCCCAAACAAATAAAAACATTTAAATAAACTCTTGTGAATTTTCCAAATGATTCCTCCTTTATCTGTTGTTGAGACCAAGAGCAGGTGGCTAGACAGATCACAGGCACTCTAAGAAACCTATTGCTATTAATCTTCTAAATGAGTATAGTATGAAATTGACCCTTGATGACTTTTCCTTGTACTCATAGTTTAGTTCATCTCTTAGCCCTCATCAGAGAAACTCCTTTTGCCACAGGTGGCAATTAACCGAGATTCCCACATCTGGTCAAGGTGAAGTGAATAGAGACTGTAAAATGCTCATTCATAAATGAGTGATTTATTATATACCCCTTTCCTCCCAAGACTCAAGGATCATTGTAGAAGTTTGGGTGCAAAGAGTACAACAGTCAGAGTCAGTAAATGACTATAAAGAAAACTGTTCACCAGACACAGAACAGTTGTATGTTTGGGCTGACCATGGTTGTGACAGCATACAGAAGATCTATAAAAACTTAAGCCTTATTGTGGTGGTATTGTGTTCCCCAAAATATTGTATACTCTAATAAATTTATCTGGGGTCAGAGAACAGACAGCCACTAAATACAAAGGCTAGAAAATGGTGGCACTCACACCTTTAATCCTAGCATTCCAGAGATAGAAATCCCTCTGGATCTCTGTGAGTTCAAGGCCACACTGGAAATAGCCAAGCATGGTGATACACACCTTTAATCCCAGAAAGCCAGCCTTTAATCCCAGGGAGTGGTGGTAGAAAGCAAAAAGACATATAAGGTGTGAGGACCAGAAACTAGAAGATTTTGGCTGGTTAAGCATTCAGGCTTTTGAGCAGTAATTCAGCTGAGACCCATTCGGGATGAGGACACAGAAGCTTCTAGTCTGAGGAAACAGGACCAGCTGAGGAACAGGCGAGGTGAGATAGCTGTGGCTTGTTCTGTCTCTCTGATCTACCAGCATGGACCCCAATAACTAGCCTCGGGTTTGATTTTATTAATAAGAACCTTTAAGAATCCTGCAACACCTTATCTATTTAAACAATAAGAAAAAATAAATTATATATGCATGTTTAATAGCATGCATGTTGTAAGATACAATAACAAAAAATATGTCTATTGCTTATTGCAGTCTACATCCATTCTTTCTTCTGTCGATCATACATCATACAATGCTGTGGAGTCATCTTTTTTGAACACTGTGAAGATTTGCCACTCAGATTGGTTTAATAAAATGCTGAATGGCTGGTAACCAGGTAGAAATTATAGGCAGTACAACCAAACTAGGAGAAGCATAGGAATAAGAAGGACAGAGTCAGAGGAGATGCCAGTCAGAAGCTGGGAAGCAGGATGTATGGAAAATGAGGTTACACACCATGAGAAATGTGACAAAGCATAGATAAGAAATATGGGTCAATTTAAATGTAAGAGATAGATGTAACAAGCCTGAGCTATTGCCCAAGCATTTATGATTATTATTAAGCCTCTGTAACAGGTATTTGGGAAGTGTCTACCAAAACACAGAAAAACTATGTCTATAAATGTTGCCCACAGTCTGACATAGACCCACATAAGACTTAAAAAAGAAAAGCTTAAAAACAGGGTTATAGACACACAAGAGTGGCTTCCTAGTCTCATGTCTCTCATGCCAGTCACAGTACAGAGACCTATCTCCTGGAAACTGCCAGCACCCCATGAGCTACACTGCATGGGAGTTCCCACAATCTTTCACTCAGGTCATAAGCTAAGCTATGTGGTGGGTTTCTGCAGTCTCTTTAGCTAGCTGCAGTACGGAAAAGTGTCTCCTGACAGCGGCCTCCATCAGTTGTGCCCTATCACCATTTGCTAAGCCGAGCAATGCCAACAGCTGACACACCAAGATTTGTCTCAGGAAATCAAAATGCAATACAGATATGCAATAAAGACAGATTCAGATGAAAAGAAATCCTCTGAATGGGTTACACTGTGTTTTAAAAATATATGTAGACTTGGGAAAGAAAATTTAAAAAGTTGAGAAAGTCCTTAAAAATATAATAATAAAAATATAAGCCTGGTAAAGATGGGAAATACACAGAGAGCCTGGATTGTGTAGGTTGTTGTCTAAAATTGTTTGGCTGCTAGGAAAAACTGGATTATAAAAACTTCTAGATTCAACCAACCTACATATTTTAAAAATATCTTGATTTCAAAATTTAAGTCAAAGGTCATGTGGCTTTTGAGGAGAGATTATATATATATATATATATATATATATATATATATATATATATATATATCCACAGGAAATAAAAAGCTGTGAATTCATTCTGGGTTACAGAAAAGCAGGTTTGATCTAGGAAGACATGCTAAAAATCCTGGCTACAAACATAAAGAAATAAGACTTAAAGAATGACAACACACATGATGGACATTTTTACCTGCTCAAACACATGAAAAAAATCATCTTTCACTGACTTGTACAATATACAGTCTATACTTGTATTAATGAAGATATGCATTACCTTTAAAAGTTTATTTATTTTCAGAACAAGAGGACCAGATACCAATAAAAACAGATCGCTCAGGTGATCCAATACCCAAAACAGCTTCAAGGCTGCTGACTGAGAAGATCCAGCCTCAGGCAATAATCCAGCCAAGACTTAACAGTTATCCTGATTTTCTCAAGGTTCCCCCAAAGATGTCAGTGTCCTCAAACAACAGGAAGTAGTCTATAGAACTATGCCAATATTTCCCCCCAAAATGTGTTATAGATATTTATTATAATTTGAGGGGGTTTGGTTACAAGTTGTTATTGGATATAGTAAAAAACAAACAAACAAACAAACAAACAAAAAATCTAAACAAAAGAGTTAAATTTCAAGATCTTTTTCTAAAGAAAAGAAGTGGGACATGATCTAGAAATGATAGGATAAAAAGGTAGGATGTTGAATCTACTTTTAAGCCAAAAGAGAAAATGCTAGGCTTAAATATTTTATATTAGAATGGAGTTTTATATATTGATTCAAATTTAAGGTTATTTTTGTAAGGACCTACTGTACCTTTGTTTTTATTTCTGTTTGTAGTGTTGTGCTTATACAGCTTATTAATGTATAAGTATGGTGGTATTTTATTTGTACTGAAATGTGATTTTAATTGTATGTTAATAAATAAAGTTGCCCCGGGTCAGAGCTACTAGAGCCAAAGCAAGAGTATGGTGGTAGTGGTGGTGGTTGTTGTGGTGGTGGTGGTGGTGGTGGTGGTGGCGGTGGCGGCGGCGGCGGCGTGCACGCCTTTAATCCCAGCACTTGGTAGAAGAGCTAGGTAGATCTCTGTATGTTCAGGGATACAGCCAGCATTGGATACATATGCCTTTAAGACCTGGAGGGCGGTGCTGTGGGATGGTCTGTATATCAAATTGTTCTGATTGGTCAATAAATAAAACACTGATTGGTCAGTGGCCAGGCAGGAAGTAGGTGGCCAGGCAGGAAGTAGGTGGGACAAGGAGAGAGGAGAATTCTGGGAAGCGGAAGGCTGAAGCAGAGAGACATTGCCAGCTGCTGCCATGACCAGCAACATGTGAAGATGCCGGTAAGCCACCAGCTATGTGGCAAGGTATAGATGTATGGAAATGGATTAATTTAAGTTATAAGAACAGTGAGCAAGAAGCCTGCCACGGCCATACAGTTTGTATGCAATATAAGTCTCTGTGTTTACTTGGTTGGGTCTGAGCCGCTGTGGGACTGGCGGGTGACAAAGATTTGTCCTGACTATGGGCAAGGCAGGAAAACTCTAGCTACAAATGGCGCCCAACATGGGGCAAGAGTTTCCACCTAAAACCTGAGAAAAGATTCTAAAACGGAATTAAAAACAGCTTCCTCATTGGCTCTCTCAAATGAGCAGCACACGCCAGTAACTCAAACCAGCAGCTTATAAACTCCAGGCTTTAGAAGAGCTGGTAAAAGAACAGTTAAATGCTCAGCATATTGAAGAATCAACCAGCCCTTGGAATTCTCCTGTATTTGTTATTAAAAAAAAAAAAATCAGGAAAAGGAATTATCCTTTATATATAACTCACATTCGATCCCATACTGGTCTGCCAGGCCCTCTAGCACAAGGCAATGATGAGATTGATAAATTATTGATAGGAAATGTGCTGGAGGCCTCAGAGTTTCATAAAAAACATCATGTCAATAGTAAAGGTTTAAAAAAGGATTTTTCCATAACCTGGCAACAAGTCAAAGAAATAGTAAAGAAATGTCCTACTTGTTCCTTCTACAATCAAACGCCATTACCAGCAGGATGTAACCCAAAGGGTACTCAGAGAAATGAAATCTGGGCAGTACTTACAGGCAGTGATGAGGCAGTCATGTGTTTGGGTTTACAACCAATGAGAAGGCAGAACAGAAAGACTATTTAAAGACAGATACACAGGATGTAGCTCTCTTTCGGGGAAGTTAGGAGCACTGCAGGAGGTAAGATTTTAGCTCTGAGGTCTGACCTCTCAGCTTTCTCTTTTACATTGGTTCTGTGTTTCTTATTTTAATAAGACCATTGGTTACATCTACATATAAGTAAGAAATGCCAGCTAGTAGATAGTAATCTAAAATAGTCAAACATATCGTCACATTAGGTATGCTTTTAAGGTCATACATAGATATATTTAGATAGATAGATGGTCTTCAAATTCTTCAAAGATGTACAGAATATGGCAGAATAATACTAATGTGTTTAATAACCTAAGTCTTTTATGACAGTGAGATATGTCCACTTCTGGAAGCACTGATCTACTTCAGAGAAGATGATAGGCATAGAAGAAACTCAGTATAGAGTTTATTTTCTGAACTAGCCATGTTGACAAAGGAACTGCCCTTGCCTTAATTGCTGGCAGTTACTGTCCAAACTGGATCAGCAGCAAGACACAAAAAAGTGTCTTCCAAAATTTATCAAGAAAAGGTAGAATAGGACATTCCTTTAAAATTTCCTGCTTCTCAAAAAGTCTTTCAAATATTCTAGGCCTGTAGGCCAGGCATGGATGTCCCAACATTGCAGAGGAAACTTGGGTGACTGTCCAGGCATTCAGATATCCCTGTCATTAGACAACATTCACCCTTCTGGGGTCTTTGACAGAGTTGAAGGTCGGAGAGTCATAGTTAAAATTTTCCTTATTTATGATAAAAGGTAAATTAGGTATAAAACATTAGACTCACAAAGATAAGATAGATAATAAATTATTTCCTCTAATTTTGTCAAATATAAATAGACTGGCTATTATAACTGTAATTTTTGCTTATTAATTGTTTTGTACTATATAACCTTACTATGTTAAAATTAAAACCTTCCTTTAATTAAAAAAAAAAGTGAGAAACTCTGTGGAATAATCATTTCATACATAGTAAAAATTTGTCCCTGGGGTTGGTTTAATAAAAAGCTGACTGGCCAATAGCCAGACAGGAATTATAGGCAGGACAACCAAACTAGGGGAATGATTGGAAGAAGGATAGAGTCAAATGCTCGCAAGCCAGGAGCCACATGGAAAAGCATAGATAATAAATATGGTTTAAATTAAATGTAAGAGTTAAGTTGTAACAAGCCTGGGTTATCGACCAAAATTTATAATTAATATTAAGCCTTTATGTCAGATTTTTTGGGAAGTGGCTACAGAAACACAGAAAAACTCTGCCTACAACACAGTAACTGCAAATCATGGCAGGGTTGTTTCTTTAGTGTTACTTTGTTAGAAATGAGTTACAAAAAGATTGAACAGACATGACCAATCTAGGATCAGCTTCATTCTGAAGGTCATTCTTATTCTCCTGGTTTCACTCATAAATTGACACCTAAGTCCTTTCTGTATGGATCTCTGATAAAAACATAGAATCTTACACATGACAATCTGAACAGTTTAATACCTGTTAAAGCTGCCATCTTATAGCACCCAGGAACTCCAGCCCAGGGGGGCACTGACCACAGTGGGCTAGAATGTCATACATTAATTATCAATCAAGAGAATGTATCACAGAATGAGCCACAGGCCAATCTGATGGGGACATTTTCTCAGTTGAGATTCCCTCTTCCAAAATGATGAAAGCTTGTGTCAATTTGACAAAACCTAATCAATAGAATCAGTATTTTAACCCTGCAATAGTAAGAAAACCAATTTGAGTAATTTTAAATTAATTACAAAAGGGACACAAATGAATTATTGAATGTTATGTAATTTTCTTTGTCGAGAAACAATTTGATTTAACATACATAAAGGAATAAAATAAGAGTTGGAGTTAATTATTCTGTGATGATTTTAGTCTTTGACAACATCTGTTTCCATTTATTTTAAGTACACATGACATAAAAATATCTTCATATGCTTTATATTCATTATTGGTTTCCTATCAGAAAACTTCCTAACATATCTAAAAGAGTCTGCTACCATTTGAAATATTAAAGAGTAAAAACTTTTAAAAATGAAATTACTTATTATTTATCATTGGAAATTATTTATTATATAATGACCCTAAAACTTAAATGACTGTTGTCTGTTACTTTATAGAAAACGATAACAATTCATTGAAAATATAAGCAACATTTAAAGAATGATCATAGATAGTGCTATAAATACTATAAACCACATTTGCAACACCACTTTATGAGGATCATGAGGTCAGTAGTTCATCATGGAGAGCCCTTACCAACATACTTCTTCTCTGATCTCCCTTCTATACTATTGCACTTTTTGTTGCTGTAGAAAACACTATGAGCAAAACAACTTGGGGAAGGAAGGGGGCTTTTAGGTTTACAGATTATAGCCCAGCATGTAACAGAGGCCAAGGCGTAAACCTAGAGGCAGGAACTGAAGCACAGAGTATGGGGAAATGCTTCCTTACTTACTGATTTGCTCTTCTGCCTTGCTATGATATATTTCTCATAGATCCCAGGTCTACTCGTCAAGGTATGACACCTCCTATAGTGGACTGGGTTCTCTCAGTTTCAATTAACAACTAATAAAATGCACCCACATAAATGGCCATTGGCCATTCTGGTTGAGGAAATTTCTTAGCTGAGATTCCCTCTTTCCTTGTATTTGTGTTTAGTTGACAATAATTCGCTATACTTTCTCTTTCCTTCTCTTCACTTCACATCTCTTTACTTACATTCCCTTCTCTTCTTTTCCTTTCCCTGCATTTGCCCTCCCTTTCTTCCCCTTCCCTTTCCCTTTTCTCCAAATGTGGTAACAATACTGATCATCAACTTGATAATATCTAGACTCACAAATTAAATAAAACTACAGACATGGCTTTGTAAATGGGTTTGATTGAGGTAGAAAAAACTTACCCTAAATGTTGTTGACAGGATTATGTGGGATGAGGTCACAGATTGAATAAAAGGCAGAAAGTAAGTTGAGATCCAGAATTCATCTTTCAGATTCATGACTGTCCATGTAATGTGACAAATTCCCTCAAGCTGCTATCACCATGATGGTCTGTACTCCAAAACTGTGGGACAAGTTAAAATATTTCTTCCTTAAATTGTTTTAATCGGGTATTTTATTGTGGATATAGAAAGAGTAACTAATAAAGTAATGTTTAGAAATGTTGAGGAAAAGCAATTTGTGTGTGTGTGTGTGTGTGTGTGTGTGTGTGTGTGTGTGTGTGTGTGTGTGTTTATGTTTTGCTGGAAATGTATTCATGGCCTTTGCATGCTGAGTTATATTCTCAGCCCAAGGAAAATTGTTTGAAGCCTACAATTTTTTCTGAATTTGTGCATGGTATGTGCTGGAAAGAAGCTGAAACTGCAATATCTGTAAGTCTGGACCATAATACTAAGGATGTACATATGCCGCACAAATCCATATACATATACACATATATCTCTATCTATCTGCCTATCTGTCTGTCTATCTATCTATATGTATCCTAGTTGTTTCCTTTAAGGTTGCTCATATGTGCACTTGACTTAAGGACTTAGAATTGGATAACCTATCAGGATCTTTTACTTGGAGAAAGCTGCTTCTCTCCTTGTCACTTACTTTTACTACCTCACCTAGGGGTAAGGTCTTGTGAATTTTCTGTTATTTCTATTAGCATGGTGCCTCAAGTGGTCATTATGAAGGTTGTGCTCAGGCAACAAAACTCTTAAGATTTCATGGGTACAGCTTCCCTGTCATGTATTGAAGACACTTTCATAGGAGTTCTGGTCCTGTGACTTAGAATCATTTGTCCTGTCTTCCATGATATTTCCTGAGCCTTAAGCTGCATTTTAGATTTACCAATTGAAATTTACATTTGTTTGTCAATGTAAAAGCTCCTTCTAGGGTCTGACAGATCTGATATACTGTAGGCAGGGTGGGTTTTATACAGTGAATGCCAGGCTTATTGAACAAACTACCTTGTATTATATGATTTATCCCCGGTCATTCTCACTTGCTTCTTAGGTTTTTTCATAATTCATAAATTTATTGAAAATAAATTCTTGGGTCCACATTATACTCAATATAATATACCAAGTCATGGGAAATATTTTCAATCTCTGAGGCATCTCTCACATGTACATTTAAGGTCTAATGGATTGTGGCAGATAACAATAGCTAAGTAAACAACCATATAAATTAATTAAAGATAAGGTAACACTATGAGAATGGAAACCAGAGTGACATGGTACTAGTGGCAATAAGTGTAGATGAATTTCTAAACAGTCTTATTGAATAAGAAACACAGAGCCAAATACAGAGGTAATAGCTAAAGAGATCAGAGAAATAGCGAATAGCCAAAACTAAATCTGATCAGATTAAGGGCATGGGTTACCACCGCCTGACTTCTGTTCCTGGCTCACTATGACATCTGATCTCCAGGCAAACTTTGTTAATGTACAAATAAAATACCACCACAAATAAGTATCCTGAATGGAAAACCCTCTGTTAAGTTTATGTTCTATAAAGAGAAAAAGCACAGATGGTTATACTTGCATCACTTCTGCCAAAAATGTTTACTATAACAGGACATGAAAGAAGGTATCTGTGAGATAGGCAGAGGGGACACTTGCCCACTTGAGCATGTAGCTGTGGCAGGGCTTCCCTTCTGGATTTCCTCTGCCTTGCTAAAAACGATTAAATTTCACTCCTAAAGCTAGCCACCGGTGTCTTTTCCCTTATTTAGCCACTTTCCTCCCCTTGAGGCTGACTACCAAGTTCCAGCTATCAAAATCTTGAAGTCAAGCAATCCAAAGCCTCCTTTGGTTCACCTAATTAACATTCCAAATTAAAGTTAAACACATCGTCCCAACACAGAGTTTTCCCTTGTACCTTAATAAACTGCTATTTTGCTGAGTGCCAGTTCTAGATCCTTTCTAGACAGGGACAGTCTTCTGTCTTCCTCCCATGACAAATACCCCTGCCCCCTCTTCCTTGTCCCCTTCCCTTCCCCCTTGCTCTCCATCTCCTGTTTTTGTCTCTTAGTTCTTGTCATCTGTCCCTCTGGGCCAAATAAATCTTTGTGCTGAGAGCTTGGTCTTGGCGTCCTAAGCCAATAGTTTTCCTTCCATAGGCAATATCTGAAGTAAATGTGTGTTAGTGTGTGTATGTGTGTATGTGTCACATATATGGAAATTATCAATTAATACAACAATTTAAAATATATTGAAACATTTGTTTTCTTACATTATAGAAGGTATGTGAGTAAAGCTGTTAGCAATATGCAGCACAGAAGAAACAGGCCTACTATGCAGCTGAATGTGAGCTAATTATGCCTGTCACATTTATTGTCTTTGCAGGTCTCAACCATCTAAAAATTTTGTTCAGAAATAAGTTCTGCTTCTTCAAAGACAGTTTTGCCATGCTTCAGAAAAACAGGAATAAAATCCTTGCATTTGTGATCACACTGGTAGAAAGAGAAATCTTGATTGTGTGACCTTTCAATTACTTTGAACATTAGACTTTGTGCTCTGAAGATTGTGATAAGGTTTAGATGATAAGGTTTTTCTTTCACTTCCAAGTTTTCTTGCAGTAGAGAATACTACCAAATTTTAATGCTCCAGGAATCTTCAATTCTAGGGGCCCCAGGGCCATCCTGTCATCAAGATTTAGTACTGACCAAAGAGTGAGTTACCTCCCACACATATCTCCCAGTAACTGACTCCTCCAATAAATACTTTGATCAAATGTGAGTGGTGGGTATGAAGGAGATTTATAAATATAGATACATTTTGACTTTAAAGTGATTTTTGAATTTGAAAAAGTATTCTCTTTGCTTCTTATTATAAGACAAAATGAAGTTGATTCATTTGAGTAAAACATTGGTAACTTATAGTCAGAATAAGGTAGTGTGGCTGTAGAACAGTGTCAGAAGTGGTGGTGTATTCTTAAATACTTTTATTTTTACCCCATGTTGGAGAGGAGGTTTGGATGACATTTTAGGCTTCCTGCTTGACATAATTGTATTCAGTATTAAGATGGTAGACTGAGAGTTATCTGTAATTCTCAGATATCTAACCCACTCCTGCTCTGTTCTGTTTGAATACAGGGCTCCTATTTGAAAACCAAATGTAATACGCCTTAAAACAAGCCATTTGCATTTCTAGAGTATGAAAATTGCAGCACAATTCTACCTTTGACAGAACACTTGAGCAAAGGAGAGTTAGTGAGGCCATTTTACAAAGACTTTAAAGCCGTTTCTGTCCCTTTTTTTTTAATAGTAAAGAAGAGGTACCTTGAATAAAAGAAAATATAATTGAAGATGGGAAAATGATTTCGGTAAAAATGACATAGGCATGGAAGCAAATAAGTGCACAAAAAGAAATCACGGAGTTTTTTTTTTCAAACTTGCAGCAAAGGTAACAGCTTATGTGTTTGACAATGTAGGCTTTCTGAATTTTCGGAAATATAATTAATCCCTTTAAGAAATAGTATAAGCACATTCATCCATTTGATTATTATAACAAGGACTATAAAATTAGTCCTTGCTTTGAAAACAGGGCTATTCTAGGACTTGGACGGACATATGCAATATGATTTTAAAGCCTTCTAAAGTATTGATGAAATAAAATGTTCATCAAAATAGGCACCGGGTTAATTAGAACATATCAAAGAAGACAGAAACAAATAAAGATGATTATAATGGCCTAGCTTCAACACTCTGAACAGAAACTCCACAACAAAAATGGCATGCTATTAGTTGATAAACCAGTTTAAAAGAAATATCCACAAATTATTGAGTTGAGATTTCAGTTAAATATTAACTATGGAGAAGGGAACAGATTTTTTTGTGTGTGAAAAATTCCAAATATTTTTGTACAAAACAAAGCTCCAGCAACAGATGAAAAAACATTCCAACTAAGTCTAGTTTAGAGACCCATCCCAGCACGGGTTGCTGACTCACAAAGCTGAATCTCTTATGATCTCTGCAGGACTTTCAGCCAACTTCTTAGACTATAGAGTCTCCTCTACTTGAAATTCTCTAATGTTTATATAAATGGGAGGATGGTCTTGTGTGCTTTAAGATATTTACTTCCTGAACATTTTAGGTTTTGTTTATATAGGGAGTTTTGATGATGTGTGTTCTTCTAGGAGCTGAAAATTTCAGTTCTGGGAAAATTGTTACAGAGCATCAAGAAAATGGGTAAACCTGTTTCATTAGTTACTCTGCTTGTTGCTATGACAAAATACCCGATGAAATCGAAGGAAAAGTTTGTCTTGGCTAAGGTTTAAGATGGATACATTAGTTCTTGTGTGAAGGCATAATGTCCAAAGTGAGAGGCATCTAGCCAGTCATCTTGTGTCTGCAGCTAGGAAGGGGAGAACAGTAAATGTGCTCAGTTCAGTTTCTCTTTTGGATTCAGTGTAGGACCACAGACCATAAGATGTTGCGACTGACATTTAGAGTAGGTCTCCCACTCTCTGCTAAACCTCTCTGGGAATAACCTCACAGAGCAACTCAGGGTTTTCTTTGTAAGAGAGTTCAACTGTAGTCAAGATGACAGTGCAGACGAATCACACACTATTCTCCAAGCCTGGCCCTACACATTCTTATACAGTGAGACAACTTCAGCTGGTTACACAAGTTAATGTCAGCAGTAATGTCTATTGATTGTATTTGACCTTCAATTGCTCTGATGAAAATGGGGCATAATTATCTCTGTGAGTTTTTGTCATGAATCCCAAATAACTACCAGAAAATGTCAGATCAATTACTCTAGAATAATATCCCATGAAATATAAAGACGACTATTTATCAATGTTCTCAGTATCATCAAAATCAAAGCAAACCTGAGAATCTATCACAGTTCAGGCAGAGGTATAGAACCTGGTAACTAGATGTAACTAAGAGGTCCCTTTAAAGCAAAAAGACATTTAATGGATGTGGAGGCCTAATACAATGAGAGAACATAAGAGTACCCGTAAAGCTTAATACTCTTACTAGAGAAGTGAGAAGGCTGAAGAATCCACATGGATGTTCAAAAATCGCTACACACTAAGACAAACCCCAGTGGATATCCCCACATCCAATGTGTATATGGAAAGTGCTAATTCTACCCACAGATTAAATAAACAAACAAGTAAAAGAGGGCATAATGTTGGGAGGGAGATTTGATGGGAGGCTTGGGTGAGCTGGAATGGGGGTGATATAATCAAGGTATATTGTATATGTGTGTGAAATTTATAATAAATAAATAAAATAATTTATTTTATAAAACAATAATCCCAAATCACTATGAAAATGAGTGGATACGGTCACCTTTGAGGAGTTTTCTAGAAATGATAGGTGAGACAGGTAGGGAGAGATGTAAAGAGAAATGTAGGGATAAAAGGGGAAAGAGTTTAAATTTTAAATCTATATTAATTTTTTTGCCAACTTGAACTGTTTTAAGGTTTCTACTTAATTTATGGCAAGTATAAGAAAAAAAAACCCTTGTTTCCTTTGGAAAGTCATGTGAGAATTTATTAAAATTAATCCTCCTTTAATCAAAAACATTTTTCTAGAAAATGTTCCTGTACAGACATATGAATTATTAAATAATATTCTTTCAATTAACACAAAGATACAGCAAATATCCTCTTGTGTGGTTGAATGGCTTGTAACTTTCCATTTCATCCTTAAGAATTCCCCAAAGGCTTTACAACAGGTAGAAAAGCAAAATTCCATTTGACAGTATTGAATGTATGGCAGAACAAAATATGTCTATGCTTTGAAATTTTTAGAAAAAATATAAAAATAAGCCTAGAGAAAGAACATAAAATGGCCATTGCTGGATTTTGCCACATCCTCATCACCACCCACTCACCTTTAAAAATGCAGATTCTGAAACCACACAGTAACTTTGTATAAACTTTCATCCCCTTCCTTTTATCTACAAGAGTTTCTTTTTACCTTTTTTAAAGGAGGAAAAACATAAAGATGAAAATAAACAGAAAACATTGAAATGTCTCATCTGTTCATCATCAAAACAAGTGAGCACCCTCTCAAAATTTTTAGATTGTAGAGTCAGTGTTAACCAGCTTGAATGACAATATCACTGATATCTCTTTTCTAACTCATCTCACATCCAAACATCCCTATTCACATGAGACATAAATACCTTTTTTTAGGGATTGTTGCTACTTTCAGATTCAATGTGGATGGTTCGTTATGTGAAGTAATAACCCTTCCTCCATTCCCTTTCCTCATTGTATATAACACATTCTTGGATATATAGATATTCCAGCAAAACCAGCAGACCCGAAGTAATGTGAGGTGCTAATTGAAATGTTATATATTGACAAAATATTTTCATACTTCAAATTTCATTTGCTCTACAAAGGTGACAAAAATTTGTTTTCAAGGACTATGTCAAGTTTATGCATATCCATGAGACACTAAAGCATGAAAATTGTACTTCATGTAATTTTTGCATTGAACTATGATAATCCTCATCAGAAATTACAAGTAAAAAATTACTAACAAAACATGATCCTGCATAAGCATTGAAGTATGTAGAGGGCTGAGCATTGTGGCACATGTCTAACACCAGTCAGGCTGAGGGAGGAAAGGCATGAAGTAAGTCCACTAGTCCAGGCGGAATGGGACCAAGCTTGGTCATACTTCAACTTGATGTAGCATGTTTTGTTGACTCCTATGGGAGACCTGTGCTTTCTTAATGGAGAAGGAGGAGAAGTGGATGGGGGTAGGTAGATTGGTGGTGGAACGAGGGAATGGGAGGAGAGGAGAGAGGGGAAACTGTGGTTGATATGTAAAATAAATTTAAAAAAATAATAAAAAATACTGAAGAGGAATACAGAAATTTATCTTATATGATACTTCCCAAACACAACAATCTTTTAAAAATAAAACAGATTAAGACTTTAATGCATAAAAAGATGGTGATACATTAACTTTCATTAAGCCTTTCTTATGAGAAATGCTGTAGAGAATTCTTCATACAGAAATAAAAATGTCAGTGTGTGTAGCTAGAGTTTTTCTTTCCGGGTCCCACCAAGACCCAGTAGTCCAGTAGCCCACTTATAAAATAAACATACAGACGCTTATGTTATTTAAATTGCTTGGCCATTAGCTCAGGCCTACCATTATCTAGCTCTTACTCTTATACTCAGCCCATTTTTGTTAATCTATATTTCTCCACGTGTTCCGGGGCCTTACCTGCTGCCTTTACATGATGCTCCCTGGACAGTAGGCTGCTGTCTCTTCCTCTCCGCCTTCCTGTTCTCTCAATTCTCCTCTCTGCTAGTCCCACCTATACTTCCTGCCTGGCTACTGGCCAATCAGTGTTTTATTTATCTATTAATCATCCACAGCAAGTGTGAAAGAAGAAAACTGGAATCAAGGATCTCACTGGCATGAA
The DNA here is from genome assembly GCF_004664715.2 of Peromyscus leucopus. Taxonomy (NCBI): domain Eukaryota; kingdom Metazoa; phylum Chordata; class Mammalia; order Rodentia; family Cricetidae; genus Peromyscus; species Peromyscus leucopus. The sequence continues at coordinate 91,241,792 of NC_051065.1, forward strand.
TAACTGTACAAATAAACTCAGTACAGCAAAGTGCTGATATTATAAGAATGATATGGAAACTCTGATGGTTTTTCAATATGAGGGTTAAACAAAGTAATACTATATCAATATGCTGAAAAGAATATACAAATAGATTATTTTAAAAATCTCAAATGCTGGGGTAGCAGTAGAATGCAAATATAGTTTTCATAGTGCTATCTTTTCTCTCTTTAGTTTAACTTAATTCAAAAGAGGTAGAAGAAGCTATCCCACATGAATGGAACCTAAAGAATCCAAGGCTAACCACACAAACATCATATAAAATATCCACTAAAACAGACAAGAGATACCTAATACCGTTATAAAATGAAAGGCTGAATTCAGCAACAGGAAAGAACAATTTTAAAGCTTACACTAAAGCATACACATTGGAGCCGATTAGTAGTCCTGAATGAGAAGATGCACTCTCATGTGATATTAGTAGGTCTTTGAACCCTATTTTAAGAAACAGAAATTCACAAGAAATCGTCAAAGGAAAAGAAGTGGTCAGTAAATCCTTCCCTAATTCTTTTAGCAAGAATATTTAGAGCCTTCTATTTACTAGATGCTGAGAGACATCCATGTCATTAATGCACAGAAAATTCACTGGAATAGGTCATGTTGTATGTTACAAGACAAATATCAACATGTTTTAAAAGATGAACTCATGCCTAAGCACTTTTCCAAAAGCAAAGCTATAAGATTTATAGCAATTAGAATAGAAACATTGAAAACAATAAAATTATATTCAGGGCAGATACTATAGCTTTGTGAGAGCTTCAAATTCTATCCCCAGTGCTTTCCCTTGCCCTAAAAATATAAAGGAAAAGAAGGAAAAAGAAAAGTGTAGATGAAAATTAAGGCATGCACTTATGTATGTCAATTGATCAAGTCATAACTCAGTGCAGAAATTTTAAATAGCTCTTAAAGCAAAATGGAAACAATATAACAAAATTGATAGAGTTTGCAGAGAATAGCGCTGTAAAGCAAGTTAGCCTACACAGCATAAAATCAGAAATAACTCAAAGAGAATGAAAATGTATCAGTGCTTTCCAAGGAACTTGAAAATGATACAAAACAAACTCCTCATTGGATGAGGGGAAGTGATGATTCGGGCAGATCCTCTGAAATGGAGAAAAAAAAAAAAACCACAGAACAATACAAAAGAAAATAACACAGAGATCATTGCTTGAAAAGATAAACAGAAGAGGCAGACTTTAACTAGACAGTGGGATGTTCACAAAAAAAGATGATTAGTAAGGCATTGCAGCACCCATGTAGAAATAACAAATGACATCACAATTTGTATGAACAAAATCAATAATTTAAAAGAAAAAGTGCCTAGGCAGGGGGATCGGGATCTGTCCCTGGTGCATGGGTAGGCTTCTGGTAATCCAGTGTCTGTGGTGTGACACCTTGCACAGCCTTGGTGCAGTGGGAAGGGGCTTGGACCTGCCTAGGTTCAGTGAGCTGGGCTCTGCTGACTCCCCATGGGAGACCTCGATTTGGGGCATGTGGGGATGTGGGGTGGCTTGGCAAAGAGGGCTGGGGTGGGAGGAGGGAGGAGGGGGGTCTGTGGATAGCATGAGGAGTTAGTAGAAAATTTCTTATTAAAGAAAAAAGAAAAGAAAAGAAAAAAGAAAAGAAAAAGTACTATATACATATACTTTACAAGAAAAGTGCCACAATGAATCAGAAAACCTGAACTGACCAATAGCAAATAATGATACTGAATTAGTAATAATGTGACCCACCCAAACAAAAGTCCAGGGCCTGAGAATTTCACACTCAATTCTAAGAAACTTTTAAGAATGAACAAATAAACACAATAATGAACTAAGAAACATGTGAGATGAACTAAGACTTGTTAAATTGTTTCATGAAAGTAAAGCAGACTGAAGGACCTGTTTCTAATTGGACAAAGTAGTATAAGTTAGCAAAACATGATTAACACTTGACATCTTCAGGTGCTGAGTAAACACCAAATGTCTCACACCAGGTGTCTGGGGCACTTCAAAAGTAAACAGTGATGCAAACTGTAACATAATTATTTTGGCAGATGGACATTTTGTATGATTCTGTATAAATATGGCCTTGAGGTCAATAGCATGAACACTTTAGCTAACCTGCCTGCATGTGGGTCTATAGGCCTGTGTAACTACCTACCTTTGGTCTCTGTGCTTATGTATATATATATGTTTTTGCCCATGTGCAGTCTCTGTGTGCCAGCATGTGCCTTGAGACTCTTTTCCAGAAGAGTGCGTGCTAGTCAATAAGACATGTCCAAGTGGCTCCTCACAGTCTTCAACCTCTAGGCTCCCTGTGACCTTCCTCTTTGCCTGGCATCAGGACATGAATTTCATGAAAGCCCTCCCAAGGTTATGAAAGTAGTAATTAGCTGCCTATAGGAAGCTTTCCAAACTGTCCAGCTACCTGCAGATCCTGCAGAGAGATCTAGATAGAGCTTCTGTGAATTCTCATTCAGACTGGTGTGAGCTTTGCCCTGAGGCAGCTGCCTTTGACTCACCCATGTTTCCCTGAGTACTTACCATCACCATACTACTGAAAGCATCCCCAATGAAAATACAGGTTTGCAAATCGGGCCCTCCATGGAATCAATATTTTGGCCTGAGAACAGTTTCCTGTCTGGGAGAAGATGATTGTTAACACAGCTAAGGTCACAAGGAGTTTTAAGAAAAAACATTGTTATCCTTCTGACATAATTTTGTTCCAGAATTTTAATGGATTGTGCATTACTATTCAAATGCCGTGCTTACCAAAGCATTAGAATTTGAACAAATCCAAAGACTTGCTTCCCGCCTGCTAGTTCACCTCTCTCACAACCACATGTTAGGGGAAATACTCACTGGAATTTTAACCTGCTTACAGTGTCTTACAGGAGAGTAATAAATGCAGAAGCAAGCTATATGGACCCTCTTTGTTTTGTTCTCTACAGATTCTTCTTATGCAGCACAGGTTGGTCTCAAACTTGCAAATCCCCTGCTTCAACTTCTCAAGGGTTAAAAATTACAGTTTTGTGCAACAAAACCTGGCATGTAGCTTCTCTTTGAATGTGTTGTCCATATATACCACAATTTCTCCCACTTTTTAGCCTTTCTGTCATGTATAGTGTAATATATTTTAGATTTCAGTAAATTTTTCATTGTGTATATGTGTATTCACCTGTACATATGAATGTCAGTGCCCATGGAGGGCAGAAATGTCAGGTGCTCCTGAAGTTGAGTTATGGGCCATTGCGAGCTGCATGAAGTACGTGCTGGACACTGAACTCAGGTCTTTTTCTAAAGCAGTACCTGCTCTTAATTGCTGAGCTGTCTCTCCAGCTGTATTAGTCTGTATTTTAAAAGGTCACTTTAAGGTTAGTGTACTTCTCTAACTTTTCAGGATTTCTTCCCCTTATTCTTCCTGGCATATGTAGTTGTACCACATGTTAGCCTCAGATTATAAACTGATTTGCTAATATTGCTTAATTTTGAAGGTCTTTGCAAAATTGACTAATTTAGAAAGTGCATCACGCTCTTTCGTTCCTGCTCCCACACTATTAGATTTTTCTTCTTTAGACAATTTTAACAACATCTACACAAACGTATCTTTTTGAAGTTACTACTCTGTTAAATATAGTTGAACACTAGAAACATCATTGTCTCAGTGAAAAGGGGAGAGAGAGGGGAAATGACTGTAAGAACAGCCTAATTTTACCAAGCTGGATTAAAGCATTTTTCAACTTTTCACGAAAAGCCTGAAGCAGAATGCGATCATCGTTCTAAACCCCTTTAATATTAGCAAACTAATGAACTTGCCAGGGAATTTGATCTGCTTACAAAGCCATTTTCCTGAGAAGAACATATAGACATGAACTCACAGATCCTTGGAGTTTCTGAGTTATCACAAACACAGAGATGAGTGTCATTAACTCTATTAAATAGAAACTTAGTGATAATAATTGTGAATTGCATGGATCCAGATCTGGACTCAATGTTGCAGGCTGATCCAGGAACCAGGAAAGTTTATGGAATCATTTGTATCACCAATATCTTTTATCAATGGGATGTCTTAGTCACATAAGATAAAGTCTCAGGGTGAAATATGAAATAGTGTATAAGGTGAATTTAGTGAGATAGGCCTTCCTAAGGTTTAGCCTAGATCAGTGGTGAGTCAGTTTTCTGCTGCCCAAGTGGAAATAAGCTAAAGTTATGTTATTTCCTTCACTACATTGATTCATTTTTATTCACCTGTTATCCAAAAATTAATAGATGTATGAGAGTGAATATATATGCAAATATACATGTTTCTGATCATATATACAACATGTAACATATCTATGAAGAAAAATATATAGCATAGCCCTATAAATATGTACTTAAAGCATATTTAAATTCCTTTACAAAGGGAGAAATACAACTATCTCCCATATCCAGAGGGCCTAATCTAGTCCTATGGGTGCTCTGCAGCTATTAGTCCACAGTTCATGGGTTTCCACTAGTGTGGCTGGTCATCTCGCACATGTTCCCATCATGATCTCTATGTCCCCTGCCCACAGAATCCCTTCTTTCTCTCATGGATTGGATTCCTGGAGCTCAGCCTGGCATCCGGCCGTGGATCTCTGTATCTGCTTCCATCAGTCACTGGGTGATGATGATACTTAGGGTATTCACTAGTCTGGTCACCAGAGCAGACCAGTCCAGGTACCCTCTCGACCATTGCCAGTAGTCCAAGGTAGGGTCATCCTTGTAGATTCCCGAGAACTTCCCCAGCACCCTGCCTCTTCCTATTCCCATGATGTCTTCATTTATCACAGTATCTCTTTCCTTGCTCTCCCACTCTGTCCCTGTTCCAGCTTGACCCTCCCATTTCCTTATGTTCTCATCCCCCATTCTTTGCCCTCCATTAACCCCACTCCCAGTTTGCTCATGTAGATCTCATCTATTTCTCCTTCACTGGGCTATCTATGTGTTCCTCTTAGGTTCCTCCTTGTTAGCTAGCTTCTCTGGAATTTGAATAGTTTAGTGTTAATTCTTCATTAATTACAAAGTGAAATAAGCATAACCCTTCAGCTTGTTTATAAGGAAACATTGGCAACAGAAAAACGACACTTTAAATTACATTGTTATTAATGTTTCACATTTCAATTAGCAAAAGTATCTGTGTTATTGTGATGCTAAATCTCCCACTAAGGGGACTATTGGATTCCCTCACTACAGTTAATACATAGGTGGGTGGGCATGCAGAAAGATACAAAATTACCCTAACTGTTGTATTTTAGTCCATTAACAATCTGCTAACACACTGCTGAGCTGCACTACTGCAGTGCTTAGTTATATAACTTCCAGCATAATCTGTTACATATTTAATATCTTTATATTGAATTTTTATTTTTCTTTTTAAAATTTAATCTTTATATTTATGCAATTTATTATGCAATTAATTAAGAAAGTATGGTTTCTACCAAGCCAATGAAATGATATGTGCCAAGTTTAAATGTAATTCTTATTGATACTGATAGCATGTGATAAAAAGAACACAGATAAGGCTCTGCTGACTCCCTATGGGAGACCTTGCCTTGGAGGAGATGGAACTGGGGTATTGGAGGGGGAATGTGCGACTGATATGTAGGATGAATGGAAAATTTCTTAATTAAAGTAAATAATAAAGTACACATATACATGTAAGTTTTATAAATATAACCATCAGATTTTCAGATTCTATAAAGTGATTGAGAAAGTTATTGCGTACCTCTCAAGCACTTCAACTAGGAAGGAGTCATGGATGATAACTGCAGATCATTACTGAAAGTGAAATAAGCCAGGGAGGAGCAGACAAGTGCCATTTTTTTTTTTTTGTAGATGAAATCTAAAGTATTAATTCACTGAAGCCGGGGATAAAATATTGGTTATCAATGGTTGGGAAAAATAAGGGACCAAAGATGTGAAAAGTATCATTAACAGTTTCTAAGTTACCATTTATAAAGGAGCACGAAATCCAGGGGCTTCATTCACAACACAGTGTATAAAGAGAACAGTATTTTATGTGTTATAAAACTTGGAAAATGTGCTTTGAAATGAACTGTGATAAAAGAGTCTTTGAGCTGACATATTTATTCATACTTAAATACAAACAATTAAAACTCATCCACAAACATCACATGCCTCTTATTAATATAAACAATTTTATATGCATCAATCACAATCATATAATATATTAACTAAAACATCCTCCAAGCCTTAACTGTTCAACTTTGAGCTAGAGGTGAGATATTTTCACTGTAACACTGAGCTTTCTTCATGTTTTTTTTTATTATACTTTAGGAGTCCATTGTATATGTTCAGAAACATTTAGACAATGATGTTAATGTATTACATATTATCATTATCAATAAAGTTGATTTTATTTTGTGGTACCTATACTAAAAATCAATGCTTATAGATTAACATCATGAATATGGCATGCATTCTAGTCGCATACTCATCAGATATATTCTACAATGTTATCTAAAAGTCACTTTTGTGTGTTATTTTCATGTTTTAAAATTTTCTTATTATTCTTTGCTAATTCTGTGACAAAGAGGACAATCCTACTGAATGCATCTTACAGCCATTGCCACACTCTCTATCCTTGTGTTTGTTCCTCACTCTGGATGATTCTTTTTATCCATTCATTAGAATTTTTGCTGTTGCAATTCTTTCCTGTCTTTTCTTGGGTCACTGAAATCATCCCTTTTCATTCTCCTATTGGTTCTTTAAAGAATCTTGTCAAAATAGGTTTGAGATAAAGTCTTTTTTTTTCACATTTTACTTTTGTTTTAATTATAAATCTCCCTTCTACATGGTCAGTGCCCTAGTAAAACTGATTGTTCATATGCTCAATGTTCTTCATAAGAACATAACTGTATGAACTGATGAGAGGTAAAAGTGCCTGACACCAAGTTTCATTACCAGAGTTGGATTCATAGGAACCACACCGTGCAAGGAGAGATCTGACTCCCAGCAGTCATTCTGTGACCTCCACACATGCCCTGTGGCATATACACACACTCACATACACTATACCACACCACATATACTATACCACATCATACCACGCACACCACATACATACACAAACAAAGACACACAGACACCATACCAACACACAAACACACACATACACATCACACCACACACACCATTTACACCACACCACACCACACCACACCACACCACACCACACACACACACACACACACACACACATCACATCACACCACACACACCATACCACACACACACACACACACACACACACATCACACCACACACACATCACACCACCACACTTACAAATCACAACACACCACAGCACCATGCAGTATTTTTTGATTCAAGGTTTGCCTGTTCTCTGAATTAATCACTCAAACATTAAATCAATAGAGAACTCATTCCTCAGCTTTGTTTTCTGCTTCTACAAGTCCCTGTATTGTAGGGCATGCCTCAACAGTGTTAAAGATTCTGAGGGGTGGAAATATTACACTACTGTGCTGAGCTGGCAAGTTAATCTTTCCTAGTTCCCCCAGAGACTGATGACAAACAGTGTATTACTACAGAGCAAACAGAAGGAGCTTCATTATTGCGGTTATCTTCCTGTCTCAAATCCTGGAATGTGCAAAAAGAGCCAGGTGGTATCTCTAACAGGTTGTATTTCAGAATAAGCATCTTGACATATATGCTGTATTTCATAATAGGTAAAAACGTTAATAGCTTCTTTATTCTACTCATTTTGGTGAATAAAAATGATTTAAAGAACAATGTTAAACAATAAAATGAACAATATAGGCTTTTGATGGTGCCTCCCAATAGACTTTATATTCATTTGTCTAAATATTCATAGTTCAGAACAAAGAATATTGTTAAATGGTCACTGATTTGAATTTTGATTAACCCGGGCAATATCTTCTAAAATTTATTTTTACTTATAACTGTAGTATTTCGAAGCCTTGGATATAAGATGTGAGAATTTATAAAGACATGTCTACTTAAAACATAAAATATTAAATATCTTAAAAGAGCATGATCTTATTCAGTTGTTTACCTGGGAACGAGGCACTCTCCTGGTATTCAGAGTAGCATAAACGTTTCTCTTACTACTGCTCAGTGTCTCACTCCTTCTAACTCCTTAATTTTATTAAACGGGTTAAATATATTGTATATGGTTAAATGAAGTTATTGAGACACACTGTTCTGGTTGATACTCAGTATTAATGAAAAGAAGTAGATATTAGTTGTGATCTACTAAAGATAAAACACACCCCTTCTTCTATCTAGTGATATTTGTTGGGGTTTCATTTCTTATGATATTTTATAGCTGTTATACTTTTACAAGCTAAACAATAAAGAAAAGATAGTTGATAATATGATCATCACATATGAATAAACCCTAGAACTCAAGACTTATTTAAATTATACTATTAAAGTCTAGTTTAAATGGGTAAAACAAGCATCATGTAGTCAGACATACAGAATTAAATAACACTATCTTTCTTTTTATAAAAGACTAGATTTTTAATTTTTGAATTATGCAGTGTCCATGGAGACCAGTAGATGGCATTGGGTTCTAGGAGCTGAGGTTACAGGCAGTTTTGAGCCTGGTGATAAGCAGGCTGGGAACTAGATTTGAGTCCTACTGCTTTCATAACTGCTGAATCTTCTGTCCAGCCCTCAATACATCTCTTCTTCTTTAAATGTTTCCCTAAGCACTGGCTGTCTTCATTTAATAAAAAATCATAGGCAAAACCAAGATCACATTCACAGAAGGTGCTCCCCCTTAGAGTCATGAATTATAAAAAGAAGGAACAAATAATTAATTTCATATCAAACTCACCACACTCTCCTTGGGTGATGCTCTCTTTTCACAATTAAGCATTATTATGATTAACATAATTATTATATGTATTAAAATGTGTGTTTATGGGATAATCTGAAATAACCACTTAACTTGTTTAGATATCATGTGAAGACTGAATTCTGGAAAAGCTGCCACATCTACTGACTCAGCAGGGACTTATCAGTAGAGTCCACTGTCCTGGGTGGGTGTATCTTCCACTTATTTTTTTCTCAAAAATGTATTATCTTAAAACTATATGATAACCTAGTTATGATGGTTTAATTTTGAGAGAAAAACTTTATCTACATATACAGATTTAAACAACAGCAACAACAAAAAATTCAATAAAAACCAGAAAATCAAGTGTATTTCACGACGAGTCACAGAGTTCTGACTTCTTTAAAAATTCCAGATACATTAGTTTAAAAACATAATTGATTTAAGTTAGTGATAAAATGAGAGAAAAATAAAATCAAAATTGTGATGCAGATAAGGTATGTAGGAAGTATAGGTAAACTCTGGAGTCATGGAGTGGCCATATGCTACAGTTTCAGTATAAATCTCAATGCCATTTCACACAGGGAAGCCAGGTTCATTTGAAGAATAAATAGCAATAATTAGCTTCTCCAGCCTTGGCTAGTTTTCTTCACAATAAATTATTTAACGTTTAGAAGAAAATTATTTAGAAGTAGTTATCAAAAGGTTATAATCTGGACAATTCATTTTGGTTACAATTTTAAGGTAATGTAGAAATGTAGAGACACAGTACGAATTATGGAGCCTGGCAATAAGGTTCTAGAAGAAATTGATAAACTTGTCTCAAGTAAGGTTTTAGTTTGTGTTTGTTTCCCATGGTTCTAAATACCAAACTTAGAGATTCAAGCACGCTCAACAAGCCTTTTACCTCTGAGCCAAAAACCACAGGTCAGGAATAACTTTTTAAAACAAGGAAAGTGTAGTTTACTTAGAAAACACATTTCCACACCCCCTGTGGTTCCCCATCTGTGTGTCCCTTTGCCATAGAAAACACACACAGTTTTGTACCTCTTGTGAATCTTCCTCCAAGTGTTATGCCCACGTCCTTTTGCCTTGCTTTCTTTCTGGTGCTCCATCTCCTCATAGACAATATTGCCCATGCTTGATTCAACATAGTAATTTTACAAATTTCATATCAAATTAATCACATATTACTGTATAGATTCACCATTTTCTTTGAAAGCTTCATATCTGTGCTATGGAAATGAAATCTAAATGAAATGATTAGTTTTTCGTTAAGATCAATGCCCTTATCTCATTTGATCTCACTGTAATAAAAGCAATATCTCAATGGTGGTAGTTGAGACTTCATTATGGAAAAGTTGTGATCTGAACTTTGTATTCCTGAAGACTTGTGTTCATCTTCATATATACTTCACATACCAATTATTAAATTATTTATTGACATCCTCATTTTCTTCATAACAATATCTTTTAATAATTTTTAGTAATCAGTTTGGTATATTGAAGTCCCATGAGTAAATAAATACCAATAGTATTAGCCTGAAATAACGGTGACTTTTCCTAACAAGCTAATAGAATTTTGAGCTGGATGAATTTATATTTTTATTTCTGATTTTGTTCAATATGATTAAACCAGTGTCTTCATTTAACCCCCACCCCAAATGTCATATATGATGATTAATCTTGATTGCCTATTTAATGAGGATTTAAAATAACCATAGACATTAATCTCTGGGTATGTCTATGCTGTGGATGATTGACTGAAAAATAAAACACTGATTGGACAGTAGCCCGGCAGGAAGCATAGGCAGGACTAGCAGAGAGGAGATTTGGGAGAACAAGAAGGCTGAGGAGGAGATGCTGCCAGCCACCTCGATGAGGAGCAAGATGTAAAGTACTGGTAAGCCACAAGCCACATGGCAAGGTATAGATTAATAGGATTTAAGATAGAAGAGTAGGTCAGTTGATAGGATGGCCAAACACACTGACTGTCATGCTAGAAATCTCATCCAATGACTAATGGAAGCAGATGCAGAGATCCATGGCCAGGCCCCAGGTGGAGCTCCAGGAATCCAATCTTCGAGAAAGAGAAGGGATTGTATGAGCAAGAATTGTTGAGACCAAGATTGGAAAAAGCACAGGGACAAATAGCCAAACTAGTGGAAACACATGAACTATGAACCAATAGCTGAGGAGCCCCCAACTGGATCAGGCCCTCTGCATAAGTGAGACAGTTGATTAGCTTGAACTGTTTGGGAGAGGCACCCAGGCAGTGGGACCTGGACCTGTCCTTAGTTCATGAGCTGGCTGTTTGAAACCTGGGGCCTATGCAGGAACACTTTGCTCAGCTTGGGAGTAGGAGACTGGACCTACCTGGACTGAGTCTACCAGGTTGAGCTGAATCCCCAGGGGAGTCCTTGCCCTGGAGGAGATGGGAATGGGGGGTTGGGCTGGGGGAGGGCGGGTGGGGGGAGGAAGGACAGTGGAATCCGTGGCTGATATGTAAAATTAAATCAAATTATAAAATAAAAAAAGGATAGAAGAACTAGATAACAAGAAGCCTGCCACGGTCATACAGTTTGTAAGCAATATAAGTATGTGTGTTTGCTTGGTTGGGTCTGAGAGGCTGTGTGACTGGCAGGTGAGAGATATTTGTCCTGAAGTGGGCCAGGCAGGATGGGGGAAAACTCGAGTTACATGTCTATAAGAGATTTTTCAAGATTAGGTAAAGGAAATGGGAAGACCAACTCTGACCATATGTGACACCATTCCTTTGCAGGGCCCTAGAATGAATAAAAACAGTAAGCAAGGTAGGCACTAGAATTCATCTCTGCTTCTCCATAGCACATGCAGTGTGGTATGGAAAACTGTCTTAAGTTTCTGCCAGCATGCCTTCTCAGCTAGGATGGATTTTATCACTGAACTATTAGCCAAAGAAATTCCAGCCTCTTTTAAATTGTTTTATTTAGGAAACAAATATGTGCCACATTTAAGTTTAATAAATAAGAATTTAGCAAATACATCCTTTAAAACCTTTTAAGAAAGACTGAGAGAAACAGGAAGATGCAAAGAATTACCATAGTCCTAAAGCAAATGACTAAGGTAATGCCATCCTGTCCTAACTTCACTTTGTGCTTTCCACCCCTGACAGCTACATTGCCCTTGGCAACACTTCTGGGACTGTCCATGACCTTGATCATGGTTCAAATACATAATGTAGTACTGCTGAGCTTTACAAAGAAAGCAGAAGTTACTAGTCTGCCCCAAATCCTTCTCTAATGTAACCTCCCTCCCCTCCTTTGAGTACTGATGTAATTGCAGATTTATCATTTACAAAACTGTATACCTGATCTTGGGAACCAAGAGACTTTTCAGAGGCATGATCCCATTCTTGATCTGGCCATTAATAAAATGACTCAAACTTTTAATTGGCTCAATCAATGTGGTTGCCAATAACTATCTCACATATATCATTTCACTATTTAATCTTGGGCTTAAAGTAGCAATTGAAAGGTGTAATTGCTGGAAGTAAAAATGATAGCATTCATGAGTAGGATCCTCTGGCAAGATCTATGCCCTTTGAAAAATAGTCAAGATGGTAGGGAAAGTTAGGGGAATAGATAACTGTACCTTACACATAAACTGCTGTCTCATCTATTCATGCCTGTCATCTGTTAAAAAGACGGGGTGGGAGAAAAAGAGGTTCTGCTACAGTAGTCTGTAATTATGTTCTATAATAGAACAACAAGGCAGAGAAGCCTAGAAGCAAATAAAATAAACAGCATGCTGCAAATATTTGTCCCTTCCTTCCTTCCTTCCTTCCTTCCTTCCTTCCTTCCTTCCTTCCTTCCTTCTTTTCCCTTCCCTCCATTCCTTCTTTCCTTCCTTTCCTTCTCCTTCTCGTCATTCTCTCTGCATAACTCTTGAAATTTTTCATGTTGTAATATTGACATATTAAACTTCTTGCAAATGTGGCTTTGGACTGGTTAAGCAGATTTATAATTATATTAATGGATATAAATATACCAATCTTTGCTGCACATCTTTCCTCTTCTTTTGAACTTTCTATTTATTTATTCTTTGTGTCTTTCAAATCATGCATCTCAATCTCATTCATTTCTCATCTCTCCATATCTGCCCTCTGCCCTTGCAGCACCTTCCAATAAAATTTAAGAGAAAAAAGATGAAAGAAAAAAATGGGAAAAAATGATGTGGAAGCTGTAGTGTAAAATATGGAGTCTTATCGCTTCTCAGCCTTTTGGCTAAGATCAAGTGTAAAATATGGAGTCTTCTCTCCTCTTATAGACCAAATTATTTACTTAAAGGGAGAGAGTCTCCCAATCAGAATGGATTTGTCTTCAGAACTTCAATAAGAACCACTACCCTCAATGTTCCATTACAGTTCATCCTTGCATGCTTCACCAGGTTGATCCCCAAGATCCACAATTTAAATTGTAACTATTTTTGTTGAGTAGTTCCTTCTCATCTACCAGCCAAGATTTAGTAGGCTATCTGTCTTTGTGGGTCTCCTACTTTGTGACTTTTTTTCCTTCAAGTATATGTTACAACTGTTTCCTAATGTCACATATTCATTTACCATTGGAGTACCTCAAATCACCCCTTGCTCACCTTCACTATTATAGATCTAGACATTGTTACTGATATGGATAATTCCAAAACAACCCTTTCCAGAGTGCATCACTATTTTCACTTTGAGATTAGTGCAAAGCTGCTTAGCTAAACGCTTGAAAGAAAAACATTCCGCAAGAGAAGTAAATAAGGCAGTCAAAATAACTTAATTTCTAAGCTCTTAAAAATGTAACCATAAATTCTTCTAATCATTTATTAAAATATCTTAGTAATTTGGAATTGATGGTTTACTATAACCCTTTCCTATTAATTTGGTGAAATTCTAACTCCATAGGATTCAGGAATGTATCATGATCTGTTAAATAATAACACAACCATGGAAGGCAAAATCTGCAATACAATTTTAAGAGATGTTTCAAGTAACTCTAAGGAACCAAGTACATCTTCATAGAAAAATAACAAATGCCACTGGAAGAGTATGTTAAGTTAAAATGCTTCTCATTGTTTTTGAGAACATTAATTCTATTATTTTCATGTAATGATATGCTCATATGATTTGCCAAGGTTATTCAAGTAAAGATACAATATAAATTACTTGTTGATAAATAGTCCATGAACCAGTTGAGAATTAAGGTTTCCTGTCAATAGTAGTTTTTGTGCTTCCATGCTGATGTCCCTTTGAAGTGATTTCTGAAGTCAAGGTAGGTTAACTTACCCTATTGGAGCCATAACAGATGAGACATGCTTACTCATCTATCTTTCATAGTTAGTTAGCCTACATGAAGGAAGACAAAATATGAACACAAACTTCTACAAGGAAGGTACATAATCAGAGGCTGATTACTGATTAGAATTTCAATGATATGGCAATCTTATTGTAAGATCAAGAGACTAGTTACAATTTGTCTTGGATTGTGCTTAGCTCCACAATGAACCATTCCTTGACAACGTCGGGGTCATACCTAATATGCTTGGACTAACAGAGAAAGCTAGACCTAACAAACACATAAAACCATTTTGAAAGGTACTAACTTAAACCCTAGTTCCCTCAATCAAAAGACTATGAATGCTTTCAGATAGCACCAGAGGCCTATAGATGAGATTCCTTCACTGTGCTATAACCACCTACTGGATATTCTCACAAAGGTATTTTAAAAGTTTCTTGATTTAGGACTTTCTTGTTCTGTTACCAAACTTCCTGGAACTGCTTCCATATTGGAAGACAGAATTCTTGATGGCCAAAGTCTATGTCCCTAGGTCACTTGTATTTGGTTCCAGAATAAACTATCTCTTCCCTTTGAGAGGAGATGCATTTTTATATTAACACAGAAATATACATAGTTAAGAGTTCAAAAACACATTGTTTGGAATGTATGTGACATTTTATTGTTTGAGCAGTCTTATAAGGCCATCATTTCATGTTTATTCAGGATATCCTAAGACACTGATGGACATGAAGTAATCACCAAAAGTTGTCCTACTTTTCTGAGCTGTGAGAACAATCCTGGCTGCATTGTCTCTTTTTCTGCCTTTCTGCTCACTATGGTTAGATTTCCCCAAAGGTTGGACTATTTTTCTCAATTTAAGTTCTTACTCTCATAGGATCTATTAACTACTTTAAAAACAAACCTATCAGTGCAATACTATAAACACATGTTAATTTATTCAGAATAATTTATGCCTTTTGTGGTTTTTAAATTTTTATGAAGAACTCCTTGATAGAAGATAAACACTAGAAAAAAAACATTTACAATAACATCTGCTTTCAAAAGTATATTAAAATTTGTGTAACATTTCCAATAAATGTTATTGTAGTTGGGTTGAATTATGTTGAGAATTCGATGAAAAGATGGTATGCATATAAAAAACAGTTAGAGGAATAATGTCTTAATATGAAAAAATACTTGTAGAGGCAGGGAATATAAAAAGCCACAGCAGCAGGAATGTGAGTTAGTAGCTCATCTATAAGTACAGCTGTAGAAAACGAGTACTACGGAAAATAAGAAATACTGGGTGATTGAACCACACATGAAAAATATTAAATGATAATCAGAAATTCTTCTTTATTGGCCAGGAAATAGTCAGTTGCTGAGATATCCTGAGGATGCCAAGGCTAAGATGGAGATGGTACTAGAGTAAGAATACTCTGAGTTACTTGTACTTATACATTCATCATTCTAAAACAAATATAGTAAGTTGAGTTTAATGCTATAAGAAAATATGAAAATTTCTTCAATAAAGACTCAAAATAACATTTTGTGTTACATTGATGATTCAATTATCACTCTACAAATAAGATTTGAAGAATTATATGTTTTATTTAAACCTGAATTGGAAACAAATTTATAGGCTCTGAGAGACACCAGTCTTTCTCCTTATTTGCTGTCTTTTACTTTGTGCAGTAAAGAATAATATCTGGAAAGGTAACGATGTGAAATAGTTACATACACATTTTCTAGCATTTAATTGCTATGTAAATATGTGGAAATGCACCTTGGAGAATGTTTGCTAGGGAAGAACTTGTAATATTACGTGTTGTGATGACTTTTCTTGGTTGTCAACTTGACACATCTGGAATTAACTAAAAACTTGGGTCACTGGACATTCCTGTGAGAGATTTTTCATTAATTGGAACATTTGGGATAGGAAGACCCATCTTATATTCAGGTTATTTGATGTTGGAGAACCCACCCTACATCTGAGCCACACCATCACATGGCAGCCTACTTACTGGGCAAACAAGAAATATTTCTTATCTGCTGCCTTCATTCTTGCTGGTAAGCTTATTTCTTCACAGAGTACAGCCTAATTCTTTGGGATCCTGATGTATACTGAAAATCAACTCAGCTACCCAGCCACATGGACTGAACAAATACTGGATTCTTGTCCTTTTTGTAAGGAGACAGTCATTGTTCTCTGAACCACAGTGTGTAAACTATTCTAATTAATTCTTAACTATCTATCTATCCTTCTATCTATCCTCTGTCTATCTGTTATGGAATATTTTTTTTGTACACTGTAAATATGTGTCACTCAGATTGGTTTAATAAATAGCTGACAGGCCAATAGCTAGGCAGGATTTTTAGGACAGAAAGGACACTGGAAAGAAGAGGGGTGAAGTCGTGAGGAAATGCAATGAGACACAGAGATAGGAGGGTTGGCAGTATGTAGATGAAGTAAATGAGCCTCAGAACAGCACATAGATTAATAGAAATGGGTTAATTTAACTTATAAGAGCTAGCTAGAAACAAGCTTAAGCTATTGACCTAGTTTTATGATTAGTAAGAAGTCTCTGTATGGTTCTTTGGGAGCTGACAGGTGAGACAGAAAAATCTGTCTGCATCTATCTATGTATGCATATATGTATATATATATATGTTTACTTATATACATGTATACATAGACGTAATATACATATATGTGTATATATGGACATATAGACATGTATATACACATAAATGAATATATATATATATATATTTGACTGAATAGATCTAGTGAATATTTTTATTTACTTGGAAATGAGATGTATACATATATGTATGTATTTACATGTCTGTATAGATACACACATATATGGCGATATTATATATTCATTGTATATGTGCATATTTGTTTTATTGGTTCTGTTCCTCTCTACAGAACCCTAATTAATACACATGTATTATAAGAAGATGAGCTGGACATATATAGATCTTGAAATTATTCACATAAAGCTAAGCATAAGTATTAGCTTAGAATAAGAATGACAAATTTTGAGGTCATCTTTGACTGAAAAGATCTAGTGAATATTTCAATTTTCTTGGAAATTCTAGTGCCACTCAAATGTGTACAAAATATAGTTCCAAAAGTTGATATTATGCATACAAGTAAATCTGATTTATAAAGAAAAGATATTATTATGTTTTCAATTATGGGATTGTGTGTGTGTATATATGTGCACATGAATACATTGTCCTTGGAAGCCAGAAGATTAAGATGTATCCCCTGAAGCTGGAGCTACAAGGCAATTGTGCAATGCCTGGCTTACATGGTAGACACTGAATGCAGGTCCTTTGCAATAGCAAATAGGCACTCTTAACTGCTGAGCCATGTCTCAAGCCTAAAGCCATTTTTAACACCGTCTTCATAAACTGTGTATGATTTATTTGAGTCTTTCTCCATATATTTTTAAAGGACCCTTACTCGATAAGAATTTTATTTTATGGGAACTTGTAATTATCAGATCTTATAGTCCTATGATACATTTGACATAATTAAAGAACAATTAGCATTATGCAATTATTATTTTGTATACTTATTTAAATTTTCTTCATTTTTGCTAAATGTGTATTTTCTGTGCAAGATATCAAAGTTTGTGTTACTTAGGGTATATCCTGGTTTTTAACTGCTTCATTGTTTACTTCCTTCAATGCTTTGAGGGAATACTTGAGTAAACCAAGAAAGGTCATGGGGTTTGGTTACATGGGGTTTGGTGGGAGGTCATGTCAGCAGGAGTGTGAGGCTGCTGCTCACATTCTGCCTGCAGTCAGGAAGAAGAAAGCAATCAGTGCGATCTCATACTCAATGTATAGTCTTCTTGTTTTGCAGGGCAGAACCAGAAAAACAGTCTATGCAATGATGTCACTTAAAATTTGGGTGAATTTTCCCACCTCGGTTAACGTAGTATAAATTCTCTCATAGTCCTTCACAGAGGTTTGTCTCCAAGATAATTCTAGATCCTGTCAGAGTGATAGCTGTACTGTCCTTTCCAGTTGCCTGTCGCCTTTGCCTGTTTCAGCTCTAATAGTTTCATAATTTTGAACAATAGTACTAAATTTGAGTTGCATAGGGTAAAACTCAGTCACTGAACTTTTTCTTCATTCCTATTTCTCATATTACACTTTGTGTATGCTTTTTGGTAAGAAAGAAAACTATTATTTTCCTCTTATTATATGAGATTGGATGACTTTACTCTGGATATAAATGCTGGAAATCATATCGCTCATGACGGTTCTAGATTATAAAATTACTTCATTTCTATTCTCTTTCCTTTTTTTGCTAATTACTTGGAAAAAAAACACTTACCTAATTGTTATAAAAGAAGAGTGGGTTGGAGAGACAGTTCAGTGTTTAAGAACACTTCTTGCTCTTGCTGAAGACCGGGGTTCATTTCCATAATCCACATGGCAGTTCACAACTGTCTATAACTCATGTTTCAGGGGATCTGATAAAAAATTTTTTGGTTCCTTCTGGCTATAGGCATGTGCATGATGGACACATATATATGTAAGGAAAGTATTGGCATATCTAAAACAAAAATAAAAATAGCATACTCTTAATCATCCGGAACTTCTTTCATGCAATTCTTCTAACACTCAAAACACATATTATATTTGGATATTTTAGTAAACAAAAACATCTAAACTTAAGCTGTGTGCTATTTTGTAAAAACATATTAGATACTTGGGCACTTAGTTTTAAGATATAAGTAGCATGAATTGATTTGGGATTTAAGAAACAGCAATGTGATTCAGTTTCCATTCCCAAAGCTTCTCATTCATTGTTCTGCCCTTTGTTAAATATAAGAAGGTGGAATGTATGGAGGCAAAGGTTGGAATCTTTCCAATCAAGTGGGATATGCAGGCAAGTTTGAACTCCAGCAGCATGTGGCAACTAGTTATAACAAAGCTCTGCTTTCAGCTGTAGCATTATTTTTGAGTAGGAGAGAAGTAAGCAGGAAAACATTTTAAATTATTCTTTATTGCTCTATTAAGTAAACTTTGATTCATAAACATCTTCCTAAAACATATTTTTAAAATTCTGTGTTATCTTTAAAAAGAAATATGCAAAAATCTCTCAAGAAACAAAACTATCCCTTGTAGAATCTGCATCATGTAAAAATAGTTATAAGCGAAATATGAATAATTATGTGATTGTACATAAATTGTATTGCCTACCATGTTAGATATAGTAATGAAGGAGAATACTATATAAACAATGTGCAGTAAATATTGATGGTATCTTGTTCAGATGTGTTTTTGTTACTGTTAGAGTAACGTTAGGGTTTTCTAAAACAGAATATTGAGGTTCACCAAGGAGAGAGTCAATGAAACCCAAGTAAATGAATATATATTTTGACATAGGCATGTACTTGAGAAATTTAAGTCCAATTGACCCATGGAAAATTGGCAAAGATATTATCCATATGAGCCAGGGTCCAGAGGAACCATAATGTTCTCACTGGGAACTGGAGTGTTTGTGAACAATTGATCGGTGTCCATAAAGACTAGCAACTGTGGCTTCATCCTCCAGGATGTTTACAGTTTGAGACTGCTCACCTAAAGAGACCACCTATGGAGCCTAGCTAACCCCTGCCCAAGTGCTATAACTAATAAACATGCAGGTTCCGAATTACAACAGCATGTTAGAGAACCCTACTGGATCCCAGCTTCACTGTATGCTGTGTGTCTGTCTACTCTTGATTCCCTTGCCTCATCAAGCCAGGGATCTGGGACTCAAGCTAAGGGGGTCAGGGCACCAAATACCTAGTGGGCAAAGACCCTTGCTATTAAGTCTGAAAACTTGAGTTCAATCCCCAGAACTTAAGTGGTGGAGGAGGGAACTGAGTCTTTCAAGTTACTCTCTCACTTCTACACATGAACTGTGTCACTCACATGTACATGTATCACACAGACACATACACACAATTATTGAACGAATGAATGAATAAACAAATAAAAAGATAATTTGAGTATTGAAACATTTAAGAATATTCAAGAGTGTCCATTTTAACAGCTAGTCCCTTGCTATTTTTATGGATTAGAATTAGTATGTGAACATAACTCTATTGGATGAAAGTAGAGTTTAATCATGATTTTCCCAGACTCAGTGAATCTGTAAACATGCATAAGAATCACCTGTTGGGATGTGTCATAACTGTAACAAAATCTGTTTCTCCTTTTTCATCTGCATACCATGGCCAGTGACAGATGATATTGCATCAAACTCAGCTGTGTATTCTTTGCAGAGACTGAAGTTAAAAGTCATTATTTTTTAAAATTACTATAGTTATTTAGGATGACAATCAAAATCAAAAAAATTTTTTAAAGTATATTAAAATTTTAATCCATTTTTCTTAGGTCTAATATCTTTCTACAATTTTAAGTACACAGTTTTCTTGAAGCACATAATTTGAAGAATTAAATGGTGCTTTTGGTCTACAAAAGTTTATATATAAAATTATTCATTTCTCCCTGAAAGTATTTGCAAGTTAATGAGAAAATATGATTCACAATGAGAGATTTACACAATAAAAACATGCAATTTAACTATAAATAAGTTAAGAGAAGAAACATATACAATATGAGAAAATAAATGAAGAGGTAATTTAAGAACCTTGGACATAGCCCCAAGATAAACATCAGAAAAATGAGTTAAAACAAGGAATTAATAAAAGTGACAGCATTAGAACGGAATACATTAAAACATAGACTGGATTTGAAAGTTTAGGTTTTCAGTAAAAATATACATCTTCACAAAACAATGACATGAAAATGATGAATTGTGAGAGGTGAGTCATGACTGGAGATATGCAGAAAACAGGAAATTATAAACTTAGAAATCTTTATTGGTATTTTAAATTTAGTTTAGTTATGTGATACAAAATTAGAGCTAAGTACAGGTACTGAAATGGTGATATTGTAAATGCAAACTCATTAAACGGTATCAATAATTGGTGTGCAGATCCATCAAACCTAATATGATATCCTACCTAAGAGGGTATCTTCTCAAATATTGTAAGTATGCAGCACAATATAAAAATGTAATTTTATTCACTTTTCGAGACAGGATCTCACTCTATATTCTGATTAGCCTAGAAGTCATTATATAGATTAGACTGACCTCAAAGTCACAGAGATCAAACTGTCTGTCTCCCAAGGGTTGTCATTAAAGACTTTCTGCACCACACCTGCTTTATATAAACTCTCCGAGGTCACTAAGATTTTGAAGTTTATATAATACTACACACTACAAAATGAGGTAAATACTACACACTAATTTGAAGAAAATTAAACTTTAATGTGTGAAGCAAGATTTTTATCCAAAGACTTAGCACACAATATCTACTTATAAGTAGGAATAGGTATAATGTATTATGAATAAGTAGATTTTGTTCCAGCATTCAATGTTCAACAGACCAATTGTAATACTTTACCAATAAAAATAATAAGTTTAGAGACAGCCTCATCTACAATAATTAGACAATATCTCAAAACAATCAAACAAACAAAAGCTATATTCTTGAGTTACACAGATTGTAAGTGGGATGGATCCCTGAAAAATATTAAAACAATAGTCAAATTATTTGTAGCCATTATATTTAATAAAGATAAGCTGACTAGGTAAAGGTCCAAGGGTGGGCCAGTACCCTAGACTGTACATGGTTCCAAATGTCTGCTTTAAAAAGGAAATGTTGATGGAAGATCATGTGATATTCAATAACCAGTTGGTAAGTTCATTCCTAGAGAAGACTATTTCCCCTGCTCTCAATATTCTTTAGTTGCCTGTAGTTCTTTGTGTAGGGTTGAAGGCTCTTGATATTTTCCCTGTTCACATTAGCATGCCTTTTGCTGATGTCCTCATATAAATATAAGTAGTTAACAAATATTAATGAAGAAAAGAGAGCATGAATTTGAAAGAAGAGCAAGAAGTGGTCTATGGAAGGGTTTGGAGGGAGGAAAGGTAAGGAGAAAAATGATGTAATTATAATATAATCTCAAAGAATGAAATAAAACAAAAGTTTCTGAGATGTTTTTACAGCCAGAAATACAGGAAATGATCTACAGATATTACCTCACTGCTAGAGGTGTCTTTGTCTAATGAAAGCTTAATTTTGTAGCCCTCATCCTAGCAGCCACTCTGACTGACTAAGGTTTAATTGCTTCTTTATAAACATTTACTCCTGAGTTAGTTTAAATATGAATTTCTGCTTTAGTTACAAAAGTAAGGCTGGGCAGAGGTGGCCCGCACCTTTAATCCCAGCACTCGGGAGGCAGAGCCAGGCAGATCTCTGTGAATTCAAGGCTAGCCTGGTCTACAGAGCAAGATCCAGGACAGGTACCAAAACTATGCAGAGAAACCTTGTCTCAAAGAACCAAAAAAAAAATGACATTCTAATTATTTCCAGTTATATAGAAAGTAATGTGTGGAAACGGCAGAAAATCCTTTCAAATTCAAGTCATTTATCCTTTATTTCAGTTTTCTGATGTCCACTTGAATATCTTTCAGTGAAGCTGAGTGTTTTAAATATTTATTTTTAACTTTAATTAGTTAATTAATAATTAAATAATTGATTTAGTGTGAGTGTGTGCATGCCTGAGTCCACATACCCATATGCTTTGGCATGCATGTGGAAGTCAAAAGACAATTTGCAGGAAGTGGTTCTCTCCTGGCAGCATGTGTGTCCAGAGGTCAAACACATTTCAAGGTAAGGCAGGGTTGAACCATTGAATTTTATCACAGGTATTGACACTGAGTATTTAACATAAATAATAAGATGAATATAGTAAACTCTATAGTGGGCATTGTTTGACTTTTGTTTTAATGTTGTAGTTTTCTCTCAGACCAAGCTTAAACATCAAAGTCACCAGGTTAAGTACTCTTGCAGCAGAATTTTACCAGTGTATTTATCTCTGAATAATCCACATCAAGAATTCATAAAGAAACTGAACTTATTCTTCATAGATATCAATGAACTACACAGAAATTACGTTAAGCACAGATTCTACCTGCAGATGCCAAAGGCCAGATGCTTTTTTTTTTATCATGCAAGAATATGAATAAAAAATGTGTGCATAAAGAAAAGCACTTGTTTTGTTTCTTTATTTTAGTGCATTGTGGGAATAAATATGGCTGTGTTATATCAAACAAAATCCATTTCTATATCCACAACTCAAGTGTTTATTAGAGTTTTTATAAAACTTATTTTCAGCCATGTTTTGATGGCTCTGCTTTTGAATGGTACAGTCTTCAGAGAATTTACTGAGCTGTGAGGAGGTGGAACTTAGACGTGAGACAATCTAACACATGGCCAAGATCAGCTAGCTACAAAGATCCTGAGGCAAGAGGAAAACTCTGTCATCAAGAGGTGAATGGTTGCTTGAGGTCTAAATGAAAGCCAGGGCCAAGCATGCACTGGCAACCCCACTAAGACATGCTGCCTCTCATATCTTCTGTAAGTTTCTCATTTAAAATGTCATTAACTATTTTTTTAATTTCATTTGAGACCTACACATTCTATAGGATATCACTGTCCTATCTTGGAAGTGGTCTAAAATAACATTTTTTAACTTCATAGAATTCTGTTAATAACAAGGGTTTGGGTTACCTCACTCAGAATGATTTTTTCTAGTTCCATCCATTTGCCTGCAAATTTCATGCTTTCATTGTTTTTCTCTGCTGAGTAGTACTCTATTGTGTATATGTACCACATTTTTTCCATCCATTCTTCCATTGATGGGCATCTAGGTTGTTTCCAGGTTCTGGCTATTACAAATAGTGCTGCTATGAACATAGCTGAGCACGTATCTTTATGGTATGAATCAGCATTCCTTTTGTATATGCCCAAGAGTGGGATGGCTGGGTCTTGAGGTAGTTTGATTCCTAATTTTCTGAGAAACGGCCATACTGATTTCCACAGTGGTTGTACAAGTTTACATTCCCACCAACAGTGGAGGAGTGTTCCCTTTGTTCCACATCCTCTCCAACATTGGTGTTTTTGAGATGGTATGTACTCACTCATAATTGGATTCTAGATATAAAATAAAGAACAATCAGACCACAACCCATAGAACCATAGAGGCTATATATATAGCATGGAGGTCTCTAGGACGACTGCGGCTTATAATAAATTTCGGTTTTACTCAATTATTGAAAAAAAATAGCCAAATGAATGGAAACACATGAACTATGAACCAAAGGCTGAGGGCCCCCCAGCTGGATCAGACCCTCTGAATAGGTGAGACAGTTGATTGGCTTGATCAGTTTGGGAGGCAACTAGGCAGTGGGACCAAGTCCTGTGCTCACTGCATGAGCTGGCTGTTTGAAACCTGGAGCTTATGCAGGGACACTTGGCTCAGTCTGGGTGGAAGGGACTGGACCTGCCTGGACTGAGTCTACCAGGTTGATCGCAGTCCTCGGGGGAGGATTTGCCCTGGAGGAGGTGGAAATGGGGGGTAGACTGGGGGTAAGGGGAGGGGGTGGGAGGGAGGAGAATAGGGAACCCGTGACTGATATGTAGAACTGAATGGCATTGTAAAATAAAATAAAATAAAAAGAACAAGGTAGCCATATCAGAGTCAATCCTGTGCCTTAGTTACCGTTCTGTTGCTGTGATGAAACACCGTGAACAAGGTTACTTTGAAAAGAAACCATTTATCTGAGAATTTACTTGAAGTTCAGAGGGTTAGTCTACAACCATCATTGCTTGGAGCATAGAAGAAGGCAAGCATGCATGCTGCTGGAGAAGCAGCTGAGAACTTATATACAGACCAGCAGGCAACATTCAGAGAGAGGTAAAACTGGACATTATGTGGGTTTTTGAAACCTCAAAGCCTGTTCTTAGTGACACACCTCTTCTAATAAGACCACACCTCATATCCTTCCTAAACTGTCTCCCAACTGGGAACCAGACCCTGGGGCCACTCTCATTCTAACCACCAACCACATCCTGTGTGATTATAAAAATATAGGTTAGAAAATTTGGAATTACAATGTATTATATTATAAGTAGGGATAGGAATTGCTTTTCTTCTAAACTTCCAACATAATATGTAACTAAGATTATTATTTTTTCATTGTGAAAGGGCCTGCATGAGGAAATAGGGTGTGTGTGTGTGTGTGTGTGTGTGTGTGTGTGAGAGAGAGAGAGAGAGAGAGAGAGAGAGAGAGAGAGAGAGAGAGAGAGAGAGAGAGAGAGAGGATGCACCTGTTGACAGGCTTTTTTGTCCTCAGATATGCTGTTTTATTTTTCTTATTATTTGATTTTTTCTTTTTCTAGAAAAGTCATCATTGGTAGATTTCATCTGATTTGTGTGCTGAGAATCTCCTTATTCTTTTAACAAACAGCTTTTCTTTTTTTTTGCTGGTTTAATATAACAGCTGCCAAGGTAAATAGGACAATTCCCAAGTCAGTGTTCAGAGAGGTTGTGCAAGTTAGATCAGATCATCAGATGAAAATTTAACTGTGTTTGTTTAACACTGAGTGCGTGTAACATTTTTTTTTA
The DNA here is from genome assembly GCF_004664715.2 of Peromyscus leucopus. Lineage (NCBI taxonomy): Eukaryota > Metazoa > Chordata > Mammalia > Rodentia > Cricetidae > Peromyscus > Peromyscus leucopus. Next base: position 91,267,543 of record NC_051065.1, read on the forward strand.
CCTTGAAAATAAATGATCAATAAATTCAGAAGGCAGAGACATTTGTTTCTGACTAAGTCCTTCTGTTGGTCAGTCTTCAGTTTTGGCCTTTTAGTGGTGAAGGCATCCAACAGGGAGCAGGCTCAGAGAGAACTTGGCTCCTGGCTGATGATGGTCAAACTCAGACTGGCTGACTTGTAACAGAAAGCAAATTGGTCCACTTAGGGCTCCAGCTATGTGCTGCCAAGATGACTGAAGTGGCTGAGAAGAGGGCAGAGTGTTGTTTTTCTCTGAAGAAATGCCATGTCACAGTATGCTGCCAAATTTCATTCAGTATTCCTCTTATTGAGACTAGGAATTGTTCAAGGGAGAACATATCCTCTGTTTTAAGTCACAGGAACACATATTTTTATATTTCCTTATGCCACTACAATTTTACCTATAACTCATTTATTCTCAGCCAGTTCACTATTTTGTATATTATAGAAGATTTCTGTTCAATAGATTTTTGTTGTTGTTCTTTTTGTTTTTCTAGACATGATTATATTGAGAATGATGTTGTCTTTTTTATATAATCAATGATAACATCAAATATGTTGACATCTTTTAACTGTTAATTACGTATTATTTTTAATATTCAGTTCAAGTTTGACTAATCTGTGAAGACATTTCTGTAGTTCATCAATAGTATTAGTGAAGCTGTAGTCTTTGATCATATGATTGTATTTGATTATTGAAATTTATGAAATTTATGCTGTTTCTGATTACTGGATTACCTACTGTCATTTCTGCTGAACAACACATTTCTGGAAAACTCACACACATCATACAAAAATACCATATCCAGGAATTATGTAAGAATGTGGAAGTCTGAAATACAGATCCATCCTTTAAAAAAAATTGCCTCACTTATACAAAGTCCTGTTCCAAGGTCCAGCACTGAATTAAACTGGAATTGGCAGCAAAGGCTTGCAATCTAAGCACTGGGGAATTAAAGGTAAGAGAACCAGAAGTTCAAAGCCATTCTTGGCTACAGAGCATGGTCAAGGCCAGCGTTCAATACATGAAACACTATCTCAATAAATAAATAAATAAATAATAGAAAGAAAAAAACACAACTAAAAACACAGTCTAGCTTTATTTTGTTTGATGTTATACATTGCATACTGAATATTTACCTTTTCAATTTTTCTAACTTTCAGTAATTTCCCATGTGAACCCAAATCCATGAGATAGAATTCTAAATTTTTGCCCAGTTCATGTATGCTGTAAGAAGAAAAATTGAAAAGGGATAACCTTAGGAAGTCCACAGCAATACCAACAAAGCTTCAGAAAATTTTGAGGTATAAACACAACACACCGCCGGGCGTTGGTGGCGCACACCTTTAATCCCAGCACTCGGGAGGCAGAGCCAGGCGGATCTCTGTGAGTTCAAGGCCAGCCTGGTCTACCAAGTGAGCTCCAGGAAAGGCGCAAAGCTACACAGAGAAACCCTGTCTCGAAAAACCAAAAAAAAAAAAAAAAAAACAACACAACACACCAAGAAATACATGTGTGAAAAATACTTATACTCATCAAGAGAATTTACTTACAGGTAATAGTTATTAACAGTATCTTGCTATTCCACCATCATTTATTTGAGAAATGAATTAAATGACAAAAAATATTTTAGAGAATTAAAAACATGGAATCACCTTAACACCTTAAAGATGAACATTATCAAACAAATGAGAAAGAGAAGAAATTCAGGCATATGCATGTATAAAATATAAACCATTTATTAAAAATGCACATGAGCTGGTACATGCATATGAATCCTTTTTAAAGGTTATATTGCTTTTTTTTTTTTCTTTAGTTGTAACTCAGTCCTGAAAAGGTTTTTTCTAAATCATGGAGAAAAGGCTTTGAAACCACAGAGATATAATTTTGAAATTCTAACCCTTGTATTATCTGATAATACTTGACAACTTTTTTAAGTGTGAGGTCATGCAAGTATGAAGTAGAGATGATAAGAACAAATCCCTGGTAGAATGTTTCTAAATAATAAGCATGAAACTGAAGCAAATCCTCACTCTTACTACATGGAGGGTGCACCTGTACCACACATTTTCCAACTATCAGCTGTGCTTTTTTTGCCAACATCTTTGTTGCAGTCCTCACTTTTACTATTGTTCACTTATTTATTTCTTTTTGAATTCTCGATATTGTCACTGCTTTTAATCATGTTTGGTTTCACAAGATTTCAAGCACACTAATTAGAAAGGATTTCAAGTGCATTAATTAAACATTCTCTCAACTACCCAGTATCTCTTTATAGCATCCTAATAAATCATCTTTCAATTTTACACTCTCCAAGCTATCCTGTCATGTGACTGTGCTGAACATATTCAACAGACCACTTCATTCTTATTATATCGAATATGAATTCCTTACCATGCTCTTAAAACATTTAAATTTGAAGTTTACATACCATTGGTTATCAGATGTAAGATTAATTGCTAAACAGTCTTATTAATTAAAAAAAAAACAGAGCCATGTATTAGGGTGAAAACCGAGAGATCAGAGGAATAGGACAAGCCACAGCCAGCCTCACCTTACCAACTCCTCAGCATCCAATGGGACCTACATTCTGTATACCCATGCCTAATATCCCTTTCTGTCCCTGCCCTCTTACTTCCTCTCTCTGCCTAGCTACATCCCTTCCTCTTTCTGCCCAGCTCTATCACTTCCTGTTGTCTGTACAAACCTCTAAACCTCCATGGTTAGTCCTAGGATTAAAGGAATGTGCCACCATGCCTGCCTTTGTTCCCAGTGTGGCCTTGAACTTACAGAGATCAGGATGATCTCTGCCTCGTGAATGCCAGAATTAAAGGTGTGTGCTAGCATTCCCTGACATAAATGATTGGCCTTACTCTGGTCACATATGTAAATTATTTTCTGAAGCATAGAGAACTAGACTTTATGCTATTCTATATGCTCTCCTATATAATCACACTCAAGACTATTATCTTGCATTCATATCCTTCATTTTTGAAATGGAGATAATATTTTGGTCATATGTTAAAATGAATGTTGATCATAAAATGTTTGACATATATAGACCAACTTCGTAGTATTTTGGGAACTTCTCATGTATCAATTTCTGTTTTCCTTTATTTAAATAGTTTTAAGTTTCATCACATGTTGTTTGGATCCTAATGTCTCCCTCTGGGGAGGGGATGAGAAGGCATGATTTCAATGACACAGACACTGCGAGTCAGTTGAAGACAAACAGCAGATTCATTTATTCAATAATGGGGAAGGCCTTATATATCCTCCAGCACCCAAGCTGTGCCCCAATCTGGTGCCATTGTGTGATCATTGTTCATTGGCAGGGCATGATCAGGAACTCTGACAGTGACTAGGAACTCTGACAGTGCCTGTTGCTAGGCCCTCAGGCAGACTCCAGATTGGCTCAGAAGGTAGTACATTATGTTCATACCTTGGCAACTGGTTTGGGCTAATTTCCTCAACCCTATGGGCCTGTCCTACTACAATCCCAGATTATCCCTTGAAAGATGTATATAGATCAGTGGTATAGTAGTTTCATAGGACATGCATTTTACTGGGTTCAGTCTCAAGCACTACCATAAATTAAAAGCATTATTTGATGTAGGTATTGTATACTCTATTGCATACTCTAAGCAAATAGAGAATAATTCATAAGAATATAGTTTTTTAAATTAGTATTGTTAAAATGTTTTTAAATTTATTTATTTTATTCTGCATGTCTATGTGTTTTGCTACAATGCATGTCTGGTGTCCAAGGATGATATCATATGGCATTAGTACCCTGGAACTTGATTTAAAATCATGTGTAAGCCACTACATTGGGTACTGTGACTTGAACCCTCATCCTCTTCATGAAAAAGTGCTATTTATGCTTATGTCACCTTTCCAGATATGTAGTATTTTTTCTTATTATCTCATTATGCTTATATATAATTTCCTCTATTGAGTTATTAGATTGTGACATCCTCACTCATATTTGGAAAATATAAGGCAATGCAGTGGGGGCAAGAAACATAAATGAAACAACAAATTTGGATAAAGAAAAGATAAAAGGTAAAATAACATTTTTATTTAAAATGCTAGTCTTAACATTAATTTAATTTTCTTTTCTTACTGTTGTGATAAAATACTCAAAAACAACTTAAGGGAGAATGGATTTATTTTGGCTCAACATGCCAGGGTATATTCATTCATAAAGGAGAACTCAAGACAGTAGGTGCTAATAGCAGCTGGTAATACCAAATCTACAACCAGGAAGAGGGAATGATGAACAATGGAGTACTACTCAGCAGAGAAAAACAATGACATCATACGGTTTGCAGACAAATGGATGGATCTAGAAAAAATCATCCTGAGTGAGGTGACCCAGACTCAGAAAGACAAATATGGTATGTACCCACTCATAGGAAGATACTAGATGTGGAACAAGGATGACTGAACTGCTACTCACATCACCAGTGAGGCTACCTGGATAACTTTCCATTTTAAATAAGCTCGCAGTCCCTCAAATTGGACACCTTATGTATAAGATTTTGTTCCCAGGATGATAATTGCTATTGTACCAGTTCAACCTGTGTGGTTTCTCTTCCATGGTGCCAATATCATTTACAGTTTGAGTTGCTTTCTCATCCTCAGTCTGAATGTTGTCCTGTCTTGAAATTTCCTCTCCCAAATAAACCTGCCATTACCTTTAAGTTCAATTTCATTTGAGTCTCCAGAAAAGGGGAAGAAGGCAAGTGGTTCCTTAGCCAAAATATCAAATCAATGGCCACAAGACCACCAGTTCCTTGTTTTCCTGTGGAACCTACTGAGATGGGTGTTGATTGTACACATCTCTATCTGCAGTCTCAACTTCCCACTCTCCACCAGAACAGCCCATTAAGCTCTTATTAAAATATTCAGCAAATGTTCTAGGACAACAGGTTTCCTAGTGTAAATGTTCTCATAATGTTTCTGCAAATGAGCTTCAAAACTTTGAGAGCTACAGTCAGGTTTACCACAAAAATAGTACTTCTCAGAACTAATTTTATTCTTACTTCATTTTTCCATTACTGTGATAAAGCTTTCTTTAAAAATGCAACTTAAGGGAGAGAGGGCTTTATTTTAGTTCACAGTTCAAGGGTGTAGGTTATGAAGTGGAAACGGCAGGAGCTTGAATTGTCTAGTCACAACATGTCTACAACAGTAATATAGAGAGGTGAGTGCTAGTGCTCAACTCACTTCCTCCATTTTTCACAGGCCAGAATCCCAACCAAGAGAGTCATCTGCCTACATTAAGATGGATCTTTTCACATTGATTCATCTAATTAAGACAATCCCATATCTCAAGTGATTTTCAACTGTGTTGACAATTAACTCTAACTCTCGCAGTACTTACCACACTCCAAATCTCAAGTAAAATTCCACAGAGATTATTGAGTGAACTCAGATATTTTCTCAAAAATAAGAAGTAATTCAAGATTTCTTATAACGAATAGTATATAAATCAAAGATCATTATGTCCTTTCTACAACACAGAATAAAATACATGTATATAGACCTAAATAAAAACATAGGAATATATCCCAGACAAAAGTATGTAAAAATATAAAAATTAAGATAGACCTGGATTGGAGTAAATGATTTGTGAAGTTTATTTTTAACCATAGTTATGCAGACATAATTTCCTGAACTATTTTCTACTTCTCTTTAGTCCATCGAGTGTCTAATATTTTGGCAAACATTTCTAACTGAAAACATAACATGAATTGATCTTATGTTGATACCTCAATTTTGACACATTTTTCTTCACTTTTATCTACCACATAAATGATTCCATTAGCATTTACTTGCTTCCTACATTTTAATTTTTTCATAATAATATATTCTAAGCAGTCAAATATTCAGTGCAACTTAAACTGGTCAAATCCTTTAAGTTTAAAAATCGTGCAATGCTGAGCTGGCCTTTTGGAGACCAATACCTGTAGTGGGACACCATGCACCTTGATGCAGGGGGAGGGGCTTGGACCCGCCTCTACTGAATATACCAGGCTCTGCTGACTCCCCATGAGAGGCCTAACCTTGTTGGAGGAGAGAATGGGGAGTGGGTTGTGGGAGAAGTCTGGAGGGGTGGAGGCGGAAAGAGAGGGGGATCTGTGGTTGGTATGTAAAATGAATAAAAAAATTACTTAATAAAAACATAAATAAATAATTTAAAAAATTAGATTGATGTATCTATAAGAGCAAGGAATACCAAAAGATATCAGGCAACTATTAGAAGTAAGGGCAGTGTTACAGGATATTCTCCCTCACAGACCAGCTTCTGCTTGCCCAGATATGTGAGAATATTAAGATACTCTAGGCCCTGGAAATTAAACTCTGGATCAGTTAGTTAAATTGGAGGTGGGGAAAAATTGGCAAACATAAAATATTTCTTGATTGTACAATGATCAAAGTTTATCTCAAAAATCAAACATACAATCAATGTGAGATATTTTGATTCTACCTCAAAAGGGTTTTATTCTTACTGAAACAAAGTAAAATAATTGTGGAAAACAAATGCTTTGATAATTTTCTAACATCATCTTTCAATTTGTAAATGTCAAATTAGTGTATCTTTGGCTCAATTTTTGTTGGATTAAGTTGTATTGTATTGTAATGTATGTTTTATAAAATGAAGCATTTAATTGTTGATTTCAATATTGTGACTTCATCCATCAATGAATTTTGAATTGAGATTAGGGCAGAATTCACTAATGCTTCTGAAAAGAGCATAAACTTAGTTTTTCCATTTGGTAAACATACTTATAGGAAGCAGTACTCTCAGTTTTAACGATTATAAAAACAAAGAGTCAATAATTGTTAAAAAAAAAAAAAAGTTTAAAAAGTTATGTCCTGCACTGCCAAATATTCATCCAAGATTTAATTCTTAAATACAAATAAAGTACACCCACCACATTAGTATGTAGATTAGCTTTCAACTCTAGTAAATTATTAAATTAAATGGATAATAAAAAATGTTTAAAAAAAAAGAATCATGCAATACTTCCATTATTACCCGACTCAAAGCCCCAGTTCTTTAACTGTTACCACAATACTGGCACCACACTGGTTTACTGAGTTCATTGCCCACTACTCTTTCCATCACAGATTTTTCAGTCCAGCAAAATGAATAATCTGTGTCTTTTTTTTTTCAATAATCACATAGACAGCAAACTTAGGACTTTTACAACTGTCCCTCCCTCTGCTGGGTTTGGTATTTCCCAGGTTAGTCCAAGCAGTATATTGCCTAAATGCCTTCCAAGATATTCTCAGGCCACCTAATTAAAAATGAAGTACTTTTCCATTGCCTCATAGAGACATCATAATATTCTAAAGTTTTCTTTCTTTTGTTGTTTTATTCTCTACTTAGTCCTGTAAAATTAGAAATCTGGCATAGGAGACTTTTAGAAATGTGAGCTCCATAAGGGTTATTATTTTCCAAGAATATTATGTATGCAGAATGTATCCTGATATCCAGGAAAGCATTGAAAAGTGCAGCACAAGTAGCAATAAGCATAATGGACACAACTTAAATGTTTGATAATAGAGAATGTTATGTGGGGATGCATTCAGGGGGGTGCACATGTGTGTTCTCAAACATCCATGTGTATGCTTATGCATTTGGAGCCAGAAAATAATTTAAGCGTCTTTCCTCAAGAGTTATGTATATACATCTGAGACATCATTGGCTTACAGCTCACCAAATGTGCAAGCCTAGGATGTCTGTAAGCTACAAATCTACCTGTCTCTGCTTCCCTCATGCTGGAATTGCTAGTTCTTGTCACCATGCTTGGTTTACTGCTAGTGTGTTGTTTTCTTTCCCAAGGAACTAGAACATGGAATTCTGGTCTGGATGCTTGCAAAGCAAATACTTCACAATTGGAACTGTATCTCCATGCCAAAGTTACTCTGGAAACTAAAAATGAAATTAGAAGTTAAGCTAAGTGGGAAGTTTTGAAAAGAAGAAAATCCTTTATTCAGAACAACAAAAAAAAAGAGGCTTAAAAATGTTACAGCTACTTCTTGGTACAGTTACAATGACAGATATGATTTATTCATTTATATACATTGAACTTGTATTCATGTATAGTTTGTATTAAAAATTCTATAAAAATAATTTATGCAATGTATGATGTATTGACTTTATGTTAGAGTAGGGTTAGAGAGTGGAAGTTATAAAATGACTAGATTTTCTTTCTAAATTTTTGTGCTAAATACATTCTTCCATGTTCTATTATAAGAATTTAATAACAGATATGTGGTTAAAAATAGGGCTGTAATTCCATTTCAAGTTAGATTTATGTATATTCACATGTATATGTGATACATACATGGAACTAAGGACTTTGGGAAACCATTATTTTGCATGTTTTATTTGTTTGTTACATGTCATGTTAGCACACGTCTGAATCAACAGTAAGTGTTGAACTGCCCTTCTTTTTGTGTCTTAGCATAGCATGCCCCCTGTTCCTTTAAGAACAGACACGTGGCAGATTTTGTCAAGGAAATGACAGCAGAACTAAAATATGTGCCTATTCTCAGCAAAGAGTTGCACCACTCTTCTTGATTTCTCCCATTTCCCATACTAAAATTTTTCCCTGCGTAGATACTATCGCTCCAGGCCAAAAAAAAAAAAAAAAAAAAAACATAAATGATTTTAGACTAAACATATATGTAGCTGGTTGTCAAAATATCAGCAAGAAGACTTCAAAATCAACTAGTACATCTGCTAAAGATCTCACCATCTATCTTACTACATACAAGTTTAACAAATTATCCAATCCTTACTAAGCTTTTTTTTTTTTTTGATTCATTTGTATTTCTCAGGACTGTCTTCAGTGTGTCTCACTGAAAGCATTTATGGAGAAGTGTGTCTTCCCTCCTTCTCACTGACCCTTACTCCTATTTTGAAGCCCGCAGATGTTCAGTGAAGAAAAAGATCCTGCCAAGTATAGTCCTTCCTATCCTCTCAACAAGAGAGAAGGTCATTAATAGAGGAGCAATAAGGATGTAAGGTAAAAACAATTCCCTCTGGCAAGAGACCAAATGGTAATAGAGTACAACATCCTTTATAAATATTTAAACACTTAGTGAAGCTTTTTTAAGCAGCTACAAACTCTCTGTCTCTGCCAGGCAATCAACCTATGCCTGGATAAATGCTTGTGTTCTCTGAGTGAGTTTATTGACAAATTAAGGCTGTTGAACTTGCTAACATTTCATATGCTTCCTAAAACTGAATGTAGATTCTATCATTGATTCCTTTGTAAGTTAACATATACAGTATATTCAAACACAAAAGACCCAGACCAGCATATCTGATATTTAATCTGCTTAATGTTGTTGGTTTGAATAAAAGATTGTTGTTTAATTTAGATTATGTTCCTATGGGACTAGTTTTATTCTCCCAATTGCTTGTATACTAATTGGCTTGGTATAAAAGAAGCTCTTTAGATTCAAGTCCAACAAACACACGATGTTAGATTTCATTGCATTTGGCCATAACCCCAGCCTTAAATATCTTTAGCTCCTTAGAGGTACACTTTCATTTGTGCTAATTACAAGTGTTTGCCAATCTCTTATTCCTCTTTTCTACCTCAGCCATAGTATGTAACTGTGCATAGCACATTGCTTTCTATAACCCAGTTGTTCTAAAGCAAATTAGTGGAGGAACAGATTTATTTTGCTTACAATTTAGGTCACAGTCCATCATTAGGTACATCATTGAGGTAAGCCATGGATAGAACTAAATCAAGACCATAGGGGAGTGCTGTTTGCTAGCTCTATTACAAGCTCATGCTTAATTTTTCTTTCATCCAGCTCAGGACTACCTGCCTAGGGATTGTTGCCTGATCTTAGTCTTTCTACATCTTATAATAATCAAGCCAATTCACCACAGACATAAATCCAGGTAATCTGATGTCAACAGTTCCTTCAGATTCTTCCAGATGATTCTACCCTGTGTCAAGTCTGTATATTGTATATTGTGTATGCCAGTCATGTGACTACTCATAATGACATTCACAATCAGAAGGACTAATATATTTTATTTGGGGGAATGCACATGGAAAAGCTACCATGAAGGCCAAGACACAGCAATTGAAACAAAATGATTATTCAAGAAATAAAGATAGAATTGGTCAAGAGGGCAAGAATATAGAATTCATTTCCTTCCCCTTATGTTGTGAACCAAAACTTGCCTACATAAAAATCATATAAGGTATCATGAAGGAGATCATATTTGCAAAAGAAAATATCTATGGTACCTTGGTATTAAGCATACATAAACTATTATTATTATTATTATTATTATTATTATTATTATTTTGCTTGTTTTCAAGACAGGGTTTCTCTGGGGAGCTTTGGAGCCTGTCCTATAACTTTCTCTGTAGACCAGGTTTGTTTCCAACTCACAGAGATCTGCCTGTCTCTGCCTCTAGAGTTCTGGGATTAAAGGTATATGCCATTACTGCCCAGCTATACATGAACATTTATGTGTTCTTCATATTGTTATTCTCTTGCATTTTTGACTCTGAATGCATTATGGGGCTTCAAAATGTCTCAAGGGCATAGTACTTTTTGTTGTTGTCCTCTCTAACTGAGCTCTAATCCTGCACTGGTTATGTATGGAGGTCTACAGAGGTCTCCTAGTGAGATCTGAGCTTGCTTTACCCAACAGGGCTATATCAGAGGATTGCTTGACCACTGTGTGGTTACCAGGTGATTGGAAAGGGTCTGTGCTTGGCTGTGCTAAGGGCAGGTCTTTGCTCCACCCCTTGTCATTCCTATAAAAAGCCCCTTAGAGGAAACAAAAGGGGCTGGTGGATAATGATCCAGGCCCTCTGGAGGCTATCCTGTGTTTGTATGTTTTTCTCCTCTCTAATCTTCTATCTAATATCACTTATCCCTCACTCCTCAAGAGTACCCTGTCATAAAATGTGGGAGCCAGTCTCCCAGCTAGGCTCCCACAAGTGGCACTAGGATCAGGGACAGGGACTTGGCAAAAGGAGTGTTAGCAGGTGTCATGGGTGGAAGGGGTATGCCTGATAATGAATTAAAAATAAAGGAGATGGTATTCTATTCTCAGGACTGAAAGTAAGGCAGCTGAATGCTGAATTTAAACATGAGGCTGCAATGAGTATCTCTCACTATCTAGGTTTCTTTCTTTTTTCTCTCTCTTAATTCCTATCTATAAAAATTAAGGCTAAAAATGTAAGGTAAAATATTGGAATACAGTGCATGAAGAAATTTAGAATAAGAGCAGAATTAGAAATACTGGGTAAAAAGTAACTTAAGTCAAGCTAGAATAAGATAAGCAATAAGACAGAGGAGCTATGTCCTTAATTTTCCAGCTATGGGACTACAAATACTAACTGGGAAGAATCAGAGTCATGAAAAAATAGTATAGAAGGAAACAGGTAGAGAATGATTTCTGTAGAAGCTTTTGGCCTATGGACACCTTAGATCTAAGTCCTGAGCAACAGTGAAAGAATTTTCCCTAAGACAGTTGTGGGTGAAATAACTCTTCACTCTGCTGGCATTGCCACTGTATGAAAACATCGTACTATCGGAATCAGTGTTTGGAAAAACTTAGTAATCTTTCTCTAAAAAACTGAAAACTTTTCAGGTCTTTCCTTCTCAGATTTTTTTTTTTCTTTCTACAAGGGCAAAATTAAGCTCACCTGGAAAATCTGTCAGAATGAGAAAATCACCCGTAATTGTCCTAGAGAAAAACAAACAAACAAACAAAAAATCTTCTTGGAATATGGCTAATCCTCTCTGCTACTCCTGTCTTTTTTTCAAGTCAGTATTAGAAAAACAGCAGCTAGAATACCCTGTGGCCAGAGCCTATTACCAAGAAAGTGCAGGCAGAAAGCTAAGCAGGGACAGCTTCCCGCAGGCTGGAGCTGCAGCAGAGATGGTGTGGGACCTGGGGCAAGATGCTGGCATGAAGGCAGCAATGGAAGCATTGGAATCCTCCCTGCAATGAGGGAGGCAGGGTCTAAGTTCCTCCATTGGGGACTCAAGCCTCTACTCCCAGAATAGAAAGCAGTTAGCAGAGAAACTGAGCCTCAGCTAAGGCATCAGGGACTCTGCATCTTTGGGGAGCGGACAAGTGAGGACAAGCAGAGGATCTCTCCAGGTGGAAAAAACATCTTTCCAAAAAAGCTTTTATTTCAAGTACATTCATTTTTCTTTTCACAAACTCAGTAAGGTGGGAAACAAGTGCCCAGAAGCTCGTGCAGGCGTGCACAGCCCACTCCAGAAAAAAATATCAGGTGAAGGAAGTACACCTGTCAATGCTAGTTCAGAGAGAACAGAAACCTCTCGTGGCAAAAAAGCTCACTAATGTGAACACAAACCCACAAATTATGTAAGTGGAGATGTGAGTGTGGCAGACCTGAAAGCCAGCATGGGAAATGTAGTGCATAAAAGCAAGACAGCATAGGCAAGCAGGCCTGGAGAAAAGGCAGATAAACTGGGACAAAAAAAAATTCAAAAGTTCCCGGTAACTTAGCAGCAAAATGCCTAAGAGAAGTACTGCCAGTATAACCCCCCACCCCCCAAAACAATCCCAAATAGCATTTTTTTTTTTCAATAAGCTTTGTTAGTTTGTCTCCTGGGAATGAGAAACAAACAGTCTGCCTGTAGGGTGGGATTATTTGCTATGGAAGAACAAGAAACAGGTGATACCTGTCAGAAGGCAATTAAAATGCTAATGATGCTTCTCAAGTAATTTTGAAACCCTTGACAAATGAGGATTGCTGTGGGATCTTTCTGTATGCTGTGAATATGTGTTGCTCAGATTGGTTGATAAAGCTGCATTGGCCTATGGCAGAGCAGGATGGAGCCAGGTGGGAAAATCCAAGAGAGATAGTGTGAGGAGAAAGGAGAGTGAAGCAGATGCTGCTAGCTGCCAGGAGAAGCAAAACATAAAGTACCGGTAAGCCACAAGCCATGGGGCAAGGCGCAGATTTATAGAAATGGGTTAATTTCAGATGTAAGAGCTAGCGAACAAGAAACCTGCCATGGCCATAGTTTAAAAATAATATAAGCCTCTGTGTGTTTATTTAAGTGGCCATGGAAATGGGCAGGACATAGGGAACATCCAACTATATTTGGTATACCAACATGGGGCTCTCAAATTTTCATAAGGCCTAAAAGAGTTTAAAAGGGGATTCTAAATACACAATAATGGAGGGAAAACAGCTTTCTACTTCATGTCTCATGCTGGTGGAGATTCAGAGATGCCAAGGTACAGAGACACCATGGCATGCAGACTTGAGTTATAGTATGGCTGGTTCACAGCATATGGGCTTGAGTGCATGGTGGATTTCTGCCACTGTATCCAGTGGTGTCTGCAAGCCACGAAGCATGGTGCATGGTGGAGATAGCTTTTGCTAGTACAAACAAACAAACAAAAAATGTTTCTGGGCTATACACTGCTACATGGAGGAATAGATCCACTGCCTCCCAGAGTCATCAGAGAGCATTTCTCCCAGAGATGGCAGTGAATTACCACTGCCATGTTGGAAAGCAAAGAAGGGCAGAGTCAACAGCCAAGGCTGCCGATTTAGTACTAACCAGTGCAGTTTAAAGCAATAGATTCACAGTAAGAGAGATTCAGATGAAATAAGACTTTTAATGGTTTACAGTGTATGTAAAAATGTAATTAGGCTTGAAAGAGAGAAGAAAATGAATATAGACAGTTATATAAAGAAATAGTTTAAAAATTAAAATCTCTAAAGTGACAGTAAAAGTAATATAATAAACCACATAAAGATACATATCTTACACAGAATCTGGAAGGTGTTGTCTTTGTGATTTTTAACTGCAGAAAAACATTTGATTTTAAAATCTGCTGGGTTAAGTTATATTATAAAAGTATCTTGATTTCAAAATTTATATCTAAGGATATGTTGTTTTGGAAAAAAGGTTCTGCTTTTGTTTCCAGAGATGAGAACCTGTGGATTACATCCAGACTAATATAGTTTGATCAAGGAAGACCCCCTGAGAGGTCTCCAGATGATCCAATATCCAGAACAGCTTCAAGACAACTGGCTCAGAGAATACAGCACCACAGACTATTTCAGTCAAATTTGACCATAATTCTTAATTTTCTCAGGATCATCATAAGAATTCAGCACTCTCAATCATGAGGAAATAGCTTAGAACGCTAAGCTTACATTCCCAAAAAATGGATTATAGATATTTATCTTTGTTAGAGATTGGTTATAAATTGTTATTAGTCATAATCAATATCTTTTTGAAAAAAGGGGATAGCATATAGATATGATAGGATGAGAGAGTAGATTATTGAATCTACATTTAAAGAGCAACATTTTTTAAAATTACTATAGATTTTAGTTTATTGATACAAATTTAAAGTTAATTTTGTTATACTATATTATATTTCTACACTTGTTTAAGGCATTATGTTTGTGCAGCTCATTTGAAATTGTAATGGATAATTAAGAAATACAGATTAATAACTAGTCTTCTATAAGAGTCAAAATTATAGTCACATTAAGTTTTTTAGGTATACATAGATACAATTCAATTAGGTGAGTAATCTTCAAACACTTCAAAGACCTACAGAATATGGCATTTAAACTGTTTTAAAACTTAGACTTTTCTGGAAAATGTGACATGTCTGCCCCTGGCAGCACCAATTACTTCAAGGACGCTGATGGGCACCAGACATTCCATATGGAGTTTATCTTCTTCAAGGCAAAAGTTAGTCATTTGGACAAGAAACTGTTCTTACTTGCACTGCTTGACAAACTTTTGTATTGACTGGATATGCAGGACCCATAGAAAGGTAACCACTGAACTTTGCAAGATGAGATGGTCCTCCAGATTCCTGCTTTGCAAAAGAAACTGCCAGACATTCTATAGGATACAGAGAGAAGCAACTGAGAGACTCTAGGCCTATAGGCTCAAGAAGGATGCCCCAACATTGCAGAGGAACTTTGGGTAACTGTCCAAGTAGCCAGATGTCTCTGTCATTCTAGATTTTTGGAAGTCGCTTACAATGCTCTTGGTGTTTACTTTAGTAATATTATATCATTCTGAGGTCTTTGATGTGGTTGAAGAATAAATAGTTTTAATTTTAATTTTCCTTGGTTAAGATAAAAGATAAATTAGATATAAAACTTTAGACACACAAATATAGAAGCAATGATAAAATATTTTCTTTAATTTTACAAAATACAAATAGATTAGATATGTAACTGTACTTCTTGTCTTATAACTGTTCTATTATATGTAATTTTACTATGTTAAAGTGAAAACCTTCTTTTTTGATTAGAATGAAAAGAGGAAGTGCTGTGGGATGACTTTCTATATGCTGTGTATATGTGTTGCTATAATTGGTTGACAAATAAAGCTACATTGGCTTATGGCAGGGCAGGATGGAGCCAGGTGTGAATATCCAAAAGATGGTGGGAGGAGAAAGGAGAGTGAAGCAGACATTGCCAGCCGCCACCAGGAGAAACAAGATGTAAAGTACTGGTAAGCCAGAAGCCATGTGGCAAGGCACAGATTTGTAGAAATGGGTTAATTTCAGATATAAGAGCTAGCCAACAAGAATCCTGCCATGGCCATAGTTAAAAAAATAGTATATGCTTCTGTGTGTTTATTTGGGTCTGAGCAGCTGTCGGACGAGGCAAGATACAGGAAAACTTCCAACCTCAGACAATAATCAGAGAAGTTTTTCCCTTTGAACAACATCCTGCAGTGAGTAATTCCTTTGCAAATATAATGGAAACCAAGGAAACATGTATTAGAAAGGAATGACTGTTCTGTAGATGGGGACCAAACTCCAAAAAAATCTAGCTATTTTATAAAAAAAGAGTCACTTCACTTGAAAATTCCCTACAAGAAAACTAAATGCTAAATTAGAATGCTTGCTTACTGAATACACTGATGCTTGTGAGAATAAGAAAAATGTGCCAAGTACTGAAGGTTGAAAAGCCACAACTACAGTCTGAGCTACATGACTCATGATCAGAGTGTATCAAAGCTACTGGCAAAATTGTCACCAGTGCTTTAGAATCTAGTTAATGAAGTGAAAATAACAAATCATGAAAATTTTCTTCCCCAGTATGAGCTAATGAAAGGTGTGTTTCATAATAAATAAAATGACACATTTATGTTCTTGACTCTTTTGGACAGTAGCAGTTTCTGTGAACAAATAACTTTATCAGAATCACTGGACTAATACAAATTTATCAAAGACAAGGCATCATTGAAAGAACTCATGACAGTTTTAAACACAACTTTTAAAAAGTTAAGAAGAGGGAATTTTATCCTCAAACAAGCTTAGAGCCACTGATAAATTAGACTCTTACCTCAAACAGTCAGAAAAAAAATTTCAGAATGATATCAAAGTTGACTACAAAATCTGAACTTTCAAAAATAAAGCAATGTTGGGTTTACATATAATTTTTACTATGGTAACTCATGATTTGCATACTCTCTATCTTGTTGAAAGAAAATATAATATTTTTACTAAGAAATTTCTTCTAGATGTTTGCTAAAATTTGTAAAGTAGTACTGTAAAGTTTGCTTTTGAATGTAAGCTATTTCTGTTAAGAGATTCATCTAGATAAGTTTCTAAAATAGTTCTATAGAGTTTTCCTTTGAATATAGTTTTTTAAAAATATGTACAGTGATGTTGAGATCTTTCCTAGATGTGTGATAAAGATTGTAAAATAGTTCTATAGAGCTTCCTTTAGAATTAAGCATGCATCACTTCTTGGCCTTTTGGCTAAGATCAAATGTAGAATTAAGCATGTAAAAGTATAAATATTGAATGTAAAAACTATAAATATTATAAATATTGAATATAAAAATTGTAAATATTGAATGTAAAAAGCGTAATGTTGATTGTAATTTTGTAAAAAGTGTAAATGTTGAGTGTAGGTTTGTAAAAAAGTGTATAGTGATGTTCATACTACAATTGTTTTTATTACTCTTTTACCTTCAGATGGATTTGAACACTTTTTAGGATAGCTCAAAAGTATAATTTTATGATTTCAGTGGCCCCTGGAAAACTTAAGTGAAGGTGTCATAATTAGAGGAGCTTTTATGTCTTCTTCAGAAAAGTTTTCACTCCTCATTTGTTCCTTCATAGAAAAGAATAGGCCTCCCACAATCTAGTTAATTTTTACAGCAGTTCTACTAAGAAACAGCTAAAAGTATCTTTATAATTAGCATGGATTTTTGTTTACTTGAGTGGATACTTTGGAGTGTTTTGAAAAAATAAAAACTATTTTCTCCTAGAAATCAAAATAGTCTCTTGAAAATTTTATTGAACTTCTATTATGTGAGAATTTTGATTTAGAAAAGAACTTGGCACAAATAAGGCTATTACAGACATCTTAGACCCCTTCCAAAAAGGATATTCCATCTTTCCTATCCTCTATTCCTTTACTGGGAAGTTTGGCAGCTTTGGAGACCACTGTGTATGTTTGCCAGCTCTTAGTAGGGGCCTGGGTCAGAGCTCTGTAGCTCCTCCTGCCAGAGGCTGCTTACCAAAGATGGGCAACTTTCATCTTGACAGCTTCCTGAATGTATGAATGTAAAATTAATCAAGAAGAAAAACCTAACATAGGCACAATCTGTCTGAGGGACCAGGGGGGCCTTTATTATATCAAGAAGGGGGAGTTATGGAGGCCTAAAAAGGTTTGCTAGTGAGATCTGAGCTTACTTTACCCAACAGGGCTACATCAGAGGATTGCTTGACCATGTGTGTGGTTACCAGGTGATTGGAAAGGGTCTACACTTTCCTGTGGTAGGTAGAGGTCTTTGCTTCACCCCTTGGCATTCCTATAAAAAGCCCTTTAGATGAGACAGAAGGGTCCAGAGGATAGTGATCCAGGCCCTCCTGAGGCTATCCTGTGTTTGTATCTGTTTCTCTCCCCTCTATCCTTCTATCTAATATCTCTTATCCCTCACTGCTCAAGTGTACCCTGTCATAAAATGTGGGAACTGGTCTCCCTGCTGGGTTCCCACAGTTGTGCTATTTTTAAAATTTCCAAGATAGAATATTTAAACATGGTTTGAGCTGGCTAAATGAGTCAGTCAGGCAGAGCTCTTGCTTTGTATTCTTAATGACTTTAGGTTAATTTCCAGAAACAGATATTACGAATTGATATATGCCAGATATCATCTGCAGTCTCAGCACCACAATGAAGAGAAGGGGGCAGAGATGCAAGAATTTGCTTGAAACTTACCAGAAATGTAGCCTTGAGTATACACCACAGCAGCAGAAACAAACAGAAGGACTCTTACTCAGTGAGGTAGATGAAAAGAAAAAGAAATTTCCTGGAGTTGTTTCTTACCTCTACATGAAACATGCATGGGTAATGAAGGGGTATTGAACTTTAATATCCCTTTTACCAAGTGACTTTTACTAATGTTAAAATTAGGCAATATGAAGTTGCACAGGTGAAGGTTTTTTTTTTTTTTCAAGCTTTTCATCACCTTTTGAAGCATTGAAGAATTTTCATGTGTCAATCAGTGTACTCTTAGCAGAATACAAGCATTGGACAATCAGTGTTGTAATAGAAATGTCCTTGAATACATTCACACTATAATAGAAACAAGAATGTTGTTTTATCCTAGGAATGTGATTGAGCAGTTAGCACACAAATGCTTTATTTGGTTCCCTTAACATGTATTTCAATGAACAGTAAAGAACTAAGCAGAATCAATAGAGAATATGTCCAGAATGTGCAGACTCTCAGTTAGCAACCATTAGACAGGCTATGGTGAAAACATAAATGCCAACCAGAACTGCAACAGAATTTGTAAAGCTAGTATAATTGAAAAAATAATTTGGAATACCTTGTTCAAAACTTTAGAATTTGTGATGATAACATGCCCATAATGAAATGTGTCATTTCTAAGTTTGAGGCCCTGTATGTTAGCTTTACATTTCCATAACATTGTTATATTAGCAGAGAACAAGAAGGTGTCCTTGTAGAAAACAATTATGGATAATTATTTTGTTGACACTGGAGTTATTTTCAATGTCTACAGTTTGATGGAAGAATAATCACATAGTATATGGATTCATCCATCTAATTGGATGTGTAGAGGCTGTGTAGTCTGGATAAAGACAGATAATGAGTTTATTTTACCCATCTGTTCTTTTCTTTCACTATGTTTTGTAGTTTCATTATAAGTCTTTTACTTGTAAGATTAAATTTATTAGTAAGGATTTGTTATTTTTAGAGCTGTTTGTTGTGTGGTGTTATGAAGGGTGATGTGAACAAATGGCTATATACCTGAGACAGGGAATGGATGTCCAACTAAGGAACTGATTACACTAAGTGTAGCTTAGACCTAGTGAGTTTATTGAGATTACTTATAGGACCGTATTTGAGTGATTACATACAGGAGAATAGGTAATAGAAACAAAAACACAGCCCTATCAACCAAAAGCATGGGTAATAATTTTAAAAAGCTAAATTCTTATATATAGGCAGCTTTTCCACAGCAAGTTCTCTTCTCTAAATATTTTCATGGCTTTGGTTTTTCTCAGGAAATGAGTTGTGAATTTTGTAAGCCTCTGAGCTTCCTGAGTCTCATAAGGCTCCCTAGTCCTTCCCAGACAGAAACTTTTAATTCAGAGTACTTAACTACATACCACTATAGTAGATGAGATTGTTTCCCCAACCTTCCCTCTCCCTCTCCCTCTCTCCCTCCTCTCCCCCTCCCCTCCCCTCCCTCTCCCTCCCCTTCTCCCTGCTCTCTCACTCTTTCATAGTTGGAATTTTATTTGGGCTGCCAACTAGCTCCCAAATAAACACACAGAGACTTATTGTTAATTACGAATGCCTCAGCCTTAACTTAGGCTTGTACCACTACCTCTTTTAACTTAATTTAACCTGTTTCATTTCATTCACATTTGATACTGGGGCTTTATACATTTCTTTCATTCTCCATGTCCTACTTGCCTGCCTCCTTTTTTTTCTGGCTGGCTGGCCCCTGATGTCTCCCTGGCATCTCTTTTTCTTTCTATCTAAATTAATTTTCCTGCTTACTCTCCCTGCCCAAAGTCCTGCCTATACCTCCTCCCTTGCTTATTGTCCATTCAGCTTTTTATTACACTGATCAGGTGCCTAAGGCAGGCAAGGTAAAATAGCAACACATCTTTACATAATTAAACAAATGCAACACATCTTTGCATATTTAAACAAATATTACACAACACACATTTTCTCTATGATAAGGTGAATAGGGACACTTATTTTTATTTATAAATTTTTCTTATTCAACATTTGTAGACTTGTCATTTTTATGCAGTTTCTTCTTTACTATAGTACAACTATTTGGGCATTGATACTATGTTTAACAGAGACAGCAAATTGGCAAGTTACATAACATTTATATATTCCTGTTGAAATACAGCTAGAAATAAAAAAAGTAATCATTTACCTGTAATCACAGTAAAATTAAATGTGCATACTAAGCCTTATATCCGGGTTAAAAAAAATATTTCAAAATCCAGTAATCCATGAAAATGAGATGTCAGAAAGCCAACTTATTACTGGAGAAATTAATAACTAAAATGATGTTAGCATATGCAATTTTAAACTTATTAAATTCCCCTGTTGGTTTTGTGTATAGAGTATGGACTTCATAATTTGAAAAATTCAGTATCATTAGTGCGCATGTCATAGAAAAGCTCTGATGGAGGGACTCAAGAAAATGTACCAAAATCTAGTTTAGAATGACTAGAGCAATTGTAAACAGAAAAATCAAAATAAAGTAATGATTGAAATAAAAATTATTGGGGAATTGAAATATGAGGATGTATTATTTTCACTTCAAAAGTATTAATTGATATAATCCAGTAACAGACAATAAACTCAATAATTTTCTATAGTCTCAGAGGCTAAAATATCATTTTTTTATAATCCCCCCAATCTTCCACATCTTAATGTTTAAATTCTTGTAATTTCTGAAGAGGGTAAGTTTCTTTAGAAAGGAAGTTTTCTTGCACCATGAAAACTTCCTATCACTTCAAGCAGGTCAGAATAATTAGGAATTATTATTTCAAGATACAGAATCTCCAGAGAGCTTGTGCCCAAATTTTAACTATTTCTTTTATTTTATTAAGATTATAATATAATTACATCATTACCTATTTTCCTTTCCTCTCTCCAAGCTCTTCCTTATACACCTCCCTACTTTCTTTCAAATTCATGGCCTCTTATTCATAAATTGTTGTTGCATGAATATATGTGTATGCAAATATATATGTGTATATATATATACATATATTTATGTATATATATACTCCTAAATACATAAATACTATCTGCTAAGTGTGTATAATGTTACTTAATACTTGTGTTTGTGATTGTTCAATCAGTAAATTTTGTCTGTGTGTGAGTGAACTCTACTGAACTCTACCTCCTAACACCTACTTCTTGCCAAATGGAAATTCTAACAAAGTATACCATAATTTGTTAGTGGGCTTATAAATGAGAAAAAACAAATAAGACATTGTTTTCATCAAACCAAACTACACGCATACCAGGCAGCCATCCATGTCAAATGTACAATCCTTTCATTAGAAATTTAAAGAGCTGTATTGTACATAAACATCATCCCATTTAATCTTTAAATTTTTCATGGGGGGAAATGCTTAAAAAAGTTAGTAATCTGATTCATGTTAATAGTGTATTGAAGACGTTAAAAATGAATGCTTGTTTGTCTTAAATACATGCATGAATGAACATGTTAGGATGGTTTCATACTCAGACCTCGATCCTGAAATGTTGACTCAACCTTGCAGAACATGTCTCTTCCATGTGATACACAGTAGTAGCTTGGTCCATCAGTCATTTCTCCTTTGTTATTTTTCTTTAAATTTTCTGGATTTACTTTAAAATGTGTAGCCAGTGTTAACTTGCAAAATCTGTTTTCAATTTATTTACATGAAATAATAATTTCTTAAATATGAATTTGGAAAACAAAATCAGGGAAGATGAAGAAGGCCTTTAAATGGTTACATCAAAGCCAGAAGGAGAAACAATCATTCTTTTACAGGGAGGGTCCTTAAGTGCAGAACAATTGCCTAATATATTAAGTGTAAAGTTTGGTGCATTTGGATAAAATATCTGAGGGTTATTCAAAGATAGCCGCAAATGCAGCCTGTGTCAGAACTTGATAACTTCAAACTTATTTACCCAACAAGTGTTTAAATAAATGTTGGTGATGACCCCACTCCCATTATCTGATGCAAATGAATACTTTTGGAAAATGTGGTTTATCTATGTGAGTCACTTATAATCAGAGTTACTTTAGAATATGTGCTCCAAAGTTTTACTAGATATTTTAAATGATTCTAGCACTTTTATTTCACTGGCTAACATTATTAAAATGTGAAATATGCCTGTAGTGTCTAATCAGTTTTCTTCTATATTTTGTAATCATTGATTCTTTTCTATAAAGCAAGGAAAATGAAACAATAGTAACAGTGGGGAAGAAAACATTTTCAAATGTGAAGTTTTATAGCATGAATGTAACACACATTATTAATTAATGTTTATATTATTTATGCATGTCTGTATGTATGTGTATTCCCCCAGAGGCCAAGGGAATATTTTATGTCTTCTGTAGATAAACTTTCAAGCAATTTTGAAGTGACCAATATGAATGGTGGGAATCAAGCTCAGGTTCTTTGCAAGAGCAACACACACCGTTGATTACTCAACTATCTCTCCCACCTCAAATTGTCCATTTTACCTGACAGACACAGAGGACTTTTCAGGTATGTGATTTTCATATTAATATAATTTGATGCACATATGTTGTGAACTGTGTATCAGTTGAGAAGTATCTTTCATTCAAAGCGATTTTATGATGATGCAATTTCTTTAAGTATAATAAAAATAGTGGATAGAAATTTTAGTGAGGGACAGTTTAGCAACATGTGGGGGTATATTTTCTCCTATTTAAATCCCAACTGTAGCTACAGTTGTTTTAAATTTAGTCCGTATGTGGTGTGAAACATTTTACTAGTTGTGTGTTGTGTATTAACACCACTGAAATGTTTTCTTATCTTACTGTAGCACATATGTGATAAAATGTTAATTATAAGGAAAAGACAACTATTTTGGATTAGAATAGAAAAAAAAATGTCTGGGGAGATTTAGGAAATGTTATTTCTCTCCGAGAGCACAGACACTTGTCATTAAACGGTTTTCTATACGCTTAAAAGTCGAAGTTATTTCTTGAGGGTGTTGAGTTTTAATTAATATATAACATAAACTCACACAGACTTTGTGTCATATACATTTTCCTCTAAAACCAAAACCTGGGCCTACAGCCACAGATAGGTCATAATGTGTTAACAGAATATACCTGGCCGGGCTATAAGGGTATGTGGCAGATGACATGTCTGTCATTTCACAGGAAAGTCTGACATACTGGAAGTTACCAAGAGTGGGCTGAGGAGCTCTGTAAAATGAGTAAAGTTGTCATTGAAAACAGAAGGGAAGAAAAGATAATAAATCTATGACACAAAGTGAAATTAATTCATATAATAAAACCAAGCAAAGAGGACTGGTATTCACTCAACAAACATTTGATACGCTAACCAGAAAAGGCCAGACTTCATATCTTTTGTAATCACACAAGAGAATATTAAGCTAGACTAGAGTGCACATAGTACATTAAATTGGCAGGAATGTTTTAATGTTCCATCACTTCTCTTCAAATGGAAGGGTTATACATTGTCATATTGTATGTCATTATCTTGTCTCCAGATATGTAACAAACATCTAGACACTTCCACTAGTAGATACCATTCATCCATTTGACCATTTCTTATATTATTGTTATTGGTGTACTCTCTATCTTTCTGACTCTTAAAATGTTTTTGTTTACTCAGAATATGGGCTTTGGAATACTATTTACATTTTATACTTTTTAACAGATTTCATGTGCTTTTACTAGAGGTAACACTGAAGACCCTACACTAATTTTGAACTTGTGTCTGCCTATTTTGTTTTATGCATGAACTGTGTGTATTACTCTGTTGACATCCCAGAAGAATTCAGGAAGTATTTAAACCCTCATTAAGACCTGTCATTCAGGACCCCTCCTTCCTTCAGTGTTCCCTCCATCAGTTGATCACACTGTGCACAATGTGTTCATATATTGCTTGCACTAGAAAAGCTGTAAAACATTTTAATGGTCATCTTCCCTTCATATCAATGTTTTTTACTTTCTCAAAAAAATAGTTTGGCAGTGATGAGTTCTTCTTTCAGCAGGGGTGAGAACTCAGGTAACATTTCACTGCTTATTATATGCGCCTAGTGGATGTATGCAGCTTCACTTAAAAGGTGTTTCTGTTGCATGTTTTTCCTACATAATGATATAAATTTCTGATATTTTCTTGTCTAATTGCATTAGGGAATCTTAAGAAAAAAATAAAGATCTTCTGAATTTGGTCACTAATGTAAAATTACAAGCTTATGCATTCTTTTCTTTTTTTTTTTTTTTTTTTGTTTGGTTGGCTTGTGGGGGCAGTTTATTTCAGTTTATATCTTACAGGAACTTAGTCAAGGCAGGAACCTGGAGATAGGACTGCATCAGAGGCTATGAAGGAATGCTGCTTATTAGCCTGCTCTGTATAGCTCGTTAGTTTGATTTCTTTTTTCTTTTTTTTAATTGAAAATACATTCTTTTCTCATGCAATATATTCAGATTACAGTTTCCTCTCCCTCTACTCCTCCCAATTACTCATCATCTCCTCTACTTTTAATAAACATTCTCTTTCTCTCTCTCCTTAGAAAAGAATAGGCTTCTTGGGCTGGAGAGATGGCTCAGAGGTTAAGAGCACCATCTGCTCTTCCAGAGGTCCTGAGTTCAATTCCCAGCACCCACATGGTGGCTCACAACCATCTGTAATGAGATCTGGCACCCTCTTCTGTAAATATAATAAATAATAAAATCTAAAAAAAAAAAGAATAATAGGCTTCTAAAGATAACAACCAAACCTGACATAGTAAAATATAAAAAGATGAAGCAAAAACAATCATCTGGAAGATCGACACAGCAACCCAACAGGAGGAAGAGAATCCCAGGAGTAGGCACAAGAATCAGAGACTCATTCATTCTCATAGTCAGGATTCCCATGAAAATAACTAGCTAATAGCTATAATATATGTACAGAGGACATGTGCAGACTCATGCAGTCCCTGTGCTTCATGCTTGAGTCTCTGTGCTCATATGTGCCTTGCTTAGTTAATTCAGATGGCCAGTCTTGTTCTCCTGGTGTCCTTTGTCAACTTTGACTCTTATAATCTTCTGTCTCTTCTTCTGCAGGATTCCTGAGATCTGAGGTGAGAGATTTCTTAGAGTCTTCTCATTTAGACTCTCTCTGTGTGTAATGTTTGACACCGGTCTCTGCACCTGTTCCCATCAGCTTCCAGAGGAAGCTTCTTGGATGATGACTGGATAAGGTCCTGAACTACAAGTACAGCAGACTATCATTAGGATTTTTTTTTTCATTTTTCTATGTTATGGATGAGTTTGTGTCTATTTGATGCACAAACTAGGGTCAACTGAGAAGAAATGTCACTTTAGGAAATGACTTCATCAGATTTGGCATATGGAAATCTGGGGGTGTTTTGTTGGTTAATGATTGATGTGAGAGCATAGAGCCTACTGTGAATAGTATCTCCATGGACAGGGGGTGCTGGGATGAGGAAATACAACAACAACAACAACAACAACAAAACCATAAAAGCCAAACAAACAAATAAAATAAATGAGTAAAACAAGCCATGGGAAGAAAGCCAGTTAACAGTTTTCCTTCATGATCTGTGCTTCAGTTTCTGTATCCATGCTTCTGCCTTGACCCCCTGACCTATCTTCTCTGAATGGACTGTAAGTGGGAAGTTTAAGTCACATACACTCTTTTTTTCCCAAAAGTTATTTTTGGCCATGGCATGACATCACAGCAGCAGAAAGCAAAGCAGGATAACTGTGCATGGAGAAAAAGCTTATTTAAACTCATACCCAAATGTTGTTTTTTTTTTTAATATGCACATGTTTTCATAATGAACTGAACTCATGATGAAGAAAAGTGTGAGTCAGCCCAGGGGAAAGAACATTTGCAAAAGGTATCTGTGCATCACTCTACCATTGTAGCTGATCATGACCTCAGAATGTGAATCCCTGTTTTCATATTGATGATGCCTTGCTTTGAATTGACTGTTATCCAGTCAGTAGCAAGTGTTCTCAATAATTTGTTGAGATATTTGAATGCTTTGTGTTCTCTTTCAGCCTGTTATCTGGGATTCTGAACTTGCTTCATCCTGTGCTCTGTGGACCTTAATCAACTGGTGGGGGAATGTCTTTCTGTATGCTGTGAATATATGTTGCTCTGATTGGTTGATAAATAAAGCAGTTTGGCCAATGGCAAGGCAACTTAGAGGCAAGCAGGAAATCCAAACAGATAGACAGGAAGTTGTACTTTTTGGAAGTTGCAGATTTGGTGAGGTAAAGTTGGCTGGTGGCTTTCCCTATTTCCCTGATCTCTAAGGCTTTCACCCCTATATTTGGCTCCGTGATTTTTATTTAATAAGACCATTTAGAAATTTGGCTACAATCACCTGATAGCACATAGTTAAAAAAATCAGTGCTTCTTGTTTTCAGTCAAATGGAAATTCTCACAACCATGCCTTCCCACTATCAGGTCACACTTACGTTTTCATTACAAATGTAACAGACTAACAAGCTTTTTTTGTTATCTTCATTCTGGTCTGTAGGTCTAGAACTCAAGGTGACACAGCATGAGCTATTCATTCTAGAGAGTGTCTCTACAAGTGCTCCACTTGTCTGGAGTCAGACCTGCAAGGTGGAATTGGAGCTGGGAATGGATAGTGCTAAGAATGAGAGTCTCATTGGAGGCAGAGGCTTAAAAAAGCAGATGTGCATTTGTGTGTTTCAAGAAGACTCTTTTTTTCTCCAGAATGGAAGTCACAAAACCCATTATATCTGTAGAGTTCACAGGTCAGGATGTATTTTCTGGTCCAGAATGTAGTTGATCTCTGATACCCTCATCATGAATGTTTCTTAAGATATAAAGTACAATTCAGCAGAACTTACTAAATCATCAGGCCACTACTGACTTTGTCATTACAGAATCAAAGTATAAGATCCTGGGGCTCCTCAATCACTTCTGGAAACAACCGTTCAGGGGGAGAGGACCTCCAGCATTGCCAATAACCCAAGTAACCATGCTGACTCAGTAAACAGCAATGATCTTTGGGTAGAACAGAGTCTTCTCTTGCTCCTCAATGTCCTCAGAGGCACAAAGTACCAGGAGCAAGGAAGAATGGCAGTCTGGGAAGGTCAGCCTCCACTCTATTAAAGGAAGTAGGAGCTGTGAGGAATGTCCCCCTTGTTGTCTCTCTGGCCTCTGGGGAGTACCATCCCCCAGCCCATGCTAATTCTCATTTTAAAAGATACATAATAAAACTGAATTCAGGCTGGAGAGGTGGCTCAGAGGTTAAGAGCATTGGCTGTTCTTCCAGAGGTCCTGAGTTCAATTCCCAGCAGCCACATGGTGGCTCCCAAACATCTATAATGAGATCTGGTGCCCTCTTCTGGAATGTAGACAGAACACTGTATGTTTAATAAATAAATAAATCTAAAAAAATTATTTTAAAAAAAATGGTAGCCTCACTGGTGATGTCCAGTCATCCTTGTTCCACATCTAGTATCCTCCTATGAGTGAGTACATACCATATTTGTCTTTCTGAGTCTGGGTTACCTCACTCAGGATGATTTTTTTCTAGATCCATCCATTTGCCTGCAAACCTCATGATGTCATTGTTTTTCTCTGTTGAGTAGTATTCCATTGTGTATATGTGCCACAATTTATTTATCCATTCTTCAGTTGAAGGGCATCTAGGTTGTTTCCAGGTTTTGGCTATTACAAACAATGCAGATATAAACATAGCTGAGCAAGTGCTCTTGTGGTATGATTGAGCATTTCTTGGATATATGCCCAAGAGTGGTATAGCTGGATCTTGGGGGAGATTGATTCCCAATTTTCTAAGAAAGTGCCATATTGATTTCCAAAGTGGTTGTACAAGCTTGCATTCCTGCCAGCAGTGGAGAAGAGTTCCCCTAGCTCCACATCCTCTCCAGCATAAGGTGTCTTCAGTGTTTTTGATCTTAGCCATTCTGACAGGCATAAGGTATCTCAGAGTTGTTTTGATTTGCATTTCTCGGATGATTAGGGATATTGAGCAATTCCTTAAATGTCTTTCAGCCATTTGAGTTTCCTCTGTTGAGAATTCTCTGTTTAGTTCTATAGCCCATTTCTTAATTGGACTGTTGGTCTTTTTGATGTCTAATTTCTTGAGTTCCTTATATATTCTGGATATCAGTCCTCTGTCAGATGTGGGGTTGGTGAAGATCTTTTCCCATTCTGTAGGCTGTCGCTTTGCCTTGTTGACTGTATCCTTTGCTCTACAAAAGCTTCTCAGTTTCAAGAGGTCCCATTGATTGATTGTTTCTCTCAGTGCCTGTGCTACTGGTGTTATATTTAGGAAGTGATCTCCTATGCCAATGCGTTCAAGACTACTTCCTACTTTCTCTTCTAGCAGGTTCAGAGTAGCTGGATTTCAGAAATCACAAAGATACCCCCACAAAAGACTGCTGGTAATGGCCGAGAGACAGCCGGGACTGACCTACTTTGGTGATGGGATGGCCAAACACCCTAATAGTTGTGCCAGAAACCCCATCCAAGGACTGAGGAATCTGGATGCAGACATCCACAGCTAGGCCCCCGGGTGGTGTGCTGGGAGTCTAATTAGCGAGAAAGAGGAGGGTTTATATGAGCGAGAATTGTTGAAACCAAGGTTGGATAAAGCACAGGGACAAATAGCCAAACGAATGGAAACGCATGAACTATGAACCAAAGTCTGAGGGGCCCCCAACTGGATCAGGTCCTCTGAATAGGTGATACAGTTGATTGGCTTGATCTGTTTGGGAGGCATCTAGGCAGTGGTACAAGGTCCTGGGCTCGCTGCATGAGATAGCTGTTTGAAATCTGAGACTTATACAGGGACACTTGGCTCATTCTGGGAGGAGGGGACTGGACCTGCCTGGACTGAGTCTATCAAGTTGATCTCAGTCCTCGGGGGTGGCCTTGATCTGGAGGTGGTAGGAATGGGGGATGGGCTGGGGGGAAGAGGAGGGGGGCAGGAAGGGATAGAACAAGGGAATCTGTGGTTCTTATGTAGAACTGAATAGTATTGTAAAATTAAAAAAAAAAAAGTATAGGAAAGATAGAACGGCACTTTAGGGAAGGCCGGGGAAATTTTGCTAGAAACATTTAAGATAATGAAAATAAAAATAAGATATTGTAAAGAATTGTAAAAAAAACATATTATATTACAATAAAAAAAACTGAATTCATTTTAAGATAAATTTAAACTAGTTAAAAAGAAGTCTATGTATAGTATAAAAGATGCAGAGAATTGAAACTCATAAAAACACAAATATTAATGAAATGAATTCTATACATACACACTATTTGTAATTCTAATTTATGTATTTCAAGTCTTACATTTTCCTTTCTTCTTATTATTTTTCCAATCCTAAAAATATATTTAAATGATAAGGCATAAGATAATAAGTTTTGGCCGGGTAGTAGCGGCAGTGGTGACAGCAGCAGTGGTGGTGGCGGCGGCCGCGGTGCACGCCTTTAATCCCAGCACTCGGGAGGCAGAGCCAGGCGGATCTCTGTGAGTTTGAGTCCAGCCTGGTCTCCAAAGTCAGTTCCAGGAAAGGCACAAAGCTACACAAAGAAACCCTGTCTCAAAAAAACAAAAATAAAGAAACAAAAAGATAATATGTTTTATTGTTATATAATAATAATCAACTGCATGAATATTGAGCATTTTAAGACATTAGGTGAGTCCATCATAAGGAATATTTTTGGTTAGTAGGAATGGATATAGTACAACACTGGATACTCTGTACTGGAAACACACCAGCATTTTATTCTGATAATGGGTTCTTCCTGTTGTCTTCTTCCACTCTTTGGTATATCATTATCCTCATATTTTGTTTATGTAATAGTAATAAATTTCACAGTAGATTAATTTGGCAATGGAACAAAAGTAAAATTCTTCTGCAACTCCTGTTTCTGCCAAGATGTTAAAATATTTCTATGAAGTTCTTGGGGTCCAACCCTCACCCATGCTCCTGTAAATAATCTCAGGCATTTCATTGGTTCGCAGATTTGCACTTGGTGTGATAGGCAGCTGTTGAGACTAATCTCCAAACTGGTTATGGTTGTGTAGGTCTGTCTTCACTTTGCTCCATAGATAACATTTTTCCCTGTGGCTAGTTGGACCTTATATAAATTCACAAGTCTTCTGACATCTCTGTTTTCTCTGTGTCACAGTCTAATTTATATTTATCTTTTAAAGGAATATTCCATTGCACTAAAGGATGTCTTCTTTTAAATGCTGCATCCCCATAACAGCAGCATGGAATTAAACAGGAATATTTGTTTCTTTTTGTGTTGTTCCCTTTAATCAAAGATGGCTTCCCCTGACAGTTTTGTTATCACACAGATAAAATACCTCTTAAAAATAACTAGTTTTTTTTGTTGTGGTAACTAATCCAGTGGTCTAAGTATTTGCTGCAGACAGTGACTGGGAAGGTGGGTCATGTTGGGAGTTGTGATAGGTGGTGGTTTCTGTTTGTCCCCCTTCCTCTCACTCTTCAGGAGAAAGGTAAGTTGACTTGAATAACCTTCTTTTGCACTGAGAAAAGTGAAAAATGTTTGAAATGCTTTAAAAATTTTTAATTAAAAAACACTCTGGAAATATTAAATATCTGTAACTTATAAACAGCAACTTTTGATGTGTAGTAAGTGTGCCCTAATCTTTAGTGCACTTAGCTGGGTCATAGAGACTCATTCTTGGTTAAGATGTGTATATTCAGTGGGCCAATATCATACTAAAGTGTGTATATATTATATAAACATATCTATATCTCCATGCTTGATTGTATAGGATGAATGTCTTAAGAGTCATTTGTGATGTTTTATGGTGTTGACCCTGGCTCCAAAGCCTGCGCTTGAAACAAAAAACGAAGTTTTAACCATCTTTTACCTATTTGTTCAGCTTTATTTGAGCTCTCTTCATAGAATTTTTCTCATGTTTCAGACTTAAAAATTACAGTTGTAATTATGAGAATAATAAACTTTAAGAAATAAAAAGTGTACTATATCAAAAAAAAAAAAAAAAAAAAAAAAAAAAAAAAAAAATAACTATAGGAAAGGCAAGCTCTGTGGAATTTCCTCAGGGTGTACATTTAACCTACTAAATAGCAGCAGTTTATTCTGGTGGTATCTCTAAACACTTGCATATATTTCAAGAAAACTCTTAGTGCAGTTCTGAGGTGTTTAGATGATTAAAGGATCCTCAATTTAAATAGCCATCATTTCTGGTTGCTTCCTTTGAATTGAAAAGAAAATTATTTATTTTGACAGAGCTTGGTATAAAACCTAGGGTCTCCTGAATGCTAAGCAAGTAGTCTACCACTGAGCTAAACCTCTAACCTTTCAAATCAATTTCAAATGAGATAAAAGAGTCAAAGTCATTCCTTCAAACACAATTTCAGGAGATATGTAAATATAGAAATGTCAGATATTCATACCCAGGAAAAATAAAGAACAAATACATATTTCTAATAGGTGGCACAGGATTGTGTAAGAACCACCATGTGTTGCTTCAATATTTCATATTTTCTTAGTAAATCATAATATATTCTATAGCACCCTTGATATCTCTAGGGCTAAAGGCTTTGCAAGATTTTGAGGAAAGTTTTCTTTGGATGCAACACTTCACACTGTGGGGTTAACAATGGAGATCTAGCAATGCACATCTGTAATGTCAACACTTTGGAGGCAGAGTCAGAAGACTGCTTCAGATTCAGGGACAGTCTGGTCTCTATAATGAGCTCCATGCTAGCCAAAGCCACAATAACAAGGTCCTGCCTCAGGAATCAACAACGATAAAAAAGCCAAACAAAAGCATAAAGATAAGTTTGGTGTTTTGACATTTTTAAGGAAATCATTATGATTCCATTAGTAAGACAATATTCAAGCAAATTCACAAGTAAAAAAAAAAACAACAACACCTATTTCACTTAGAGAATACACTTAATTCAGCCTTTTGTGGAAAATATACACCAAGAATAATACATCTTTAGAGAAGATTTTATTGAAATTGTAACCTCATAGTCATATCCAAGATTCATCACATTGATTACTTTATTTGTTTAGTAAAATATTTGAATGATACAAGGTTGTGTGGAGCACTTAATATAAAATACAATTGTATATAAAATAGTATGAGCTATTTAATCTGTTTACTTTAAACACTGTAAATCTCTGTTGCAATACGTTTTCTAAGCTATATGCTGTTAATGTTCAATTTGATGTGTTTAGAGAATTCTGTGGTGTGTAATAAGCATCATCACCATGATATAAATAAATAAATAAATAAATAAATAAATAAATAAACAACAAACACAAAAACCCAAGCCAAAAAAAAAAACAAAACAAAGAAAAACCTGTAGGGAGCTGAGGAATCCTTGAGTAGTGAAGGCCTGAGTGAATGTGTGCCATATCAAGGATTCCAAATCCTCAGACACATGGGTAATGGCAAAGCCTTCCTCGGAGGTGGGATTCAAGGGATGGTAAAGCAATCAGGGGTCAGAGTGCAACTATCGATAGTCCACTAGTGTCTGCAGAAACTCTTCTCCCACTGCTCAGATGCTTCCAGCCTGAAGGCTGTCCTTCTACAGAGACTGCTTCTGTTGGACTCCCTCAGTCTCTTTCCTTGATTCAGCTACATAACATAAACCTTGCTTCTACACTCACATGTACCCATGTGCACATACCCACACAGAAATATATTTATGTTAAATTAAATTAAAACATAATTTAAAATTACAAATAAATCTTTAAAAAGAAAACACTGAAGAAAAAATGCCATCTTAGTTGCTGTCACAAAATATTTACTATGTTTCAACATAAGCTTGTAAGGCTTCTTAGAAAAGTATAAGGAAAAGGAAATATATCCCTATCACACACTTGCAGACAGAGTAGGAGTTATGAACAGCAGTGCCATTAGAGAGGCTGTGAGATGCTAGAAACACACTTTCTCCTGGGAGCTGATGCATCAAGTGTGAGTTAATTTTGGACTGTATACTAAGCGACTTGGATACTTTTCTCGTGTTTTATGTCAATGAAAGTTAAAAGCATCTTATTATTCCGTGTTGCTCTCAGAGCACAAGGCCAAAACCCCAATGCTCAAGTTAGCTTCATTACTAAGCTGGTTTTTAGCCTTTCTGTATTTCTTTACCTTTTCTCCCAGGGATACTACATCAGCCTCCATATTGCATTTGACCTTAACTGGGTGTTCTTAAATCAATTTTATTTACCAAGTGATAACATCTAAATGTATTTGTTATTGAGCCCATTTTCTCTGGGATGGAATTTTTCCATGTTTTAGTCTGTGTCATGTAGTTACATTCTTACTTTATCTCGCATATTTCTATAGCTTTCTGTCTGAAGCAAAGGCAATCACCATTTGAGTATGAAATAGATTCTAGAAATCGAAGCTTTCTAGAAGGCTCTTGGTTGTACATTGTTCTTACTTTTTTTTAATGTCTTCAATGTTTGTGGCACTGAGACTGGAAGCTGCACTGTAATTGATTCAGAATTGCATTGAAGCTTTTGAAAGATGTTCCAGTGTATAAAGCACCACAGCAAAAATGGTGTTCCACATCCATATCCATATCCAGAACCTGGAAGGCAGAAATGAGAAGATTGAACATTCGTAGCCTTCATAGTCAGACTGTGTCTTAGAAATATTTTGTATATAGAAGTTGTAACTCAGTTTGACTCCGAGACCTTAAGATAGAATTAAAAGAATCCAGGTTTTGGCTATTACAAACAATGCTGATATGAACATAGCTGAGCAAGTGCTCTTGTGGTATGGTTGAGCATTGTTTGTAATAGCAAAACTGAAAAACCTAGATGCCTCAACTGAAAATGGATAAATAAATTGTGGCACATATACACAAGGAATACTATCAGCAGAGAAAAACAATGACATCATACTGTTTGCAGGCAAATGGATGGATCTAGAAAAAATCATCCTGAGTGAGTAACCCAGACTCAGAAAGACAAATATGTATGTACTCATCATAGGAAGATGCTAGATGTGGAACAAGGATGACTGGACTGCTACTCAATCACCAGTGAGGCTACCTGGAAAACGGACCCCAAAAAAGACACGGAGAAATGGACAAGATCTACATGAACAGCCTGGTCATGAGTGGGAACAATGAAGGGCAACGGTCGAGGGAAAGAGAGTGGGAGATCCTAGCTGGATCAAGAAAAGAGAGGAGAACAAGGAATAGGAGACCATGGTAAATGAAGACCACATGAGAAGGGAGGAAGCAGAGAGCTAGGAGGCCACGGAGATCCACAAAGATACCTCCGCAAAAGACTGCTGGCAATGGTCGAGAGATGGCAGGAACTGACCTACTCTCGTGATGGAATGGCAAGACACCCTGATAGTTGTGCCATAAACCCCATCCAAGGACTGAGGAATCTGGATGCAGACATCCACGGCTGGCCCTGGTGGAGAACTGGGAGTCTAATTAGTGAGAAAGAAGAGGGTTTATATGAGCGAGAATCGTTGGAGCTAAGGTTGGATAAAGCACAGGGACAAATAACCAAATGAATGGAAGCACAGGATCTATGAACCAAAGGCTGAGGGGCCCCCAACTGGACCAGGCCCCCTGAATGGGTTAGACAGTCATTTGGCTTGATCTGTTTGGGAGGCAGCTGTGTGTTGGTGCGGGTCCTGGGCTCGTTGCATGAGTTGGCTGTTTGAATACTGGGACTTATGCAGGGACACTTGGCTGGGTCTGGGAGGGGGGGAATGGACCTGCCTGGACTGAGTCTACCAGGTCGATCCCGATCCTCGGGGAGACCTTGATCTGGAGGAGGTGGAATGGGGGGTGGCTGGGGGAGGGGGGCGAGAGGGGGAGAACAGGGGAATCTGTGGCTATTATGTTGAACTGAATGGTGTTGTAAAATAAAAAAAATAAATAAAAAAAAAAGAATTAAAAGAATCCCTCTTAGTGAATACAGTCTGAAGTATACTGGGTTAATAATAGTATTACTTTTGTTTCATAAGTTGTTCTTGGGTACCAACATAATAGCATAGGCAATACAAATTCATTTGAAAAGAAAGGAGAATTCTGGATTATGGGTAGTATCATCAGTTATTCCACAATGTGTACTAGGTCCACTGCAAACACAAGTATTCTTAATTGTTGAACCATGTCTGAAGCAACTTTCTAAAAAATGGCAAATTTCAGTTTAATATAAGGAAAAATATCAAATGTATCTTGATAATTCTTTTCTCTATAGTTCTATCATAGTCACTTAATATCACTTTCAGTCTAACAATGACAAAGTTTAGCCAGCAGGTAAGACATGATTCATTTGTTTTAGAAAAGCAATATAAATTTCTAGCCCAGACAAAAATACAGATAATTTCTACCAGAAGGAAATAACATGTGATTACGGACAAATGTGTTTTGTAGGTGGAAATATTAGTGAGGAAAGTCACATGCACTGTGTCCATGGACAGTACATTTCATAGTTACGTTCCAGGTGTGTAGTTCTCTTCTATATTGGTGAGTGCTAAGACAAGAACTTGCAATGAGTTCAGTCTCCTTTTTACACCACACAGTGTTAGAGTTTGTTACTAGGAAAACTTTCCATTGAGCTTTTCAAGTAGTCCTGGGAGAAGGTGTTTTCCAATCTTCCAATCTGTTTTCGCATGAATGCATGAGTTCTAACTAATCTGCCCACCATGTAGTTATATTGTCCCGTTGATCATCTTCTGAAAACCACCATCTCACTCCAGAGAAAAACCTCTGAAGGATTAAGTAAAAACATTTTTTTCTTCAAGTTTTAACATGAGGTCTCATGAAGTTCAGAATATCATCAAACTCAAATAATTAAGAATAATCTTGATCTCCTGTATTCTCTTCCTCTCAAATGTTAAGATTATAGGCATATATCATCACAACTGGTAAAATAAGTACATTCTTATTCATGACAAATAATTTCAAGGCAAAGAATCTCCAAAGACACCGTTGAGTTCTTTTCATGTTGGAGCACTACTATTGGGCTTGCTGCCTTCCCTTAAGAGTAGTTTGTATCCTTGTGTCCCCACTGAGACTCCACTGGAGAGAGCTAATTTTTATTTTTATTTTTATGAGGTTATCAATTGGAGATAGCTTCTCTGTTGGGGACAGGGTCATATATATGTCCACTTTTCTCAGCTCTAGTACCCTATCTCATACAGGTCCTTATAGCTATGGTGCATGCTGATTTAGTCTCTATGAGTTCACATGTGTGTTGACAGTGCTATGTTTACAAGGCATTTTTTTCTGTGTGTCATACATTTGCCTGACTCTTTGTTTTGTTTTGATTTTTTTTTTGTTTGTTCATTTTGTTTTGTTTTTTGAGATAGGGTTTCTCTGTATAGATTTGTGCCTTGGCCACCACCACCCAGATATTCCTCTGACTGTTACAATGGTTCTGACTCCTCTTTTTCAAGTGTCCCTGAGCTCTGGGGAGAAAGATTTTATAGAGCTAACCCATACCAGAATTAGAATTGAATTTTCCCAGGTCCCTAGTCCTCTGCAGAGTGCCTTGCTGTGGGTCCCTGTAATTGTTCTAATTTATTGAAAGATGAAGCTTCCCTGATGATTGTTCAGCATGGTACTGATCCATGATTACAGAAGAATGTTGTTAGGAGTCATTTCATGGCTAAGTTCTTTTAGCAGAATGATAGTATTTGCTTTTCATCAAGGTTTCTGATCTCAGGAACCTTGGTCACCATAGAAGCAATGGGGATGGGTTTCATTTCATGGAGTGGCCTTATATCCAATCATATTTATTGGTTACTCCCAAAATTTATGTCATTGTTGCATTACTGAAACTTGAAGGCAGTCTCTCATTGTAGAACAGAAACCAGGTTGCTAGGTTGGTGTTTTCCTTTTTCATTTGGGAGGGTATGGAGTACCATCCAGTATCATGAACACTAGTCAATAGAGGTGAAGTCTGTATGTAGGCACTAGCTGGACTTCTCTGTGTTCTGTGGGTTGTATTGATATTATCTTCAGCAACTGGGCAATCCTGTTAGTTTATAGAGCACCCAGTAGGCTCGACAATACCCTGGTTTGTCTGGGAGTTTCCAGGAGGACATCTTGACAAACAACTCCATTAGATGTAATCCATTCCCAATGCTGGAAGCTTCTTGTGGTGATCAAGGATGTCTTCTTGGGGATATATCTTTCTTGTTATTTGATAATCGTAATTTTATTTAGATCACACACACACACAACACACACACACACACACACACACACACACACACACACACTATTTACTTTATTAGGTTCCATACAACCCATCAAGTAGCCCTTCTTTTAGCAGTCTTTCCCTGTGTTCTGCCTTTGCTTCACTCTTGCCTCCCACTCTCCTGTTTCTTTTCCTCCTACTCATGCATCCTTAACTATCTATTCTACTCCCCACACTTAGAGAGATCCATCCCTCACCTTATTACCTTTTTCTATATATGAATTCTTGGTTATGCAACTTAAAGCTTGCTCATCAAAAGAATAACAGCTAAATTCCATGTATTAGCAAATACATGCCATGTTTGTCTTTGTGGTTCCATGTTACTTCACTGAGAATGATACTTTTCAAGCCCCATCCAATTACTGTAAATTCCATCATTTCATTTCCTAAACAGTTTAGTAATATTACAGTGTGTATATGTATCACATTTTCTTCATCAATTCATTCACTAATGGACATATTCCATTGTATAAATTTACCATGTTTTGTTTTTTCAATCATCTTTGACAGACATCTAGATTGTTTCTAATTTCTGGCTATTATGGATAGAGCAGCAATGAATCTTCAACTCTATTCCATTGCCCAGTGCATCTGTTTTATGACACTATTATCCTGTTCTTATTACTAGAACTTTGTATTACAACTTGAAATTGAGACTGCTGAGATGTACAGCAGTTCTTTTCTTATTCAGGATTGTTTTAGCTATCCTGAATTTTTTGTTTTTCCATATAGAGCTTAGAATTGTTCTTTGAAAGTCTGTGAAGAATTATGTTGGAATTTTGATGGGGACTGCATTGAATATGTAGATTGCTTTTGGTAGGATGGCCATTTTTACTATTTTAATCCTATTGAACCATGAGCATGGGAGATATTTTGATCTTCTGATATCTTCTACAATTTCTTTCTACATAGACTTGAAGTTTTTATTATAGAAGACTTTACCTTGCTTGGTTTTAAGTTACCCCAAGATATTCTATATTATTTGAAGCTACTATAAAGGGTGTTATTTCTCTGATTTCTTTTTCAGTCCATTTGTCATTTGTATATAGGAGAGCTACTAACATTTGTGAGTTATTTTTGCATCCAGCTACTTTGCTGAAAGTTTTTATCAGCTGTAGGAGTTCTCTGGTAGAATTTTTAGTGCAATTTATGCTTACTATCATATCATCCTCAAATAAAGATAATTTGATTTCTTACTTTCCCATTTTTAACTTCTTTTTATTTTCATTAAGAAATGTTTTATTCATTTTATTTGTATCATCTTGATCTTCTTTAGTTGTCTTATTGCTCTAGTTAAAACTTCAAGCACTATACTGGATAGTTATGGAGCAAATGTTATTTTCTAGTGGGAGGAGAAGCTAATCAGGATATATTGTATGAGAAAAGAATCTACTTCCAATAAAAGAAAAAAGTATAAAATAAAATGACCCTGAATAAAAAAAAAAACTGCTAGATACATCACTATCCCTAATCTAAACTTTTTTTTTTAACATAGCTGTAGTAACAAAACCAGCATCCACTTATGAGTGAGTATATACCATGTTTGTCTTTCTGGGTCTGGGTTACTACCCTTAGGATGATTTTTTTTTGTTGTTGTTCTATCCGTTTGTCTGCAAATCTCATGGTTTTTCTCTGCTGAATAGTACTCCATTGTGTATATGTACCACATTTTATTTATCCTTTCTTCAGTTGAAGGGTATCTAGGTTGTTTCCAGATTCTGGCTATTATAAATAATGCTGCTGTGGTATGTTTGAGCATTCCTTGTGAATACACCCAAGAATGGTATAGCTGGGTCTTGCAAGAGATTGATTCTGAATTTTCTAATAAAGGGCCATATTGGTTTCAAAAGTGGCTGTATAAGTTTGCATTCCCACCAACAGTGGAGGAGTGTTCCCTTTGCTCCACTTCCTCTCCAACATAAGCTGTTTTAAGTGTTTTTGATCTTAGCCATTATGACAGGTATAAGATGGTTATTTCAGAGTTCTTTAATTTGTATTTCCCTGATGACTAAGGATTTTGAGCAATTCCATAAATGTCTTTCAGCCATTTGAGCTTCTTCTGTTGAGAATTCTCTGTTTAGCTCTGTATCCCATATTGTAATTGGACTGTTGGGTATTTTGATGTCTAATTTCTTGAGTTCTTTATATGTTCTGGATATTAGCCCTCTGTCAGATGTGGGGTTGGTAAAGATCTTTTCCCATTTCGTAGGCTATCGTTTTGTCTTGTTGACTGTGTCCTTTGCCCTACAAAAGCTTCTCACTTTCAAGAGGTCACATTTATTAATTGTTTTTCTCAGTGTCTGTGCTACTGGTATTATATTTAGGAAGTGATCTCCTCATAAGTGGATACTAGATGTAAGGCAAATGATAACCAGACTGCAACTAACAAATCCAGGGAAGCTACCTAGGAAAGAGGACCCTAAGAAAGACACAGTGATTGCCCAGTGACAGAGAAATGGATGAGATGTACATGAGCAACCTGGGGGTAGGGGTGGGGTAATGGATGGCAAGGGTTGGAAGAAAGAGAGCTTAGAGGAGCAGGAGGTCCCAGCTGGATCAAGAACAGAGTGGGAGAACAAGGAATGAGATACCATGATAAATAAAGACCCTGTGGGAATAGGAAGAAGCAGAGTGCTAGAGAGGTCCCCAGAAATCCACAAAGATACCTCCACAATAAACTACTGGCAATGGGTGAGAGAGTGCCTGAGCTGACCTACTCTGGTGATGGGATGACTGAACACTCTAACTGTCATGGTAGAACTCTCATCTAGTGACTGATGGAAGCAGATGCAGAGATGCATGGCCAAGCCCCAGGTGGAGCTACAGGAGTCCAATCAGTGAGAGAGAAGAGGGATTATATGACCAAGAGATATTGAGACCAAGATTGGAAAAAGCACAAGGACAAATAGCCAAACTAGTGGAAACACATGAACTATGAACCAATAGCTGAGGAGCCCCCATGGAACTGTACAAGTCCCTCTGGATAAGTGAGACAGTTGATTAGCTTGAACTGTTTAAGAGGCCCCCAGGCAGTGGATCCGGGACCTGTCCTTGGTGCATGAGCTGGCCTTTTGGAACCTAGGGCACTTTGCTCAGCCTTGATGTAGGGACGAGGGGACTGGACTTGCCTCAACTGAATCTACCAGGCTGGACTGACTCCCCAGGGGAGACCTTGCCTTGGAGGAAGTAGGAATGGGGGCTAGAGTGGGGGGGGAAGCTGAGGGGGTGGGAGGAAGGAGGACAGGGGAATCTGTAGCTGATATGTAAATTAAATTAATTATACAATAAAAAACTTATAAAAAAAGAAAATGAAAAAGAAAAAAGCATCAAAAAATTAACTAATTATTTCTTTGAAGTCACAATGCAGTTCCATTTATGCATAAACTTCAACATCTATAGATATTATTGGTAAACTTGAAGTTGAACTAAAATAAAATTGAAGACTCAAGCATAAGTCTACACACCTATGGACACCTGATTTTGATAAAGAAGCAAGAAAAACACACTGGGAAAAAGACAGTATCTTTAACAAATTGTACTGGATGGCTGCTGCAGAAGAATGCAAATACAATCATGTTTATCTCCCTGCATGTAACTTAACTCCAAATGGTTAACAGACCTCAGTATAATCCAGTACACTTAACCTGATAGAAGAGAAAGTGGGGAATATTCTTGTATTCAGGATTAAATATCCAGTTTGTTTGTTTGTTGCTGTGTTGTGTTTGTTGTGTGTGTGTGTGTGTGTGTGTGTGTGTGTGTGTGTGTGTGTGTTTCCATATGAAGTTGAAAATTACACTTTCAAGATCAGTGAATATTGTTTTGGAATTTTGATGGGAAAATGCATGAATCTGTAGAATGCATTTGTCAGGATGGCCATTTTTCCTACATTAATAGTACTTATTCATGACAGTGGGAGTCTTTTCATCTTCTGATATCTTCTTCAATTTACTTCTTCAGTGACTTAAAGATTTAAACATACGAGTATTTCATTGTTTGGTTAGAATTACACCAAGACACTGCTTTTTGAGACTATTGTGACAGGCTTTGCTTCCCAAAATTCTTTCCAGTCCATTTTCACTTTGTGCATCAGAAAAGCTACTAAATTTTGTATCTTAATTTTGTGTCCTGCTACTTTATTGGAAACGTTTATCAGCTGAAGAGATTTCATGGTAGATTTTTTTTTTCCGTTTTTTGAGACAGGATTTCTCTGTATAGCTTTGCGCCTTTCCTGGGACTCACTTGGTAGTCCAGGCTGGCCTCGAACTCACAGAGATCCACCTGGCTCTGCCTCCTGAGTGCTGGGATTAAAAGCTTGCGCTACCACCACCCGGCTCCTGGTAGATATTTAATGTCACATAATAGAATATCATATCTTCAGATATACCTTGACTCCTTCCCTTCCTATTACCCTTTATCCTTTCAGGTGTCTTGCTGCCCTTGCTCAGATGTCAAGTACTATCCTGAATAGGAATGGAAAGAGTGAGGAATCTTATATTGTCCTTGATGTTAGTGTATATGCTTTGAGTTTCTTTCCATTTAAGTTGATGTTGGCTATATACTATAGAATGCTTTAGTTTATGATTTCAATATCGTTTTGGTGCCTGAGATTCTCTCCTCCACTTCTTGTATTATGTTGGTGTGGTTTCCCTCTGAAGTTACTTATCCAGTCCCTACATTTTTCGTTTCCATTTTACCCATAGTTTAGGTTTTCTTTTTGATTTCATTTCCACTTTCATGTCTTGAACAGTTTACTTCAATTCATTCAAGTATTTCTTTATGGTTTAAAAGATTTCATTAATGGCTTTATTCATATCATCTTAGAGGTCCTTGAGCATATGTATACTA
The DNA here is from genome assembly GCF_004664715.2 of Peromyscus leucopus. NCBI lineage: Eukaryota > Metazoa > Chordata > Mammalia > Rodentia > Cricetidae > Peromyscus > Peromyscus leucopus. The sequence goes on from NC_051065.1 coordinate 91,309,958, forward strand.
TTTTTTGTGATGTTGTGTTTCGGCTATATTACATCTCTCAGGGCCTATTGTAATAGGATTACTGGGCTGTAGTGGAGAAATTCTGTCCTAGATGCTATTGATTAAGTTTTTATGCTGCTGCCTAGGCATCTAGGTTTGGATGATTGTAATTCTGATGTTCTTTCTGGTTCTTAAGATACTGTGGTGGCTTTGTGTTGCCTGGTAGGAATTGCTTCTCTGATCCTGGCAGGTATGGCAACTGGGAATACCATGTAGAAAGTGTTTCTATATATTGACAACTGACCTTAAGGAATGGGATAAGAGAGAAGGGATGGGGCAGCTTGTGCATGTTCACAGGAGGGAAATAAGCAAGATGTGCCACCAGGATTTAAGTAGACCACAGAGAATGGGGAAAGAGAGGAAGGAGAGGCCCCAGTGGATGGTCTGCTACAAAGCTGGAGGTAATACTCTGAGATTTGAATTGGAAGTCACAAGGAAGAGTGAAAAGAGCTTACCTTATTTTAGTGGTGGAGAAAAGATGCAAGAGATCTTTGTGATCCACTGGGACAGGGAGGAAGGTACAGCAGATGGTTTGTTATAAAGCTGAGGATAAGCCTGGGGTATGGAAATTAGAAGGAAGGAAGGGAGGAAAAATCACCTACCTGATACCCTGGCTAGAAGGGCCAGTGGTTTTCCAAGGAGTGCCATTGAGAGTTGGTGGCTGAGACAAAGGAGTGGGGTGGTAGAGGAAGGCTGTAGAAGATAATCTGTGTTATCTGTTATCCACTGGGAACCCAGAGCAGAGAGGGTGTACATAGCTTTTCTATAAACAGTATTTGATGAGTCTGCTTGAGATAAATATTCTTTAATATTAAAATTTATGCTTAATTTCTTTCCATATTTAAAATCGCTCAATCGAACATATATACACATCTATTTTGCTCATTGAAACATGGATTGTTTTCTGAAAATTAGAACATATTTGAAAATCTTTGTAAGAATAAAATTGCATAGAGACTATGGATTTGATCTTAATTTACCTTTTATTGCCAATTTTAAATGTTTTTATAATATTAAGCTATAATTTTAGTAAACATAAATATTTATACCCAGGACTGCTGGAAAATTCTACAACACATTTTTTATATGACTATTAAAAACTGTGTTTTTTCTTTGCTTGTATGTGTGTGCATTCTTTGGGTAACTGATATTCTTGGAGGCCAAGAGAGGACCTCAGACCTGGAAATGATTATAATTTCAGTGGCTATAAGTGACAATTTTGGTGCTGACCAACTAAACCTGTGCTGTAAATGTTATTATATATATATATATATATATATATATAATTTTTTATTAAAAATTTTCTTTCTTTTACATACTAATCCTGTTCCCCCTCCCTCCTCTTCTCTCTCTCTCTCTCTCTCTCTCTCTCTCTCTCTCTCTCTCTCTCTCTCTCTCTCTTTTTTTTCGAGACAGGGTTTCTCTGTGTAGCTTTGCACCTTTCCTGGAACTTGCTTTGGAGACCAGGCTGGCCTCGAACTCACAGAGATCTGTCTGCCTCTGCCTCCCGAGTGCTGGGATTAAAGGCATGTGCCACCACCACCCGGCCCTCCCTCCACTTCTACTGTTCCCCCCACCTACCCCCATCCTATCCACATCCCCTCCTCATAGAGAGTAAGGCCTCCTTTGGATAGTCAGCACAGGCTGTTATACCAAGTAGGGGCCCAGATGTGCCCCCCCATGAAGGCTGAGTAAGGCATCACACTATAGGGAATGGACTCTAAAAAGTCAGTTCCTGTCAGTGTTCTTAAGCACTGAGTCATCTCCCCAGGCTTTATTAAGATTTTTAGAAAAAAAAATTAAGACTGTCAAAAAGCTACTACTGTAGCACAATAGACGTGACAATTGAACAAGATGCGGCAGTCTGTTTAGAGAATCATTTTCAGATGACTAAAAATAGGCGAGAAAGTAAGTATAAATACTGTGGTAAATGAGTAGTAATTGAATAATTCTACTTGAAAATAAACATCCCCCAAAGTAAAATACAACTTAGCTGAAAAAAAAAAAAAGGAAATAGAAAGCAGTAGTGATATGGAAACCCAAATCACATGAATCTCAATATTAACAGCAGAACTGAAATGCCATCATGACTGTGCTAATTCACTCACACCCAGTAGCTCCTGGGTAGTTAAGCACAACTGTCATCACTGTGGAGAGGAAAAAAATCTGAGGGCTAAAAAAAAATTGACAATTTATGATACATCTCTAGTTTATAACAAGAGTGGTCATTTGTCAATCCTACATGTATGTGTTTATTATGATTTTAAACCATTAAGCAGTTTGTGCTAGAACTCTAGTTTATAAAGTTTACAACTGCACTATTCATCTGAGAGTCCAATATTTATTTATTACAATTGCTTACTTATTCCCTTTGTCATTCTCTCTCTCTCTCTCTCTCTCTCTCTCTCTCTCTCTCTCTCTCTCTCTCTCTCTCTTCTCGTGTGTGTGTGTGTGTGTGTGTGTGTGTGCATGAAAACAGCCACTCTTTCAGGAATCAGATCTCTCCTTCAAACGAGTGAGCTCCCCAGATCAAACCCATGTTGTTGGTCTCAGCGGCAAACACATTTACTTTTGCTGAGTGAATTCTCTGGCCACAATTGCTTTTCTTCAACACTTGTTCAATATTACATGGGTAAAAATAAGAAACTGGCATTTAGAAGAGATCATATTGAAAAGGATGATCGCAATGCCTATATTTAATTTTACTCAAAACTAAGATATTTAGTACAAGAATGTTTTAAAATGTTTAATGTATTTTTAACACATTCATCAGAGTATGAAAAGTCCTACCTTTTATCTTTTATGTGTGTGCTCATGTGCTATATGTGATTGTGTGTGTGTTGTGTGTGTGTGTGTGTGTGTACAGTAGCATGTGCATGTGCCTTGTGCCTGCATGTGTGTGTATTAATTCAGATGCTTCAAGTTGACATTTTATATCTTCTTCATCACTTTTCATACAATGTCTACTATTAAACCATGACCTAAACTAGTTCTAAATAGTCTAGTAAGCCTGCTTGCCTTGAGGAGCCCTTCTCTGTCTTGCAGCTTCTGGGATTACGGACAGGCTGGTAAACCTGCCTACATTCCCCTAGATTATTAGGATCTGAACTCCAGTCCCCATGCTCCTCTAGGGAGTACCTTTGCTCACTAGCCAACTTTCCTGTTCTCCAATGTCATTCTAGGTCATTTACATCACTACAAAAGACTCTGGCCTCTTTAAGACCTAGTCTCCATTCCATTGTTCTTCAGGCCCTGGTAGAAATAATTACTCTGGGTTTACTTATTCTGGGCATTTTACATCATTGACACCATCTTTGTGTACATGGCTTGTTTTATGGACCATGATATCTATGTTTTCTACAAGATAGCATGTACCAGCATTTCAAAACTCCGACTAGCAACCCACTCTAAGGATAATAGATTGTTCATCTACTTATCTGTTAAATATTAAAGTTGATCCTCTGGTTAAATTTCATGAATGAAACACTTTTTAGCCATTGGAGGATTTGTTTAGATGTAAATTTTTTTAAGTCATGGTAAATCTGTGTGTAATTCAAGTTATTACATAATATTGTCTATAGAAGTATCATCATTTTACATTGCCAACTGTAATATATGGAGATTTCTCATATATACACATCATGTTGGTAGCTTTTTATCATGTTAATCTTATATTATTGTTATTCTAGTAGCTTTGACATACCATTGATTTGGTATCATACAAAACTTTTGCATTCAGTTGTTCTTATATCTGTTTTTTAATCCTCCTTTTATCTTTTTTTTAGTTTTCCTATATGAAATACTCTCTATAACTTGAAATACATTAACTCCTTGTAGCAGAATAGATAGCATGATGTCATGCTACCACCTTTTTATTCAACTTTATCTCTCAGAAAAAAATTAGTCTATGATTTTAAAAGAATAATAAGCCATATCCCTGATTATGTATCTCTTTCTAGTGTTCTTTTACACTAAAATTGAATTCCTCTCAAATGTATACTCCCCCATGATTTTCTAAAGGAAAGATTCCTCGACTAACTTCAAGAATGTGGTTGTAAAACACATCTTCATTATACTCACATTACTCTTGCATTGGTAACTTAAAAAGCAGATGCAGAGATCCATGGCCAGGCCCCAGGTGGAGCTCTGGGAGTCCAATTGCTGAGAGAGAGGAGGGATTGTATGAGCAAGAGATTGAGACCATGATTGAAAAAAGCACAGGGACAAATAGCCAAACTAGTGGAAACACATGAAGTATGAACCAATAGCTGAGGAGCCCCCATGGAACTGGATCAGGCCCTCTGGATAAGTGAGACAGTCAATTAGCTTGAACTGTTTGGGAGGCCCCCAGGCAGTGGGACTGGGATCTGTCCTTAGTGCATAAGCTGGCTTTTTGGAGCCTGGGGACTATGCTGGGACACTTTGCTCAGCCTGGGTAAAAGGAAGAGGGGACTAGACCTGCCTCAACTGAATCTACCAGGGTGAGATGAATCCCCAGGGGGAGTCCTTGCTTTGGAGGAGGTGGGAATGGGGGGTAGATTGGAGCGAGGGTAGGGAGGAAGAGGGAGTACAGGGGAATCTGTGGTTGGTATGTAAAATTAAATTAATTATAAAATTAAAACAAAAATACAAAACAAACTATTTCTCCTCTTTCTCACCAATTGGACTCCTGGAGCTCCACACGGAGCCTGGCCGTGGATCTCTGCATCCAGTTCCCTCAGTCATTGGATGGGGTTTCTAGCATGACAATTAGGGTGTTTGGCCATCCTATCACAAGAGTAGGTCAGTTCGGAAATCAATATGGCACTTTCTTAGAAAATTGGGAACCAATCTCCCTCAAAATCCAGCTATACCACTCTTGGGCATATACTCAAGGAATGCTCAATCATACCACAAGAGCACTTGCTCAGCTATGTTCATATCAGCATTGTTTGTAATAGCCAAAACCTGGAAACAACCTAGATGCCCTTCAACTGAAGAATGGATAAATAAATTGTGGCACATATACACAATGGAATACTACTCAGCAGAGAAAAACAATGACATCATGAGGTTTGCAGGCAAATGGATGGATCTAGAAAAAATCATCCTGAGTGAGGTAACCCAGACTCAGAAAGACAAATATGGTATGTACTCACTCATAGGAAGATGCTAGATGTGGAACAAGGATCACCTGACTGCTACTCACATCACCAGTGAGGCTACCAGGAAAACGGGACCCCAAAAAAAGACACGGAGAAATGGATGAGATCTACATGAACAGCCTGGTCATGATTGGAACAATGAAGGCAACGGTCGAGGGAAAGAGAGTGGGAGATCCTACCTGGATCAAAAAAAAGAGAGGGAGAACAAGGAATAGGAGACCATGGTAAATGAAGACCACATGAGAAGGTGAGAAGGGGAGGAAGCAGAGAGCTAGGGAGGCCCATGGAGACCCACAAAGATACCCCTGCAAAAGACTGCTGGCAATGGTCGTGAGACGGCAGGAACTGACCTACTCTGGTGATGGATGGCCAGACACTCCTGATAGTTGTGCCATAAACCCCATCCAAGGACTGAGGAATCTGAATGCAGACATCCACGGCGGGTCCCTGGTGGAGCACTGGGAATCTAATTAGTGAGAAAGAAGAGGGTTTATATGAGCGAGAATTGTTGAAGCCAAGGTTGGATAAAGCACCAGGACAAATAACCAAATGAATGGAAGCGCAGGATCTATGAACCAAAGGCTGAGGGGCCCCAACTGGATCAGGCCCCCTGAATGCGTGAGACAGTCATTTGCTTGATCTGTTTGGAGGCAGCTGTGCATTGGTGCTGGGTCCTGGGCTCATTGCATGAGTTGGATGTTTGAATCCTGGGACTTATGCAGGGACACTTGGGTCGGTCTGGGAGGGGGGGGATGGACCTGCCTGGACTGAGTCTACCAGGTCGACCCTGGTCCTCGGGGGAGACCTTGATCTGGAGGAGGTGGGAATGGGGGTTAGGCTGGGGGGAGGGGGGCGAGAGCGGGAGAACAGGGGAATCTGTGGCTATTATGTTGAACTGAATGGTGTTGTAAAATAAAAAAAAATAGAAATCTGACCATAAAAAAGCTTATAACTAATACAAGAAAAATATCCAATAAGTATATACAATATATACAGTCAAGAATTACATTAACGATGTCGAGTCCATTAACATTTGACAGAGTCAAATAAAAACTCCATGATATATATTAATAATGTCCAATCTAGTAACATTTGATAAACTCAGACAAAAAAATTCATTACTTATCTTATTTAAAACAAGTAGTTCCTTTTTAAAAGTAGATTCCATAATCTCCCTTTTTATCTTATCATGTCCATATTCTCTCTTTTTTCTTTTCATAATAGATTCAGTAGTCTACCTTTTGTCATTTTTATATCTTCCCCTTTTACTTTTCAGTGTAGATTCAGTGATCTACCCATTTATCCTATTATTTCTTTCTTTTTTCTCAGAGCAGATTCAATTATCTACTTCAAATCTATATTCTCTTTTTTCTTTTTCTTTCTTTTTCAAACAAAAACTCTGAATTTAATCTCCTTGTTCAACTTTTTTCCTGACCATTAACAATTAATAACTTGTAACCAACCATCATAAACAATGACAATATACATAACTCATTAAACGACCAAAAACCTCCCATCCCACCTCTTGGGAATGTGGGTGTCGTTTTCTTAAAATTACTTCCTGTTTTCTAGGGGTGAAGACATCTTTAAGGAATCCTTAAAAGAAAATTTTTGGCTTAATTGTCAAGTCCTGTATCATTTGTCCAGACACTGCATAATGAGAAAGCGCAGGGCTTGTCACAAGTCCTTGTTCAAGTAGTCTGTCAGGCTGGATCATCTCAGCTAGTCATCTCGAAATTGTCCTGAGTAGTTTGTAGTCCAAGTCGTTCTTTTGGTGGTATTAATTAGCTTAATGGCTTTACCATAGTCCTTTTGAAGATTTCAAAATCACTGTTAGGTGTGGTCATGGTTCCCTGAAGACTTTTTTTTTTTTTTTTTTTTTTTTTTTTGTGCCTCCTCTGTGGTTTGGAGTAATCACAATCAGTCTGATAAACGCCTGTCTCTTGGAACCATGAACATTCTTCCCTAAAAGAGAAAATCTTCACAGCAATTTCTCCCCACCATTTGTCTTGCCAAACTTTTCTAAACTGACCTTTGCGGGTGCTTTCTGGTAACACAATGGTCCTGGTAATTCTTCTCTGAACAAGCAGCAGTAAACCCTTCTTCCCAGGCAGTAGCAACACCAACATGATGAGAAGCAGCCAGAAACTCAGAGCTGCAGTCACTGCCTCCATGGTCCCACAACCATTTGTCACTGTGTCCCAGCCACAGCTTCTCCTTAGGAAGCCTCCTAGGCCAGCCTCACACTCGGGATCCTCCTGCCTCTGCCTCCTTCAGCAAATGCTACCAGCGTGCACCACCACAACCACCCGAGTCTAGCTCAGGCCTGAGCTGGGGCCCACAAGGCCACAGGCAAGCATCTTTTTCATGAATTAGTACCATGAGCGTTGGGCTCCAGATGTAGCAGAAATCTTAAAAGTTCTTAATAAAATCAAACCTGAGGCCAGTTATTGGGGTGAATACTGGAAGATCAGAGAACCAGAACAAGCCACAGCTAACCTCACCCTGCCAACTTCTCAGCTGATCTTGTTTTCTTAGACTGGAAGCCTTTGTGTCCTCATATCTGAATGGCTCTCAGCTGAACTGTGCTGCTCAAAACCTAAAAGCTTAACCAGCCAAAATGCTTAACCAGGCTAAATGCTTAACCAGCCAAATGCTTTGAGTTTCTGGTCCTCATGCCTTATATATCTTTCTGCTTTCTGCCTCACTCCCTGGGATTAAAGGCATGAGTCTCCATGCTTGGCTGTATCCTTGAACACATGGATTTCTGCCTCTGGAATGCTAGGATTAAAGGCATGTGCTACCACTGCCTATCCTCTACATTTAATATTGTGGTTGTTCTGTCTCTGACCCCAGATAAGTTTATTAGGGTGCACAATATTTGAGGGAACACAATACCACCTCAGTGCTCTCACTGCCTTGTGGCGTGGCCATCAAGAGAAACATTCATCACCTGGCTGAAGGATCATGATTCCCTATGACACTGAACCTGTTATAACAGATGCAGTATCACCAAGGCAGCAATCCTGTTCAGGCATTTGTCTCCAGCATCTCACATGTGTATTTGCCTGAAGATGCTGTTTTATAAATGTTTGTAAAATTCTATTGATCTAATAAATATGTAACTCAATACACTGAGTAATGATGAAGAAAAAGAAAGGTTGTTTATTTTAGTAATGTAGCTGAAAATCAAATAGGTATAATAGATTTTAATAGACATTTTTAAACATCAATAATAACACAACCTAAATAAGATTTACTATAGCATGATAGAATTGTTATTTTACACATATTTTCTAATTTTTGAGAATTTCATTCAGTACTATATTTATATCATTGCCACTTGATCTCTCCCCATCCACCTCTTCTCAAGGTCTATATACTCCACCTCAAATTCATCATTTCTTCTACTTTAATTATTATTGTCACATACACATACATAGAATATATAAAAAAAACCCATTGGGTCCATTTAGTGTTATTCCAATAGTGTTATTCCAGCTTATAGCTGACCACTGGGAACTGAGTAAATTATCAGGAGTGTTGTTGATGGAGAAGACTAATTCTTCCTTTATTAGCATTACAGAATTGCTAAATATGAAATTTTCACTACAATATACCACATGATCTTTTTAGGAGAGTAAATGCATCACAAAAATCAATATGACTTACTGACACTGATCCTCAATTATGATTTGAACTAAGGACCAAACCAATTGGAGTAGTAAATTGATTTGACTTGATAAGATACTTTTGGGCCCATTATTGATAAGCATTGTTACAAGAAGTAACACTACATTTTTCATCACTTTAAAGAAGCAAATATGCCAGGCAATATATCAATTATTCAATTTCTTTGACTGCTTTAGAGAAAACAAAAATTTATAATAAGTAAAGAGCAATTAATATGGGCAGCAATACGTGAACAAAAATTTTGAGCTGGGCAATGGTGGTGCATGCCTTTAATCCTCGTACTCTGGAGACAGAGCCAGATGGATCTCTGCGAGTTTGAGGCCAGCCTGGTCTATAGAGTGAGATGCAGGACAGGCACCAAAACTACACAGAGAAACCCTGTCTCAAAAAATCAAATAAATAAATAAATAAATAAATAAATAAAGTTAAATTAAAAATGATGTGACAATTATTTATTGTCATAAAAGGAAAATGCACAAATTTCAAATACAAACAAAACAATCTCTTACATTAATGCCAAAACACAACTTATAATGAAAATAAATAAAGAAAAAACAAAACAACATTAGGTTTTACACTGTCTAGTTCTCAGTTCATTCTGAGAAACCCTGAGGACCTTGCCAACTCTGTGACCCAGCCAGAGGCATGAACCCTTAGAGGCTGGAACCTCAGGCAGAGTTGACCCTCACAGCTCAGATAATGATATTTACATTGTTGCTCCAGAACACTGAGGGACCGACCAGCTGAATTTCATCCACCCTTATATGAACTCTATATATAGACATGCCTATGGGGAGAACTGCTTGTCTTGTGTGGTTGTTTTTCATATTTTCAGTGAAGTCTAGGTAGATAAGTGTCAAACTTAGTCAGCGATGCTTTCTTGCATTCTCTGTAGGTTTCAAATTCTGATGCATGCATCCCCCTATAGTATGTTTGTGGTCAGAAATGACTGCAAGCAATTCAGAAGACAAAAGACTTTCAATTAATGCCATAATTGTAGAACTACTGCATCTATATTGGAGAACATGACTTAAACCTCATAGTGTTTTTAACATGTCCCACAGTGAATATAGGTTGTGCAATTTTACCTGGGTTAAATTAGCACAAACTTCTATTTATCCTAGATAAAATATCCATAGCAGACCAAACAAATGTGTAGCTAGAGTTTTCCTGCTTTGCCCACAGTCAAGACAAATCTTTGTCACCCGCCAGTCCCACAGCTGCTCAGACCCAACCAAGTAAACACAGAGAGTTATATTGCTTACAAACTGTATGGCCATGGCAGGCTTCTTGCTAGCTGTTCTTATAGCTTAAATTAATCCATTTCCATAAATCTATACCTTGCCACATGGCTCATGGCTTACTGGCATCTTCACATGCTGCTTGTCATGGGGGCGGGTGGCAGTGACTCCTTCTGCCTTCCTTTTCTTTCTTTTCTCCTCTCTTTTAGTCCTGCCTATACTTCCTGCTTTTCCCTAGGCACTGGCCAATCAGTGTTTTATTTATTGACCAATCAGAGTAATTTGACATACAGACCATCGCACAGCACTTCCCCTTTTCTTTCTTTCTTTCTTTCTTTCTTTCTTTCTTTCTTTCTTTCTTTCTTCCTTTCTTTCTTCCTTTCTTTCTTTCTTTCTTTCTTCCTTCCTTCCTTCCTTCCTTCCTTTCTTTCTTTCTTTCTTTTTTTTTTTTTTTAAAGAGGAAGGTTTTAACTTTTATACATCTCCAAAGCCAGCTTGGTAAATTTGGGAATTTGGGCATAGCTTCTCTTACTACTTCCTGCTGCGTGGGGTTGGGGGGCGTACTGTATCTTATGGGGACACAAAGAAAATTTTAGGATTATGAAGCAGTCCATGAGGGTGTATCATCTGAGCCAGTTGCCTTGAAACAGTTCTGGATGTTGGATCATCTGGGCCTTGGTGTCATTGGAGACCTTTCAAGGGGTCTTGGCTGGTCAAGCCTCATGTATCTTAATCTGGAACAAATCCATAGCCTCTGGCTTTCTGTGGAAACAAAAGCAGAATCTCTTTTCCAAAGCAACATATCCTTATATCCAAATTTTGAAGTCAAGGTACCTTTAAAATATACATTTTGGCTGGGCGGTGGTGGCGCACGCCTTTAATCCCAGCACTCGGGAGGCAGAGCCAGGCGGATCTCTGTGAGTTCGAGGCCAGCCTGGGCTACCAAGTGAGTTCCAGGAAAAGGCGCAAAGCTACACAGAGAAACCCTGTCTCGAAAAACCAAAAAAAAAAAAAAATATATATACATTTTGGCATAACTCAACAGCTTTTGCAATCAAATGTTTTTCTTCAGTTACAAATATCAAAGAGAACATAATCCAGATTCTCTGTGTGGTAGCCATCTTTATGTGGCTTATTTTTTATATTACCTTGAGCCTATTGCTTTAAACTGCAGCCTTCTAAGACTGAAACATGCTGGGCCTATGGCTGCTGACTCTGCCCACTTTAGCTTCCCAACATGGTGGTGGTACTTTTCTGCCAGCTCTGGGACTCATCAACTCTCAGAAATAGTGGGTATATGCTTCTTATCAAAGCAGCGTGTAGTCCAGAAACCTCTTTTATTGTTTTGTATTAGCAAAGTCTAAATCCAGGAAGCAGCTTAATGTGTCACTTGCAGAGGCCTCATTCCTGCCAAACTGCAGGTCAAGCACACATGCCAGGAACCCTCCATAGTAGCTCAAATACGCAGCTGCCCCTAACTTGAAAGAGACAACTAGGAACTGATTTTAGTTCCATTTTAGAATCTTTTTACTCAGGTTTTAGGTGGAAACTCTTGCAACATGTTGGATGCCATTTGTAGCTGGAGTTTTCCTGCCTTGCCCACAGTCAGGACAAATCTTTGTCAACCGCCAGTCCTACAGCACTACTTAGAGTTGTATTCAGGAGACTGACACACAGGAATCATGAATTCTAATGTATTCATGACAGAATACTGACATTCAAGCCAGGCTAGATAGCAAACATTTCAAAGGAATTTGTGAAAAATTATGAAAAATAAAACCAGGAACAAAAATCTACCCTTTCCCAGACACCCTTACTGGAAAAGTGTGATCACATACTATGTGATATTTAAACAAAAATGGAACACTTAGATGATAGCCATCCTATTCTATACATTGCAGCAGGTAATTCTCACTAACTGAAGGCAAAAAGAAAATGAACAAAAGCCATAGAAGGAATATAAGGTATATAAAATAAACTTCATTAATTGGATTTGTCACACATATCCCACACCTCAATATCTACCTCAAATGTGGCAAAATAGAAGATGAAATGTGGTCTTCATATCAGTCTTTAGTGAACTTGGTTAATAATTCACTTACTTCAAGGTTACACTTAAAAGGAATTGAAATATTTTTTTCCTTGAAACTGAAAACAACTGTTATGTCTAAAGTCTTAATCAAGATGATATAAAACAGCTTTATAATATTGACAGGGATAGAGACATGGCCAAGCCTCTAATATAAGTTCATTCTCTGGACCACAAATGATTGCACCCAGGTCTATTCTGGCCATGTCCAGCATTGTGAAGCAGAGAGTTCATTGGATGAACTTTCACAGGAGCTTGGGTGACTTGAAATCAACTATGTCACTAAAACGTCCACTCTACATTGATCAATGCTCTTGATAGCTCTATCTCTATCATTCTGCATTGTCTGTAGTCATCTCCTCCAGCCACAGCCACCTCCACTCAATAACTGGTCACTACTTCTATATCTTTGAAGAGGAGTCTTTGGAATATTGCAATGTTCTCCTCTGTAAGTTTCATTAGTAGCCTCAGTCAAAGACTCCTTCCAGGAAAAAATGTTTCAAGTCGGTGGAAAAAGCTATGTAACAGGATGCTCTCTCAGGAAGTATTCCAGAGCCAGACTAGAAGGAGTTGGGGAGAGGGAGGCTGGGGTAAGGATGTATTGTATGAGAGAAGAATAAATTAAATAAAATAATATGCAACAATTGTTGGAATACAAGTCTGTGTGTGATTTTCCTTTTATTTGATAGTGGATTTTACATTTCTGTTTTATTTGATTAGTCGATTTCTTTGATCTGGCAGTTGTTTTTCTTGTTTGATGTTTTTAATCTCACTTTTCCTCTGATTTCATCTTTTCCTCATCAGTTTTCATCATGAACTTTATATCTTTCCAACATCTATATCAAGCCATAGTAAGTAAAATCATAAGATTATGTGCTGTAGTGATCTCTCCTTTCTTGGAAGAGGACTTTTAATAAACATCTTCTAGAATTGTTAAGGAGTCATGTACACATGCCAGATTATCTGGAAGTTATATTTTTCAGCTTAGATTAACTTTCAAATTACATGAAGGTTAGCTATGAAGCCTTACCTGATAGTCCTTTTAAGAAATTTATCATAAGTGTATTCACCCCACATCAAAGAAACTTCTCTTTGCAACATATTGAGACCATTACAGAAAAACATAACCAAAAAAGCTGTAAAGTTGGGGTGCCCAGTAACAACACATGTCTATCAACCAAGATCAGGGATCTGCTCTGAGATGTTCTATATGTTGTGAATATGTTGCTCTGATTGGCTGATAAATAAAATGGTGATTGGCCAGTAGCCAGGCAGGAAGTACAGATGGGAAAACCAGACAAGGAGAATACTGGGAAGAGGAAGGTTGAGTCAGGAGATGCCAGCCCACTATCCAGGGATCACCATGTAATGGCACACAGGTAAAGCTACAGAAAATATAGTGACATACAGATTAACAGAAATGGGCTGAATTTAAGTGCAAGAGCTAGCTAGTAGGAAGTTTGAGCTAATGACCAAGGAGTTTTAATTAATATAAGCCTCTGTGTGTTTACTTACGGACCACACAGGACACAGAAAAATTTAGCTACAGGGATTATTGTAGAAGAGGCAGAGTAGAAAGCTTCTGAGCCAGAGGTACAGGGATTTTGTTGTGACATTGTACCTCCTAGGAATATCAAAAGCTACACAAATAACGTCTTAGTATGATAACTGCCTAAACATGAGGTGAAGACAAACAAAGATAATAGCCAATAATGTGAATAAGAGAAGGCTCAGGAGGCCCCAGCTCTATCCAGAGAATTGTATTCGACTAAGGATTTTCAGTGGATGAATGAGAATGGGTTCCCATAGACTCAAATATTTGGATGTTTGATCATCAGTTGATGGAACTGTTTTAGAAAGGATTAGTAGTTATACCTATTTTAGGAGGTATAATTGAGGGTTGGGTTTGAGGTTCCATAATCTCATGCCAGGCCCAGTCTGTCTGCCTGTGTCTGTCTGTCTGTCTGTCTGTCTCTGTCTGTCTGTCTCTGTCTCTCTTTCCTGCTACTGTTGCTGCTTGTCAACAAGATGTAAACTGTCAGCTACTGCTCCAATCCATGCCTACTTGCCTGCTGACACGTTCACTGCCATCATGATCATGGAATCAGTCTCTAAAATGGTAAGCAAACCCCCAATTAAATGCTTCCTTTTTATAAGTTGCCTTGGTAATGATGTCTCTTGACAGCAGTAGAAAAATAACTAAGACAGCAGATATATCTAAAATAATTAAAAGAAAAAGGCCATGAATTTGTAAAAGCCAAGGAAGGAGGTAGGGTTGGAAGGAAGAAAGGGTATGGGAAATGTCATTATATTATATTCTCAAAGAGTAAAAGAAATAAATTTTAAAAATGCAAAAATATTCTCTGTGTGTGTGTGTGGGGGGGGGCAATGTGTGCATGACATGGTATTTGTGTGAGGTAGAAGACAACTTTTGCCAAGTCATTCTTTCTTTCCATCTTGCTGAGGCAGGGACCCTCTTGCTGTATCTGCTGGACTATGGATTCTGAGCTAGCTCACTGAAACTGTTAAGGACAATTTTTCTTGTCTCCACCTCCCACACAAAGGTGTGATTGTTTTCAGAATTAAACATATTATTCTTAAAATTCATGTGTAACAACTCAAGTTTAATGATACTAAGGAGAAGAATAGTTAGAGATGAAGAAAGATAGCCAGGCATGGTTCAGGGTTGAATAAAAAGGACAGAAATACATGAATATGGAATATGTTCAGTAATGTCCATTAAACAGATGTTTAATTCCAGCATGCTTAGAGGCAGAAGCAAGGATAGAAGTAGGGGCAAGGGTGTCTCTGTGAAATCAAGGACAGTCTGATCTACAGTGTGGGTATAGTGAGTTCCCGGCCAACAAGGGCTACATAATGAAACCCTCCCACAGGAAAAAAAAGTAAAGTGTGAATTGTTGGGAATAAGTAATCAAGTTTTATATTGAAATACGTATGGAACACTTTAATAGAGTAGATATATGTTAACTTTTAATATTAAATATGATTGATATTAAAAAGATAAGAATTTTAAGATTTCAAGTGAAAGCAAATAAACAATGAATGTGTGTCCATTCATAATGATGTAATCAGCCTTCACTCGAAGAAATTGGTATATATTTGGAGATTTGCATGAAGATGATTGGCATTGGTGGTTAATCCTTATTGATGGGATTATGTGTGTGTGTGTGTGTGTGTGTGTGTGTGTGTGTGTGTGTGTGTATGTGTGTGTGCTATTAGGAGGAGCTGTTGGAAGTGAATAGCTGCTGAGGAAAGGAATCATTCTCCTTTGGGAACTAGGCCACTTTAGATTGCTTGTGTCCCAGCGATTGGCCACACACTCATGCCCAAGTTGGCAGCACTAATTGGACTCCAATATTTATAATGACAATTTTATTTTATTTTTTTATTTATTTATTTTTTTTTTTTTTTCGAGACAGGGTTTCTCTGTGTAGCTTTGCGCCTTTCCTGGAGCTCACTTGTAGCCCAGGCTGCCTTGAACTCACAGAATCACCTGCTCTGCTCCGAGTGCTGGGATTAAAGGCGTGCGCCACCACCGCCCGGCTTTATTTTATTTTTTTAAAACATAAAATATTTCATTTTAAAACAATTCTTTGGTATACATATAATTAAACACTTGTTAAAAACAAAAGGGTCATATACTGATGAGATGTGCTTTTTAATTTTTAATAAAGAATTAAATCTTACTAAATACTTGACAGTGCAGGCCATAAAGCAATGTCTTTGTCACAGTTTTGTCACCCTGATACAAACTAGACACACCTGTAAAGAGGGAACCTCAATTAAGGAGTTGCCTCCATCATATTGGCCTGCAGGCACATTTGTGAGGCATTTTCTTAATTGCTAGTTGATGTAGGCGGGCCCAGTCAAAACACTAAAAGTGTTTTCCATAATTAAACAATTGGTTCTTGAAGAACAGAAATCTCTACATACATGGCAAAAACTACTTGTTCTTCAAGACAAGTGCTTGAAATGATGTGGATTTAGCAGTATCTTAGAACATACCTGAGTTATTTTTATACACTAGCAACAAATTTCAAATTGTTCAGTCTACAATAGCATCAGAACTATAAGGTACTTTGATCTAATTTAACAAAAGATTTTTTGTATACCTGATTAGTTAAACAAACATCTTTCAGGAATTGAAACTTTCACTAGTATTAATTAAGATGTCATTTCTACCCATCTTTGTCTCTGGGTTCAGAATTATACTAAAAGTATCCTATGACTTCTGAGACTGGCCCAGGATGGTCTAGATCCAGAATGGGCTTGATCCAAGAAAGGTAGAATTGGAGTAGGAATTGGAGGGACCTTGATTTAAACAACAACAACAACAAATTAGTCCTTTGATCTCAATTAAGTGACAGTAGTGAGCAACCATTCTGCCTCCTAGTGGCTCAGATAGGAACCCCACCAGCTGTTGTCATAGCCTTGGTGAAAGGAACAGGAAGCACAGAGAGGCTATATGGACAGGCCAGAGCCACACAGCCCAACAGAGATGAGTCCGTGGTCTCACTGATAATTTCTATTCTAACCTACACATTTGAGTATCATCCACAGCTTCATAGTTTTTTTTCCTATCACCATTTTGTTTGTTGAAGGGCTTAAGCAGGCTTAAGGTTCTTTATCATTTCTGAGTTGAGAAAAACTTGCTGATCCCAGCCTGTGCCCTACTCTAAAGCACAGCTTCTAATAGGTGGATTGTAATTTCACAGAAGACAGATAACTGAATATTTGAGCTGCAAACAAAATTTGCAACAGTAGAAGGTTGTGAAGACACGATACTTAAAACCTGACTCAAAATTAAAAATATCCTGTATACGGTGTGTTTGCCGGTGCTGACCTGTGTTGTATTGCACAACCTCACTGCAGCCTTGATTCTGAAAAAAAAAAAAGTGTATTTTTCACTGTGCATGCCACCATACCACATAACACCAAGGGATGCTGTCTGTTAATATCTTGACTCAGATTCAAGGTTATTGTATGTAATGACAATTTTAAATGGATGTGATGTTGAGAGGGAGATGGAGTGCCCAGCACAAAAGAAGCTGGGAGGAAATAGTGATAGAAGACCACTATACATCATATAAACATATGACAGTTTCAAAGAATAAATTGGAAAATATTTTTAAAGGGTTCAATGAGCTGTTTCCTTCCTCCTCTTCTTTTTTTGTTGGTATGAAAGCAGGAATTTCCTCTCTTTACAGCAGGAAGGACTCACCTATAGGCAGAGTTATCTCACTTGACTCAGGGATCTTCTTAGACATAATTCAACCTCCAACTTCTCATTCTCTAGAATTATGTGGGAGAAACCTTTGTTCTTCCTAAATGATCCCATCTCACATTTTAAAAGTAGACATACAAATACACTGAACTAATCCAACTGAATCTTATTCATATCAAGATTTCTTTCTTGTGAAATAATTATTGAATCAAAAGCAACACTAGGTAATGATATATTTATGAGAGTTTTTCATGCAACATTTTACAGTGCTGAATTGAGAAAAAACGCACCATTCAACAAAGAATTAAAGAGATGAAATCTTATTTATACTTTGAAGTGATATAAATCCTTGAAAAAATGTGTGAATATATTAGATGACTTAAGTGGTGTTCTTGAATTAATTTTAAGTTAGGAAAACAACTATATATTTCTTAACTACTGCTATTTAAATCACTCTAAGTTTAAGTGTCTCAAAAATATAATAATTACTTATTTTTGATGACTATTATGTTGATTAAATTTTGTCACTTTTACAGTTTTGTCCCTTTGTATGTTAAAAGTAGCACTCAGTTGTACTTTTACTTTTAAAGGTATGTAGTATGTCTATCTTTGAAATTGTGAAAACCTACAAAATACCTCTAATACTTATACATGCTATTGTGAATTGTTTCATCTGATATTTAACTTTGTGCAACAAAGGATGCAATTTGTATAGTGCTATTTTCCTTTGGTCTATTCAAAGATTGCTCAATATTATATGAGTGTTTTATATGTCCACAAATGATTAATTAATGGTGATCCTTCATTTGAGGCATGCTGTCACTTGCCCCAAATATAATCTATGTATATAATAAATAAAAATGTATGTTTAACTTGTCAGCTCATGTATGAAATACATTTAAAATAAAACCATTTAGTGTGTAACATGCCAGTTTATAAAATACATGTAACATAAAAATCAATTAAACATTATTTTAAATTACTTATTTTCTATATATCTTGTCGAAATTTCTCTTCTAGTTTTCCTATATTAATTATACTCTGTTAAAAAGGTCAGTTTACTAGGATTTGGCCAGACACGGTTTTAATTGCCCTCTGAGTTTTTGTTTTCCTCAATTAACTGAATTATTAACCTTACAACCAATACGATTTCCATTTAATAAATCATTCTAATTTAAGAAAGGTTGCCCTGCCAAAAACTGTACACACACCTTAAGTTTAGGAAGTACTACCATCACCTTCACACTCTCAGTGGCATGACTACAAGTGTGCATTGACAACCACCATTCTAACTTTTTTGTCCCTTTTAAAAACTTAAAATCTTTATTCTGTTTCTATATAAATGTGTGTTTGCCTGGATGTATGTTTATGCACTGCATGCATGCTTTTCTGATGCTAATAGATGCCAGAAGAGAGCAGTATTTTCCCTTGAACTGGAGTGAATGATAGTTGTGAGCTATCATGTTAGGGCTGGGAATTGCACTCTGCAAGAGCAGCAGTGCTATTAAGTCTTGATCCATCTCTCCAATCATATTTTAAATTTGAGCTTATTTTGGTGCAACCAGTTAACATTTCTAATAGTTTCATTATCTTTTTGACAATAGCAGTCTTTTTTTGCCATAAGGATTAAGACTTCATTAATTGATGGATTTCTACTGTATTCTTATTTAATATTTTCTGGTCTTTCTGCTTCACTATAGGTCAGTGGAGGGGACAAATGTCAGAGTTTTAATTTAATATAAGCAATAGCTAGAATACAGAGTGTAGAAATTATACATCCTCATCTAATTTTAATGACTTATTAATAGAAAACAGCATTTCTATAAGCATGATTAAACATCACCTTTTCTAAAAAAATATTTTTATTTCATTGCTACTGGAGTGTCCCTTATGAGAACTTTTTTCTGTCAAAGAAAGATTTGTTGGATTTGAATTAATGATATTACTGAAAACCATGAATTTATTAAGAGCCCACCTTTCTTTTAGACATCCAGCTTTACTATATCTACTCTCTTACACTTTCCTCCTCTTTTGCTCATGATAATACAAACATTTATCTTAAAGGTTCCTCTTTAATTTCAATTGTCCTTCTAGTGCTAGCACTCACACTCAAAGGAATATTTTCCAATGTCTCAAGCACTCATTCACAAAAATTTAGATGTCCTTTGCACTTCTTCATAAATTATAAATCATGTAATGAGATCACAGTCTCTTGTCTTAAATCAGCAATGAAATTTGAGTTGAAACCACTAGCAGTCAAAATTTCGTTTCTTTCCCCACTTGTTTAAGTGACATTTGATAGTTGTTCATTTGTTCCTTCTTCAGATGGTATATATTCACTTATTGCTACTATCATTTAGATGTTTCTGTTTGATAGTTTTGTTTTCAGTTTTCTAGGTTACTTTTTTGCTCTTATGAATTTTAAATATTTGGGTACTATTTACATTCTTACTGTCTTTTCTCTGTGTAATTGTAATTTTATTTATTGGTATAGTACATGTGTGTGAGCAGGCACATACATGCAACTGTGTGCATGTGAAGTCAGAAGGAAACTTGTTGGAGCCAATTCTCTCTTTCTAGCACAAATTCTAGTAGTAAAGATCAAGCAATCAGGCTTGAGCATCAAATGCTTTTAACTATTGAGCCATTTCTCATGCCCTACAATATACAATAACCTTACTTCTGTCCATATACCGATTTCCTCTGATTCCATTTCCCTGGCATTGACTGTATGAGACCATATAATTGTTAACCCAAATTTATATATCTACTATAAACTACTACCGCCAGTTTGCCTCGTAGAGAAATCCCACAATGTTATCAAATAAATTTCTAAATATTCTAAACAGCTTTATCATGTCTACTTACAGAATTTCTGCATCCTTTCTTGATTTGCTCTTCATTGCCTTGTACTGTGCTACTCATGATCTTTGTGGTAAATTTCAGATCATAGCTATTTAAGAAATTCTCACTTGCCTTAAGCCATCACAACAATCTCAAAATTTTAGGAGACTGAGAACTGCCTAGCATACCAACTACGTGAACAAAGCACTTCGCTTGCTGTTGAATAGTTAAAACTAAAATTATTTAATGTCATTTGATAAAATCACCAGAATGTGCTCTATTCACATATTGTTTCATAGAAGTTATATACCCCTAATAGAAGTTATATACCCTTAATATCCTGCCTAATGGAGGTTCTTTTGCATATTTACTTGCATAGTATCAGGAGATCAAGATGTTTGGTATTTGGATTTGTTATATTCTTTTCTTTTTTACTTTCTTTTTATTTATTCTTTGTGTCTTCCACATCATGCATCTGGATCTCATTCATCTCCCTGTCCCTTTGTATCTGCCTTCTGCCCTTGAAACCCTCCCCAAAATAAAATAAAATATAAGGGAAAGAAAAGAAAGGAACATCTCATCATGGAAAATGTAGTGTGATACAGTGAGTCACACAGTTTATGCTTTTATCCATATATCTTTTCTTACAAGTGTTCATTGCAAAGATTCATTGGTCTCCTTTGAGCCTTCTAGTTTCTGCTACACTATCAATACTGGGCCCTCAATAGGACTTCTCTTGGACATCTTGTTGTTGCTCTGTGTCTTAGAGGTCCTGCAGCTTTTGGTCTGCAGGGCTGGCCCATTCACATGCTCAAGCAGGTCATGTTGGAGTGGGCCAACTCATAACCCTAGTTCCAGGACTGGGTTGGTCATCCCACCAGCTCTCCCTGCTTCTCATGGCCAGTGTAAGCTATCTGGCATTTCCAGGACTAGCTCACTTCTTGCAGCTGTCAGCAAGTGGCATGTACAGTTTATTGCTTTCATGCCCTCAGGTTCAACTCTCCCACACATGCACCAGCAGGGCCAGCTTTATTGTGTTGCCCAGACAAGGTGAAGGGGTCACTCTTTCAAGTGCTGCAACCGGTACGTGATAATCCTCCCATGGTACTGGCATCTCAAAATGCTGGGGTGCTTTGGAGCAAATGAGCTGCCCTTTCATCAGTAGTATCTCCTGGGCTCTCTTTTGGATGCCAAGCCCCAATTTTGCTGCATGACCCATTTAATCATTGGCTTTCAACAACTACTGAAGATGCATCTTCACGAATGGCCTCTACTGGCCTCACAAAATGCCAAGCCTCAGTTGCTTTTCATGAACCCCTTCTTGCCTTCAAAACCAGTATCACTGGTTGACTCCTACCTCATCAAGTTTAGCTTCCAGCATGAGGTACAATCTTGGTTACCTCTGGAACACAGCTTCTGTGTGCTGACTCTCAGGACACATTTCCCAGAAGATTTCACTTGAGTGATACTGGTCTCCTCTTGATCACTATGGATTTCTCAGCTCTAGCTAACCATCATCAATTGTTTCAGTAAAACAAAAAGTTCACATCAATGGTGCTGACTCTTCAGTGCAAACTGACCAGAATCACAGATGCTTAATTCAAAAAAACAAATGGCCCTAGTAGAGTGTTTAAACTTCCCTCTGAAATATCACATGCCAGGCCTCAATCCTCCAAGTTCCTACAGAACAGTTCATTGTGTTCTCAATACTCAATGGCTTTTCTAGTCAAAAGTTCCAAAGACCTTCCACAATCAATCCAAAAACACTTCTTCACACCTATCCTGATATCCACACTATCCCGAAACTAATTTCTCCCTTAGTTAGGGTGACTGTTACTATGATAAAAACTCCATGACCAAAGAAACTTGGGGATGACATGATTTATTTGGCTTACACTTTCACATCACTGTTCATTGTCAAAGGAAGTGAGGACAGGAATTCAAGCAGGAACCTGGAAGAGGAGATGCTGCTGCTGCAGAAGCTGTGGAGGAGTGCTGCTTTTTGGCTTTTTTTTCCCTAGGTTGTTCTCAGACTTCTTCGTTAGAACCAGGACCACCAGCACAGAAATGGCTCCATCTACAATGGGCTGGGCCCTCCTGTACCAACCAATAACTAAAAAAGTGCCCTAGGGGCTTGCCCACAGCCTGAATTTATGGAAGCATCTTCGTGATTGAGGCTCCTTCCTTTCTGAGAACTCTAGCTTGCATCAGTTGATATAAATCTAGCCAGCAAAACTGCTTTCTAGATATTTTGGGTTCTATTTTGTATTGATTCCAAACTTTTGTTCACTTGTAGATGAATTTCTAAGCAGTCTTATTAAATAAAATCACGGAGCCAAATATAGGGGTGAAAGCCTTAGAGATCAGGGAAACAGGAATAGCCACCAGCTAAACTTACCTCATCACACTGTCTGTATAGACCTCTAGGTCTCAATGGTTGGCACTAGGATTAAAGGTGTGTGTTACCACGCTTGGCTCTGTTTTCTAGTATGGCCTTGAACACACAGAGAAGCTGTCTGCCAAGTGATTGGATAAGGGCATGTGCTACCACTGCCTAACTTTTGTGTTTACTTAAAATGGCTTGCTATTTACTCTGATCTACAGGCAAACTTTATTTATTAACACACAAATAAAATATCACCACATTCACCTTCTTGATATTTTATGAATTTGAAATCATAATTATACTAATCTTTCAGATTATTGATTTTATTTGTTTAACTAGAGTAGATGACTGTGAGAAACTTTATTCTTTATTTAGCTCCTAATCTGCTGTGGCTTAGACTTTCCTTGGGCACTGCTTATTAGCAGAAACCCTCTCTACTCCACGGAATAAGGATGATAAAATCATGCCTAGATACATTTGACATCCATTTGAAAAGTTCATTTAGCTAAAGTAAATCTTACTCCTCCTATGATTAAACAATACTCTGGTAGAATGAACATAGATTTGATTCAGAGTTTATATTTATATAAGCTATTAGTCTCTGGAAAAGTCAAATATAAAATTTGTAGCCTTCAAAATCACAACATATTGATTGTACTATCACTGAAGATATTAACTAATTTATATGATGTACGAATCGTATATAGAGAAAGACTACAGACAAAGACTTAAATTGAAAGCTGTGAAGTCTCACTTTTAGTTTAAAACTGTATATCCAATCTTCATAACTCTTTGGCATTAGATTATTAACTCCTGCTACAGCAATTTTTACTCCAGCCTTAACCAATGATTATAATACTTTCAAGGAAATAGATTTGTGGTGAACATAAAATGCAATTAGGAAGTCTTAAGAGCTAAAACTGTACCATGTACAAAAAGTTTGGAAAATGTGGAGAGATGATTCAGCCATTAGAAGCATGAACTGCTCTTCCAGAGTCCTGGAGTTCAGTTCCAAAACCCATGTCAGACAGTTCACAACTGCCTGTAAGTCCAGCTACCGTTGCTCCAGCCCCCTCTGTGGCCACTACAGACACAGCAGCTCTGTGCACAAACAAGTACACACAAGTAAACATAATTAAAATTTTAAAAGTAAAATCTTATATATAGAAGTTTAGAAGAAAATCATAAAATTAATATATTGTGCTCAGAAAAATGTGTGCTAGTCAGCAAGCATTGAAGATTATGTCTGTGTATGTGACAGCCAGGTTTTTGCTTCACTGTTCAGGTGAAATTACTTTTACCTGCTGAGAAGTATTATAGTCACAGCTAGAAGTCTGGAATACCTGGAAATGTACATGCAGTGAAGAATATCACAATATCCTCACACTGGCACATTCTTAAATATTTATGGAAGCAAGCAAATAATCCTGAAAATAAGCATGGCTGTTGCTTGCCACAGAGCATGAGAGAGATATGTACTAATACATTCAGTAAAATAACTACACTTTCCTCCCTTTTCCTTTTCAGTGTGAAGCCTTGCATGAAAGATGGAGAAATGAGCACAAAGGAGTCATTTAATAATTGATAAGATAGGAAATCAGCTGCAGGTGATGGATGTGTGCTGTATACTTACAAAGAAATAAAAAATAAAGTTAGTTTTCTTTTCCAGGCATCTGTAATATATTTGCGTGGGCACTGTAGTATGCCTCTGACTAATATTAAGAACAACAGAATACAATAACAACTTAGGATCTGGGTTTTTTGTCCTTTTTCAAAATGTCAATTATAAATTTGAAAGTTTTATTTCTCTTTAATGGCTGTTATACTATGAAGTACTTATTAATTTGTTCATAAATAGGATTAAATTCATGCCTCAGACTTGTGAGTCCTGGAAGTGCAGACATGTATCACACTTTTCCCTGCATAACTCCTATAGGATTTTCCTACTCTTTTTGCCCTAGTCCCAGGGTCTACTAAGCATTATAGCTGATAACACAGGAAATAACCCACTCATGGATTTCCTAGGTTTTGTAAACTAACATAACAATGTTGTGTCATCTCTCCTTACCCAGGTGTATGTAGTTGGATTATGGCCAGGAACACCTAAACTACTGGAAACAGCTCCTCCTCCCTTCTCAGAATGGCGATGGGGAGGTCAGGGACAGAGTGTTGGTTGTATTCACTTGCACAAGTCATGGACCCAACTGCACTTGCCATGACATTACAAAGCTATGAGTGTGGGCATTAGGATGAGTGGAGTTATTGGAATCCATGCAGAGAGTTAAAAATTCATTATTTGTGTTAAAAAATAAAGCCTTTGGATTGATTCTAATGCAGAGTGGGAGGTAAGGGTTGATTTTAACCATCCTCATGTAGTTATCCACTTTTCACAGTATCTTGGGATGGAGAAGTTGTCTTGATTCAATATAAACTTATATGCCCTTGTTGTGAATGACTTGATTATAATGTGTTTACTTATTTCTAGGTTCACTCCTCTGTTCCATTAATACATGTACCTATTTTTATGCCAGCACCATGTTGTTTTTGTGACTAAGGACTTGTCCTATCTTTTCAAATCAGATGTTGTTTAGCTTTGGTATGTATTCTTTTTTGATATCATGAAGAATATGTGGGGCTGGAGAGATGGCTCAGCAGTTAAGAGCACTTATTGTTCTTGCAGACAACTTAGGTTCAGTACCCAGCACCCATGTGGTGGCTCAAAAATATCTTACTCCAATTCCAGGGGATCTGATGTTCTTTTAAAACCCCCTGAGGCACAGCATGCTCATGGTGTGGTGATATTATGTGCCCCAAAATATTGTGCACCCTAATAAACTTATCTGGGGTCAGAGAACAGAACAGCCACTAGATATAGAGGCCAGAAAATGGTGGCACACACACCTTTAATCCTATAACTTGGGAGGCAGAGATCCATCTGGATCTCTGTGACTTTAAAGCCACACTGGAAATAGCCAGGCATGATGACTCATGCCTTTAATCCCAGGAAGTGAGTCTTTAATCCTTTGAAGTAATGGCAGAAAGCAGAAAGGTTTATAAGGCATGAGGACCAGGAACTAGAGCTGGTTAAGATTTTAGGCTTTTGAGCAGCAGTTCAGCTGAAATCCATTTGGATAAGGACACAGAGGCTTCCAGTCTGAGGAGACAGGATCAGCTGAGGAATTGATGAGGTGAAGAAGCTGTGGCTTGTTCTGTTTCTCTGATCGTTCAGTGTTCATCCCAATACCTGGCTCAGGTTTGATTTTATTAATAAGACCATTTAAGATTCACGCTACATCATGGTACACAGATATTCAATCAAAACTCTCATACATATAAAATAAAATTAATAAATAAATAAAATTAAAGTGAAAGTGCAAAGTATTTTGTATTTCTGTATGAATTATAGGATTATTTTCTTCTAGTTCTGTGAAGACTGATGCAGGTACTTTTGTGGGGTTTCATTGTGTTTATATTGCACTCTGGAAGTATGGTCATTTAAAATATTTATTCTTATAATCCAAGAAAATGGGAGGTCTTTCTGTTTTAATTCAGATGATTTAAGAAGTTATTTATTCATTATTAATGAGATAATTAGCATAAAAACTAACATGCTTCCTTATGGCATTTCCATAAATATTTTTGTTTGCTTCTTCCTAGTCCTTGCTTAGGAGTCTCTCTGCTGTTCCTTCCAGCTTATACCGTCTGTACTCACCATTATTCTTTCCACATTCATGCCACATGTGTTCTATACCTCGCCCCCTTCAAAAGAACACTTGTTCTTTTTTCTTCTCATGGGCACCTTTCTAGTTTCATGACCTCTATATATCTCATTCCCATATAAATTCTGATATATAAAAATTATAAGCTAGTTTCTGCATATGAGAGCAAATGGTATTTCTAAAATTGCATTGTCTCAGTATAATTTGTTCAACTTGCATTCATTTTCCTATAAATGTAGTAATTTCATTTTATAGTATATATTAATAAATTAAACATTAATCATCAAAATTGCTGTTGTGCAATATTTGTTAAAATGTGTTACATTCTTTTATGCTGTGGAACATTTGTTTAATGATGCAAAGATGTGTTGCCTTCTTTTATGTTGCATTTTTTTTAACTGTGAAGCTGTGTTACTTTGCCCGTCTAAAACACCTGATGGTCTAATAAAGAGGGAAAGGCAGGACTTCCTGGAAGAGAAAATAAATAGAAGGAGAAAAGAAGGAGAGGGAGGGTGAGAAAAGGAGAAGGAAAAGAGGATGCCAGGGGCCAAGAAAGAGATATAGAATAGAGAAAGGTAAAAGTCCATAGGCAAAATATAGATGGGATAGTTTAAGTTAAGAGAACCTGGCTAGAAACAAGGCAAACTAAAGCTACCCATTCGTAAGTAAGAATAAGTATCCATGTATTTATTTGGGAACTGGGTAGTGGGGCCCCAAAGAGTCAAAAAAAAAAAAAAAAAGAAAAGAAAAAGAAAAAGAAAAAAAACTACAAATTTCCATCAATGAATATGTATTTGCATTTTAATCATTTAATTCATTTATTTTTTCAATGGAGACATAAAACACAGGCTAAGAAAAAACAAACTCTCTATATATCCCAGATTAGCCTTAAATTCACAATATTTTTGTTTCTTCTCCACTACTGCTTGACTTACCTGTATTTTGTAATTTTTGTTATTGAGATATTTAGTTTTCTTAGGTAAGATAATGCTCAGTTGAGCCACTACTGGCTATTGTGAATGGTATTGCTTTCATAATTTATGAGCAATTATTTATTTATATATGAAAATCTCAATGTTTTAAAACATTGATTTTGTATTTTATTACTTTTCCTGAATTCACTAATCTGTTCTATTAGGTTCTTGCTAGAGTCTTTGAGATTTTATATATAGATATATAAATGATACATTTAAGCACAGTTAATTTCCTATAGTGTAGTACCATATCAAAGAACAGATGTGAGACTAGAAATTCTGCAGTGTTCTTATCTTTGTGTATATTCTTTTATGTTTTTCGATCTACTATGACATTGACTTTGGATTTGTAATATGTAGCTTTTCATATGTTCAGATATAAACTATCTCTCCATAATTTATTTAGGGTTTTAATATAGAAAAGTGGTTAATTTTTACTTTTTTCCTATCAAAATAAAATTTATGTGATGATATTGAGTTTTAAAGTTATGAACCTTCTATTACTAATTTATTTGGGGTTTTGTTAAAGAATATTTGTTTAACTATGTAAATGTGTTGCATTTGTTTAATGATGTAAAGATGTGTTGCTGTTTTGCCTTGCCTGACTAAGGCAACCGATTGTTTTAAAAAAATCCTAACAGCCAATACTGTGAGAGAATGTGTAGGCAGAACTTGTGGTCAGGAAGAGTGAGTAGGAGGAAGAATTTAGACTTTGGTAAGAAAAAAATGGATATGACAGGGAGACACCAGGGGCCAGATAGACAGACACAGAAGAAGCAGAAAAGTAGGATATACAGAATGGAACAAAGATAAAAATCCTGAGGAAAAAAAAATAGATGAATAGAAAAAGTTAAATTAATTTAAAAGAGCTAGTCAGACAAACCTAAGTTAAGGCCATCTACTCATAATCTCTTTATTTAGGAGCTTGTTGGTGGCCCAAAGAAAATATCTACTACAAATGGTGCCGAATGTGGGGCCCAAATTTCTTCTCAGGGCCTGGAAAAGCTCAAAAGAGTGGATACAGCTCCTTTAGGAGCCACTGCTGTGCAGCAGAGCACTTGAGCTGCCAGAACACTAACTAGAAATAGCATGCAAAGTAAAAATGCCGAACACAGTGCAGGCACTGGTGCTGCAATGGTTAAATGCATCTCTTGGTTAAATGTAGTTTCCCATGGGCTTAAGGCTTGGCTCTCAAAGACATTAGAACGGGATCAGATGCAACTGCCAGAGTTGCATTGCAGAGGGCCTAGCTGCCACTGATGAGTTTAAAGTTTGACTCATAAGATCAGAGAACACTACAGGTGTTCAGTAAAACAACTCCACACACACACACACACACACACACACACACACACACACACACACAATTTAGATAGGTTACAGTGTGCCTAAGTGCTTAAGCAAGAATATAAAATGAGTGTAGGCAATCATAGGAAAAAAATAGTTTAAAAATAATTAAGTAAAGTCTTTAAAGAAAGAGTAATATAAAAAAGTAAGCCACATTAAGATGGGAAATACAATGGGAGTCTGGATCCTGCAAGGGATTTTGTTGACTTTAAATGTTTTGAATGCTGTTGAGCGAACAGCAGCTACTGAGAGACATGGGATAGTAAATGGAATTTCTGAATTAATCCAGTCTAGATACTTTGGGATGTATTAAATTTAAAATGGAATTCAGAAAATGTATTGCATTGGGAAAGAAGTTATGCTTTTGTTTCCAAAGGAAATGAAAGACTTTTAATTCCTTCAAAATTAATAGAGACCAGATTTGATTAGGGGAGACTCCCTGACTATCTCAACTACAGACATAAAGAAATAAATCAAGAAAAACTACAAGACAGGTGACATATAAGCTCATCCATTGATAAGGGAACAGCTCTGAAATTGGATGAGATGTAAGTCTTGTTGGTTACAGAATCTTTAAGACTTATTATTACATGTCATTCTTTCATATGTCATGGACAGAGATTAGGTTATATAGTCCAAACAAATGTATAAAAATGACAAATGTCTTTTACTTGCTAAAAGATGTAGCAAAAAATATCTTTGGCTGGCTTCTCTACAACACACAGCCCATACTTGTATTACTGCAGATATTTATGTTACCTTTGAAAGTTTGTGTATTTTCAGAGCAAGTAGACCAGAAACCATTAAAAATGGGTTGCCCACATGATCTAGGCTTTCAGTGTACCTCTATTGCAATTTCCTCAGAATTCTGAATTTAGAATAACTTCAAGGCTGCTACCTGGGATGGTCCAGCCTCATAGAGTATTATAGCAAGGACTTCAGATAAACCTTGTACTTGCCCAGTACACAAAGAATAGAAAACAAGTGTTATAGCTAGTTTCCTTAGGATATGATCATAATGTCAAATTTCTCAGGGACACCTTGTGATACCTTGGAACATGTATTGCTAAATGGTATTTAATAAAAAAATTCCAGTGCCAGATATTGAGGTAAACGTTGAAAGAACAGAAAGACAAAGCAACAAGTCACTACCACCTCTCACCTTGCCAATCCCAGGAATCCTCTAACTGAATGTCTCTGAATCTTCATCTTAAAGGGCCTCCAGCCAAAAAAAAGCACTTCAGCTGAAAAGCTCTAGTTTCTGTCTCCTCACACAATATATACCTTTTCCTGCCCATGCAGCCATAACTTCCTGCCTAGTGCTAGCATTACTGGAGCGTGTACTTCCCAAATACTGGGATTAAAACTGTGCGATCTCAAGTGCTGGGATTAAAGGTGTTTGTCACCACCACCTGGCTTTGTTACTCTCCTAGACTAAATAAATCTTATGTAGTCCAGGGTCGCTTTGAACTCACAATGATCCAGATTCATCTCTACCTTCTGATTGTTCAGATTAAAGGTATGTACCACGACTGCCTGGACTCTATGTTTAATCTAGTGACTTGTTCTGTCCTCTGATCTTCAGGAAAATTTCATTAGGTTATACAATATATCATCTCAGTGCCTCCACCCCCAAAAAACAGGAAGCAGTCTAGAGAATACAATGCTCACATTCCAAACAGATGAGTTGGGTACTTTTTGGTCATTAGGTGGGTTATGGATGTTTGTCATAATTTAGTGGGGATATAGAAATATAAGATAAAAAGACAGCACTCATGGGGACATCCTTCAAAATTCCTGCTTCACAAAAATGTCTGTCAGATATTCTCAGCCTATAGGCTGAAGATGGTTGCCCCAGTGTTGCAAAGAAATCTTGTCTGACTGTTTCAGCAGCCAGCTGTCTCTGTCATTTGTGTAGCTTTGGAAGTTGCTTGCTCCGCACTTTCCATTTACTCAGGTAATATTATATCCTTCTCAGCGCTCTGAAGTACTTGAAGATGAAATAGTTGATAGCGGAATGTCTTTTTGTATGCTGTGAAAATATGTTGCTCTGATTGGTTGATAAATAAAGCTGTTTGGCCAATGGTGAGGCAGAATAGGATTAGCCAGAACATTCTAACTAAAGAGGAGGAAGGAGAAAGGCAAAACAGAGAGAATGCTGCCAGCCACCACCATGAGAAGCAAAATGTAAAAATACTGGTAAGCCACGAGCAACGTGGCAAAGTATAGATTTATAGAAATGGGTTAATTTAAGGTGTAATATCTAGCTAGTGAGAAGCCAGAACCAATAGGCTTTGTAATTAATATAAGCCTCTGTGTGTCCATTTGGGTCTGACCGGCTGTGGGACCAGGAGAATGCAGGAGCTGGGTGGGCACAGGAAAACTTTTAGCTACAGATAATTATAGTTTTCTTTAACACCAAATTAAAAAAACAAACTTACATAAGAGATGTAAAGTTTATAAGGTTGAGAAATATAAAAGCTTAAATTGTTTATGAAAATGTTTTGAGGTCTACAAAGATAACTTTGGGCTGGTGATACAAGTTAGCATAGAAAGTAATTGGACTCCTAAAGAAATGATAGACAATGGAGTATTTTCTCTGAAATTGCCAAATGCAAATGGACTGGATATTGTAAATGTAATTCTACCTTGATAGTTCTTATTATACATAATTTTACAATGTCAAAGTTAAACGTTTCTTTTTATTCAGACAAAAAGGGGGAAATTTTGTGGAATATTTGTTTAACTCCACAAAGATGTGTTTGCATTTGTTGATGTTGTAGAATATTTACTTGTTTAACCATGTAAAGATGTGTTGCATTTTTTTAATTATGTAAAGATGTATTGCTGTTTTACCTCACCTGCTAAGGGACCTGATTATTATAATAAGCAGCTGAACATCCAATAGCTAGAGAGCAGGTAGAAGTGGAACTTGTGGGCAGGGAGACTTAGGAGGAGGAGGAATTTAGACTATAGGAAGAAAGTAAAGGAGGCAACAGATAGATGTCAGGGGCCAGTCATCCAGAAACAGAGGAAGAAGGAAAGTAGGACATACAGAATGAAAAAAGCTAAAGAAGCCCCAAGGCAAAACAGAGATGAACAGAAACAGATTAAATTATGTTAAAAGAGCTAGTGGGACAAGACTAAGCTAAGGTCCAGCATTCAATATTAATAATAAATC
The DNA here is from genome assembly GCF_004664715.2 of Peromyscus leucopus. NCBI lineage: Eukaryota > Metazoa > Chordata > Mammalia > Rodentia > Cricetidae > Peromyscus > Peromyscus leucopus. The sequence continues at coordinate 91,341,860 of NC_051065.1, forward strand.
TCCGAGTCTTTATTTGGGAGCTGTTTGGCAGCCCAAAGAAAGTACAAACTACAGGGCTTTGAAAAAGAAGAGTGGGCTAGGCAGTGGCAAGCCACCTTTCATCAGAGCACTCAGGAGGCAGATGCCATGAATCTCTGTGAGTTCTAGGCAGCCTTGTCTACAAAGTGAGTTCCAGGACAGGCAGAGCTACACACTGACAAACCCTGACTGAAGACATCAAAATCATAATAACAATAATAATAATACATAAAATAAAAAGAGTGAATTTTATCTTTTTCCTATGTGATGATTTATTATGTTAAAACTATTCCTTGCATATCTGAAGTGAAACTTTGATCATAAATGCAATATCTTTGATGTTATTGAATTATATTTTCTTTTACAACACCATTCAGTTCAACATAATAGCCACAGATTCCCCTGTTCTCCCCCTCTCGCCACCCTCCCCCTTCCCCCAGCCCACCCCCAATTCCCACCTCCTCCAGATCAAGGTCTCCCCCGAGGACCGGGATCTACCTGGTAGACTTTGAATTATATTTTCTAATATTCACTTAATACTTTTCAAATTTTTGCTCATAAGGTATTTTTTATGGAACCACCTTCACTTCTTTCACCTGCTTATTCTCTGTTGTTTGTGTGCCCTTGTGAAGTTTTCAGATGCTTTTAAACTTGTTTCCATAGCTTTCAGTTGACACTTTAAGAATTCTCATTCATCAAGAACAATGGCATAACTTCCTCTCCATCCTCCTTCAGAAGTGTTTTTTTTTTTTCATGCTTTAGATAAATAATAATTCTGGCTTCAGGGTGAGTTAGGAAGGGCTCAAATATTTTATATTCTATAGATTATTTTGAGAATCATTGAGGTAAGATATTATTTAAAAGGTAAGTAAAATTGTGTAGAATATTCACATGGCTGGGGGATTGTCTAATACTGATGTAATAATCAGTGGTCAATACAATTATTATTGGCTAATTTAAGATTTTTATTTAATTTTTTTCATGCAATATATTCTGACCCCATCCTCTAGATCCAACTTGTCATGTGCTATATATCCTGCAATTCATGCATTTCTTCTATAGAATCAGGATATTTCAAAATACTCCTTTACTTACCAATTGAACCTCTGTTATACCAGTTGTAATATTTCTTTTTTTGTTTCTATCTCTATTTATTTGACTTTCCCAACAACCCCTTATTTGTATCAGGAAAAGATTGCTAATGCAGTTGTTTTTTTCAGAGAAACAAGTCTGGTTAATTGACCTCTTGAATTGTCCCTTTAGACTTTTTACTTAGTTCTGCTCTTTAATTGTTATTCTTTATTTTTGTTACTTTGTGGATAATTTGTGCTTGCTTTTCTAAGATAATGAGATTCCTCATTATGCTGTTTACTTGAGATCTTTCTTTTTTGATGTAGCCACTGACTGATTGCTCTGAAGTTCCATCTTTATCCTGCCCTTCTTCTATCCTCTAGGTTTAGAATGTCATGTTTGCATTTTCTTTTCTTTTGGAGACACTACATTTCCATTCTAACTTCCACAATAATCTCACAGTTCAAATATATCATGTGCACTGTTTATATATTTGCTTAATTTCTAAATTTTATTGCCATTGCTTTTATGCATACCACATTGTGATCAGAAAGAAATACAGTATAGGATTTACAATGAGATTTTCTTATTTTGACTAAAATATATTCATCGGGAAGTTTTATGCAGTAGCAAATAATGTGCATTCCACGGCTCTTAGATGGTGTGGTTTCTGAATGATGATTTTTTTTTAATCTACAGTGCTTAAATCTGTCGTCACTTAGTTGATTTTAGACTGGAGGATCTTGTGAAATACCTCATATTTGTTGGAATTTATGGCTATCTGTAAATGTAATGGTGTTGCTTATATACAGCAGGGTGATTCAATATTTCATGGGTATAGGATCCTTTTATATAACTTCATGAGCATATATTATAATAATTGACCTTTTCATATCTATGGGATTTTGTGTATATATATTTTATCTGGTATATATATATATATATATATATATATATATATATATATATATATATATATATAGCTTATTTTCAGATTCCATTTGCTTGGGAGACTCTTTTTCATTCTTTGGGTCTGTTTCTTTCAATTTGGTGTGGCAAGTTACTTTTCATCAGGATACTGTTACATCTTCTTTGTAAATTCATTACACTAGGTTGCAAGTTTTAACTTCAGTTCTGTATTTGTATTTAGAGTTACCAATAATAAGAATAGAGTTGTATTTGCTATTTTGCTGAGTATTTCTGGGTATTTCACATATTATTTCTTCCTCTCATTTATTTTACACTTGGATGGTTTGCTGCTTTGACATTTGATTATCTATTTATCTTCTCATCCAATGAAATATATACATGTATCACTATCCATCATGGTAGGAGTTATCTTTATTCCATTTCTGGATCCTCTAAGCTGCATTTGTAAGGCTTATGTGATGATTATGAATTACCTTATTTTTTGATTCCCACTAGAGTTATGCTTTCTCCAATGTAGAAGAACAAGCTTATTGAATTCCATAATTGGAGGTCTCACTTATTTAGCTCTTCTTTTGTATGTCTCATAATGTGCATTGCTTTAGTGCTTTCATTTTACTTGTCTACACCCTCTTGGATCTCGTCGTTTTTGCACACCACTAGTTCCTTATCAGGCGTTTCTTATATTTCTGTATCTTTGGAATATGTTACTAGAAAATTGAAATCTACATTAGGATTTTTATTACCTTATTTCATTCATATTTATTTTCCTATATTTGGATTTGTAGATATGATGGATGGAATACTAATTTTATTTATACAAAATTTATATGTGACTTCATACTAAAGATGTGCCCTAGGGTATCAATTTTTTTTTTTCCAAGAAGTGTGGGTTGAACTGTGACTTAACTCAATCACATTAACCCATGTCAAATACAGTTTTTTTCTATAGAACTTTTTTTTTTTACAAATTGAACAAACAACTAGAACTTATGGTTCATTAATAATTCACTGAATATTTGTTGAGTGATTCCAAAGTCTAGCATGTTCTCTACAGGACTCTATTTGTAAAAATAAGTTTTATCTCAAACATTCTTTACTGCCAAATATTTGGAACGTATCAAGACTTTCAATATTTAAACCAGATAGAATGTATGTGTAAATGTCATGTGGTTATATTAGACTCCACTAAGAATTCAATGCTAATCATGTATGGTCAGGCACTGTACATATCAAGTTTAGAGTTACTGCAGGCAGTCACTTGTTGGGTGATATGTTCAGTTTTGAAGTGACGTCAAGGTAACAAGATGGGTGTCAGAAAGTAAGAGATGCCAGGGGTACTGAATACCTGCTGGGAGAAATTGCAGACAGTCAAAGCAGGTGAGCAGAGTGGTCATGTTGTTGATAGCAAAGTCACTTGTTTAGGACTTTCTAAGACTTTGGTTTTCATGTTCATATGCCACTACTAAACAATACAGTGTCAGTCAATAGAAAATTAACTTAAAAGTTTGATCTGCTTGGACTTATCTTTCTTTTTTTTAATTATTCTTAATTCATTTTTAAAATTAATTTTGGGATAGAAATGGGAACCCCATGTTGTCTATTTCAGAACTTTCTTTTGATGTAATAGCAGACAAACACCTTGTCAGTCTTGAAACTTAACTTGAGTTTTTTTATTCCAACTTTTGATAAGTACTGAAATAGTTATGTCTTTTGTAACTCCAGAAAATAGCTAAAATTCATACTGAATTGTGAGGCATAAATGGAACTTTGTGGACAAGGGATGGACTGCTATATTTTGGGTCATTATTTCCCAAAGTCTTAGAATTAAAGGCCCAATAAGCCCATGGATCTATAACAATATTCTAGTCTTCAGGGGTGTGCCAATGTGAGGGATTTGGAAACACCAGAATTTACCTATTCCTCTGTCTTTCATACCCTACCTATGAATTGAATAATCTTGTTCCATGTTGCCACCACGCTATTCTTCCAGTTCCAACAGAACAATAGCCAGGGCATCAACTAGTCTTTGATTGAAATCTTCAGAACTGTAAGGATAAAAAACCTTCCCCTTAATAATCTGATTATCCCAAGTATTTTTCTAACTATTCCAAGTATTTTACAGTGAAAAAAGTTGACTAACACAATAAGTGAAGAAATTTAACATGTAGTTAATTTAATTCAACCTTTCAAATTTCATCTTATTTTACCACTAATTTTGTGTCTTTTATATCCCATCTAAGCTATCAGGGAAAGACTTTGTCTTCTCCTCACTGATCTTTATGCTTAGTTATCAGAAAGTGTTTTGGGAGAAGATGACAGATGGTTCAGAACAGCATAAAATATGGCCTCTCTTCATCCTTTTCACTTTTTATCCTTTTGTACATCTACAGACCTTAGCCTGAATATAACATGAAGAATATGTAAGGTACTCTTCGATATGCACCCTTAAGTGACAAGTAGAATGCAAATGTATGACATAATTGTCATAGTGATCACAGAGTTTTTCTCCAGAGCTTTGCCATCGTGAGTGTTTCAGTGATAGCCTCTTGTGAAAAAGATCTTAATTGCTAGAGTTTATATTCCCACAAAGAAGAATGGATGTCAAGAGACCTTCACCCCGAATCCAGCTACTCCCTGTCAGTTGCTATAGATAACTGCCATGATTTTATGCTGCTTGGTGGAGAGAGGCTAGAGTGTATTTGCCCAGGATGACTAGTGAAGGTGGGGCCTTCATCTATATACCCATGGAGAAATTCTTAATCATGCTAGGTAAGTTGTTTTTTTTTTTTTTTTTCCCCAGATGTGGCCTGTTGAAGGGAGTAACCACTCATCTATGTTTTGTAAGGAAGCCCAATTAACTCATTGGTTCCCCACAGTGATCTTTGGCTGATTAGTGTCTGGGTTCCATGGTTTGTTATTGTGACCTTATGAGAAAGGGTTTCTTATGTTTCTCCCTGGGAAGATATCTTTGCAATACCAGAGTGTTGTGGGATAATCTTTTGTACACTATTAAGATGTGTCTCTCCCTGAGATGACTTCTGATCAGTTTAATAAAGTTCTGGATGGCCAATAGCTAGCCACGAGAATAGGCAGGACTTCCAGGGATAGAGAACTTGAGAAGAATCTGAGGTGCATGGGAGTAAGCAAGTGACATGTGCCGGGAGTCAGACATTCAGTATGGAGGAGAGGTAACAAGCCATTTGGCAGAACATAGATTAATATAAACTGCTTAGCTTAAGTTATAAGAGATAATTGTTGGGTACAAACCTAAGGCCAAGATGTCATAATTAATAAGACATCTCAGTGCTATTATTTGAAAACTGGCAGTCCAAAGAAAGACGAACTATTCCAGGCTATCAGAATGTGATAAGAAGTGGGGCTTAAATCCCAGCCTTTATTTATCTGGAGCATTTCTTGATCCTTACCATCTTATTTATATATATTCAGAGATGCTTCTCTTATTAATAAATATTCTGGAATTCCCTATGACCATTACCATGTAAGAAGCTGTATTTGATCTGTAACTTATTTTTCTTTAGTTCATTCCCACTCTTTCCTCATATAATCTAATTACTATAAAGTTAAATGGCTCTTAACCTCTCATAACTCTATCATGTTGTTTCCAAAATTACCAAGTTTTCTCATTAAAACTATGTGCTTCCCCTTTTAAATTTTTTTTTCTCATTCATCTTCATAAGAAACAGTTTGAGTGCCAGGAAGTGAGCCCATATCTTTTGCTAGGAAACTAAATGCTTTTAACCACTGAACCTTGTTCTACCCTCTCTATGTCTATTTGTAAATTCTACTGAGGGAGAGCCTTTTCAAAGTGTCCCTTGTGAGGGGGATCAGTAAGTAAAAGGACTTACCATGACAATCTGGAAATACTTGATAGGACCCATGGTGGAATGAGTGAGTCAACTCATGATGATTGTCTTCTGACCTCCATGACAGCACTCACTCACTAACTCGCTCACATTCACACACACACACACACACACACACACACACACACACACACACACACATACTCTATTTATTACAGCAATAGTAACACAAAGAAATGTTTTGCATACTTGATCAATTTCAATACAGGCAGAACTAAAACAGTTACAGTGACAAAAATCAGTGATCTGAGAACAGATGACTGACTGAAGAATCCTGTGTCTCTGACTTGGAGGTTATGGGTCAGGATGCTCATTTGTTGCGGACCTTTTGTCAGAGTGGACTCCTCCCAATAATCAGATGCCCTTCCTGCTAACAGCTTCTATAGACTAAAGGCAGATTTCACTTGAAGATGTGGTGTGTGTGTGTGTGTGTGTGTGTGTGTGTGTGTGTGTGTGTTTGAGTGTGTTTATACCATATGATATGCCGTGGCTCATTCATTCTGTCCTTATTCTCTAGTTTGTCTGAAATAGGCATCTTTGTACATTGTGGTTGACTGATGGATGCCATAGAAAATGGGTTTTAATATTAAAATTACCTGATAACCTCTCCTTTTGGCCCTTGCAATATCAAAGTTTTAGTGTAAATTATGCCTTTTGGATTAAAAGGTTAAGAAAGAATTTCAACATCTTGACTATGCACTCATATTAGCCTTCACCTTGTTTATATAGACAGTGGTTCACTCATGATTCCTTACTCTTATAAGCTCTTTTGCCAGGAACATAAGACATTATAGAGTTCATCTGTTTAAGTGAAGAAATAACTTTCCTATTAAGATGCAGATTGGGAAGCTATGATTTCAGAGTCAACGTCTGTGATGTAATCAAACACTTCTTTTTGTTCAAGAAATCCATTCCCTTCTTTTCCACATGTAATTGTATAATAGTTTCAAATATTTGCAATCAAGTTTTATATGTGCAGATTAAACCTGAAATGATGTTCACTCTTCCACTCTCTCCTGAATGTAAGGGCTTCATCTTATTTCATATTAATCTCCTCATTCCATATTGCAGAGGAGAAACTATATTGTACCCTTTTGAAATACATTTTGAAAAGTGGAAAGTATTACATTTTCATACCATAGAAATTATGGGGCACTAATTTTGATAGATTAGGAAGTGCCTGGTGTAAGATTTTTATGAAATGATCTTTTGGAGTGATGATTATATCTCACAATTGATTTCAACCTGTATCACTTTCTCCTTTTCATTGTCCCCAAGGATCTGTATGTTATTCTGGCTAAGGATCTCCCAAACACAACCTTGATACCCCTCTGAAAAGTAAATAATAAGATATCAGTTTTGTTAAATGGGGCAGAAATCAGTTCAGACCATTATTGATATATTCAGAGGGTCTATTACCAAATTATTACTAATTATTATTATTATTATTATTTGTGGTTGTGTGTATGTGTTGTGACATTGTCTCATTATGGAGCCATAAATGGACTAGGATTCACTATTTTCAGATTTCTGCTTCTTCATTTCTGGCCCTAAGTGTGCACTATGCCTATTCAAAATAAATTTCTAGAATAGCATCACGGAGAAACAACCGATATATTAAAGTTTTCACATATTTAATTTATATACTTTAATGAATGTCAGCAAGTTCATGTACCTGAAAAATCTTTTACTTCAATCAAGCAACTAGTCAAAACCCTCCCCTACAGAAATCTCCTTCTGCTCTACTTCAGCTCTTGTGTTGCTGTTTGTTGTGAGACCTTTTGATATAAGCAGTTTAAAATGCTTCATACAGTGTTGTTGACTGTTGAACCTGCTGCACATAACTACATCCTCTTCAATGATTTTCACTTTTAACCACTTGTAGTCACCATTGTCCTACTTAAACAGTTTCTGGAGACCCCTGTTCTCTGATTCTTATTTTTTATCTTTTGGTGTTTTATAAACATAATATCGTAAAATACCCATCTTTGACTGCCTTATTTTCTTTATTCTGATTTCTTTCAGGCTCATCATTATTGCCACAAATGGCAATATATTCTAAAGCTGAATATTATTCCCTGGTATGTATATGAAAAGTTTCCTTAGTCTTTTCATCATTTGTCGTAGTTCGGCTTGTTTCCATCATTTAACTTTGTGAGTAGAGCTAACTCACATTACAAAGGTCATAGGAATTATAGAGTTAGGGATTAAGACAGAGCAAACATCACATCAATGATGGTTAGACAGCAGATAAAAAACATAGCTTGTGGTGATAGCGTGGAGCCACTGGATATTTGCTGCTCTAGGTTAAAGTAAAAACAATGCAGCCATGCTGTGAAAAGAATCTGGGTATTTCTAAGTAAACCACCCCAACAACTGCATGGCTTGTCCATTGTACTGCTTGCTACAATGAAAAAAACTCGAAGTTAGTGTCTTGAACAGATATTTTCACCCACATGCTCAGTTTCAAATCTATTTGGGTCAGAGTATTACACATTATAATTACAAGTGTTATCACATATAGATATATCAATCCATATACTTTCAAATGTGGCCACATCTTCAAATTATTGTGATTTTTTTTTTGGGGGGGGGTTTCGAGACAGGATTTCTCTGTGTAGCTTTGCGCCTTTCCTGCGACTCACTTGGTAGCCCAGGCTGGCCTCGAACTCACAGAGATCCGCCTGGCTCTGCCTCCCGAGTGCTGGGATTAAAGGCGTGCATCACCACCGCCCGGCTATTGTGAAATTTTATAATACAGATTTTCATTCATTATTATTTTTCATAATTTAATGCTTATGAAAGAAAAATATGAACTCATAGATTATGGTTAAACACATCCCAAGGTAAATTTGAGCATTGCCAATATAATTGAATTATTAAGGTTTGTTACTTATAAATAGAAATATTTATCACTAAAGTGTGATTTTGCTTTACTTTCCCAGAGCAGAATTGCACATGCTTAAAAAAAAAAAGTTCTCAGTGTTACAATGACTCACTCTAGAATATTAGTTATTACAAACATTTCTATAGAACGTCCTAGTTTCTTTTTCTTTCTTTTTTTTAATCTCTCCCTTGTTTATGCCATTTTATTATGTGCCTGTAGTTTAAGCCAATGTCAGAAGTTGGGCTTTAATCCCCTAGAAATGGAGTTACAAATGATTGCAGGCCATCGTGAGCAGGTTGGGAATGGAACCTCTGCCCTCAGCAAAGGCATTAAGAGTTCTTAAACATTGAGCCATCTCTGCAGCCCAGTGTGCCAGCTTCTTTAAGAGTGGCAAAAGTTAACTTGAAGGTGTACTGAACAAGTGAGTTCAACTTTCATATAAGCAACCTTGTTTCTATCAGAGTTTTAAATTATATGTTGTACATGGTTTTCTGTGTGAACACTTGAAGGGATGATTGCCACACTGATGTACAGAATTATAGAGGAAAAGACTTTTAAATACATTTAATACAAGGCATAGGAGAGAGACTACATGATCCTGGGAGAAAGGTTTAATGAGAACACCTGTGTGCCTATGGAAGTGAAGGCACATTAATAGCTCAGTAGAAACACATGTGTGTATCCTTCTTATCATTTTCTGCAGAGATAAACATGATTTCTACACCGAACACATAGTGTGCCTTTATCTATTTATGAAACTCATGTAAATGGAGTGACACAGTATGGCTTATTTTCCACATTATGTTCAAATGAATTATGGTAATTTGTGCAGTTCCACACTCTATGTATCCCTTCTATTATTGTAGTATATTCAGGATAATTCTACATTTGACTATAGAGATTACTATTACTATAGACATTTAAGTACACAAATCAGTTTATTAACACCCAGTGTTAAAATTGATGGGTTGCAATTGTCTATAGACATAACTGTGTGCGTGTGATTTGCTTCTTTCTCTCTGTTATTCTCTGTCTCTTTCTTTCTCTTTCTATATATGTGTGTATGTATACACACACGGGCGCGCACACACACACACACACACACACACATATACATGCACACACACATATCAATGTCTGTATGCATATATGCGTATATATATTTTCCATGGTGGTGTTTGTCAGAATTCTAAAGTGTTTTACAGGTATTTCCACTAATATTACTGATATCAGTATGTATGACACCATGGTACTTTCTATTCCTTCTGTTTGATTCTTATGTCAGTTCTTTAAGTATGAGACATTCTGGTAGGGGATAAGCTTATATTTGAGTATGTATATAATTGTAATAATCTAGAAGACAAATGAGGCCTAAAACAATTTCACTATTAATTCTCATATTTCTTTTAGTAATGTGTTATTAAGGAATTCTACTTCTGTGATTTGTATGTGATTCAGTCATCTATAAAATTTGAGATATTTTAAGTTTCACAATTATTAATGGATCTATACTTTAAACACCTTGTCTTTGCTCTGCCTTTTCACTGACATAATGGCCCCTTACAAAGCCAAAATTCATACCTTGCATACCACAATTAACCTTATATATTGTAATAAAGACACTCGAATCACTGCCCAACTGTGCTATTATTTGTCTTTGTCAACTGGTATTAGTTTTAACTATTGGCATTAGAGTTACAACCACCATCTACAGCTATCAATAAATATTGGAACTTTATTTACATATTATAGGTAAGAATCAAAATTAAATGTATTATTAAATAATCATTTGATAAACTAGAATTTTCTTCTTTTCCTGACTACAGAATTGAGCTATTTCTATCCACTCTGATTGTTCATAGTGAGTCCATTCCTGAACTTATTAACTGATATTTTGAGTAAATTTCTATTATTTTTTTATTTTACCTTTGTTGTCCTGACACATTGCTGTTATTTCTAAAGTTATCTAATACATTTAACCTTCATACACATAATTGTCTGATTCACTTAAAGTTATTTAGAAATTCTTATTATATTTTACATATTACTATTGTAATAGTTTTGCTTAGGTAATAAAATAAAATTTGTTTTTATATTTCCTCTTAGAAAAAAAATAATTAATTCATAGTTTTTCACTTAAAATCATCTATCCAGACTTTAATACAGTTTCATGGATAATAATATTATTCACAGATAATGGTATCTTGTAGTATCTTTTACTTATTAAAATATTTTATAGAATCTCTTCTTATCATGATTTTTCTTCTCTCATTACCTCCTACATCCTCCCCACTTCCCCACCCATCCAAGTAGAGTCCCTTTTCCCTCTCTTTATAAAAAAATAGGCTAAATAAATATACAAACAAATAAATGAATAAAACAAAAATAAATGAAAATTATAAGAAACACATATACGTACTGAGACACACATGCACATAAAGGAAACCGCTAAGATATTTTCAGTTTTTCATCATTTAATATGGTCTTTGATTAGGGCAGTAAGGGACTGGTCAAGTGCACACAGGCCTACCCACACACATGCAGTCACACTGACACAGAGGGAAGGGCTTGGGATGGGGACTGTGTGCACAGCTGGACAGGTAGGACCCCACAGCCTTACACCTCCTTCCTCCTTCCTTCTGCCAGGGTAGGAACAAAGCATGTTTATCATTTATGCCCAAAGTATTTTGAGTTTTGTTGACCAGCTCTTAGTGCCTACCCTCTCCATTTGCAGGACCACAGCTCCTGTCCTCTGGTTTCTGGTCCTTTCTGTTCTCTACCCTGGTTTCATAAGTTGTTGGTTCTTCTTTGCAGTCTTTTCCTGACCTTCAGCCCATGGTCTCTGTCCAGCTCCTCCTCTCTGTGATAGCTTCATATTTGCTAGAATGAATTTGCTCATTAAATATTTTGTCATATTTACCAAAATAAATAAATAAATAAATAAGAGACACTCTAACAACATTTAAGAAGATAGATTTATTGGATTAAAGTCATTTCCTTTTGTTGACATTTTGCTCATATTTTATTATTTTCAGCAGTCAAGATTGCAATCAATAATTAAATATTTCTGCCACACTTATTGAATTATGCTTTTAAAATCACCAAGCCTTTAGAATAGTATTTGCTGTTCCTTTACCATTACTGATGTAGTACTAAAGATAGTACTGTAATATAGTACTAAAATTGTTACTATTCAGTTTGAAAAGTTACTTCTTTTATAACCAGACAAAAATAGAACTCTTCCAAATTCTGTCATGGATAGAAGAGGTACCTCTAAGATCCCATCCTTTCCTGAGGACATATTAAAAAATAATTGTGCATTCAATGAGATAGCCACTGCAGGGCTAGCTGGAAAGAAGGATTATGTTAGAAGGAAGGTGGTGTAGCAGTGGAGTGTGATGAGAGTGAATATAATCAGTACATTGTATATACACATGACATTGTGAACAACTAAAAAAATAAGAAATAATTATTTTTAATCATCTATTCTGTATTTCATTGGTAAAGGGCCAAGCAAATACTGTACGACTCTAACCTTATAATTTTGTTAGGCTCTCTGTATTCACCAGCCTATAATCAATGTTGACATATGTCTCACACGCACTTTGGAAAATATAACATCCAGAAAATTGGGGTCAATTATTCTATATTTGCCATGTTTCTCCTGTATTATATTTTTGTACAGTTTTCAATTCTTTTATTTTGTCTGTTTCATTTGTCTCATTTTCCAAGTGATAAGATAGTAAGTTTTAAATTTCCTGACTTTCACTATGAAGTTTTATATTTTACTTTCCAAAAATGATTACATTTTTATCACTTGCTTTGAAACTACAATAACTGCTATTTTGTCACATATATTGAGCTTATCCATTTGTTTTATGTAACATTTTTCTCTTATCTTATTTTTCATGCATTTTCAGGATTTCTTATATCCTACAATAATTTTCAAATTATATGGGTTTCTTTCACAACTTATGTTTGAAATGATAATTGTTGAGTATTAGCTTAATGCAAATGAAATGATGTTTATTGTTTATAAAATGATTGATCTTAGAATCTCATATGGTTTATGCCTTCTGTCTTACTGATATCACACTTAAGTGTTTTGCATTTAAATATAGTTCAGGCCATATGCAGTGTTATTTTATTCTGTTATTATCTAATGTTATTGAATCTCATATGCTCCTATTACCTTCGTTGCTGAATAGTTTTCAACACACACACACACACACACACACACACACACACACACACACACACACACACTGCTGAATTAGTTGATGTATAATTTATTTTAGCATTGGTATAATAACTTTTCTATAATAAAGTTTACTTGGCTGGAGGATGACAAGATGTAAAAGGTGTGCATTTATCCTATTTTAATTTTTACAAATGTTCTCATGACAGTAGAAACTAAGGTGTCATGACATGCTGAATGCCAATTTATCTTTCCATAAACTTTCTCTCCCTATAGTCTCTTCTATAATATCCTTATTTTATTCTTGAATTTTCATAGGTAGTATGTACATTTTTTACCCAGTTAGTCCTCATATTTCATTCTAGTGATTTGAATAGTATGTGCCAAGGGCAATAATTTTTTAATTATTTCCTTTGTTTTTAAAATTATAAATACACCTTTCTCCCCCTTCCTTTCCTCCTTCAAAAACCTTTTTTATAGCTCTCTTTTGAATTCATGGCCTCTTTTTTACTAATTGTTATTACATGCATATATGTATATGTGTATACATGGCAATGTATGTTAAATGTATGCATGTATGTATGTATGTATGTATAAATGTATGTGTGTCTATCTGTTTGGATGTATTCCTAAATATCATGTGCTTAGTTTTTGTTCTTCTCAATGATGCTTCCCCGTGAGAAGATTTTTACCCCAGCTCTCAGATTTTCAGCTTCATCTATAGTTCCTGGATAGGGTTGAGGCCTCATGGGCTTTCCCCTTCCACTTTGGCTTGTCTATTTCTTTGTCCTTTTTTGCTTCTTGTTAAGGCACTCATATTGATGACAGTTTATGTGTGAATATTCTAACATTACCAGGAGAAACAATCTCACAGCAAATGCCCTGATCCTCTGGGTCTTGTGACTTTTCTGCTCTCTCTTCTACAATGACCACTAGAGTTATATTTTATATCCTTCAAGGTTTTGTTTCTTATTTATTTATTTAGGTACATTTTTTATATGTATAAGTGTTTTGACTGAATATATGTTTACCATGTGCAGTGCTCACAGAAGCCAGAAGAAGGCTTTAGATTCCCTGAAACTGGATTTAGAGATTGTTGTGGACCAGCATGTGAGATGTGTCAACTGAACCTGTGTACTCTGCAAGAGCAACAAGTGCTTGTGTCCTCTGAGCCTTCTCTCAGCCCCTTCATTTTGGGTTTGAACTTCACCTTTCAGTTTTGTAGGATTCCTAGCCACCCCTTCTTTAAGAATTACTATTTGTTAAAGTTTTCCCCTTCTGGGAATCCTTCCCTTAGCTAAGAACTCTGTCACAGTCAATTCGTTTCTTTCTCCTGTTCTTCATGTTGTCTACCTTGACAGACTTTACCACAATCAGGTTATTTATTCATAACCAGTTTCTCTAATCTCTGGATCCGTTTTGTTCCATCGATTATTGTTATGCTCCTGTTGTGTCCATAGTATAATTTCGGATATTATAAGTGTATTTCTAGGATTTTGTTATAATTTGTGTGTGTGTGTGTGTGTGTGTGTGTGTGTGTATTCTCAAATCACTAGATAAATGGTCCATTTTTACAACTTATAGCAGAATTTGAATTCACTGAACTTATTTATTTATTTATTTATTTTTGTTTTTTCGAGACAGGGTTTCTATGTGTAGCTTTGCGCCTTTCCTGGAACTCGCTTTGGAGACCAGGCTGGCCTCGAACTCACAGAGATCTGCCTGCCTCTGAATTCACTAAACTTATGTGAGGGCTGAATTCTGTTCCTGTTTGTTTTGTTTTGTTTTCCTCCCATCCTTGTTGCTGGATGTATCCTTTCCCTTTAAATTATAATTTTTGTCAAATAGCAATTATTTTTGTATGAAAATGTTATTTATTTATCGATTGAAAGCCATATGAGCCAATGAGCTTAAACCAAAGTGATTTTCTCTTGTTTTAATGCTTGTTCAACTTCTGAGTCAAACATCCTAATAGTAGAGCATTGTCTCCAGGCATTTTATCTGTTAAAAGTCATGAATTTTTAGAAGGTTTTCTCTGGTGATAGTCCTTGGAATTCAGTCTCAACCATTTCAACGTTCTATGCCTGTTAAAAGCACTTGCTGAGTATTTCAGATGGATATACAAGGCTATTAAAATTTTATTTATCTCTTGCTTTGTTGTTTTTTCAATAAATTATGGAAATTATCATAAAATATTAACTTAACTTCTCTCTTAGTAAAATACTTGTATTACTAAAGCTTTCAAATTCAAAAGTTTATCTTTTCACTATGGCAGATTCCTTCTGTGGCTATTTGTGCTTTTTTGTTCTGCCTCAAACTTCCAAGAAGCTGTGAGTACAGACTGTTACCATGTCTGACGTTTAGGTAGTTATTTTGTCTTTGCTTTCAGTTTGGCATGTTTGTTGACTGAACATAGAGCTCTACAGTTATGTATTTCATCCTTTATTTGTTTAACCACACTTTTTTGTCTTTTCTTCTTTCTATATAACATTTTGTTTTCCTCAAGAGAGTTAGACTAAGAGCTCTACTATTTGAGTTGAATCGCATCTTCTGTTTTCTTTCTTTGGATGACATGGGGATGTTTCCTTCCATTTGTGCTTGCCACTTCACCTGGACTGTCCTAGAAACATTTTTTTTTCATAATATTTCATCTTTCCTCAAATTTGTGGTGGCTTGGAATATGTAGTTCAATAATTTGCTACTTCTTTAATGGGTGAGTAAATTGGAGATAAGAAGGGATTTGGTAGGTATGGGTTGGGTTAAGACAGAATAAAAGGAAGGATTTTATCTAAGAATATTATACACACAAAGCATGGAGAATATATAAATTTACAAATCATTTGTTAGTTTTTTATGTTACTCATTTAAATTTTCTATTTAATTATTCTTATAACTTGTTGGACCTCCAAGAATGACCTCTTACAGTGTTTTTAAATATTTATTTCAAAGAATATGTCGAACGAATTCATCTTCAAAGGGCTTGAGACTAAGCTTTTCTTTTAGTGTATTTCTGTCATGCTCTTCTAATATTTCAGAGAGATTTGAACTCGGAATTTAATTTTATTCAAATTCAAAGAAAATTTAGGGATTCTGTTTGTGACGCTTGATTCCAGTTCAATTTGCTATTTTAATGTGTTTTTTTTTTTTGTGAGAGATTCACAAAAGTACTTCATCTACATCATTTTAACCCCAGAATCTACCTCAATTAAGTTGTTTATTGAGGAAAAGAGAATTCTTATGAAGAAATAGTGAGAAGGAATGGTATGACCTTTGGGAGACAGTAATAGAGTTTATCATACAGAGGTTTGTTGTTATCCAATCCCTTGTACAGAGGATTCTAGAAAGATAAATAGAAGTAACTTGTTATTCCATAATCCATCTTCTGGACACTGTAAGTAGGTTCACCAAGAAACTGCTGAACCCAGCCACTCTCTGTGGAGAGAAAGAACAATTCAATTAAAACAAACAAACAAACAAACAGAAAAACCAACGGAAAAAAAAAAAAAAAAAAAAAAAAAAAAAAAAACTTCCTATCCTCCTTGGACAGTGGAGGATAGCACCTAGCTGCAAAACCTTGTTGGCATTTATGTGGATATATGCTGAGGGAGGCTGTTTGAAATCTGGAACAATCAAGTGGTTACTATGTGGACACGTGAGATGCTGACAGTTGTGGGTAGGAGCATTCAGAGAATGTTTAAGGACTTCTGAGAAATGTGTTAGTTTTCTATTTCCTAGCAAAATCCAACTCACATGAGGAGTGGAGTCATTGCTATCAGTGCTGCTTCTTTGGGGCCTCATTTTGTGACCTAACATTCCAGCCTTTTGTTGATAATAAAGAGTAATGGTGGCCCACTGTTTACTTATTGCTGAGTAGGGTAATTGGAAAAAGGAAGTATGGAATGTTGGATCAATGAAGGGGTCAAATCAGCAGGCAATAGAGGAGACCCAAGGTAATTCCATCAGAATATTGTGGCTCACTGAGCATCAGTCCAGCTCATTCATTTTTGTACTGAAAATATCTGAAGAGATGAGTGCAGTCTTGACTGTGACGAGGATAGAGGTCAGCCAGTCAAGGAGAGTTGAGCTATGCTGGCTAGTTTATTTCAACTTGGCCCAAGCTAGAGTCATCACAGGGGGGGGGGGCTGTCAATTGAGAAAATGTCTCCATAAGATCAGGATATAAGCAAGCCTGTAGGACAGTTTCTTCATTACTGATGTATGTGAGAAAGCAGAGCCCATGGCCAATGAGGCTGCATCTGGTCCTGTGGTCCTGGAGTCTATAAGATTGCCAGCTGAGCAAACTAGGGGAAGCAAGTCAGTAACACTCTTCCGTGGCCTCGGCTATAGCTCCTGCATCCAGGTTCCTGACATATTTGAGTGTCTTGATTTCCTTTAATGATGGACTATGATGTGGAAATGTAAGCCAAATACACCATTTCCTCTTCAACTTTCTCTTGGTCATGATGTCTCATCACAGAAATAATAACCCTAACTACGACATTAGCTAACATCCCACAGTAATCACAATGAGTCCTGCATTAGAGTCTGCTCCAAGCGATCAGATTCTGTGTGCCAACTAATACAGGCTTAAACTGCTGCTCACCAGTTGAGACTGATTTACAGAGTAACACTATTTTTTGTTGAGAAAGAGTCAAGTGCCCCCTTTCAGTGGCAGGTACATGGTCCTCAATTTGTTAGAACTAGGGAGTAGGGCAGAAAGAATATGTCTTAGTGGCTCCTTTCAATGAAAGGAGTGATTATTGAAGGAGATCCAGAGTCCTTCTGAGCTATGAAGGATGGATCCAAGTCACAGCTCCCTAAAGCTTACAAGATTCTTTTTTTTTAAAATTTGATTAAGAAAAAAGGAAGATAAAAGTTTTAAGTATTTCAGTAGACTATTGTCTGTTCTAATCTGTGTTGAAATCCTCATTGCAGAGAAAGCAGTTAATAAGCATTCATAAAAAGCTTGAGAAGCCTATGCTTGAACCATAGCAAAAATAAAGCCCCCAAAGTTAACAACATAAACTTGAACACATTTAAAACAAACCAAATGAAATTAAAAGAAAATAGTTGTTCTTGTGACTATGATAATTTTAGTCATTTCAGTACTTATAACTGTTTCCGTATGTAAATTATGACTAAATTAAATAAATTTCAAATTTTAATGCTGTCTCATTAAATTTTCAGTGTATTATTTTACTGTTACAAAGATGCTTGATTATTGAGAATAGTCATTGTAAAAGCAAATGTTTTTTAAATTATTACGAAGCATAAAGGAACATTGAAAATCCATTTTTGAATTAGTAGTAGCAGAATGGTAGTTCCCAGGGATTTGTTTTGTTGTTTTTCTGAAACCTATTTGTGAGTTTAGCTATCTCAGCAAGGAGCCTGTTCTACTTTTACAGTTAAAACCAACCAAATTTAGCCTGGCAGGTAATTGAGCCTCATTTTCAAAGTTTTTCTTTTTCTTTTCTTTTCTTTTCTTTCTTTCTTTCTGATTTAAGAAACTCAGAAAATTAAACTTTAAAAAATTTTCAGATTTGTACCACCCTTAAGCAACTTTCAATCTTTTTCACTAAAAGTAATATAAAACCAGGATTTTTTTTTTTTTTTTTTTTTTTTTTTTTTTTTTTTTTTTGGTTTTTCGAGACAGGTTTCTTGTAGCTTTGCGCCTTTCTGGAGTCACTTGATAGCCCAGGCTGCCTCGACCTCACAGAATCCGCCTGTTCTCCCGAGTGCTGGGATTAAAGGCGTGCGCCACCAACGCCCGGCAAAAACAGGATGTTTTTAAGGTAAAAGCAGAATTTTTAAGTTTGAACAGATGAAGCACAAAAATATTGTATTTGTCAAAGTATCTGTTTTTTTATAACTGCCATATTTTTTTGATATGAAATAGGAAAATATACTCAAGTTGTATTTAAAAGAAAGTTAAACCAGAGGCTGTTGGTCATCAGAAACTAAAAGAAGGAAAATTCAGGAAGTAGTTGGAGGAAAGAAAAGAGAAAGCATAATTTAGCCATGATATCTCTTCCCAATACTGGGATTGGACAACAAGGCACCACAAGGTAGCAATAAGTGATCAGGTGACTCCAGAGGGAATGGAAGAGAGGACGTGTAGCCCTAGGCTTGAGGGGACAGCCATCAACACCCACTGCAGGGATCTGAGTAGAATAAGTTTTACCAGAAAGCAGAAAGTATCAACCAAGTATCCATTGAATTGATTAAAAATGAGAGACTTTCTAGCTATATGGATAGTTATGCTCAGATTCTCCATGATAATCTTGACAGTGGTATTGGGGGCCAAGGTTCCAGGGTAGTTCAATCTTCAGTCACCACTTCCAGAAAATCCATGAGATTTCTGTGGAGGAAGAATTTGGAGGAAGGACCTATGTTTGTGACGGAGAATAGGGCAGTCAACTGTCCTGTGCCCTGCCTGTACACACTTCAGGGAGGGCCTTGGTAGCAGGCCAAGAGTGTGCGTCAATCCTTATCCCAGTAGCCAATGTTACCATACTTGGAGCAGGGCCCAGATGGATTTTGTTGGTGTTCTGGTTTGTCTTTTTTTGAGGTGGTCTATGGGTAGCTGTGAAGCTGGTATTTCTGCCTATCACTAGAAGCCTTTTCTTGTTCCTCCTTTGCATTAAGACAATGCCGTATTCATCAGATTTTTCTTAGGGGCTTGAGGACCAATATCTACTATCTAAACTTGACTATTATTTTACATTGAACAAACTATTAACTTGCACATCTTAATTATCTTAAACAGTTTACAATAAATTGGTACCTTTTGTAAGATTAAGGCTTGAGTCTAAAAATGTATAAATTTTGAACTGAAAAACCTTAAGTATCAAAACAATCTTTAAAACATACATAGAGTTCACAGAGAGACTGTGAACATAATTTTCTTACCCTTTTATACTGTACTTTTACAGGCTATCATTGTTTCTTTATATGATTCAATTTTTCCAATAGCTAAATTTTAACAAAGTTCTCAAAAATATAAGTATTACACATACATATATGTCTCTAAATTAGTTTTTGTTAGCCTGAATAGACTTTTGTAACCTTAGGAATTCATAAAACTTAATCACTAAACATACATTGTTAGCAAGCTCCATTTTCCATAAACGAGCGTTGAATCCAATTTACAGGTATGGTATACCACAGCAAATATATTTTACTATGATGCAGTAAATCTAGGTTAACTATACAAAGATTTTCAACTATCAAAAACTAATGTTATAGATTTTATGTTAACTCTTTGTTACAGATTTTCTGGACTATTTTTAAAAACATACCCTAATGAACATACAAATCCTGAGATAAGGTTTATATTTTAGCATAAGCATAAATATATTAAACAAAACCAAGGGAGAAATAGAGGGGAACATCTGAAAGGTAAACATCTGCAATTACACTTTGCTATTCATACCCTCTTTTGGAAATAAATTACCTCTTAGCTGTTCTAAAGCACTTAGTGTCTTTTCCTGGGTTGTTTGGTTTGGATCTCCTATCCCATCTGGTGGCTAGTCTGAACTTGGACAGAGGCATTGGAGGAAAAGTTTAAACTACTATACCTGGGTCTAGAGCAGACAGTTCAAATCTCTTCTCAGCTTTTCAGTAGAATAGAACAGCATGAAACTATATTTTAACATTATCCATATCCAAAAGACATTTGAATCTCTGTAAGACTGAGCACAGTGATCACAGAGAAGAAAGATCGTGAAGAGCATGGTAGGATTACTAGTAAGAGATTTTTGTGAGTAGACAGTAGAGAACTCTTAGAGACTATTTTGGCTCAATTGTCCCTTTTGTAGCAGAAGGTTTTACAGTTTGGGTGAATTTGGAAATTGAATTCACCATTTTCTGGTCATTGAGACTGATTATCTAGTTTGCAGTAAAAATAATCTGGTAAGGCTTAATGGTATCTCTAAGTTCAACATGGTGGAATAGATTTGAGAAGGCATATGAAAGGAAAGAATAAATTAGTTGTTCTAGAATATTATTTTAAGATGGGTTACATTTGTTTATGCTGTGTCACACTTGTTTAATGATGCAAAAGTGTGTTGCATTTGTTTAACTCTGTGAAGCATTGTTACTGTGCCTGTATAAAACCCCTGATAAAGTGCTGGGTGGTCAATAGTGAAGCAGGAGAAAGGATAGGCAGGGCTGGCAGCCAGAGAGAATAAATAGAAAAAGAAATCTGGGAGGTGAATGATCAAAGAGAAAAGTAGAAGGAGCAAGAGAATGAGGAAGACTCAAGGGGCCAGCCACCCAGCTACAGAACTAGCAATGGAGTAGGAAAGAAAGGTATATAGAATAGAAAAAGGCAAAAGCCCAGAGGCTAACGATAGATGGGATAATTTAAAGTTAAGGAAAGCTAGAAAGAAACAAGTCAAGCTAATGCCAGGAGTCTTTAATTAAGAATAACTTCCTTTTGTGATTTATTTGGGAACTGGGTAGCAGGCCCATAAAGACCAAAAACCAAAGAGCCAAAAAAAAAAAAAAGTAAAAAATTTACCAACAACAATTAGTAAAGAAGAACAAGCTCTTGTTAGCCAAGAGAGCTAGAGAGAGATAGACCAAGTAAGAAGGGAGATGTCCTTGTAAAAGGGTGATGGTAACTATTTTAAATGGGCCTTAGAAGTTCTGTTAGAAGGAGGATTCAAATAGTATAGAAATGGAGAGACGGGGAGGTTGTTACAGTAATAGCAACTGTAACATAAGACAGGATCTCAATCCCATTACTATATTCTTTCAGGAGACCAAGATGTATCACAGAGATACCCAAGATCATAGTGAATAAGCATCCCTCATCCATGAGATGCTGTGTTCAAAGAGGAGTAGGGAGGCTGCCTGATATACCTGTCAGCTTTTATGTAGCAGGATCCAAGATCCAGTGAGACACAGCAGACAACTTAGAGAAGACACCAGTAGAAGAGACTAGTGGGTAGTAATTGGAAGAGAGAAACAGCTGAAGAAACTCTAGATTTGGAGTCAAATATGGTGGTAGGCAAGAGCTAGTAAAAGCAAAGGATCCACAATCGAGGGAGGGCTGAGTCATCACTTTTACATTCAGTTAAAGGAGGACTAGTTTCCCAAAGCAGGATCCAGGCATTTGTCCAGGATTTTGGCACCAAATGTTAAATAGGCACTTCACAAAACCACTAAACACAGCCACTCTCCATTTTAATAAATGAATATTTAAAAAATAAAACCAGCCAACCAACTAACAAAAACCCTGTCCAAATGCCTTATACAGTGAAGACAGTGTTAGCTACTAGCTGAAAAAAAAAAAGTTCTGTTGTTTTTGACCTGGGTGTATGCCAAGGGAAGGCTACTCCAAACTCGTGTTTCTATGGTGGGAAGTTTTTCAGGCATATGAGGTGCTGTTTTCAGAGTCTGTATTTCCTTAACTAGTACTGGACAATGTTGGGAATTCAGCACCTTCATGTTCTAGGAAGAAAACCTCGAGTTGAGATCTTCATACCCACTTTGACCTAAACTGAATGTCAAGGCTCAAATCACAAAAGTGATGGCGAAGGTGGGAAAAGAGAGACTGTGAAGATTGGATAACGGAGGAGAGAGACATCTGTGTCCCCCAGAAACACAGATGCAGCTCAGGTATGAGGGATCACACCTAATCCCTAATTTCATCTCCATTTTCTGATTTATTTCCCTTAATACAGAACTCTGGCCTCACTTCTGAGCTGGGATTAAGGGAATACATGCGGTAAACATGTTGTGGAAAGGGCGTTTTTAGATTTCCTTTCATATGAACTATATAAAGAAACAAGGTTATTTTGAGGTCTTTTGTATGGAGCTGTGTTTTAATTTTCTTCCATCAAAGTTATAGGAGAGGGATTGGAACCGTAGCCAATGATAGGGCACTTCCCTTACATGCATGCAGCCTTGCATTCAATTCTAGTACTTCCACAACAAAACAGCCTTTGAGAAAATGAACTGTAGTACTTTTGTAGAAGTGTGATTTTTTTTTCCTTTGTGAAATGCTGCTATAGCTTTTAAAAAAATATATTCTTCTAAGTGTTTTAATGTGAATTTGGTTATTATGCACTGTTTTCCTGTTTGTTAATGTTAAAATACCCTCTAGAAAACCACAACCACCCCTGTGTCTTCTATGTTCTATATGCTAATTAATATAGAAACCTCAATCTAGGTTGCTTTCTGAAATTAAAGTCACTTTGAATATTGCAGTACAGTGTGATATTTGCCCCTTGATTTATAATTAAAGCAAGCTGCCCTTGTAAATACACTTCCTCCAGGCAAGGACAGAAGAAGTGTGGCTATGGTTTTTTAACTGTAATAAAAGAGGATTCGGAAAGTGTGATTAATATTTCATTTTTCCATCTTAGAAAATATAAGTCTATATTAAGAGTGCCCTGGGCTGAAACATGAATTAAGTAACCAACATATTTATCTGTTTAGCACAAAATGAACATTCTGACTTAATATTATTATACAACCAAAAATGTGAAATTGTCAAATAACCAAGTTAATGATAGGCAGTAGTAATAAAATATTTAAAGGACAAAAGAAAAATTGAACATATTATGCGCAAAAGAGTCACCAAAAGTTTTCTTCTAATTGTCTCAATTTATCAAAAATAAGGAAGCCATTTCATTTTGGATAAATTAGAGGATGCTACAAATTCTGAATTTCATGAATATACTTTATGTTATTCTTGATAGTCTATGCTGAGTCATTTTGTGTTAACATATTCACAGGAAATGACAAAGGTTCCATTCTTGCAGAATAATTGAATTTCAAAATATTTTAAAAAACATTATTATTTTATTCTGACACTGAGGTGACCCTCCTAATCCTTTTGATAACACACATAAATTTTCACATATGTGTCATGAATGAGGACTCGATATGCTCTGAGGGTATTCCTTCTCTGAATTTCCATTCTATAATTCCAAATACTAGATGTCATTTTTATAGTCATATATCCCAAATAAATATATTTTGGTTTATTTTTTTCTTCTGTTTCACTTTCAGGATTGAAGACAAAGCTTAAAACTTTCATTTCGTGTTACTTATCTCAGGATCTCATTGGTTTTCTCATTTTATTTTATTTTTTGAATATTTTTGTTTATTGAAAATAGACAGTTCACTTTCAACAAGGGAAATTATAAGACATATTTTTTAAAATGTGTACTGGTGTTTTGGCTGTGAGGGTGTAGGATTCCGTAGAACTGGAGAACAAGTCAATTCTTTATTTAAAAATTTTCTTCTTTTTCTTTTTATTGAAAATAGATTATTTTCTCATATAAAATACACTGATTACTTTCTCCTCCTAGTTCCTCCACCTTCCCTCCCCCTCATCCTCTTCTTTTCAGCCTCTCATTAGAAAAGAATAAGCTTCTTTGCGATAACAATCAAACCTGACAAAATAAAATGAAATAAGATAAAAACAAAATGTCACATGGAGGCTGGATAAGGAAACCCAGCAGAAGGAAAAGAGCCCCAAGTGTAGACACAAGAATCAGAGAACCACTCTTTCACACACTCAGGGATCCATTAAAAATACCAAGCTGAAAACTATAATATGTACACAGAGGACATGGTGCGGGCCCATGTAGGCTCTTTTTTTTTTTTTTTTTTTTTTTTTTGCTTCTTTGGTCTTTGGGATTTATCTGAGCCTTGCTCAATTGATTCTGAGAGTCTCCTTCTCCTGGTCCTCCAACCTCTCTGGTTTTTAAATTCTTTCTGCTCTCTCTTCTGTGGGGTTTCCTGATTTGTGAAGGGAGAAATTTGATGGAGAAATCCCATTTTGAGCCATGTACTTCAAGGTCTCTCTCTCTTTATAGTGTTTAGCTGTGGGTCTCTGTATCTGTTTTCAACTGCTGAATCAGGAAGCTTCTCTAATGGTGTCTGAATAAGGCTCTGATTTACTAGAATAGCAGAACATCATTAGGAGTCATTTCATTGTTACTTTTCTTTTTTATTTTCTTTCTTTCTTTTTTTTGTACTTCTATAGTATTTGGTTTTACAATACAGGGCTATCTATTCTCTGATTCTTGGTCAAACAGTGTCAGGTATGGTTTCATTCTCATGGAGTAGGCTTTAAGTCAAGTCAGCTCTTTTTTGGCTACTCCTATAAGTCCTGTGCCACCATTTCAGTGGTATATCTTGCAAACAGGACATATTGCAGGTTAGAGCTTTTTGTTGTTGTTCTGATATTTATGTTGCTCTTTTTGTAGCTGTACTCAGATGGTTTCTGTGGTCCTGCCAGGCCCTACAGTCTGGATGAATCTCCCCCTCCTGCATCTTGCAGTGCTTGATCCCAAGTAAACACACAGAGGATTGTATTATTTGCAAACTGTATGGCCTATGAGTCAGGCATCTTGCTAGCTAGCTTTTATATCTTAAATTAACCCATTTCTATAAATCTATGTTTTGCCACGTATTTCATGGCTTTACTGGTCTACTGGCATTTTACTTCTCCTTTGACGATGGCTGGCATCTTTCTCCTCTCTGCCTTTCTTCTCTCCATATATCTGTCTGGATTTCCCACCTGCCTCTAAGCTGCCTTGCGATAGATCAAACAGTTTTATTTATTAACCATTCAGAGAAACACATTCACAGCATACAGAAAGACATCCCACAGCAGGCCAGCCACCCATCCACACAGCCACACAGCCACACAGCCATACAGCAACATAGCCACACAGCCATACAGCAACACAGCTAGCCATGGAGTGAGAGTGAAAGTAAGATTACAGAAGTAAGAAAAGGAAAAAGCCCAGAGACAAAAGATAGATGGGATAATTTAAGAAAAGCTGGTAAGCAACAAGCCAAGCTAAGGCTGGGCACTGATAAGTAATAATAAGCCTCTGTCTGTGTCTATTTATTTGGGAGCTGAAAGCATAGAATACCGGGGTGAGCTCCATGTAGTCTCCAACATGACTTCTCCATATCCAGTGAGCTGTTTTTGTGTTGTCCTCAGCAATGAGGATTGGCAGTCATTTCGAGGAGAGCAATACATTGTTTTGCTAACATCTTGGGTTATTTTGGGATTTCCATAGAACCCCTTGGCCAAGAACTCAACTACATGCAACCCAGTGCCACTACTGGAAACCTCATTTGGTGACAAGAGATGGCCTGTCGGAACTCTGTCACCCCCATTATTTCGAAATCTCATTAAGATAGCCTTCATATTTTATGGATTTCCCACTGCATAAGGGTTTCATACCATCCTTTAAATACCCCTCAATTCTGGCTGTCTCTCCACGCATTCCTCTCCTAATCCTATCGCTTCTTCCTCCAAACCAGATCCTCTCATTCACATCATTAAAACCCATGCCCAGTCCATCCATAATAACTACTCTACCTCCCCCTCCCAGAGAGATTCATTTGTTCCACCTAGACACTTCCTCTGTAGCTAACCTCTTTGGGTCTGTACATTGTAGGTTGGGTATCATTTATTTAGTGGCTAATAGTCACATTTAAGTTAATATATAAAATATTTTTCTTTCTGGTTCTGGGTTATCTCACTCAGGATGATATTTTCTAGTTCTAGCCATTTGCCTGCAAACTTCATGATGCCACTTTTTAATAGCTGAATAATACTCCATTGTGTAAATGTAACATAGTTTATTTATCTGCTGTTCTAACATAAACAGTTATGGCCCCTCAAAGATACTTCCCAAAGCCAATTTGATTAAGGCAATTCTTCAGTTAAGTTATCCTTTTCCCAGGTGACATTAGGTTGTATCAAGGTGACAATAAAACTCACCAGTGCAATGACATAATTCTTAATTTATGAGTAAATATTCCACATTCACTAATTCTATGTACTTTGACCAATTTTTAGCCTCTGTGTTAAATGCCATCTATTACAGATAGGAGGGGATATTATGAGTAAAAGTTTAACTAATATATGGGTATAAGGATATGTATATAAAATACAAGTTGATATATACATTTAGTGAAATAATAATAGTAGTTTTTAACTTAGGTCCTATGATCTCTGAGCCACAGGTTCTTGCACTGAGTTTCTCATAACAGGCATGAGTTTCCTCCTCGGGATCGGGATTTTAATCCAGTTAGAAAGTTGCTGGCTGCTCCCCTACCATTCATGATGTTTTGAATCAATAAGCATATCCTGTCAAGCCAGTTGTTTTAACTCACAGGGTTCACACCTGAATAAGTCTGTTGGTGACTTGTATTCCAGAGATGAAATTATCTTATTTGTGTCTCTGTTTGCAATGATTTTAATGTAATTATTTTTAAGGCTGGTATTTTAATAAATTAATTAAAATGTCAAAATATTAACTCTCATATATATGTATTACTAAGCATTTATTTGAAAATTAAGAAAAGCTGTACATTTATATTTTTTTATTAAAGTTTCTAATGAAGCCAGTAAAAATTTTCCACTATCATTAAAAACAAACAAACAAACAAACAAAAAGAAACGTTACTGGCAGAATAGAGAATGTGAGAAGGGACATAAGTGTCTCTGGAAAATACTATCTAAGACACTAGGAATAGAGCACTGTGCTCTAATAGCAAAGCACATTGGAGAAATTAGGAAGTCATACAGTTGCTGATTTCCTGAATGTGATTTAAATTCAAAATGTCTTAAACAGAAGGTCATGGTGTCATGTTAAACAGTTAATATCTCTTGTGTTCTTTCACTACACTTAAAAGCCTTTAATTTGAATGTATGGAGTGTCAGTGTAAACTTAGGTTTTTACAAGAAATTGCTAATAAATTGATTAGTACTGCTAATCAATTTGTGGATTTACCCTCTGAAAATCCAAAAGCTCAAGGCTCCAGTTATATGTCTAGTGTGTTAAATGAGGTGTGCAATCTCTTCAACATGTCCTCTTCTAGAAAATTCCCCATCAGCTCAAACAGATGGCCTGATGGAGTGTTTTAATCAAATACTCAAACAGATGGTAAGATGAATTTGTTATCAGTGAACCACAACATTAGAATAAATTGATACCTTTTGTCTAACTTGTCTATTGGGATGTGTATCAATCAACAGGCTTCACTGATTTGAAATACACTAAGAGAAAAATCTAAAATTTGGATATATACAAAGCACATATTATAATAACCAATAACAATTGTCTTAATGATATCATTCTTACAGGAAACAAGAAAACTGTCAGATGATCCCCCTCACCCAACCATAGAATATCTAACCAAAACACCAAAGCTAGGCATGAAAAACCCTCTTCTGAATAGTTGGTCAAAATTGTCCAAGACTCTGTAAAGATTATTTGCTATTTTTGTTGCCCTTAGTTAACTCTCAGAGCTGGAAGGTCAATCCCTGTTACTGAAGGCACCAAACACTTCATGAACAGGTCCAGAGAACCAAACATGCATATATCCTGAAAGCCTCCTCCGTTTGGGGAAGCTTTTATGGTACCAGATGGTGTAATGCAAGCTTTTGAGGGAGGGAAAAATTAAAATTCATACCAACCTAAGATGCATATGAACCACAACAATAACCAGTGGGGCAGAATAATCATAAACTCTAAGGCATATATACATTGTTACTAATCAAGTTTTTATTGGATTAGTGCCTGTATAGCAAAAGACGAGCTATTAATGAGGGTGGAAAACCTAGTTTTCTAATGATAAAATACAAATGCCAGATTAACACTTTAAAATAATTTTATAGTTTGTAGGCTTTAGAGAAATCAAAATTAAGACGATTTTGTAATTTCATCTCACCCTAGCTTTAATGGCTGTCTATTACTTGCATGAAACTCAATTACAAATGTATTAAGGATATTAACATATTATCAGAAACCCAGAATCTGGTAGAAAAGGTCATAGAGCATTAGCTAAAATTTATTAGCAATGAAAGGACTTTCAGAATAGGACACACATGCATTAAGATCAACAATAAATAATAGGACTTCATGAAGCTAAAATGCTTCTGTATAGCAAAGGATACCACCATCCAAGCAAATAAGCAGCCTAGAGAATGGGAACTAGGATAACCGATTACACATATGATA
Organism: Peromyscus leucopus; assembly: GCF_004664715.2. Lineage (NCBI taxonomy): Eukaryota > Metazoa > Chordata > Mammalia > Rodentia > Cricetidae > Peromyscus > Peromyscus leucopus. The sequence continues at coordinate 91,370,855 of NC_051065.1, forward strand.
GAGGATTGATATCTAGAATATATAAAGAACTAAAATAGTTGAATGTCAAGAAAACAAGTCAGTTAAAATTGGGGTACAAAGTTAAATAGAGAGTTCTCTAAAAATGAAACACAAATGTGACAGAAAGACTAAAAATGGGAAACATCATAAATTAGGTAAATGTACTTTCAAAGAACTGAAATCTCATCTTACTCAAGTTAGTAAAACAAATGAAAGCTCATGCTGACAAGGATGTGAGGAAAGGTTTAGCACTTATTCGGTGCTGGTGGGAGTACAAATTCATTCAGCCACTATGGAAATCAGTGTGGTGACCCCCCAGGAAGTTGAGAATCATCCCATCTACTTCTAGATCATGCTATGCCATTCTTTGGCAAATACTCCATGGACCTATTTACAGAGGGTGCTCATCCGTGTTCATTGTTGCTCTACTCATAATAATTGGATACTGGTATCAGCCTAGATGTCCATCAACTGATGAATGGATAATGAAAATGTGGTACATTTACACAATGGAATATTTTCAAATGTATGGGAAATAGAATTATTAAATTTGCAAGTAAATGGATGCCGCTGAAAGCAATCATGCTAAGTGAGGCAAACCAGGCCTCAAAGGACAAATATTGTATGTTTTCCCTTATGTATAGGTGTTAACTTTTTGCTTTAGACATGGGTGCTTAATTCAGAATAACCAAAGAGGTTAAATTCCTAGTAAATGACCATGGATGAGGAGAGTATCTCCAAAGAAAGTGGAAAAAGAATATGGTGTTATGAAAAGATAAGGCAAAATTAGAACAGGAAAATTAAATGAGAGGAGATTGGCAAAGGAGGAAATATGGGGAGAAATAACTAATAATAAAGGACTTCTGAAAGTCATATAGAAAACTACCACTTTATACACTTTTTAAATTACACATATATGAGGATGAAATATAAAAGGCATCACTATATAATAGGGGAGACAATGTCCCAACTACAGATCTTATGATACCGAGTTAAATCGCAGTGCCAGAAATGAGTTAACTAATGTTGAGTCTTTGGACAAAGGGGTACCATGGAAAATCCAAAATATCAGGGTCTATTGCCAATTTTTTTGGTCCCACTCCATGATCTGATGGTAAAGCCTGACTTCTGAAGAGTATAATTACTTATGCTATCAAACACAGAGAAGTCAAGCTGGTACCCAGCTAGAAGCTTCACCCCTACTGACTAACATTCATGATTCTGGAAGTTATTCTAGATGCTATTAGAAGAGAAAAATCATTGTCAATAAGATGAAGCTACAAACCTCGTAATGTACAATAGTCAACTACCTACAGGATGTACTGCTGCAATAGTGGCAGAAATATTATGCAAGTAACTAACCTTTTTTTTGGGGGGGGGGTTGGACTTACAGCCCACTGTATGAGATGAAACATGTACCTGACACTGCTAAAGTAGCCAAAATCATGACTAGATAGATCATGGGCCTAGGGGAAAAATCTAGTAAAATTATTCTGCTAAAGCAATATAATTACTCTTAATGACATAGTAGAATACACCTAGGTCAATGCCTCACACAACCCATATCAGAGTACCTTATTCTTACAGAAGATGGGGATTAACACAGAAACCCACAACTGAGCAGTGTTCACAGACTGAGAGACTTGGAAAACTCAGTTCTAAATGAGATATTTTCATCAAACACCTCCCTTAAAGGATGAGGGAGCTATGCATACAAGGAGTCAGAAATATTACAAGAGCCAAAGGTGGGGGTGACTCCAAGGAAACAGCATTTTTCAGACCCAACAGTCTGATACATAAATGGACACATGGAGACTAGGGTAGCCTTCACACAAGGCTCAAACTAGACAAAAACTGCCAGAACTGAAAAAGATAAATGGACATTGGATTCTACCCCTAATCAAGGAACTGTTTGAAATTAATACCTGCTGAGAAAGGAAAAATCAGCTTTCTCCAATGAAGTGTCACGTGGTCTATTAATATCACACTCCAGGGCGGGCTCTATGCACAATAATAGGTGGCCAACATAAAACAAACTCCATGGTTTTATTTTGTTCAGGTGTTTTTTGTTTGTTTGTTTGTTTGGTTGGTTTATTTATTTATTTATTTGTCTTATTGGTTTTGATTGTTTAGATTTTTGCTTTTCTTTTTTTCTTTTGAAGAGAGAAACACACACATACACATTTTTCACACACACACACACACACACACACACACACACACACACACACACGGAAAGTGGGTAGGGATGTGGGAAGGATCTAGAAGGAGTTTGGGGAGGGAAAGAACATAATCCAGAATGTAGTCTTTTTAAAATTTTATTTTATTTTATAATTTAATTTAATTATACATATCAGCCATGGATTCCCTTGTTCTCTCCCCTCCAATCCCCCCCCCCCCGCCTTCCACCCAGTATAGATGTGAGGAAAGCTGCTGGGAGTGAAAAGCAGGTGCATCCAGTATAAATATTTTCATTTTAATGTAACATCTAATTAAACCCAGAAAATATATGAACTTAATGGGGTTTCATAAACAAAGTTATGGGAAACAGGACTCAATCAAACTTACTTATTGAAATCCACAGAAACAGTGCAGATTTCTATAGGAAAAACACAAGGCAATAAATAGTCCTAGAAAAAAAATAAGATGAAAGGAGGAAGGGAAGGAAATGGAAGGGAAGTAATGAGAAGGAAAATGAGGGAAGGGAAGGGAAGAAAAAAATCACACCAAATGTACTGTACCATGACCTCTAGCAGAACAAAATTGCAATCATAAATGAGAGTACACTATGAATGTTGAGAAGAAATAGTAATAGGAAACAGAAATTATAAACTGTTGGCCACACGTTGATGTAAGCACTGTGTTGTACAATGAAGGTACTGAATCCAAATTGAGTTTTTTTTTTTTTTGTTGGTTTTTTTTTTTTTTTTTTTTTTGGTTTTTCGAGACAGGGTTTCTCTGTGTAGCTTTGCACCTTTCCTGGGACTCACTTGGTAGCCCAGGCTGGCCTCGAACTCACAGAGATCCGCCTGCCTCTGCCTCCCGAGTGCGGGAATTAAAGGCATGCGCCACCACAGCCCGGCTCCAAATTGAGTTTTTAATGAGAATAATTGAGAGTGGTGGCGCGTGCCTTTAATCCCAACACTCAGTAGACAGAAGAAGGTAAATCTGTGAGTTTGCAGCCTGGTCTACAGAGCAGGTTTCAGGACAGCCAGGGCTACATGAAGAAATCCTGCCTCAGAAAAATGAGAGAGAGAGAGAGAGAGAGAGAGAGAGAGAGAGAGAGAGAGAGAGAGAGAGAGAGAGAAAGGAAAAGAAAAATGGAAGAACTAAACATAAGCTCTCATAATGTCATTTCTGTTAAAGTTATTACTAAACAAATTCCACTTTAATGAATCAATTCCTTAGAGTAAAATTAGTCAGTATTTTAAAAAAATTAAAAAACAAAGAAAAAAAAACAGAAAATGTGCCTTTTCAAAACTAGCAAAGAATATTCATTGATTAAAATAGTTCCTGGTGAAAAATATTTAATACTGTGAGCTGTTTTTATTCAAAAAGTCATCAACTGAATGAAAGTTGTTTATAAATGTACAAGCAAACATATACTTAAGGTAGGTTACAGGAAAAGCTTTACACTTAACTGGGGAAGGTGTAAGGTGGTCAATACAGAGAAGAGGGAAGAATCAGGGGACTATAACATTAAAGATGTTTTCAAAAGTCATAAGGAATTATTATTTTTTATTTACCTATTCTCCTTGAGTGTTTCTTCAGTTTATAGTCCTGACTAAAATGCAAGCACAAATCTATCAAACACAATTATTAGATCTTGCCGTTTCATCTAATACTCTACTGTTAGATCTGAGGAAACCATGCTCAGAAAAGAAGGAACATTTAATAAATATAGATGAAAAACTTAAATTATGTAATAAACAGCAAAATGGTTCTGGCAAGGGGTTACCAGAGAAATAATATTCAACAAAAATGAAAAATTAAGAGGGCTATTCTCTCCAATATATATATGCATCTGAGAGTGGCATATTTTTATTTTTTTCAGATCAATTAATTGTCATGTCTGAGATCTTTCTCGTTGTGATTCTGAATTTGGCTGATATGCAAATAGGAAAAGCCATGAGTTGAAACTTGTTTGCTATCAGTAAACTAATTAGCATAGCTTAGTTTGCATATGGTTTTGGGAAGCATATCAACTTCAGTTTATAAATGCTTAGTAATTAATTAGTTCAACTCAACATGTATTGGCTGTGCAGCTTCTCTGTTGAAAAAAACTCGTCTTTTTGAAATTCATAAGATACTAGGAAAAGACGTCTATAAATAAACTCAACAAAGGAAGTTAAGACAGAGAGATGATCATGTTCAAAACATGAAAAGAGAATGACCATCACAGCAGATCAAAACTGAAGCTCATGGTGAGAAGGTAGATGAAGAAGCAGTGATGATGCAATGGAGACTGCGGAGTTCCTGTTAGAGTCTGAAGACTGAAAGAGTGGGCAGCAGAACCTGGAGCCCAGGTAGCCACTGAAAAATGGTATGACAATTATTACTACGAGAATGGTATTGGAAAGGTAGCAAGAACTTCATGGCCCCAAGACCAGCTAGAACCCAGCTAGAAAAGAAGATGTCTCATTAATCACAGTCTAGATAAAACTAGAATCATTTGTCAGGGAAAATAAAAGCAACTCGTAAGCTTTAACAATCCTTGCATCAATGGACAGACAGTTTGTGTTTATTCTGTTCTGCATGATGGTGTGGGAAAACCATTGAACACAAAATACTTTTGTGATAGATAGTCACAGGCCTGAACGACAATACTCACATTTACTGGAGGAGAGGAGTCTTCACATGTGCATACCTTCAGGAAGAGTTAAATAATTGATGTAAGGCATTATGCCAAATTCATATCTTGAAGTTTCTGTGAGTACAACTTGAGCCATTTCTCTGGGATCTAAGCCCATTGAGAAGGATGCACAGATTCATGAAGTCTCAGTCTGTTTTGTTTCTGATTTGTTGGTGCCAGTGACAAAAAAAAAATCTATTTTTATGACTGTGTACTATTATCTTGTATATGTCTACCACATTTTCTTTGGCCATTCATTATATTAGGATCAAATCAATGGCTGCATATCTTGGCTATTGTTAACAGAATTGCAATAGCAATAAGAATGGATGAGATAAACAGTATTCAGGTTCTCGAGAAAATGAAAAATAAAACTGTCACATGACCTAGTTACATGTTTTATTTCATTCATTCCCGTAGACAATATTTTAGTCTTCACTATATGTATATGTGCTTGTCTGAGTGTAGTGCACACGGAGGCAGGAAAGGGCATTGGATCCCTGTTTGGGCCATAGTGAGGTTTTTTTCCATCTTGACTCAAGGTCAGAGTCAGAGCTTGTTTTGCCCCACAGAGCTGCATAATAGGATGTTTTTTGTCAAAGGCATGGTTATATGTGTCTTATACTTTAAGGTCTAATTATAGAATTAAGAAGTGTTTACACTTGTCTGTACTTTGTACCTTGAACCATAGTGTCCTTGAGAAGGGGAGGTTTCTTGTCTCTCCCCTTGCTAGTGTATAAATATCCCATGAAAAATAAACTCAGGGCAACTGTGGTAATGACCCAGAGCCCTCCTCATGCTATTCTGTGTCTCTGTCTTTTTTTTTTTTTTTACATCTCAGTTTTTCATATCTATCATTTCTTAATCTTCACTCCTACCTTCAAGGACTTTGAGAGTCGGGCTGGACTCAGCAGATCCCCTGCAATTTGAGTTACAGGTGCTCATGAGTCTCTGAACATGACTGTTGGGAACTGAACTTGCATCCTCTGCAGAAACAATGCAAGCTTTTAATCGCTAGGCCTCTCCTTAGGCCTTATTCGTTTACTTTTGCAAATTAAAAGTGAAAAAGTGAATGGATCAATTCTAAGACATTGAAAACATGACTATTCAAAAATATAAATATGGTTATTAATTTTGCTTAATGTCTGTCAAGCTTATGAGATTTTTTTACATATCATTTACTTAATATTATTTGAAGGAGTGTTACACAAAGTTTCAAAATATGCTTATGTTAAGTTACTAGTAAGGAAAAATCTAGTTGTTTCTACCACACTAGCCTAATGTTTAGAGATTATATATTTTCTACAAATAGCATTATTTTCCTCTTTTATTAATTTTCTTTTGCATTTTCCTTTCTTTTCATTAAATTTGTAGGTTCTAAAGGAAAAGTGTTTGGTAGTAAAATCCAAGAACACATTCCTCAGTGGAGGAATGTTAAGACTAAGTACTTTACCATAGCATTCTTATAGTACCAGAGGTTTGCTCTTCCTAAACACTGTGACAGTTCTCATTCCAAACCATCTTTTTTGCTCATTGTACTATGTTGAAATCAGGGGTAAATGGCATGACTCTCACTATCCTTATTTTAGACAAACAATTACTGTTAAATACTGGTGCATATGAAACAAATTAAGATAGGGAGACTATCATTGCTGACTACCTGAGCTTGTTTTTAGGAAAGTCACATGAACATTCACATCTGCTGTGTCTTTCTAATGTCTTCTTTGGGAATAACTCACTGCAAATAACTGACATTAACACTATTTAGTCAGTACAAATGTGGGATGAATTAATCATTGAGGTTCAGTATCCTGATCATTAGCAAACCCATGTGACTGTTCCCACTCATGGTATTCTTTGCCAGACCTATGATATCCTGCCTTAAGAGTTAAAATTCTGTGAAGAGAAAGACATATTTAATCAGTCTCCATAGAATTTAACCCTGACAGATTATTTGTGACACCTCATGTGACCTCATAGAACATTTCTAAAAGATTCAACACCTTATCCCTCAAGTTACCTGTGCTTCTATCTCAACCAATTTTCACAGCTTTTGAATCAATTTCAGGCAATGGCTATGTACACCCAAGTGAACAATATTCAAAGAATTTGGTCATATACCGTATGTCTTCTTCAGTTGCTGTAAGAAACAGGGAGAGCATATTATATTAGAAACTATTAACTTCTGTCATCCTATGGAAATTAGAATATCCATGGAATAATCAAATTACCTTAGATACCAGTCTCTGGATTTTCCTGTCAGATAATCATAAGTCATTCATTCTAAATTGAGTAAGGAAAAAGTTAAATAGAAACTATCATGGACTCTGGTATTGTAGTATATAACTTTTAATTCTAGCTCTTGGGAGGCTTGGGTAGGGGATCCAGATTTCAAGGTCATCCTTGGATACATAGCTAATTCAAAATCAAGGCACATCTGGGATGCATAAGATTATGTTTAAAAAAAAAACACCCACTTTTAAATTCACAAACCAAGTAATATTTATTTGTATTTTAAGAATTTTTTTTTCTTTTCTATAATTCAATCTCTAGCAAATAAAAGACAAATAGGAATCAGTGATGAGAAAAGTGTACATACTGGAATCTTACCTAATATATATTTGTGTAAGTTTTTTGTTATATTACTGTGATCAGCATTTTAAAATAAATGATCAGAATAATTCATTCCTCCACAGTTTTGTGTCAGGGATAGTCTGGAAATCTGATTTTGTGGTTTCTTAGAGGAAGCCTAGAGGAAGAGATTCATACAGGTAGGTGCACATTGCTTAATTTTCTTTTGTACAAAGTTAAAATCTTTCAGAGATATGCATCTACAAAAACTGAGGCAGAAAAGGAGCAGAGGAGGCTCCTGGAAGAAAGAAGAGCATTTAAGGCTTCAAAGAGCTTCCCAAACCAGAAGTATTTCAACTCAGAAAACTGAGGGGAAGGTTTCCAGCTGCTTGAGATTTGGAGGGGCTTCAGGGACAATCTGTGGTGAAGCTTCACAGAAAAAAGTAATTTTTTATGATCTTTGCAGAAATCTTGGAGAATCTTAGCAGTTTCCAATAGTATTCTCAAAAATCAAATGTATAAAGTTGAGAGTCACAGAATAACTTGCCTGGCTTCTCCTATACCTCGTATGCCTATCTCCCAACATCATCTCTTAGATTTTATATTATATTATATTTTATTGAATATAAACATTTAAGAATATCTTCTGATTGACTAGTTAAACCCAAACTACATTAATGTCAACCATCATTTTGAAGTTCTAAAGACTTATACAAAATGTTGTTTACTTTTATCTTTAATGGGTTTACAGGAAGTATCAAGTGCATTGCATAATAGTATAATTTCAACAAAAGTAGATATTTCATCATAAAACATTCTTTTAGTTAAGTAGCATAAGCCTTGGAAAACTATTAGAATTGATAAATTGTGTTTCAAAGACCAATTTAAAAACATTGGGTTGAATTGAAAGTGTTTATCTTTGCTTTTTATATAAAATCATGAATCAGAGGCACCTTTGTTCTTATGTTCTTTTATGCTGCCATGACTAAATACACATGTGAAGAAATATTAAGAATGTAGATATTATATTATTTAAATATTCACCATAAACTAATCCAGTTAATAATGAAATGAACCGCAATTATTTAGTTTGTGTGGCATTGAGCCAAAATGAACTCATTTACAGAGTTGTGTTTCATTCTTCTAGAGCTGTTCTAGCAAGTCATGCAGTGGAGAGATTTAAAACTGTAATAAAGAGATTTTTGATTTGGGGATTTAAACAAAAAGTTTGGTGTTCATGAATTTTTATTTGGAACTATATGATTGGATGTTCCTTAAGCACAGGATGAAATTGGATAACTCACCATCTGTCAATAGTAAGGGGATTTTATTCTGAAAAGGGATAAAGCTTTCTGACCGTATGTTGATCCCTTGGATAAGAAGCTTTGTGCCCAGGAAGTATACAACTTGTGACACAGATCTGACATCTCACAAACAGCTAAAGTTTCCAGCTACCCTGATGATTAAATGTGATTTGAATTTTCATGCTATAATCTACTTCAATTTTGTTTATTTCTTGCATATCTTATCTTATCCAAGGCTACAATTTATAATGTGGAATCTTTAAAAATCTAGGAACACAATATGACTTTATTTTCTCTCTAATGAAACAGAAAGACACACATATTCCACTAACTATCCAGGCTTTTCCATATATGTACTATATCGATAGAATCCTCACCAGAATCCAAACACCTATGTAGAGAACTATGTTCAATTTCCAGTTCATAGATTGCCTATCTTTAAAAGGTTCACTGCATATAGGAGAGTTAGTTTTCTTGAAGTGAACTGTCCTTGTTAAGTCAACCATGTCCCATGGAAGGACACATATCCAATGATATTTGGGGGTCGAACAAATTGGTCTTGTTGAGAAACACATACACATACACCAAGTACAAATTTGGATAAATGGGGAAAGGTTTGTGCATCATGAAAGAATTGGGGAAGGGGTAAATATGACCAACTACATTCCATAGGATTTTTAAATATCTAGTAAACATTTAAAAAATATTTACCCAGGCAAGTTTATTCTCCAGTTGTATGCTTAGTTACTAAACTGTGAGAACTTTATGTAGCACAATATATAAAGCAAAACTATTATTTGCTAAACCTATTCCATAAGGATTAACATGGGATAGGAAATTAATATTTATCACAACCCTTTCAAAATTGGCAGCTGAAAATAACTATATCAGGAATGTTTCAAATAAGTTTAAAAATCTGTGGACACTTCTTCTAAAGTAGAGAAAGCTTTATTGTATACAATGCCTAAATTGAAATGATCATTATTCAGTTATTATGTTTGTGAACTAAATATTAACATTTAGGAAATGTAACAGAAGGTTATCTTTAATTTCTAATGCAAGCTTTTAGTTTTACAGTTGAGGAAACACTTTTCTAATGAAAGGACTTGTTCAGATTGAGCTGTATTTTTTGATGGTGTTTAGCTCTGTCTGAAAGTCTCCAATCCTTTAAGCCCTTAGGGTAATGGTTTGTGTAATCTCAAATATTATAACCTAACGTGTCTTTCACATAGTCACAATCCTCCATATGTTCCTCAGGGCTAGAGTCTCTAAAGTCCAGGTTAATTCCTTTTAATTCAGGACATATACATTTCAAATTAGCAGGTACCCATGGCAAAGAAAATGCATTACAGTTTTTTAAAAGCATGCATATATGCATGCATGTGTGCTTGAGAGGGAATGGGTGAGTCCTAGAGTTGTAGGGGTGGGAGTGGAAATATGTAAATGTAGTACTTATGCATAAGATTCTCAAAAGAAATTAAATTAAAAACAAATCCTAGAAGGCTTTTTTTTTTTTTTTTTGGTTGCTATAATTTGAAGAGGAAAATAAATACCAGACTGAAGTTTTCAGCCTGCAAACAATCTGGGGAATTTTCATAAAGTTTGCAGACCTAATTTTCTATAGTTAAGAAATGCAAAAGAATTCTTTCCAGCAGGTTTGAGGACTTTAGAACCAGAAAAATGGAAATAACCACCATTATGATACAAATACAGGGCAAATGATACACAGAGAGTCTGTGTAGTAACTCTGGCAAAATTCATGTTGAAATTTCAGTGGAAGGAGATTGATATGAAGGAATGAGCAATGATATTTGCATCTTTCTCCAAAAAGATGATTAAGCAAAATCATCATCATCATCACCACCACCACCACCACCATCATCATCAGCAGCAGCAGCAGCAGCAGCATTACTACTGATTTTACCACAGAAAGCCACAGGAGAAGGTAGACAGCATCAGATACTACTTTAATAGGTAACATATTAATCAATGTGTGGAGTGATAGAAAAAGGACACATTCAAATTTTGTGTGTTGAATAATTTAACAGTATGGACAGAATATATATACAATTGCACAAAGAAATATATTATCTCCTTGTGATAATGAAATATATCAGACTAGGAGCTAAATTATTATTAGAGAAATGTAAGACTACATCAATTTGTGTAATGTGAATCTTAAAGAGTCTTATTAATGAAAACAAACCTGGAGCCAGGTATTAAGGTGAATGCTGGAAGATCAGAGCAGCAGAACAAGCCACAGCCATCTCATCTAGCCAATTCCTTAGCTGATCCTGCTTCCTTAGACTGGAAATCTCTGAGTCCTCATCTGAATGGGTCTCAGCTGAACTGCTGCTAGAAGCCTAAAAGCATAATCAGCTCTAGTTCCTGGTCCTCATGCCTTATATACCTTTCTGCTTCCTGCCATCACTTCCTGGGATTAAAGGCTCGTGTCGCCATGCCTGGCTGTTTCCAGTGTGACTTTAAACTCACAGAGATCCAGATGGATCTCTGCCTCCAGAAGGCTAGAATTAAAGGTGTGAGTGCCACCATTTTCTGGCCTCTATGTCTGTCTAGTGGCTGTTCTGTTCTCTGACCCCAGATAAATTTATTAGGGTGCACGAAATATTGGGGAACACAATATCACCACACATTTGTTAGCGTAATACTTGGTGCAGGACCTCTTACAGGTACTTAGAAAGCTTTCTAGAAAAATACATCACAAAATATGCCTGTGTCCAAAGTTTCTTTAATGTTCTAAAGCCCAGTAAGTAGGTATTATAGAAAAATCTTACTAGAATGGGGCTCACTGTTACAAGAAGACAAGTGCAGCATATTTTGGTAAATATTATCATGGACTGTGTATATTATTATGTGTGAGGAGATTTATAGCATCTTACAGACAAATATGTAACTTTTACCATATATATTTTTAAAGGAAACCATGCTAATGATACAACAGTTATGAGGTATGTCATAGATTAGTATATAATGACTGGAATTCAATCCCCTTTAAATAGACTATCACAATGAAGCAAACTTTTCCTAGAAAAGTATTTTCTATCAATGTGGCAGGTAAGCATTACCTTCACTTAACATTTTAAAAGGCTGAGGTGTTTTTATGGAGTAACTTCTGTATTTCTTGCAGTAGAGAGTAAAAGGACTACTTGTCACTCCTGGTCACATAGTACAGGCTCAGAAAGAGGTAGCCATGATTGCAGCATCTCCACCCATGTTCCATCTCACTGTAACAGAAGTAACTCCCTTACACACGAATTCAGTAATGTCTGCTCCATTCCTTTTTTTTTTTTCTTTTGGAAGTAGGCATTAAGGACAAAGACATTTGAAAGCAACCATCTCTTCTGGGAAAACAGAAAGTAGACTGAATACCTACAGAAAGGCAAAGAATAAGAAGCACTTGAAAAATCTGGACTTTCATAACTTAACACATTTATGTATATCCTTTACACTGGAACTGCGACCAAAATCAAAGTTTGAAACCAAAAATAATAAAAAACTACTCTTTCTTATAAAATGTGATTTTGATTTTTATAGAGTATCCACATTTTTAGAATCTAATGTACACTTTTCAACCACTTCATCAAAATTAAGAATCAAGCAACACACTAAACCCTGGAATATTAAAAGTACGAAAACAAAAATTGACAGAAAATATTTCTGAGAAGCACTTCAAGATGAGAAAAAAAATTAATCTAAAAGTATCTTAGATATTCAGAAAACTAAGAGAAGCCACGCAAAGGAAAGAAAATAGTATGTCGACAAAGTGATAATAGAGGAACATGTTATAAAGCTTAAAGTTGAAATATATTATAGTTACAATATCATATCATAAATGCAATCAAAGAGGATTTAGGGAGATAACAAAGAAATTGATGAACATGAAATAAAATGTTATTGAATCTCAAAATAGAAAGGGAAAATTTGAACATCATATAAGTGACCATTGGAAGAATATTAAAAGGGTCAAACTATGCACATGGGAATTCATGAGAAGAAAGAGGAGCATGTAAAAATACAGGAAGAAAAATATATGGATAGATAATAACAAAAAACTGCAATTTTAATTAAATGCACGGATATAAATGGCATAGAAGTTCACAAGATCCTTAACAGGATGAATTTATACTCAAACAAAAGTATAGTATAATTCATATTTTAAGGCCAAGGGAAAACTACTATCTTAAATGCAATTGAATAGAAAAAATCATCATATTCAAGGGTAATTATATGCAAGATTATGAACAGAATTTTTGATCAAAGGTCTTGACAGGTAGAACACACTGACATGTTAAGTCCATAGTGATAAAAGGAAAAATTAGTCAACTAAGAAATTCTACAACCAGCAGCAGTAGTCTTTAAAATTACATAAAAAACTAAGATTTACAATAAGCAAACAGAGGTGATTTATTCCTCCATGTTCTGTCCTGAAAGAGGTAATGGAAAATCTTTCCAGTTCAGATATAAACAAGCAAGCAGTTATTTGAAGTCATGTGAAATATAGAAAAAGCACCAAAGGTGAGTAGTTGGACTATTTAAAAAATCTAGTGTAATTTGAATAATGATTTACAACTTTACCTCTTTTTTTAAGGTTAAAATTTAGTTTATATATATATATGTCATTCTCTGTGTGTATATTCACATGAGTGTAGTTGGCAGAGGAGGACAGAAATGGAGATCCTCTGGCATAGCTACAAAGGTTTGGGAGCTGCCTGTTATGAATGCTAGAAGACCAAATTCTGGTATTCAGGAAGAGCAGCAAGTGTGCTTTTGAGACATCTCTCCAGGCTCTCACTCCACATTTACATATTCTACTTAGTTTTACATAATCAAACGGGATGATTTATTTTCAAAATGATTGTTTACTGTTTTAGGAAAGAGATGTGTAAAATGGGGTTGTTCTACATTGATAAATGAAGTACACAAATATGTACTTGATTTTGGAATTCAGGCTATTGTAGCACCAGTTTGTACAGATTCTACAACTATTATATGTTCTTTGCATATCCACGGAGAATAGAAGTAAGTATTGATTGTTTATAATGCCAAATGAGACATAAAATTGATCATCTTGCTACCTACCACAAATCAGCAAAAAATCATGAAATGAGCAAAAGAAAGAAATGCAGAGAAACTGTAGAAAAAAATTAATTAATCTGTTCTTTACCAGTTATAAAGAATTTCTGACATAGTCTACCATGTAAATGCACTGTGTTAAACATGCATAAACACTTAGGCCAAATGAAATAAGCTATTAATGAAAAGACATACATTGTATAGTTTTATATCTGTGGTGTTGTTTGTGTCATCAAAATCATAGAGAAACAAAGTAAACTAAAAACTGTAGGGTTTAGAGGATGAGTAATGAATCCCTACAAAGTGATTATAGAGTGTCAGTATTGTAAAATTTAAGGATACTTCATCCAAATCTTATAAAGGGTTTCAAAGTAATCTTCAGAGGACTGAAAGTCATTAACACTGTTAATATAAGTAGAAACAGCAGACACATTGCATAATATGCACAAACGTGCAGATCACTGTATCCTTTAAAGAGATGTTCATCACTAATATGAAAAAATAATTTCAAATGATTACATTTTGTATAAATTTACCTTTGTCAAAATTTGAACAATTTTCCATCTTTGTGCTCCTTACGTAGGAAAAGAAACTTCATATCTATCTACTCTTTTCTTTTTCGTATAGCTACGTATTTATATTTGAGAAGAGAAAAAGTAGAGGTACCTGATATTAGCCCTTTGTTTTGGTAAGAAATAACTTGTATCCATAAGCAAGTATTTATTTACATTTCCCCAATTTGAGACAATTTTAATATTAAATGAACCAAAATATAATTACACTTAGTTTTAGCACTGTTCGTGGAAAAAAAAAACCTGAGAGACACAAGAACTGAAGATTTACAAGCTTCCTGACATAGGAGTTCTTTCTAGGGGTATCTGATCTCTACATTTCCTTCACCTTTTCTCCCTTTGCTGTTTAAAAAGATGTTTATATTGAAGTGGCTGCTAATGCAAAATCGAGAGTGAATGCTTGTTTGGATATATGGAGGTTGTGGGTTGCTATATATTTAACAGACAGGGTTTCTTCTCCTATCAACTGTAATTTAATATACCTGCATTTATTAGTGCCTGCTTTTTAAAACAACGATTTTATGAATTAGGATTGTATTGGATCTTATTTAGCAAGAACTGAACATATGTATGCAGGGTGCAAATGTTCCTGAGGATGTCAACCAGCAAGATGAATTACTAAGAGCAGGAATTTGAAATATACAATGCCATCTTCCCTGGATATGATGCTAATCTGGATACTACAGTCTCCCTCCTAATTTCTGAAAAAACCTTAAAGGTGGGGATCTCCAGAGTGGTGTCACTTGTATCAGGAGTTGAAAACAGTGATCTCTATTCTGGATAGAGATGAATGTATCTAAGATAGTCTATAGGTATCCATCTGTGTGTAACTTATTTAATATTGTTTGTTTCTTCTGATAACTCAAAACTGGCAAGCTTACATTTATGTAAAATAAAACCCAATTATATATCAGAGCTAGCACTTGGGAGATGATGCATCTTCACTCTTTTTCACTACCGTCCTATCCCTGGATTCTGTGGTTTATTTGAAACAGGATTTTACATATTGCAAGCTGGCCTCAAATATGCTGTTTACATGAGGATGATCTTGAACTGTTTGCCCTCTCTCAGTCTCCTGAATGTCATTGTTACATGTATGTGCTTCCAAACTTGATAGTTCTGGAATGAGAAAGTAAAGCTTCCTGTACGCTAGACAAGCACTCTACCCAATTAGCCTCAGCCCCAGCTTATTTCCCCTCTAATATTTTCTCATAGAAACCTGCTTTCTAAGTCAGCCTCATT
Organism: Peromyscus leucopus; assembly: GCF_004664715.2. Lineage (NCBI taxonomy): Eukaryota > Metazoa > Chordata > Mammalia > Rodentia > Cricetidae > Peromyscus > Peromyscus leucopus. The sequence goes on from NC_051065.1 coordinate 91,386,490, forward strand.
CCCTTGCATTTGCACTGCTGTTTTCTAGGTCTGCGTCAGCTCAATCAAGGGACTATAATACATATCATACATATATGCAAAAGTGGGAGATAAGAAGTTAGGATTCAGCTGGGCGGTGGTGGCGCACGCCTTTAATCCCAGCACTCAGGAGGCAGAGCCAGGCGGATCTCTGTGAGTTCGAGGCCAGCCTGGGCTACCAAGTGAGTTCCAGGAAAGGCGCAAAGCTACACAGAGAAACCCTGTCTCGAAAAACCAAAAAAAAAAAAAAAAAAAAAAAAAAAAAAAAAAAAAAAAAAAAAGTTAGGATTCGTTTGTCAGAAATAAAATATGGTATAATTACTGTTATAGTGATTTGTTTTTAAGCATTTGATAAGCAGATTATATTTGTTTATCAGAAACTGAATTCCTCCTTCTTTACTGGTCTCTGTAGATAAATATTCAACAGATATAAAATATCTCCCATTCTTCAGAATGGTAGCATTAGAGTATATTTGCTCTTCAAAACAACTGAGGGATTCCTACGGTTTTCTTGTAATCAGACCAGACAGTCTTGCTCCTCATTATCCTCCATGTAGATTTGATTATCATCTCTACCTTTAGATGTCTAATGCTGTGACCAATCCTTTCAAGTGATCACATTGCTAGCTATACACAGAGTAGAATATTTCATAGTGTGTATTTGATTTTCTTTTAACCCTCCAGTCATAAAAGCCACTGATACTAATTGCTCCAATCAGGCAATTCTAACATTCAATGTGGCTGACATCACTCTCTTATAATTAGGTACTGGAGATGATCAGTGTTTGGATCCCAGCGCCCATGGCAGGCTCAGAGACACCTCTAATTCTAACTCCACAATATCTTACATGCTTTCTTAACCATTGTGGACTCTCACATGTGTGGGCATGCATGTCCAAAATGTTTGCATGTACACACGCAGACACACACACACACACACACACACACACACACACACACATCACATGCAAGCACACAAAGGGAAACTGACTTTTGCTTGTCAACCTAGTAAACTTTCTTCTTATCTCTGTCCAATTAAGAAGTCTGAGGTCTGGTTTATCATTGTGGGGAAGGCAAAGCTATAAGAGCATGAGGTTGCTGGTTCACATCTAGGTGAATCAGGAGCCAGAGAGATGACTATGCCAATAGGATTTCTCTTTTCATCTCCCCACCTCCTTTTTTAAAAATTTAATACAGGACCTCAGACCATTGATTGCTGCAAAAGGAAACAAGAAAAGTCATCCTTGACAGTTAATCCTCTCTGGAAAGACCCTCATATAAACATTCAAAAGTGCATACTAAGACTCGAGAATTTTCTTGGTTTTGTTTTTAATTAAAATTCTCAAAACATTTTTTTGCATCTCTAGCTGTTCTGGAACTAGCTCTGTAGACTCAGTGCTCTCCCATTTCTTCTTCGCAAGTGCTGGGATTAAGGTCATGTATTAAGGTCACCTAGCACCTTCTAGGCATTCTTAGTCCAATCAAGTTGACCAAGTCAGTAGTCACAGATTAATCATTCATGATGAAGTTCTAATGTCTGAAACAAATGTCAAGTGTTTGGCCACTCAATAAATAAATGAATGAATAAAAATAAAAATTATGTATATTCAAATTAAGTACTTTTAAAAAATCAAATATTCAGTTATTAGAAAAAGAAAAAAGATAACCTACAAACAAAAAAGAATATTATAGATGAATATAATTTTTCCAGCATCTTTGCAAATAAACACTGTTTTATTCTTTTAAAAAATATTCTTTTCTCATGTACTTTATTTCAACCACAGTCTCCTTCCTCCCCTACCTCTGGTACCTTGCCTGCACTTCTCTCCCCCAAATCCACCCCCTTCTGCCTAGCCTACACTCAGAAAAGAGCAGGCCTCCCAGGGACTTCAACTAAACACAGCATAACATGCTACAAGAGGAGGCAACCAAGTAGTAAGAAAGGGATCCCACAAGTGGGCAACAGAGGCAGAGACAGCACCTGATCCCACTGCTAGGAATCTCCCCAAAACACCAAGCTACTCAGCCCTAATATATATGCAGAGGATCTAGGTCAGACCCCTACAGGTTCCCTGATCTCTGTGAGACCCCATGAGTCCTAGCCATTTAATTCTGTGGGCCCTGCACGTGTGGTGTTCCTGTCCCTTCTGTTTATCTCAATCCTTCCTCCCCCTCCTCCACAGGGTCATCAGGCCCCAATCTCTGCCTAATGTTTGACAGAGGACTCTGCATCTGCTCCCATCAGTAGTTGGATGAAGTGTCTCTGGTCTGTTTGATGTGGATTCTGCTAGGTTCCAGTCCCAGATCACTGAAGCTAGGACACACAGCAGGTCTAAGGTTTTGTGGCTGGGTTGGTGTCCTAATCTCTCCAGCTGAGGCCTTGCCTGGTTACAGAAGATTGCTGGTTCAGGCTTTGTGTCCCCCATTACTAGGAGTCTTTGCTAAGGTTACTCTCAGAGATTTCATGTTTTCATTGCACTAGGTTTCCACCTCACCCATGAAATGCTCCACCCTCACCTGATTCCAGTTGTTTCTCCCAGTATTTTCTCCCTATCTCTCCTTATCCCTATACCTAATCTCTCCTGTTCCCAACCCCAACTGGCTCCAGTCCACCATGAAATCTATACTATTTCTCCTAATATAATCTTCTGATAAACACACGAAATCCAGTACAATTTCCTTTTAAAAAGATAATACAAACTAATTGAACTGTTCTATTAAGTAGTTGCCATTGTTACTGTCTCAAATACAAAGGATTAACACTGCATTCAGTTCACCTTAAGAAATCAAAAACACTAAACATTCTAGATCTAATAAGTAGACACAGGGGATGGGAAAATTAAAGCAAATGTACTTTAATAACCCTTCAATAATGCTAAGTCAATAATGTTGCAATTAATAGACTTATAATCATCTGTTTCATTTTTATGCATCATATTTGTTTGGGGAGAGGTTATTTTGTTTCCTTCTCTCAGTTTTTCTCTTATTAGATAAGACTTCTCCTAACATTTTATTACATATAGCTCTATATCTATGAAATAATTTCTCTATGTCACTTCCATGATGCCTGTTAACAATGCTGTATAAAAACGACTAGCCGGCCAGGTGGTGGTCGCATACACCTTTGATCCCAGCACTCAGGAGGCAGGACCAGGTGGATCTCTGTGATTTCGAGGCTAGCCTGGTCTACAGAGTGAGATCCAGGACAAGCACCAAAACTACACAGAGAAACACTATCTCAAAAAACAAACTAACCAAAACCAAAACCAAACCAAACCAAAACAACAACAACAGCAACAAAAAAAAAAACCAACTAGCCCAAGTTCCAACAGGTAGGGAATTAAAAACCATTAATGATCTGCAAACAGCATAACTTCTTTCAGTTTGTAGATGAAATTTATTAATTTATGATCATTGAATTATTTTCTTGCTGCATAGTATAAAATGTAGGCAAATATGCCCCACCTTTGGTGGAAGGTCATCATACAGTGCACTTGAGCTTCCTTTTGGGATTTACCAATTAGGGTCCAGGTGAGCGATCACGTGACTCGGGTGAAGGTGGATATTTTTCTCTTATTTGTATGCCATTCACCATGTAATATACTGTGAAAAACAATAGGTGTCTGCTTCATGTACTCTAGTCACTCACTCTACCACTCTGAAGAGGAATTTTGGTCAAAAGGGTGATTAATAGGAAGGCCTCTTTGTGGGCACACATTTGTAGCTTAGCAACAGATTGATTTCAGCCTGCTTGTCAGTGCCTAGTTATCTCAAATTCACTCAGTAAAACCCTTTCACATGTATCTAGCCTTTCTATTCATTTTATTTATAAAATTTCAAAAAAAGCATTTCTTTAAAAAAGCATCTGTTTACTTTCGAAAACAGCATAGAACTATATTTTCCAATGCAGAATGTATGGCAAAATATCAGTGCCTAATTTTCAACTAGTACTGTTTACTTTGGAAGCATTGCTTTTTACTTAGCCTGTGATATAATCAGTGTCCATGGTAACACGGACGGTAACCAAGAGAAAACAGGCAGCATCAAGTTTATTTCTGATTCAACTGGGTTTTCAAGATTTTTTCCTAAGATATTTCTTAAAAATAATATCTTTAATTTTTGTTTATGGATAGATCAATTTGGCCTTTTACAGTTTTTTTTTTAAAGTTGTTGCTTGCTTTTATATTTAGTTACTTACTCTAATGAGTCTTATTTGTTTTATCCTCCCTAAAGGAACAGAGACATTCTCTGAAAGGAAAAAAAAATCATTTAAAGATACTGAAATGATGCTGGGTATTTGCAATTCTGAGCAGCAGTTAACTGTCAAAAACATAACAAACATTTAAGTCTGCCAATGGAATGGACAGTGCAGGAAGGATTGTGTACAACCTATGTATGTTCCATATTAAAGAAGAATTCTGTTGTTGAATCCTAATAGTAAAACAAAGAGACTACAGAAAAAAGCAACAACAAATGGAATGACTCTACTTTGCTGTGCTGATACATTTAAAGGTGGGGATAGGGGGCATATAATTAATTTAGTTTTAATTTGCACAGGCAGTTGAAGAATGTTTTCAGAGTATAATTAACTAAACAGTTATCTTCACAAAGCACTCAAAATGAGTTAAAAATGGAAATGTTGAGTTCTAGATAACTTTTAAATAACATGAAAAACACACACCTTCTGTATGTATTGTGTATACGTCTATTTGCTACCCACATTTGACTGGGCTAAGATCTAGAGGAGAAGCAGGAAGGGAAGACAAATTTCCTGGATCTTCAAAGACAAAATCCACAAATAACAAATGCATTGATGAACCCAGAATTTTACCAATATTATTGTGCAGTTGTGCTGTGATGTGTTGTAACTATTCATTGTGAAGTGTGTGAAGAATGAAGCTCTGGCCACAGAGTTGTGTGAAAAGTGCTGCCATATGCCTGTGTGGTGGTACTACTGCCCTGTATTCTGCCCTATCTACGTAACTTTGAGGTAACTGTCAGGGAGTGTGGGCAACATGAGATGGATATGAGGTCATTTTCTTATATATTTTTTATCCCCAAAATCAAGCACTGCAAGGAATATTAATTGCACACATTATTTTTTCTCTTTTATATTCAGTGGTATAGCTAGTTTTATAGATGGCTTCATTTTAAATGTTACTATTGTTGTGAAGGACATTTTTTATGCCTTTTCACAAAAATTTTCATTGCTAACACTGAGATTTCTGTAACGCTAAAACATGGGAAACACACATTCCTGATGTTTCTGTATTTCCAGTGAACATGATTTTAGAACTGAAAGAAGTTATGAAAGAACAGAATTTTGAGGAGAAGTATAATTTGTGCCAGAGTTTCTTGTCTTGGTTTTCTAATTCATGAGTTTTAAAGGTTCTAGTTACCTCATTTTTGATAGAAAGTTTTGTACTTCATATATACATTTGGATGTGTTAAGGAAGATACGCAGAATATGGCCACATAATGAGAGTAGCTCTTCATCCTCTCTGTGTAGAAGAAATATGATTGAAATTCATGAGATCAGTGATTCATATTCCCAGCTTATAGAAAAATTATCTGAAATCTTTTGTGTTGGCAGTGAAAACACTGATTTCTTGAGGGTCTATGGCTGATATTTCTGACTGCTAAACCCAGTATCTCATACAAATCAGCAGATTAGTCAAATATAATTTGAAATTCTAATTTTAATATATATTCTGAAGAGGGAAGAATATTGACTAGGAAGCAGTATAATTCTGAAAATTAGAATAAGACCATGCAAAACTGTTCCAGAGACACTGGGGAGAGACAGCATGACAGATTTTTGAAGCATCTTTACTGGAAGGAGAAAAATTGTCAGGTCTATCCAAAGAGTAAATTCTGCTTTGGCTAAAAATAATGTAATGGCCAGCCATGATCAATTTGAATGCTGCTAGTACTCTTCAATACCCACTTATACCACTCAGTTGTGCTTTCTGACTTAAATTCTGAATCAATTGCACACAGACAGTGATGGTTAAGATTTTATCAATAACAGGAAAAATGTACTCAATACTAAAATAATGCCATCATGCTAAAATTATTCATGGATAAAAATTGAGCAATACAAGCAAATGTGAATACTAAAAAGTGTGGCCTAATGACGGGAGATATTTTTTTCTTATTTTGATACCCTATCACAGCTGCCCACACAGTTGCTTTCTGTCTCCTATCAATAACTCAGCCATTAGAATAAATTGTGTTTAATTACACAGTCTCAAAATCTGCATTGATTTTGGCTTGAAGTTCACCTTGTTATGTGATCACAGGCAAATATTTAATTTATTTAAACAGATAGTTCTCATGTTGTACAGAAAGATTGATTATATCTTAACCCTGCTGTGAAGATTGAATAAAATAATCCATTTAATGTATTTAGGCTACTTATTTTCATAAATCTATGTGCCACATATAAATATAAACCACATAAAACTCATCCATTTGTTTTTAACTAGGATTAAGAGAATAAAATTTAGAATTTAGAAATGATGAGTTTTTATCCAAATAATCATGTTTGGAGCTTGTTGTCTGTAACTACATTGTTTTATTCTAGTGTGAGCAGTTAGAAATAACATTGAAATAGATGATTATGATTTTATAGCTTTTTTTTTTTTTTTTTGGTTTTTTGAAACAGGGTTTCTCTGTGTAGCTTTGTGCCTTTCCTAGAACTCACTTGGTAGCCCAGGCTGGCCTCGAACTCACAGAGATCCGCCTGGCTCTGCCTCCCGAGCGCTGGGATTAAAGGCGTGCACCACCACCGCCTGGCATATAGCTTGGTTTTATTCCTAACAGTGGGAGCAGGGTTTATCTCTGACTCAATTATCTGCTGTTGGGCCCCATCCTTCCTACTGCATTGCCTCCTCCAGCCTTAGTAGGAGAGGAGGTGCCTAATCTTACAACAACTTGTTATGCCATGGCTGACTGATATATACAGGAGGCCTCACCTTTTCTGAAGAGAAAAGAGAAGGAGTGGATGTGGGGGTAGCAGAAGTTGGGGGAGGGAATGTGGGGAGAGGAGGGAGGGAGGGGAAACTATGATTAGGCTGCAAAAAACTAAATTAATTAATTTAATAAACAATCAATTAGTTATAAAGTTAAATGGGGAATATAAAGAAGAAAAACCCAAAGTAATGTTCTAAAGATGAACATCTAAATAATCATGAATAATTTATGAGAAAAATTTCTGTCTTGAAGATCAAGAAATATGCATTTTAGCACACAGATAGAAGAAAATGGCCCATTTATATACATCTAGAAAAATTAGATTGTGAACTAATTCAATTTCATCACTTAGTTTTCACAAAAAAATAAGTTTTTAAAATAGGTAAGAAATGTAGCTCAAAGGAACCCATGATTGAATTTATTTCAGTAAAATGAACTACATTTCAATGTCCAGTTTTATAGTTGTCAATCCATGTATAATTAAAATAGATACAGAGCAATTATATCATAGAGCTTCATTTGTGTTCTAATTAAATTTTTTACTTGAGTATTAGATCATTCATTACTGTTGGACTGTGAAATAAAATGAAGTAACATGTTTTCCATATTTAGCATCATTTAATTTTAATTTGTTCTTTCCTACTTGGAAAGAGAAAACATGAAAAATTATCATCATTTCTGAAAAGAATGGAACTAAATAAATATTTCACCAATATTTTACATTTATCTCTTTTGACAAATGTATTTGATGCTATTTGTTTCAATTATAGAGTCAATGTTTTAAATATGACATGAGGTTGAAACAGCTTTTAAGCAGTGTAGTGGTCCCAAGGTTTTCTGTTTTTGAGGGTACTATGCAAATAATATCAATGCCATACTCAAGTATCCTAGAACAGAGGAAAAATAAATGCATGTGCTTTGAAATTATAATCCAATAAATATGTTAATCTGTAGCTGAAAATTTTCCTGTGTCCCACACAGTTCAAAGACATTTAGACCCACCCAAATAAACACACAAAGGCTTATATTAATTATAAATCCCTGCCTCTGGCTCAAGCTTTTAGCTAGCTAGCTCTATATCTTAAATTAGCCCATAATTATTAATCTATGTATCGCCACATGTTCCATGGCTTTACCTGCGACTCATTACATGATGCTCCTTAGGCAGCTTGTTGATGTCTCCCTTCTCCTTCTTCCCATCTCTCTCTTTGAAATTTTTCCCTTCCTCTAGGCTGCCTTGCCATAGGCCAAAAGGCTTTATTTATCACTGAGAACAACACATATTCACAGTGTATAGAAAGATTCCCACAGTACTCTCCCTTTTCTTTTTTTTTTTTTCAAAAAGGAAGGTTTTAACTTTAACATAGTAAAATTACATATAACAAAACAGTTATCAAGCAATAATTACAGTTATAATATCTAGTCTGTGTTCTGTAAAATTAAAGAAAAATTTATTCTATATTTGTGAGTCTAAGATTTCATATTAATTTATCTTTTATCATAACCAAGGAAATTATGACTATAACTACATAGTCCTCAACTACATCAAAAACCTCAGAAGGATAAAATATTATCTAAATAATCAGGAAGTGCATTGTAAGTATATTCCAAAAATCTAGAATGACAGAGACAGCTGGCTGCCTGGACAGTCATCCAAAGTTCCTCTGCAATGTTGGGGCATCCATCTTCAGCTTAGAGTCTCTCAGTTGTTTCGCTCTCTGTCCTGTACAATGTTTGGCAGTCTCCTCTGTGAAGCAGGAACCTGAAGAACCACCTCATCTTGCAAAGTTCAGTGGTTACCTTTCTATGGGTCCTGCATGTCCCCTTTATACAACATACAGTTAAGCAGTCGTCACAAGGGCACTTTTTTTGCCCAGTGGCTAATATTTGCCACATAGAAAGCATAATGAGTTTCTTCAATGCCCATTATCTTCTCTGAAGTAGATTGGTATTGCCAGGAGCAAACATATCTCAATGTCCAGAAAGTCAAATTCCTTAAAGCATTTTAAATGTCATATTCTATAGGTCTCTGAAGTATTTAAAGATTACCTACCTAATTGAAATATAGCTATGTATACCTAGAAAACTTAAAATGACTATAATTTTGACTATCATAGAAGGCTAATTATTAATCTGTATTTCTTAATTATCCATTACAATTTCAAATGAGCTGCACAAACATAATACCTTAAACAAGAGTAGAAATATACATACAGTATAACAAAATTAACCTTAAATTTGTATCAATAAACTAAAATCCATAGCAATGTAAAACATTTCAAACAAGTTGTTACTCTTTAAAAGTAGGTTCAATAATCTACCCTTTTACACTATCATATCTATATCCTATACATCTGTATCATACACCTCTTTCTTCTTAGAAAGATATTGACTATAACCAATAACAATTTGTGACCAACAACCTAAACAAAGACAAGCATTGATAATCCATTTTTTGGGGGGAATGTGGGCAATGTTCTCTAGCCTTCCTGCTGATAAGGGATGCTGGTATTCTTATGGGGAACCTGAGAAAATTAAGAATTTTCTAGTCCTGACTAGAGTAGTCTGTGAGTCTGCATTGTCTCAGTCAGTTGCCTTGAAGCTATTTTTGGATTTTGGATCACCTGGGCCTCTCAGGGGGTCTTGGCTAGTCAAACCTGATGTATGTTAATCTGAAACAAATCCACAGCCTCTTGCTTCCTGTGAAACAAAAGCAGAGCCTCCTTTCTAAAGCAACATGTCCCTAGATCCAAATTTTGAAGTCAAAATGTCTTTAATATATATGTGTGTGTGTGTGTGTGTGTGTGTGTGTGTGTGTGTGTGTGTGTGTGTGTGTGTATTGGTTTAATTGAGCAGCCTTTACAATCAAATGTCTTTCTGCAGTTAAAAATAAGAAAGACAACACATTCCAGATTCTCTTTGTGATATCCATCTTTACATGGCTTATTTTTTATAGTACCTTACTGTGTTTTTAAAGACTTTATTTTTTAAATCTCTTTCTTTACATAACTGTTTATATTCCTGTTCTTCTCTCTTCCAAGCCTACATACATTTTTACACACATTGTAAACCATTTAAAATCTTGTTCCATCTGAATCTGCCTTATTGTGAATCCATCGCTTTAAGTTGCAGCTTCAGCTACTGGCTCTGCCCACCTTAGCTTCCCAACATGACAGAACTACCTTTACTGCCAGCTCTGGGAACCAGGGTCACGGCTGACTATGGGAATCAATGGGTCTATGCTTCCATCCAGCAGCATATAGCCCCAAAACATTTTATTTCTTTCCTTTTTTTTTTTTTTTTTTTTTTTTTTTTTTTTTTAGTAGCAAAGGCTAAATCCAATATACACCAACCACACTGTTCTACTTGGAGAAACCTCTGTGTACTGTGGCGGGAATCTGGAGCAATTTTAATAGACACTATTGGACTGAGCCGTGCATGTCTAAGTATGTACAGCCATACATGTCTAAGTAAGCTGGTACAGTGAAACTGTGAATGGCTCATTAAATCAGTTATGGTTCCTTTGGTCACTTGCTGTTCTCCTACTTGAATAACTGTGGTAATTCTAGAGTTAATACTTGCTGACAGGTGCTGACCTCCCCACCCCCCACAGGGGGTGCAAGCATTTATCAGATCACAACTAAACCTGGTCAGCTCCCTCCTGCCTATGACACCTTCAAATGTTTTCCTGGCTAGCTCAATCTGTAGAGCATGGGACTCTTAATCCCAGGGCTATGGGTTCAAGATTTTTTTGTTGTTGTTGTTTTCGAGACGGGGTTTTTCTGTGTAGCTTTGTGCCTTTCCTGGAACTCGCTTTGGAGACCAGGCTGGCCTCGAACTCACAGAGATCTGCCTGCCTCTGCCTCCCCAGTGCTGGGATTAAAGGCATGTGCCACCAAGATTTTAAATAGCTAGTTATATATCTTAAGTTAGCCCATAACTATCAATCCATGTATCACCACATGTTCCATGGCTTTACATGTGTAACATTACATGTTGCTCCTTGAGTGGCTTGCTGATATCTCCCCTCTCCTTCTTCCTGGCTCTCTCGCTTTGAATTTCCTGCCTTCCTCTAAACTGCCTTGCCATAGGCCAAGTGGCTTTATTTATCAACCAGTCAGAACAACACATATTCACAGCACACAGAAAGAAACCCACAGCATTTATCATTTATATATGAAGGCAAAACAATTTTATTATAAAGTATAACTTTGATAATGTTTATTTAAATATTTAGGTCAGTAGCCATAATATTGGATTTTAAGTGTAATATTTTAAGTGCACTAATTTTACTATTCTTCATTTCCAGGTATTATTAATTATTCACCTTCACAATTAATGTGTTTTATTCTGAATATTATTACTATGAAACAAAATTTCTACAATAGAAACAATTTTAATATAATCAATATTACATGCAAGTGTTTTACATTTAAATGTCCCGTTGCATTTATGAAACCACTCATGATGCCAGCTGCATAAGACCGGCAAAACGCAGAATGAGAGTTATAGTAGTGATATGAGTCTGCACCTCCCAATGTTTACTGGACATCTGGAAAAATCTTTTCTAGTACATTTTCAAAATGTTGCTCACCCTATGGAGCAGTCTGCAATAGCCTGCAATTTTTTGTTGTTGCTGTTTTTTGAAATTATTCGAGCTAACATTACAATTTAGAAGATATTTGTTGTAGTAAGTCGTAACTAAATTGTATGTTGTAATTATTTGATGCCTTTATAGGCCTCATAATAAAGACTTGGCATAAAATGAATCAAATGTACTATCTTAGGGCAGCTATTTTACTCCAATCATAAAAAAATACAAACATCAAATTACCATGAATTAAACATAACATTATCAGTGTCATGTTTTATTGCGCTTTCCCTTTCTGAGAATAACTTTGCACTGCTGTCGTAACATTGACAGCAGAAGCTCTGGTGCTAAGACATCACAGTTTTCCAAAGGTATTTATGCATCAGAGCACTTAGGCATTATAGCTGCCATAAAAAAGATGCTACAAACTTCTCAGGACCATTTTTATATGAGGTAATCATAGATACAAAGGAATACATACTTTAAGAATGGCGATTTTGGTTCATTTCTTATCCACATTTTATGATTTCTGGTGTGCACATACCTCCATCATGTAGTGGGTAGAAAGTAGATGCTTCTCATCATCTAATACCTATTGTTTTCTGTGTTGTCATGGTTTAGTTTATCATTTTTTTTTCTTAATAGATGCCAAATCACACTGGTAACTTCAGTTAGCAATTTCATGATAGCATTTTTGACAAATAATAAGAAAAACCGTAATAACATCCCCAGACTGAGGTTGGGCTATCACTACACCGTGGCCAATACTGAAGTTCTATCTGCATGAGATTGCTATTTTTGTAGCAGGAATCTTAAAAGTTCTTATTAATAAAATCAAACCTGAACCAGGTATTGGGGTGAACTGGAAGATCAGAGAACCAGAACAAGCCACAGCTACCTCACCTTGCTGGATTCTCAGCTGGTCTTGTTTCCTCAGACTGGAGGCCTCTGAGTCCTCATCCAGGATGGGTCTCAGCTGAATTGTTCTGCTCCAAAGCCTGAATGCTTAACCAGCCAAATGCTTCTTGTTTCTGGTCTTCACACCTTATATATCTTTCCTTTCTACCATCACTCCCTGGGATTTAAGGCTTGCTTTCTGGGATTAAAGGTGTGTGTCACCATGCCTGCCTGTTTCCAATGTGGCCTTGAACTCAAAGAGATCCAGAGGGATTTCTACCTCTGAAATGCTAGGATTAAAGGTGTGAGTGCCACCATTTTCTAGCCTTTGTATCTAGTAGTTGTTCTGTCTCTGACCCCAGATAAGTTTATTAGGGTGCACAATATTTTGGGGAACACCATGCTACCACAATTCTTGTCTTTGAATTGACATCCTATGACTGTGGCATGGTCTCAAGCAGCAGTCAGAGCATTCTAAGTGCAATGGCAGAAGACAAAGAGAATCTCATCTGTTCGTTGTGAGTTTATACCCTCTGACCCTGTATCAGTGCTCTTGGGCCATGAAGATTACTTGTATGTCTTAGAGATAGTTACTCTTCCAGGACCATAGCTGATTTTCTGACTTTTGGCCTTCAGAATCTCCAGTGCAGCAAAGTGAGTAGACATAAATATAAATACTTCAAAGGTTTGCGTTCATTAATACCTCCTCCAAGGGGAGGGCTAGTACTGCAGGGTTTATGGCAGGATAAACAGAATTCATAAGTACCTATGATAGAGAACATCTTTTTCTCTTAATTTGTAATGTTAATCTGGTAAAAACACACATATATTTTTTCTTAGAAAATATTTTTCTCTGACTTGTTTGCCTTTGAGGTGTTATGGTTATATGGAAGTATTTCTGGAGAGACAAAGACAAATTTCTACCAATGATAGATCTAACTATGGATTCTACCAAATTCTAACTTGTAGAACCAATGAGTTTCATTGAGTTTACTTACAGGAATATGAATGACGAGTTACTTACAGGAGCAGAAATAACTCACAGACAGCTGCTTCACTCAACATGGATGACATGTCATGAAAGATGGAAATCCAATTTGCATTGTACAAGCTATAGACGGATTAACAGGTTGGACAGTGTTTTTTCCAGGCAGTTTAGTTCATCTGCCTCTTTTCTCGCTAGTTCAGCTGGTTGAGCTTTGTCTAGGAAGATAACCTTGTCTGATATTGTCTCTCAGCAGTCTGCTGCTTATATAAGCTTGGAGAGTGACAGATCTAGTGAGTGACAGACCTAGAGATCATGGTCAATTACAGGAATGTCCTGAATCTATTGATTTGCATACTTTCGTAGGATGGAATGTTTCACCTCCTTTTAGAATACCCTGCATCTCAAGAAGTTTCCCTGCAATAGCGAGGATTTTACCTTAGAGGAAATTGCTACAAAACATGAGGTCATATTTATATCCCAAAATAACTTTTGTTCCCCCAAAATGTGCAAAAGAATGAGAGACCCTGGAAGTTTTAGTCCTGAAAGGTATATCCCCTACACTCAGGGCACACAGAAACTTACATAAGAGGAGGCAGGGAGACTGTTAAGAGACAGAGGGAATGGAGGACACCAAAGAAATAAGGCCTTTTAACACAGTAGGATCTAAACGTAGTAGTACAAGTCAACTCACTGTGTCTGTGGCCGCAGGAACAGAATCTGTGTGGGTTTGCAACAGTTGGGGGTCACAGTGCTGAAAAGATAAGTGGACACAAATCTCCACCCTTAACCCAGAAGCTTATTCCAATTGATAAACACTCATAAATGACAAATTAGTTTTCTCCAATGAAATATCACTGTGTATACAAACCACTCTTAACAGCAGGTCACAGGGCTAATAGATGACTAACAAAAAGTTAACTCTGCAGCATTATTTTTGAGGTTCTTTATCTCATAATGCTTTGTTAGAGGATTTTATTTTTCCTTTTTTTAATGTTTCAGGTCCTATGTGTATATATTATGGTTTCTAGTTTTGAGAATTTATGGGATTTCTGTATACAGACGTGTGTGTCTCTGTATCTATATGTGTTTTGTATGCTTTTACTTTGGCTCTTTTTCTTCTCTTTATTCATTTGTCTTGCCCTATTCTGATTTGCTTGTTTTTGTTTTGTCTCATTTTATTGTTCATTGGATGCCCATTTGTTTCAAAAGAAGAGAGAGAGAGAAAGGTATGGATTCACTTGGGAGGGTATTTGGGGAAGATCTTGGAGGAACTGGGGCAGAGTTAATCAGAATACATAGTATGAAAAATACATTTTTAATAATAGACAAATAATTGGATTTTGAACTAATAGAATAAGGCAAAAGAAAATTCTGCTCAGAAGGTGGTGATGAATGCTTTATTTATACTACACTGTCCTCAGTTTTATTATGTGTCAGAGTTCAGCAGCAGTAAGCCACAGATCAAGCAGATCTCTTTGGCTTCAGGAGGGGTACAAGGTAAACAGTAAAAAAGAGGCTTTAACAGAAAGACACACACATACTTAATACAATGATAAGATAGTAAGACAAGTGAGATTTCCCTAATGTCTCAAAGGCACATGCATAGTTCTCAGTGAATAAAGAAGTTCTGTCAAATAAGAAATTGATTCTGAAATTAACTTGAACTTTCCTGAAGACGATGCATTTAAACATGTAACACATAGTCTCATCTGTCATCAAAACATATATCACAATGAGCTACAAAATAATTTTAAATATTCTGCTACACTGACAAGGTGATATTTTGTTTTCTGAAGACCAAAAGACTGTAACAGATCTGTAATGAGAATTTTAATATTTTTCTTCACTACTTTTACCTGTCATTTTATAGCATTACTTGTAAACATTGTCAAGAATAAAAATGGGATGCCATGTTTAATTTAGCTTTAACAATGATGGCTATTTCTTTCCATAGTTTCTAAGAAAAATGTATAGATAACATGTTTACAAATTGCTTTAAAAGAAACACAGCACACAGCTGAAGAGATATCAATAAGTAATCTCTAACATAACTTACCTTTTCAATAAAGAAAATATCGGCTGCTATTGTAATTTGATCTCATCAAGATTCTCCAACATATCAATAAAAACATATTGCAAAATCAAAATCTCAGATCAATAACAAGTAAGCAAAGGAAACAGAAGATAGCAGAGGAGAGCAAGTAAGGGAGGATTAGGATACAGGATGCTGGAGTAAGTAAAAAGAGGTCTTTGAATTCGTACACACTATTTTCTAATATTGTTCTCCAAGGACAACACAAAATTCTTTAGGTTAGTCCAGGTGTAGTCCAGAAATTTGCAGAACACATATAGTGTAATTTACCACACCCAAAAAGTATGAATGTCTTAATCCCACCCACAAACAAACACTGAAGGCACCAAGTCTGCTCAAAGACTCACTATATTCAACTGAAGGAAGTTCTAGCTTCCACAGCTGCAATAATATAAAAAATAAAACAGGTAGACAATTTCTCAATTATAATAGAAAATATAAATATTATCATTTGCAAATCTAGTAATATAAACCTGTAATTGAATACATATGTGGGAAAGGACAGACAAAGCCCACAATTTCCAGCATTTTTTTTTTTTTGGTTTTTTCGAAACAGGGTTTCTTTGTGTAGCTTTGCGCCTTTCCTGGAGCTCAATTGGTAGCCCAGGTTAGCCTCGAACTCACAGAGATCCGCCTGGCTCTTCCTCCCGAGTGCTGGGATTAAAGGTGTGCGCCACCAACGCCCGGCTATAATTTTTTATTTTTATTAAGGAACTGGACCATAATTTCAAACCTCTAATATGTTCAGTGATTGTTTCTCTAAAGGAGAAAATGTAAACGGATATGAATAAATATACAGAGAAGAAAGATAACACTTTCTTTAGTTATTTAAAGTCAAGGTATGAATTTACAAGTAACAAAATAAGAATAATTTGAAAGAATAATTATTTAGCATCCATGTCAAATATGCCATCATGACCACTGGACCTTTTCTTTATACAGGCATTTTATGCTAATGCTCTACTTTGTCAGTTGCGCAGACAAGCCTGGAACTTCACATGTGGCTGGCACAGCCATAGCTTAAAGTTTCTGGTTCAGTAGATGGGCACTGTGGCACAGGACACATGCCTAAAGACTACCTAGGGAAATCAGGGGAAGCACACAGAGAACATACAAAGACCCTGTCTTAACATTCAAAGAAAACAATAACCCTTAGAGGAAGCAGGTTACATGATTAATTGGCCACTTTGTGAGTTTCTCTATAAAGGAATTCATGTTTAGATTTAATGTTTATTGAAAACATTGTCATCAAGTGGCTTTTAAACCTCAGTGTATGGAAATTCCAACTGTGGAAAAACATATTTGAGTATTAGTTCTTTTAGTTTGATGTTGGAGATCAGTATTACTACTATGCAAAATTTCTACTAAACCTCTAATAATGGTGGCCGTGAAATAGCACTCTTCTTTCTTGTTTTGTTAAAATTTACAGATGAAGGCATTTTAATACTGTGTAAAATCGTGGGCTTATCTTCCATTCCTGTAACCCACATAACAGCACACAATTGTCTGTACCTCCAGTCTCAGGTATCAAATGCTCTAATCTGGCTTTTGTGGGCACTGCACTGACCTGGTGCACAAACATAAGGGATGAAAAAGCATTCACAGACACAAAATTAAATTAAATGAGAAGAATTCCAAAAGTAAGTGAAATACCATCTAAAAACTTACCTGTTAAAAATATTTGGCTTTGTATGTAGGTACATATAATCATTTATACATTCTTTTTAAATATTTATTTTTATTTTCACTGTGAGTTTGTATGTGTATGTGCATGCATGTGTGTGTGTGTGTGTGTGTGTGTGTGTGTGTGTGTGTGTACACATGAGTGCAGTTGCTCATAGCAACTGTAAGAGGGCAGAAAATTCCCTGGAGCTGGGTTTGCAGGCAATTATGAGCTGCCCAACATGGCTGCTGAGAACCTGTCAATTGAACTCAGATTCCCTGGAAGAACAGGGAACATTCCTTTCACTGAGTAATCTCTGTAGGCCCTAATCCTATATTCTTGTACTTAATTTCTAGAATAACATGTGTTCATATTTGTAAATAATATAATTTAAAAAAGTTCTTATTACGAATACATCTTCTATCTGCAAAGTAAACTTGGAAAGCAAATTTAGCATCAGTGTTAAATTTTGTCCACACTCTTGGAGGTAATATCAATTACTGCTACTTACAGAATTATGTATTCTGCATAACTTATAATCATTCACATGAAAGTTTATCTCTATATAACCTTTGACATTTAATACATATTATAGTCTTAAAGATGAAATGCAAACATTTAGAGGGTGTATGAACTATGAATAAACATAATCGTTAATTGCTGCATAATTCTGCATGTGTTTGCATAACTGTTCCTGCTACATTTCCACTGTCATCTATTTAGTTAGTCATTGACAATCATGTTTTAAATCCAATTATTATAAATTCTATTAAAATAAATGATTACATGTATTTGCATGAGTTATAAAATTACAATGCTTTTTCTTTAATAAAAATTTTAAAATTTACATATCTTCATGAAATAGCTAATATATTTTATTACTTATTTAATTTTTGACATTACAATAGAATTAAATCATTTCACCCTTTCCTTTAAACCCTCTAAAATCTTCCATATATGCTCCCCCACATTGATCTCTTACAAATTCATGGCTTCTTTTTCATTAAGGGTTGTTCCATCTACAAAACTTAAGATTTTAATAACTTTCTGTATATTGCAAGAAATTTTTTCTTTTCAATGAAGTAGTTCATAAAATTGCATTGGAAACTAATTGCTAAGAGATTATCAGTGTGGTGTTAAATAAATAAACAAAAGGGCTATTTTTGGATGAATTTTGGAACAGAGCAAATTCCTACAGAAAAAAAGGTTAACTCACAGGATAACATGACCTCATAGCACCTGAGATCAGAGGAATGTATCTTGGGAAAGGCAAAAGATTACTGTAACTAGAGTTTTCCTGCCTTGCCCACAGTCAGGACAAATCTTTGTCACCTGCCAGTCCCACAGCCGCTCAGACCCAACCAAGTAAACACAGAGACTTATATTGCTTACAAACAGTATGGCCATGGCAGGCTTCTTGCTAACTGTTCTTATAGCTTAAATTAATCCATTTCCATAAATCTATACCTTGCCACGTGGCTCATGGCTTACTGGCATCTTCACATGCAGCTTGTCCTGGCGGTGGCTAGCAGTGACTCCTCCTGCCTTTCTGTTCTTTCTTTTCTCCTCTCTGTTAGTCCCGCCTATACTTCCTGCCTGCCTCTGGCCAATCAGTGTTGTATTTATTGACCAATCAGAGCAACACATTTGCCATACATAACATCCCACAGCAGATTACTGTGAAGGGAAAATACTATGATGAAAGGACATCTTTGATTGGATGTCCTACCTATTGTCCAGACCCATGACCAACCATTAAGGGATAAATTAATTGTTTTTGGAATAATAAAGATAGCCTTACTGTATACGTCTTTCACAAACTGAATATTAAATGACTGAAAAAGATAAAAAAAAAATATTATGTGAAGAAGTTTTGGCTTCTTAAGATGTCAGTGCCAAAACTGAAAGACTTTCATGAGCAACTTAATTGAAGAAACTGAAAGTCAACCTTGAGCAGCCTGGGTGCCATAATTAAGTGAACTTGTCTTACATGTGAATAGGTATGTTTTCTCTTGCTCCCTTCTATGTATTCAAATAGACCTCAGGTTTCCAGACTTGTGGGCATGTATCTTTACCCACTCAGAAATCTTAGCTGCCTTGAAGAATTTCTCAAGGAAGCAGTTCACAACTTGGAATCAGGATCTTTTACCAAAATGTTCATGTGCTCCACTAAGTCAAATAGATTTTTACCAAACTAAAACTTTTTTTCTCATCTTTGTTATTCAATTTATGATTATGGATTCAACTCTTATATACTTACCCACTTTTTTCAGATTACATTATGATCTCTCACGATGGCTAACTTCCACCAGTTATATGCATAAACTTTAATCCCAACATGACATTACTGGTTCTCTCTGCTCGTGTATTGTTATACTCTTCTAGATAGACCTCAAAGAAGCAATGATCCTTAATTACGTGTGCACATGGTGGGTCCATTTTAACAAATAAAGTGTTAGAAATCCATCATAGCATCCTAGTTCTGATTCTTCTCCCTTGCACACTCCATTCTCTGTTACCCTTGGAAACTAGATATTGAAGTAGGTAATAGCCAGTTTATTGGGGCAACCAAATTAGCTAACCACAGTTTTTCAATGAGCTTATAAATTTCTTCTGAATATTAACATTGTGTAAAAGAGCAATCATGAGAACAAATTGATCAGGCTGGGTATTGATTAGCATGCCTTTAATCCCAACACTTGAAAGCAGATGCAAACAGATATTTGTGAGTCCAAGGATATCTTGGTCTACACAGTGTGTTCCAGGACAACACAAGCTACATAGTGAGACCATGTTTCAAAGAAAAAAAATAAAGATCTAATAAATAACTCACTTTGTGTATGTTGTCTGCTTTACTGGTGTGAAATAATTAAAATAAAGCATACAAACTCATGATTAAAATAAGTGCAAAGACCTTAGAGCAAGGAGAGAAAAATGGAAGTATTTAGAGTACTTGTTTTATATGGACTTTTGCCTGCCTCCTCTTATGGGTCGATTGTGATTCCTCTTTCTTGATTAGAAAATGATGTACACTTCATCCTCACAAAAGTGTTATCTTCTTGAAGCAAGCACAGCCTCACACTGGGTAGAGCCTTCAGGAAAGAAAGAGGAAGATTAATAACTGTAGATTGTATTAAGTGTAATTAAGGGCCTGAGAAATTTCAAAATCCAATAGAATGACCGTTGTGTTCCCCACAGGGTCCTGTGACAAATGCATTCATTTGAGCACATGTATAACTTGCATGGAGAGATAATGAGGAAGTCAATAGTCCATGGTGATCAGCGTAGTAGGTGACAAATTACTTTTCCTTGTTCTTTCACTTGTGGTCCCTTAGGGCCAGCCTCATAAATAGATGGATGCAGAGCTTTAAGTTTAGTGAGTACTGAGAAGTAGGAAGAATTTATCCTCATCCCAAATGAGATCCTTTCCCCCAAATTTAGTAGCAGAACAAATAAGAAAAACTGCTTGCTAAATGTGTCTACAAAGTCATGCATTTTAACTTGGAAATGGCTTTCTTCTTCTTTTTTTTTTCATACTTAGTTGGCCCCTATATTTAACTTGACATATTAATTTCATATTGAACATGTGTCTCTTCAATTTTTTCCTCTACCTATGTTTTCTATAGTAAACATTTTTTGTTGCCAGGTGTAGTGATAGGCCACCAATTAGAGCCACATACCATTTATCTAAAAAAAAACCCTGTCTTCTGAAAACTGAGAGCTGACATCTAGTCAGCAAAAACAAGTAATGTTGAAATGTCTGTGAGGTACTGCCCTCATGTTGTAACATATAGATTTAGTTTATAAGTTTATACTGTTGTCTGTATGCAACATGAATTGCTAGAAGGTCTTATTAATAAAATCAAACCCAGGGCCAAGTATTAGGGTGAATGCTGGAAGATCAGAGAAACAGAACAAGCTATAGCTAACCTCACCTCACCAATTCCTCTGCTAATCTTGTTTCCTCAAACTGGAAGCCTCTGTGTCCTCATCCAAATGGATCTTGGGGGAACTGCTGCTAAAAACTAAAAGCTTGAAAGGACTCTAGTTTCTGGTCCTCATGCTTATATACTTTTCTGCTTCCTGCCATCACTTCCTGGAATTAAAGGCATGTGTCACCATGCTTGGCTGTTTCCAATGTGGCTTTGGACTCACAGAGATCCAGAGGGAGGTCTGCCTCCCGAATGCTAGGATTAAAGGTCTATGTGCCACCATTTTGTGGCCTCTATGTCTAAATCAGTAGCCGTTCTGTTTTCTGAGCCCACATAAATTATTAGCATGCACAATATATTGGGAACACAATACCTCCACATCTGTATTTCATTTTCCTTAAATCTTTAAATTAGTTTGCCTCTTGATATGTGAGATGTCCATCCTTTCCTTATCATAGACATCAAAAATATAGCAAAGTAATCAATATTTTAGATCTTGTCCTTTTGCAGATTGTAATTCAATAGAAAATAAATTATGCATTGTTAGATCCTTGCACTTATAAGTAACAATTAATATGACATATATTTCAATTATTTTTTAAAATTTTTAAGTGTTTATGGATACATAGTGTTTATGGATACATGTCCATCAAGTACAAAAGAAGGTATCAGATCCACTGGAGCTGGTATTATAAGTGATTGAAGACCACCCATTTTAGGAACAATGAATAGACCTCACATCCTCTCAAAGATCAGGAAGCATACTTAATTTAATCTCCCAGTCACATCTTTTGCCACCAGATAAGATTTTATAAATCACAGTTCAGATACAAAGAAAGTTTATGTAAAGTTCTGTGCAAGTTTTACTGAAAAACCCTTGGGTTCTGCCAAGAAGGCAACCCTAGTGTACCTGTGAAAACAGAGGTGTACAAGACAGCTGGGAACATCTGAAAACATATATTAAATAGTTTTTTGAAGGATTAATAGGTTAGCTTGAAAATATATATTTATTGGTGCTACCTGAAACCTAGAACAATTGAGAATTCTTAAGAGGGATGTGACAGTGTTTTAAAAGCAATATGAAAAAAAAAAAGGAAATTCAAAAAAAAAGCTCAGAATTATCAAAATAAAATAAGGATACATTTCGATGTACTTTAAGGTACTAGAAAAAATTAATTATTATACATATCAAAATCCATAGAAGGAAATCAGAGCTCAAAGCAATGAAATGAAAACAAACAATACATAGAGTTACATAAAGTCAAGCAATTAAATATTTGGTTCTTTAAAAGAATGAATGACTCAGGTAAAAAAAAAAAAACATGATATATGTCTAAAGGGAACATTTTAACAGAAACCATTGAAATCCAGGAGACCATTGGACAACATTTCAATACTTATGTTCCACCAAATTAAGAAATCTAGAATATTGATGAATTTCTAATAATTATACAAAGTCATATTTATTATTATTATTATTATTATTATTATTATTATTGTTTATTGTCTGTGTGTGTGTGTGTGTGTGTGTGTGTGTGTGTGCGTGCCTGTGGGTGGGTATGCATACTTGTGCATAGGTGCCTAGGGAGGCCAAAAAGGGCATTGGGCCCCCTGAAGATAGAATAAGACATGGTTGTAGGTTTGACATTTTTCCCTATGTTGTTTCTGGGAATCAAACTGCAGTCCTTTGGAAGAGCAACAAGTACTCCTAAGTATTTAGTCATCTCTTGAGGCCACAAAGTAATGATGCTACATTTTAAATGATGTTAAATTCAGAATATGCAGGAGTAGCAACACATTCTTCAAAGAATAGTTAACACTATTGATTAGATTTTTACAAACTAACAAATCAACCAACCCATAAACAGATACACACACACAAACAAAACAAAAAACAAGCAAATAAAAATAAACAATACTAAAGTATCTTATAGAAAGAAAAAAAAAACTCTGAGAACACATTTGAGTATTAGATTCTTTAGGATGTCATTGTGTAGATTAGTTAAGAAATACATATAGTGCTGGCAGTGTTGGGTATAGATACTCATACTGAAATGCACACTGTGAGCAGCATGACAGGTTTTATATTATATTGGGCTGGACATGAGATACTAGAGGACATTAATCATTTTGTTTTTCTGTTGTAACTGTCTTCATCTGTACTCTGACCCTTGCGCTGGAATTAAGGTGCTTGTGTGTGTGTGTGTGTGTGTGTGTGTGTGTGTGTGTGTGCCTTGAATCATCCTGAAGGTAGGTAGTCAGACTGTCTGATACTACATCAAAGTTTTGCTGAAGTCTCCTGGAAATATTGGTATAAGTTTTGCTCATTCTCAAGTATAAGATAGATTTTTTTACTCATCTGTTAACAGAGAAATTTAATAAACAGTTACACAATAGTAAAGTGATAATCTTTTTGTATGTTTGATGTATGTGTGTGAGTATGGTATGTGAATACATGTAAGTACCAGCACACACACAAATGCAGGTAGTTAGAAAGCACAGACTATCAGGTGCTTTTTTCTGTCAACTATTTTAATCATATTCATTGTCCTCATCAATTACCCTCTCTTTTCCTCTCTTTATTTCCCATTAATTGCCTCCCTCTACAAACACCCCCCTTTGCAAATTTCTGTTTTGTTTTTAAAGCTAGATTCTAATACAAAGGAAACATGCCACAATTATCTTCTACTTCTTTCTTACTTTGTTCAATATAGTGTTTGCCATATGCACCCATTTCCCTATAGCTTGCTTGATTCCTTGCTCCCTTCCTCCCTCCTTAGATGTAATCAACCGTCCTATTAAATAAGAAACATAGAACCAATGCAAAGAAGAAAGCCAAGAGATCAAAGCTAAGAGCCTTACCCGTCTGCTGCAGCTAGCCTCTTCAGCCAAGAGAGACCTACTTCCTGTGTTTTTGTCTTTATATAGACTTTTAGTTCTGCCTTCTCATTGGTTGTAAACCCAACCAATTGACTGCCTCGTCACTGCCTGTCTTTACAGACCTCCAGGTCTTCTATGGTTGGTATTGAGATTAAAGGCATGTGTCTCCAATGCTGGCTGTATCCTTTAACACACAGAGCTCTACCTAGCTCTGCCTACCAAGTGCTGGGATTAAAGGTGTGCACCACCACCGCCCAGCTTTTGCTATGGCTCTAATAGCTCTGACCCCTGGGCAACTTTATTTATTAACATACAAGTCACATTTTAGTACAAATAAAATATCACTATACCCTCCCTCCCTACATCTCTCTGCCCCCTCTTTCTTTCCTACAAGTGAATAAAAGAGGGATCATTAATCTAAATTTTCCCTTATCCTGCCATTTGCTGTGGCCACCTAGGAAATCTGATAACAACAACAAACTAAAGAAACAACACAAAAAAAAGTGAGAGAAAGATAAAATTTGAAAGTTGGAAATTGGATGACTGAGGTCCTAGCTAAGCCTTAACTCTCAACTAGAGACATATTCTGGAGTCATTCTTCACTGAGGGATTTCCTAGACATGATTTGTCTATGCACATGTCTATGGAATTGTCTTGATTGCTAATCAATGATCAATATAGAGGGCTCAGCCAATTGTAGCTGTCACTATTCCCTAAGCTTGTGGCCCTCAGCATGTAAGAATGCTAGATAAGCAAAAGCCTGAGAATGAGGAAACACATAATGTCCTCCATACTTTCTATTTGAATTTTCTTCTCCTCTGTTAAAGATGGACTGAGACCTGCAAGCCAAAATTTTTTTCTCCTGTAAGTTACTTCTGGTCAGAATGTTCTATGGAAGCACCAGAAAGGAAACAGGAACATTTGGAATGTTGGAATGTGACTGGAGACCCAATGTGGAGAAAAGGGATGTTGGTTGTATCAGGTACAACCGAAACTTTCCTCTATTTTTCTCAGTATACTTCTGTACTCACCCTCAGGAATATGGCTTGAGGAAAGTTGTTTGGGGTGCTTTGTCTTCTGTTCTGGTATCAGAGTATCTCAGATGCACCTTATGCACCATTTCTCTGATGTCATCAGAATTCACTCAGTGACATAAGACATTCTGATGGTGGAAGAATCAATGTTTATAAGAGGGTCACCGAAGAGCAAGAATCCCAGATAAACATTTTGGTTGGTTGTTATCAAGGCATGTTTTCACTATCTCCCTGGAGATTTCTAGCAGAGTTAAATCCCACAGCTTTGTAGTGGTAAGTTTCTAAGCATTAACTTTTGATTTACTTTGCATATTTTCTACTTGCTCCTCCTCTTTGATGTTCTCATGAGTTTCCTAAAATTATTTTCCTTCTGAGACACTTGTACCCATTTTCTTGTCTCATCACATTTTGAGAAATGTGTATGGTAAGCATAACTCACTACTTAAGAAAAATACTTTGAAATCTTGTTGCAAAGTTTCTAAAAGAAATTGTACTAATTAACACTAAACAAATGCAGGTGTTTCTTTGAAGAATGTGAGCAGGCAATTTCCTCTATCATACACTGCAAGATAATTGTACTCAGTTGTATAAAGTGTTAAATCTTTACCACATTTTTATTTTTTCAGAATGTGTAAGTATCATTAGAAGTGGCTAAATGATGGTTTTGTACATGAAGAAAATAAGTGTATGCAAAGGATTCAATTAGTGATTCCATTATAGATATGGCCTTGGCAAAGCAGCAACTCCATCCCTGGCTTTGGTAATCAGAGATCAGAAATGCAATTATCCAGTTTGTACATACATGCTACTTCCAATTGACTGTAGTAGATAGAAGAAATAACAGCCCTGAGATCCAAAGCACTGTTTCTCATCCTCAAAGGTAAGTATTAGTGAAATTTGCTTATGTCTACCTCATATCTGCATTAGAAGCTGGCAATGAACTAAAACAAAACTGTGGATCAAAGTTCCTGGATGCTACAGGTGTTTTAGGATTCATCTGTTCAACTAACTTTTAGGAAACATTAATTTCTATGCTTTAAACATATTTCAATCTCGAGATAAAATTATAATGCTAGATTATGTCTATGATCTATATATCCTCATTTTATTTCATGTCTTTGACTTCAAGATTCACAATGTTCAAATATTTGCTTGTCGATAAATAATATATACAACTGATTCTACATTTTAACATCTAAAATGCTCTCTTTCAAATAGTTTCAAGAAGATTCATCCTGGTTTTTCCTCAAACAACTTGCATTTTATTTGTTTACTTAACCACTTAATTAATCAATTGAGTTTTAATATAATGTGATATAAGGTCAGTTTTTATTCTTCTGCATGTGGATAAGGATGATATCCAGATTTATAAAGACCATACACTACACTGCAACACAAACACACACACACACACACACACACACACACACACACACACACACACACCTTTACACCTTTTCAAACTATATTCCAATGCTGTTTGAAATACTAGAACTTTGTAGTATATTTTCAAATTTGGTAGTAGAGTAGTTCCAGCATTGTTATTATGGATCGATATGATATTTGCTTTGATTTCACCATCTCTCTCTTTCCTTCTCTCTCTCACTCTCTATCTCTGTCTACTTTTTTTCATATGAATTTTAAACTTTTTTCTATGTTTTTTTTAAAGTAAGAATCTATTTCAATACTGTCTCTGTCAGGCAATATTATGGTGATTAGAATTTATATCAGTCTGTCCTTAGAATAGCCAAGGAGAGTATGAAACTAAGATTAAGTTTAAGTTACCTAGTGCTTTCATTTGTTGGGTTTTTGTTTTTAAAATATGAAATATTTAGCTGATTTAACATACAAAGTGACCAGAGAATTACTGGAAGTGGTCAAGAACAATACTGTTCTGATCATGTAAAAATACCACACATGTCAGAACTCAGTGATGGCTTTTGTTTGTTTGGCTTTCTCTGGATGGATGTTAGAATGTCCTGTGAGAGAGAGAGAGAGAGAGAGAGAGAGAGAGAGAGAGAGAGAGAGAGAAAGAGAAAGAGAGAGAGAGAGAGAGAGAGAGAGAATCCTGATGTGCAGAGAAGTCTTAAGCAGCTGAGGAAGCACATCCAATAAATACCTTAAGTGCTATTTTCCAATAATGAAGAAAATTATCTGGAGGCATCTCACTTACTGCTTATGCTAAAATTATCAGACTAATTAAATGCTTTATTTGTATTTTATACCCTCAAGTCACATTTTAGTTTTGAACATCAAATTCTGTTAAAAAATACTACCCATTAGCTCTTAAATGCTATGATGTGTTTGTACATAAGGTTACGAGTTCACACACATACAGAAAACAATTACACTTATGCCCAGAATCATAATTTAAACATTTCCTCCAACTACATTTCCATTGTTTGCCCATTGGCTGGGTATCATGTTCATCCTCAGGATGTAACATTATCTCATAAAATCTCTTAGATACTTAATTTGCATACACAATTTATCCCAAATTCCCTCTAAATGTCATGTGCACAATTAAAGTTGGCCTCTTAAAGACTCCAATGATCTCCTGGCTCTTGGCCATTCTACTCCAACCCAGAAAGGAAGAAAGACTGTCTAAATTTTCCCACACATTAGGGAATAGGCTATTCATAATTGTCTTTAAGAAAATATACATCAGGCTATTGCTGCTAAGGAAGATTTCACTGTCTTCAAATGCTACATTAAGACTTTTACCATAAGATACCATCTGGAAATCTGGTTCCATAGAAAGACTCTAGGTCTCTAGGTTCATTACTAGAAAAATTCAAGAAGTTCAAACCAGAGTGTTTCAAGGATTACTTATATAAAAAAAAGCTGTGTCTTCAATTTTTTTCAAGAACTCTCTCCTTAGTCTTCATTTTCCACCTCAGAGCTTGCCTCACTTCTGGATTGATGATATAGATTATGTTCATTCATGTTAAAGAAATATCCTAAACAAGCTTAAAACATTCCTGTATCATCTTCTAACATCTGGTCCTTAAGTACCTTGGAGTTTTTCTCCCATCCATATTTGTAGGTTACATATAGATTTGTGTTGATGATTTCTTTCTCAAAAAGCTGTCCTCTTATTTCCAACATTCTTAATCCACACTTGTTCGTCAGCAACAGTAACTTTTCATTAAGATTTCTTTATTTTTTTTCAAAACAGTCTTGTTCAAGTCATCAAAGTATATTTTGTATATATTTATACATTATAGTAGAGAATTTTCTGATCAAAATGAAGCAATGATGAGCTTGAGAGAAAACTCAGCACTTCAGAATGTGCACTATTATTGTAGAGGACCATCCTTTGCTTCTGAGCACTCACATCAGGCAGCTCACCGACATTTTTAATTCCAGCTCCAGGATCCCCAGTCCCTCTGGTCTCTGAAGACAGCTGTAGCAACATGTACATACTCACAGAGACACACACAGACACCAAATTACAAGTAAAGTAAATGTCTACAGAAGTAAGCTTTGATATAAGTAAGTGCACATCAAAGACGCAGTAGTGAATGTGTCCTCTCTATATTGTGACATGAAGTCTCAGACACATTCATACCTGTGCTAGAATGCAGAGGATATTTTGGAATGAGTGGCAATTACTTTCTTCCCCAGGTCCTAGGAAAGCAGAATAGAACTCTAACTTCTTATCCTTATCACATATGACATGAATCTTTAAACTGGAAAGTCGGTACTCTCTTAATATGAGTCTTTGTAACTGTGTGGGCTTTGGTTGTCCAAGAAAAATATTAGGTTAGCCTTATTAAACTGGCAGAACCATTAATTGAGCAAAGCAGACCAGAAAGTACAAGGTATAATACCCCTGACACTCTACATTCAATGAAGCCAGTCTTGAAGTATTTATTTGATCAATTATTTTATAATGGAAATATAAATTTCCAAAATTTCACTATAACTATATTGTCTGCATGCACATGGAAAATTCTTTTCCTATAATGTAAGGGTTTTTTTTTTTTTTTGTTTGTTTGCTTTTTGTTTTGGTTTTTCGAGACAGGGTTTCTCTGTGTAGCTTTGTGCCTTTCCTGGAACTTGCTTAGTAGATCAGGCTGGCCTCAGTCTCACAGAGATCTGCCTGCCTCTGCCTCCCAAGTGCTGGGATTAAAGGTGTGTGTCACCACTGCCCAGCAAATTTTGTTTTTAAAGTAACTATTTGTCTTTTTTTTTTTTTTTACAAAAATGTTTACTTAGTATCACAAATTAATTTGACTGTTCAAAGATATGCTTTGAAGGATTAAAGAAACTTCATTTATATACCTATGTATTTTTATCCAATAAAGCTATCATAAATATTCTATGGATTATTGAATTATTTCTAAAAACTAAATTCATAACTTAAAACTCTACCTCTTATTCTGTTCCTGCTCCTATTAAGACATGAGAGATAGAGCCAGGCGGTGATGTGGCACAAGCCTTTAATCCCAGCACTCAGGAGGCAGAGACAGGAAGATCTCTGTGAGTTCGAGGCTAGCCTGGGATATAGAGTGAGTTCCAGGAAAGGCACAAAGCTACAGAGAGAAACGCTGTCTCACAAAACCAAAAAAAAAAAAAAAAAAAAGACATGAGAGATATTAAAACCAGATAAAGTCATAAAGGTAAAACCCTCAAAAAATATGATATATACATTGCAAATATTATGAGGGTGCTTACTTTTCCAGGCACATATCATACATGCATACATACATACATACATACATTCATACACTCATACAAACAAACATACATGCATAAATACTTAAATGTAATTTATTTTAGAGAAGGGGTTAGGGGTTTTCAACTTTAGCACCCCATATTGCCATCCTAATCTCATATTTCCAAAATGGTGATAAATAGATGTCTGCTGCTCACAAGGTGAATGGCCTTTGATTATGTGTCCTATTTCATTCTGAAAATAACTTAACACAATCTATCAAAAGTTAACTAGTTGTTTTAAGCTCACATTAAAATCATTTGTATTTCTTATATAATTAGTGCTTCTAAAACCTTAGCATATTTTTCTCTAAAAATAGAATATGATAAAAATATATTACATGAAAATTTTAAAATAAAAAAAATAATTATAGAAAGAATGTATCTTTAGATGGGTATATGCATTAAGATCACTCAGGGTTCAAAAATTGAAATTACCAAGCAAAATAACCCTAAGAAAATTATTATTCATAAGAAACTTCCCTTAACCTCCTTTTTTCTCTGAGAGTTTTGTTGTCCTAGGAAAGAGCTGCACCAAGTATTGAAATTACAAGGATCCATCATCACATTTGGTTGTCCCAGATTTCCTCACGCTCCCAAAAGATTTTCCTTCACTGTTCTTAATACTAAACCTGTACTAAGTTTCCCATGGACCACTAAGTGCCCTCCATTTTCAGTAGTCTCTCCCCATGCTCTCTCACTCCACTCCTCCTTTCCCAACCTGATTCCTATTGTTCCAATCTTCACCCACCTCAGGTCTGCCTGATTAGTCTATGTGGTGGTAATCTAATTGTACTGAAATGTGATTTTGATTGTATGTTAATAAATAAAGTTGCCAAGGGGTCAGAGCTATTAGAGCCATAGCAAGAGTGTGGTGGTGGTGGTGGTGGTGGTGGTGGTGGTGGTGGTGGCACATGCCTTTAATCCCATAGATATCTGTGTGTTCAGGGATATAGCCAGCATTGGAGACATATGCCTTTAAGACCTAGGGGGCTGTACATTCAGACAGTGATGAGGCAGTCACGTGTTTGTGTTTACAACCAATAAGAAGGCAGAACAAAATACTTTAAATAGACGAACAGACAGGAAATAGAACCCTCATTCGGGAAGCTGGGACACCGCAGGCGGAAGGGTGAGATTTTAGCTCTGAGCTCTGACCTCTCAGCTTTCTCTTTTGCATTGTTTCTGTGTTTCTTATTTAATAAGACGGTTGGTTACATCAATAAGTCTATTCTATCTCCCCTTCTGCTTCCCAGGGAGAACCATTTGTGTTGGATCCACCCTCCATCCCAAGAGCTCTTTGAGGCAACTCAGACCCAGAAAAATACACGTGATATGTACTTACTTATAAGTGGACATTAGCCCATAAGTAAAGGATAGTTATGCCACAATCCACAGGTCCAGAGAGACTAAGTAAGTAGTAAGTTCTTAGACCTCTAACTAATGGTAAGAAAAAAGTTTCTGTGTTTGGAGGCTACTGCACTAGAAACAGAACAAACTCATTTTTTGACCAAAACAAAAACTAGAAAAGGTAGTTTGATACATAGTTGATAAACAAGTTGCATTTCTGTATCTCTTTTCCTAATTAGGGCATTCTGTGCTTTGAATAAAAATATGTATAATTATATCTGTCTTATGCTCTGAAACAGAAAAGACTGAATTAATGGGAACTCTTCAATGAAACAGAGAAAATACACATGGAGGCTTGCCCATTTTTATGGCCCTCTTCCCAGGAGGAAAAATCGTGATTAAAAAAAAACACTGAGATAGGCATACGTTTATATCAGATTGTTAAGAGAGTCACAGTAGTGAATCTTCATTTTAGAAGCTTTGTGGAAATTAATAAAGTATACCCTGATAAAAGGTATGACCTGTGCCAAGTACATAAGTTGTTGGGATGTCCTCAACCCTCACATTCATGTGTACACACAGCTTTCAACACTAAATAAGCAGAGCTGGGCATGGTGGTGTAAGCTTTTAATGTTGGAAGGAAGGCAGAGTCAGGCAGATCTCTATAAATTCAAGGCCAACATGGTCTAAATACTGAGTTCCAGGACAGCCAGGAATCTGTAGAGAGACCCTGTCTCTAAATAGCAAACAAATAAAAACAAACAAGCAAGCAAGAAAGTAAAGAAGCAAATATACCCCAATTAATCATTTTGGTAGAATGATACATGTCTATTAAATGTTGTAAACTGTTTAATGTAAAATATAAAGACAAAGCATAGACTCTCACAGACATAATAGTCACTCCAGATATTATATTTTTATGAAAAATATACCTACACTTACATAGAGAGAATTAATGATTATTGATATATATTTAAATAGTATTTTCATAATTAAACATTAATATATACACTTGGTTATGTATGTATCTGTATAGTTACAAGTACATATTCATCTATAATTATTAGACATTAATTTAACAAATCAATTATACTGAGATTGAAAAAAATAGTTAGATTTGAATGACTTTCTTTTTCATTGAATTATGTTGTCATGTTACTTTACCCATAAATGTAAAATAAGCTAAAATTTAAATGTTTTGAATCAATAATGGCATGTTTCAATTGAAGGCAGTGTTTACAGGCTTTTAAATGAGGAAAGCATGAACAAAGAAATGGGAGAACAGTACCCTTTGTGTTCTACTCTTTCAAGTCCCATGAGCCATGCATGTATGGCAGCCTTCATCCTGATCATCAACAGCCCTTTTTCATTTAAGGAGAGCCTCGGAACTTCCTTCTTCTCTTTATTGTGGGTCCTTGGTTGACTGAATCTCATCATTTCTTTTGTAAAGGGCAAGTAAATTCTGTTTCATCTGCATTGAATGCCAGATGCAAGATCAATTCTATTTTTACAAAACTACAGTGTGGTAGTGGAAAATAAAGGAGAACACTTTGCATATATACATATATATGCTTGGTGTATTCTTTATTACTTGGTGAGTGTATATTGAAAATACCCCTGCTTTATTGACACATAGCTCATAAATGTAATCAGTGCTTTGCCCACCCATTATCAGAGAAGATTCCTTCTGCAGCAGATCAGGAGTAAATACAGAAATCCATAGCCAGACATTATGTAGAGAATGAAAGACCTCGGAACACTCACCTGTAAAAAGGATGTCTCCGTCAAATTCCTCCCTTCAGGGCTCAGGTAACCCATGGAAGAGGAGGCAGAAAGAGTGCAAGAGCCAGAAGGCATGGCACATACCACAAAACAAGGTCCTACAAATCAGCATGAGAACATACAAATGAACCCACAGAGATTCAGGCAGCATTCACAGGGCCTCCACTGGTCTGCAATAGGCAGCAGAAATGGAATGGCACAACCATGAGCAGGAAAATAATAGTAACAATATTGTTTGAAGAGGCAAATATGAATTAGAATTTGTAACCAGGTGGCTGGGCACACACCAATGTGGAAAGAGTATAGATCATGTAAAAGATGGAAGAACAACATTATTGAAGAAAAGCCAAGTCAAGCAGTTACTATACTGAGTGTGTGGATACTGGAGTGAGGTTTTCAAAAATGTTTTATGGGAAATAACTTTTAATATCACAGTTTGATTGATTCAAGCAAAGACAACAGATTAAAAAATAAAAATAAATAATAAACAACAGAGCCAGAGGACAAATGGAAAGGATGTTCACTACAATGGCTCTTGAGAATTAATGATAGGTTATGATGTCAAGACAATTTGAAAACAATGTGTTTTCTGAAAATGGATGCCATTTCTGAGACATGCATGAATTGATTCTGCCGTTTCAAATTAGCTATATATGGACCCATAATTTTACTTCTTTTAGATTGCTCCATTTAAATCTCACTTTTCATGAGTTTTAAGTTTAAAATGTTTCCTTTTGTATGTGTTTAAAAATATTTAAAATTTAAAAAAAAAGAAGAAAAAAGCCCGTGGGTTTTTGGCACCTAACTCACATTATGCAAACAAACCTACTGTATGATTATGTAACATATTTTTTTTGGAAATCAAAGCATATACACCTAAATATTCACAGTTTTATCACATGTGTTAGAACACATATTGCTACGTTATAAAAGTATCATAAAACACAAGAAAAAAAGCTTTGGTGAAAAGTTATTTCTCTATTTACAAAATATAATATAAAAAATCTCCATTAAATCTCAAAACCATGACTGCATCCAATTAAAATTTAATTATACCACATCACTAACTTAAAGACTATTTAAATAATATTGTAAGCATTTATAAATAATTCATTTGTTACTAATTAGCAGCTCCTGAGTTGCCTTTTCAATGTCTGTTTAACAAGCATCTCCAGAACTTCATAAATTTGAAAACTGTAGCTGTAGTTAAGGGAGAGCAAGGGTAATCAATTATTGAGATTTGTCTTAGTAGCCACTCAAGGTTCTTGAAAGAAATCTTATTTGACAGAATAAAAATATTTATTTTATGTCAATTGTAATAGTAATATACAAATTGTATCAAATTTATCATTCCTTTATTATTCCCATTGGAACCAATCATATATTCAAAGATTCTATGAGTTTCTGTGAGGAATGTAGACTTTGAAACTAAAGGTGATCAGGTTCTGAGGTGATGATACTCATATAGAAATACTATGTGTCAATAAATTATATTATTCCATAATTTTAAGTTTAGGAAATACATCCAGAGATGATTTTATCTTTAACTATTTTCATAACAAAAATACTGATAACAATGTGCTGAGATGGCTTAATAGGGAAAGGTGTATGCCACCAAATTTAAAGACGTGAGTTCAGTCACCAGGACCTACATAGTGGAAGGGGAAAACCTACCAGCATAAGTTGTCCTATGGCTTCCCTGTGTATAATGTGGCATCCAAAAATCCTTACTCTCCTTGAATGCTCTCTCTCTCTCTCTCTCTCTCTCTCTCTCTCTCTCTCTCTCTCTCTCTCACAAACACACACACAAACACAAAATAAATAAATAAATGAAAAATAAATAAATATTATGTTAATTGGCCATTCTGAAAACATATAAGGTATCAGTTTGCATGGGTTCATACTTTGATGTTTTTACTTGGAACAAATACTCAGCTCACTAAGTATTGAAAAGTACATACTGGTTAAAATGGAGGAAGATTTTTAAAGAAAGTATTAGAACTCCTAATAGAAACATAATGGATAGATGTATAGAGGTAGATAGGTGAGTAGAGATATAGTTGGTAGTAATTCTATAGAGTGTATGTAGATTGATGATAGATATTATAGATTAGATAATAGATATATAGAGAATAAGTAGATAGCTAGCAATGTGTTCATAGATAATGAATATTTTTGTTATAGATGGTAGAGACATAAATGAGATAAATATGATAGATTATATATAGATATATGATAAATAGATACATTTCCAGAGAGATGATATATATATATATATATATATATATATATATATGATGGTTAATAGATAATATTTAGATAGATAGATGATAGATAGATAGATAGATAGATAGATAGATAGATAGATAGATGATAGAGAGATACACAGCATATTGAGTATTGTTAGACAATAAATTTGATAAATGTATGATATATTTATTGGTAGATGATATATGAATAGATGACATATGGTAGATGCCTAATATATATGATAAAGTAGATAAATTAAATAGATTGTAGACAGAATGACTGATTGATAACAGATAGATAGGTGACAGACCTATAGTTAATAGATAAATCAACAATGGATAAACAGATGAATGATTAGTGATGGAAATTCTGCCATCCTACAAGAAGCCCTCTGAAACCTGGAGGCCCAAGAACACCAGAATTCTGGCTCAGTACAAGTCCAAAAATCCTTAGAACAGGCATGCTAGTAAATACGATGGTCTTCATTTTGTGTTTTGTATAGATCTCCAGCTGATTCAATATTGCCCATTCATACTGAGTGAGGATCTTCTCTAAGTCTATACAACCACATAAAAATCTCCTCTAGACACATTATCAAGAATATATACACATGATGCTTATCTAGAACTCCAGATATATTTCTTAATCTAGTGAATCTGACAAGTAAGATTAGCCATCACAGGGGGAAATAAGACATTTTTCTTATGTATTAAAAAGGAAAAAAAATAAAACACTTCACTGTAATTTTCCTCATGGCCTCTTTTTCCTTTTCTTTTTTTCCTCATGAAACTTCTTGAAGATTGCCTGATCCATTCTCTTTACTCTACCTTAAACTTTACTAATTAATTTTTCACTGCTGTTACTGTAGAAAATTGTTTTTTCCAGAAATAGAACTTACACCCACAGTAAATGCTGTGAGTTTCAGATTCTACCCTCTTTCAACTATAAGCATAGGTCCTGGGTGGCCATTCCTTCCTCATTCTGGATAAAAGTCTTTCCAGTTGATCTCCAGGATGTCATGATATGATGCCCTATTCCCACAATGACAGTAGTTTCCTATCCTGCTTTTTGATTTTTCTATCTACTTCATAATCTGGTCATATTCTAAAGAAGCAATGCATAAGCTTTCATCAAGCTGTCTCCATCTCACAAGGATAGATGATGTCTACTTTCCAATGAGATGTCATCTGAAGTGTTGAACTGTCACAATGAGGGCATCATCCTTCATGCCTTTGTCTTTGCTTTGCATTAACTAACCCTTCAACTCAGCTGCTTACTTAGATCTTGTGTTGACTTCTTCAAGGCATTTCTTTTATGACAAGAACAGCCTTCATTTCCTGTTCCTCACCAGTCCTGCTGTCATATCTCTCCATATATTCTTTTTCAACTTAGCTGCAGCACTGTCCTCTTTTTAACTTCAAACTTATTGGCGTGAGTCCATCTCAGAGATTTGGTCTGGATGTCATCCTTATTTTAATAGCTCATGTGTTCTTATTTCCAGCTTCATGAAAATATGTCTTAAAATGGGAACTCTTATACTTATGTTAAAGTAAAGTTCATTCTCTTATAAGGATGACTTACTTTACCTTTTCCATTGCCTTAACTCTTATTATTACCCACAAAACATGGTATACTTACATATCTTTCCCATTGACTGTTATTTCAAGGAGAATGTAAGACCCTGGATGGTGTGATTGTGATGTCCCAGTGTTCAAAATACTATTTTGCAGTGAAAAGTGTTCATAGTCAATAAAAAGCTTTTAGTAAATATCTAGTAACTGTCCACTGTTCAGTTGGTGATGATGTATCAATAAAAATACTTTGAATCATAACCCTTATAGAGCTTAGACTCGAGCCCTTAATTCGTTAGCCCAACTATCAACACATCTTGTCATCCTTCCCTCTTGGAACATGATAGATTCTGTAAAATCATAAGTTAAAAAACAGTTTTATAAGATGTGTTGTGTACATACACACAAAAAATACACAAACACACTCACACACTACATATGTATACATTTCTATACTTGATTTAATAAAAATTATCTCAGGAGTGAAATAGAAGTGTTTTATTTTTATACCACAGGAAACATTGGCAATTTAGAGAGATTGTGAGATTTGGAGGAGATTCTATTTCTTCTGCTACTTACTGTGGGTGGGAGCAGGGCCTGAGTGTGCCGAAATATATGCCATAGCACAGATATTGAGGCCAAGGGAGGTCAAGGTGCAATCAAACATTCATCCTCATCTGTTATCTGGTTTGAAGCAGAATCTTTTGCTGTTCCTCCTACCACCTCACTGTATCAACACTGAGATAAATACTACAAACCCTGTCTAGATTTACTTTTTTCTGAATACTGGAATGTAGCTCTTCATGCTTGTCTAGCAAATCTTCTCCCCACAGAGCCATCTCCCCACCCTGTACTAGATGTGTAAATGCAGAAAAAAAAATAATTTCAAGCCATGCAAAAATCTGATATGATATGCAAGCTCATTTCAATTAAGTAGAAAATAAACAGCTTTGGGAGAGAGTCTCCATGAGAGTAGTTATTTCCTGTGAAGCCTATTGTGTCTTCCAAAAGGGTTAATGTTAGCCAGGCATGTGTCAATCCTTCCACCTGCCTATGAAAACAGTATGCTTTCACCATGCGAAATATCATTGATTTTGTGGATTTCAAAGGTCAATGGTCTTACATTTTAACTCACACACTGCATTTAGATGTTGATTGTTCCCATCTAAATTTGTAAATATTTAGATGTTAATTATGTTGTTTTTATTCTATTACTTAGATCGTCCATGTAGTAGCTTAAAACCTATAATGATGAATAGATGTTAATGTAATTCATAATATAATAATAATATATCTTTTAAGTAGATTACAATTACCATATACATATAAAGAGTATACACATTTGCACAACATTAACTAATTCTATCCTTTGTCACTGGTAAAAATCAAAACATTTCATGCTATAAGGTCATATTTGAGGAAAAAAAGTCAAACATAAGAATTCACCTGAAAGTTTCTGACAGTTTGTATATCTTTTTTTGTGTGTGTGTTCTTTTTTTATTTTATTTTACAATACTATTCAGTTCTACATAACAGCCACAGATTCCCTTGTTCTTCCCCTTCCTGCCCCCTCCCCTTCCCCCAGCCCACCCCCCATTCCCACCACCTCCAGATCAAGGTCACCCCCGAGGACTGAGATCGACCTGATAGACTCAGTCCAGGCAGGTCCAGTCCCCTCTTTCCAGCTTGAGCCAAGTATCCCTGTATAAGTCCCAGGTTTCAAACAGCTATCTCATGCAGCAAGCCCAGGACCTGGTACCACTGCCTAGATGCCTCCCAAACAGATCAAGCCAATCAACTGTCTCACCTATTCAAAGGGCCTGATCCAGTTGGGGGCCCCTCAGCCTTTGGTTCATAGTTCATGTGTTTCCATTCGTTTGGCTATTTGTCCCTGTGCTTTAACCAACCTTGGTTTCAACAATTCTCGCTCATATAAACCCTCCTCTTTCTCTCTAATTAGACTTCCAGCGCTCCACCCGGGGGCCTAGCCGTGGATGTCTGCATCCAGATTCCTCAGTACTTGGATGGGGTTTCTGGCACAACTATTAGGGTGTTTGGCCATCCCATCACCAGAGTAGGACAGTCCCGGCTGTCTCTCAGCCATTGCCAGCAGTCTTTTGTGGGGGTATCTTTGTGGATTTCTGTGGGCCCCTTTAGCACTTTGTTTCTTCCTTTTCTCATGTGGTCTTCATTTACCATGGTCTCCTATTCCTTGTTCTCCCTCTCTGTTCTTGATCCAGCTGGGATCTCCCGCTCTCTTTCCTTCTACCCTCACCGTTCATTGCTCCCACTCATGTATAGGCTGTTCTTGTAGATCTCATCCATTTCTCCGTCATTGGGTGATCCCCGTGTCTTTCTTGGGATCCTGTTTTCCAGGTAGCCTCACTGGTGATGTGAGTAGCAGTCCAGTCATCCTTGTTCCACATCTAGTATCCTCCTATGAGTGAGTACATACCATATTGGTCTTTCTGAGTCTGGTTTACCTCACTCAGGATGATTTTTTCTAGATCCATCCATTTGCCTGCAAACCTCATGATGTCATTGTTTTTCTCTGCTGAGTAGTATTCCATTGTGTATATGTGCCACAATTTATTTATCCATTCTTCAATTGAAGGGCATCTAGGTTGTTTCCAGGTTTTGGCTATTACAAACAATGCTGATATAAACATAGCTGAGCTGATATCCATAATATATAAGGAATTCAAGAAATTAGACATCAAAACGACCAACAGTCCAATTAAGAAATGGGCTATAGAACTAAACAGAGAATTCTCAACAGAGGAAACTCAAATGGCTGAAAGACATTTAAGGAATTGCTCAACATCCCTAGTCATCAGGGAAATGCAAATCAAAACAACTCTGAGATACCACCTTATGCCTGTCAGAATGGCTAAGATCAAAAACACTGAGGACACTTTATGCTGGAGAGGATGTGGAACTCGGGGAACTCTCCTCCACTGCTGGTGGGAATGCAAGCTTGTACAACCACTTTGGAAATCAATATGGTGCTTTCTTAGAAAATTGGGAATCAATCTCCCCCAAGATCCAGCTATACCACTCTTGAAATATATACCCAAGAAATGCTCAATCATACCGAGAGTTTGTATATCTTGAATATATGTCTTTGTTAGTAGGAATTGAAAGTTAAAGGCTGCTGAGACCTTCCTCTCTGAGTTGGTGATGCAGAGATGCAGAATATCAATAAAAATGCATCCTTTGATACTTTATTCAATACTACTATCTCAGCAGGGCAACAGATTTTTTTTTTTAAATTTTATGTTGACACTTCTGGTAATATTTGTGATGTGGAGAGTTTGTAAGATCTGCAATGACTCTCTTTCTTTTGATACTCCCTGTACATACATATATATATATATATATATATATATATATATATATATATATATATATATCACAGCAAAATGTAGAATGTGAGTTTGTGCAAACTTTTCATTTTAGCCATAGATAATTATTTTCTTATCTATTGATTTTTATTGGCATTTTTTCAGATTAATAGAATATATTAACAGTATATTCTGATAATGGTTTCTCTCTGCCAACTCCTCCTATATCATTCCTAAGTCACAACTCACCCAACTCCATGGTATTTTTTTCTTTCTCTTTAGAAAACATACAGCAGCAAATCCCAACCAAGCAACAAACAAAAATTCAGAGTTAAAAAAGCAGAAAAAATGTAAGAAAACACACACACACACACACACACACACACACACACACACACACACACCATAAAACAAAAACTGAAACCATAACATACAAACAAAATACCAGTAAGACAAAACCAGCCAAAGAAAGTAATATGAGTCAAAAAATCTAAAATATTTATCATTGAGTTTATTTATGTTGGGCATCTCTCGCTATACATGAGGTTTACTCTTAAGTATGCTTAATATATCACATGATACTTCACTGGAACAAAACTATTTTATGTTTTGACTGCAAGCATGTTTTAATTTAAGTTAGATTTTGGTTAGGGGTGGGAACCTGTGTCTACTACTTCTTCTCCATGCTGGAACCCTATTGGCATGCACCTGTATGGTCCCTCTCCATGTTGCTACCATTTCTGTGAGTTTATATGTGCATCCATCCTGTGGTCCCTAGAAGACACTCTTTCCTTGGAATCATATATCCTCTCTGGCATTTACAAGTATTCCTTTAAAACACTGATGGTTTTTGTTCTTTAAACATGTGCTTCAAAGATGTAGTGAATATTTTCTCCTATCACCTGTAATTTCTTAAAATGACACCACTGTGAAGATGAGTAAGAGCAGAGTATGGTGAGATAACATAAATATTCATTATTTCTTACTTTATATCAATTATCTGTTAATCGTCATTAATTATCTACTTATTTTTGGAAACCAGATATAAATATTAAACACCTAGATTATTGATATATTTAAAACATCTAAGTCTTTCTCTTTTACAATTATTCACCATACTTAACAAGCTATTTTAGTATTTACCTGAGTATTTGTTGCTATGTTTTACACATTTAGGGCATACTGAATCCAAGTATTCTTCAAGCAACCAAAGACTATTATAATTAAAGGAAGTTCAGAAACACACCCACCATAATATTTAGGAAACTTATTTTGTCACAAAAAAATCTTAATTGAATATTTTTCTTCACAAAGCACTGGTTAAATCCCAATTTTGACCTTGATCATTTGGGGACTTTTCACTAGTATCTGAAAATCTCTAAGGAGAGAGCAATTTATTTTTTACCTCAAAGTCCTGGATACAGGCATCTAAACTATTTATCACTCTGGAGCCTTTGCAGAAGAAAGAGTTGCAATAGATTGTAATGCAGACAAAACAAACATAGCTCAGAACATCTTGATACTATTTTATGCCCTTGGATGAAAATGTCTCTGAATGGGAGAATGAGATGGTAAGGCCAGAGGCCAAATTAGAAAAAGAACAAATATACTTGAATAACAAAATAATTCCAGATCACAAACTGGTAAGCATAATTAGGGTAAAAGAAACATTGTGATTAAAAGGGGATATCAAAGTAAATAATGTATCCACACTGTTAAATTGGGTAATCTGAAAATACTAGAGGGCTATTGTCATCAGAGTTTCAATAGCAACACTCTCTTATGCTTTAATATTATTGGGACTTTCTTGATGAAACCATGTATATTAAATTCCATTCACGTTCTTTTTCATTAAGACAATAAGCTACATAAGGTATTCATATCTCTGCTAATGCTTCATTTTGAACTGACAGAATAATCTGGACATTAATACAGTATATATAAGAGCAAATATTTTACACATGTATTATTGTTCATCTAAATTCACAGTAAATCACTTCTTTGGTATAAATCTTCTCTCACCATATTTCAGTACCTAGAGTTTACTGGTACAATGATAAACTTCATTTGTGCACTCTTCTAGAGGCTATAAAGTCTGTAATTAAGGCTTTAGGAGATTCTCTAGATATCATTTTGCTGGAAATACAGCACTGATAATAATTAGATAAGTGGAATGGTAATATTCTATTTTAAAGGCAATGTAATTTTTATTCATTTCTTTCTTAAGGAGTTTACGTACCTGTTCTGTTTCAAGAATTCTGTGTCCCCAAATCTATGTTTTCCATGTCATAAATTGTAGATGTATCCAATCGTCTTTTTAAAATAAAAAACACAGAGCCAATGTAAAAGAGAGAAAGCCGAGAGGTCAGAGCTCAGAGATAAAATCTTACCTCCTGCAGTGCTCCTAGCTTCCCCGAGAGAGAGCTACTTCCTGTTTGTCTGTGTTTAAATAGTCTTTCTGTTCTGCCTTCTCATTGGTTCTAAACCCAGCCACATGACTGCCTCATCACTGCCTGTAAGTACCGCCCTCCAGGTCTTAAAGGCATATGTCTCCAATACTGGCTGTATCCATGAACACACAGAAATCTACCTAGCTCTTCTAACCATCACGCTCTTGCTATGGCTCTAATAGCTCTGACCCCAGGGCAACTTTATTTATTAACATAAAATTAAAATTACATTTCAGTACAAATAAAATATCACCATATTTCCCCTTTTCTATTTTAATAAAAAAAAAGCAAAAGGTTATAACAAAAGAAAAACTATATACAAAAGTACAATAACTATATACAATATATACAAGTAACAAATACCTAAACGATGTCTAGTCCATTTGTATTTGACAAATCAGAGAAAATAATTCCCTTATCTATCCTATTTTAGTAAGTCCAAAATGTATCTAATTCACTTTCTATCCTAATTAATCTTCAACTATAACTAACTAATCTTCAACTCCCTCAGAGACCCAAGAAGGAAATAATATTAGCTAACAAAAATAAAAACAGGAAGTGCACAAAAGCAACTTCCAAAAATTTTGTGAGTTGACAGAAACAGCCAGCTGCCTGGACAGTCACCTGAGGTTTCTCCACAGTGTTGGGGCATCATCTTCAGCCTATAGGCTTATTGTATCTGACAGACTCATTTGTGAAGTAGGTTGTACACAAGGTCAACAGTTCAACCTCACATTGGGTGAGAGCAGTCCATGTACCAGAAACACCTGAATTCCACTAGTGTCATGTCATGATTCAGGATTT
Organism: Peromyscus leucopus; assembly: GCF_004664715.2. Classification (NCBI taxonomy): domain Eukaryota; kingdom Metazoa; phylum Chordata; class Mammalia; order Rodentia; family Cricetidae; genus Peromyscus; species Peromyscus leucopus. The sequence continues at coordinate 91,429,830 of NC_051065.1, forward strand.
TAAATTCTGGAAATTGTTGATGGTTTTTGAATTCAGCTGTCCATTCTTCTTGGCTGTGTATATATGGCTTCATCTCAGCATCCCCTTTTTCTCCACATCCCTCTATTAAATGCCAGTCTACTATTGAGAGGCATGAGCTTTCAGTTGTTGTTCCATTGCACACCAGAAGCCATCGGCCCACTGCCTGTTCAGCTGTCTTCGAAGAAAAGGACACTGTACCTTTTCCAGATTGTGAAGGCCACTTCAGGGATGGTGCCATATTGTCCTGACCTCAGAAGATGCCTTTTGATAAAGCCAAAACCACACTTGTTTTGGCAGGAATTGGTAGTCCTTTGTTTCGTGTTCTGTCTGTCCATTTTTTCCTGTGGATTCGAGGATACTTTGTTGTCCAGTGGCTAACTTTTGCCACAATGAAAATTAACTCCATATGCAGTTTCTTCAATGCCCATATTTTCTCTGAAGTAGATTGGTACTGCCAGGAGCCGACATGTCTCAAAAAAGAAAAATTTCTAAGTTATTAAAACATTTTAAATGCCATATTCGGTAGATCTCTGAAGGGTTTGAAGATGACCTGTCTAAAATATATCTGCTCAATTTTTAAAACATATCTAATATGACTGTAATTTCTATTGTAATGTCTAACTACTATATTTCATTTCTTTATGTCCTAATAGTTGGTAATAATGTAAAGTATTTAAAACTAGTAATTGTCTTTTTCTTTTTTTTTTTTAAACAAGAACCTTAAATCTAATCTCCTTTGCTTAGCCTTTTTCCTAACCCTTGACAACAACGTATAACCAACCCCCCTAAACAATGAAAATTATCCCAGACCCAAAACCCATTAAAAAGAACCAAAAAAACTACCCGCCCCACACCACCTCTTTGGGAATGTGGGCGTCGTATTCTTGAAATTGCTTGCTGCTGGGTATGGGCGAAGTTATCTTTATCCTGAAAGAAAAATTTTAGGTTAATTGTCAAATTCTAGGAGAGGTAACTATATCCTTCATTATTATCCAGTCTGTGTATAATGCCAAAGTTCAGGGTTTATCTCAAGTCCTTATTCAAGTAGTCTTTGAGACTGGATCATCTCAGCTAGTCATCTCAAAATTGCTCTGAGCACCTTGTAGTTCAAAGCTGATCTGTAGATGATGTTTGTCAGTTCAGTGATATTATTATTGTCCACGTGGAATTGTTGTTGTTGTTGTGGTGGGGCCCCATCTTCTTCCCGGAGACTTCAGTTGATATTAGGCCTGGCCGTGATTTCCTGCAGAAAACTGATAAGAGACTCGAACACAAAGACATATATATGCAGCTAATTGAAGCCTTTTTTCTAGAATTAGTTAGTACTCTATATGACCATTCATATCTTAACAAAGTTTAAAATGTATATGTATATATTAATCTTGTAAATTTTGATATAAAATTTATACTTTAAGAAAAGTTTAAAGAATCAGAATAGAATCAAAGAGTTGAGATTAGTAATAGAATAGTCCCTTAATTAATTTGGCTTTTGTCCTGTCCCATAGCAGAAAATGGCTCTTTCTGGCATGATGCAGGGAGTTTGCATTTTCCTTTTAACAACATGCTTGAGTTTAAAGAAGGAGAGAGCCATTCTCCAACTCCAAAGTCAGCTTTAAATTTTAATTGAACTGGGACTATTAGAAGACCAATAGTGTTAAATCTTTAGAGAAAAGCAGAAACAAACATTTAGGAAGACATAAAATTTTTTTAGATTATATATACCCATACGCCATTTCACTTTGTTTCCTGGGATAGATGATTTGTCCCTTTTCTTCAGTTGTCTCATTTGTCTTGTGTTCTTCAAATTCCTTAACCATCATTCTCCTAAAAGACAAAAACAAAAACCTTTCCCCAGGACTAATTTCGGGGATGTTCCTTTTTGGCAAGTTATTATCTGATTAAATGAAATGGCATGTGTTACTGGTACAAGTTAGTTTAAATGGAATGTTCATGCTGGTTGATGAACTATCATCTCCTCTAATTAAGAGGTTTCTCTTGTTCAAATCGAACTTTTATCAATTTTGATGGCATCCACAGCTTATCTTCTCCTGTAGAAACAAAAGCAAAACCTCGTCCCCAACGTAATACATACCCTGGTTTCCATTCTGAGGTCAGCACATCCTTAAAGTATATAGGCTGATTTAATTCTGTAGTTTTCTCTATTATCCAATGTCTCTCTGCAGCTGTTGTTCCTTTCTCATTGGCATTCAGAAAATTCAAAGTTAATAGAGCATTGTGCAGTCTATTTCTGGGGGTTTTTGTTGCTCCTTTCTGTTTATTTAGCATATCCTTTAGAGTTCTGTTTGATCTTTCTATAACTGCTTGACCTGTAGGATTATGTGGTATACCTGTAATATGCTTTATTTTGTAATAATCAAAAAACTGTTTCATTTTAACAGAGACATATGATGGAGCATTGTCAGTTTTGATTTGTGCAGGTATACCCATGATGGCCATAACTTCTAGCAAATGAGTGATTACAGAATCAGCTTTTTCAGAACTCAGAGCAGTTGCCCATTGAAATCCTGAAAAAGTATCGATGGTGTGGTGTACATATTTCAATTTTCCAAATTCTGCAAAGTGAAACACGTCCATCTGCCAGATTTCATTCCTCTGAGTACCCTTTGGGTTACATCCTGCTGGTAATGGCGTTTGATTATAGAAGGAACAAGTAGGACATTTCTTTACTATTTCTTTGGCTTGTTGCCAGGTTATGGAAAAATCCTTTTTTAAACCTTTACTATTGACATGATGTTTTTTATGAAATTCTGAGGCCTCCAGCACATTTCCTATCAATAATTTATCAATCTCATCATTGCCTTGTGCTAAAGGGCCTGGCAGACCAGTATGAGATCGGATGTGAGTTATATATAAAGGATGACTCCTTTTCCTGATTGTATCTTGTAATTGAATAAATAGTGAAGTTAATTCTGAAGCATCAGGGATAAATTCTGCAGTCTCAATATGTAATACCACTCTTTCAGCATACTGAGAGTCAGTTACTATGTTGAGAGGTTCTGAAAAATCCATTAATACCAACAGAATAGCATACAATTCTGATTTTTACACTGAATTATACGGACTTTGAACCACTTTACTTAAATTTTCTGATTTGTAACCTGCCTTTCCTTGTTTGTTGGCATCTGTATAAAATGTACGAACTCCAGATATGGGTTTTTGCCGTACAATTCGAGGCAAGATCCATTCAGCTCTCTTTATAAAATCAATTCTGTTGCTTTGGGGATATATGCTGTTAATTTCTCCCAAAAAATTACTGCAAGCTCTTTGCCAAGGTTCACTTTCTGTCCATAATTTTTCAATGTCCTCCTTAGTTAATGGTACGACAATTTCTGCTGGGTCTATTCCTGCTAATTGACGAAGTCTCAATTTTCCTTTCCAAATCAAGTCAGAGATTTTTTCCCCATAAGTTTTTAATTTTTTATTTGGTTTATTTGGTAAAAATATCCATTCCAATATAATATCTTCCCTCTGCATTAATATTCCAGTAGGGGAATGCCTAGAAGGTAAAATAACTAAAATGCAATCCAGCTTTGGATCAATACGATCCACATGCCCTTCATGTACTTTCTTTTCTACCAAGGCCAATTCTTTCTCAGCTTCAGGTGATAATTCTCTTGGACTATTTAAGTCCTTGTCACCTTCTAAGGTTTTGAACAAATTAGTCAGTTCATCATTTTTTACCCCAACAATAGTTCGTAGATGAGAAATATCTCCAAATAATCTTTGAAAGTCATTAAGAGTCTGTAGTCTATCTCTCCTAATTTGCACCTTTGGGGTCTAATTTTTTGTAGCTCTATTTTATATCCTAAATAATTAATAGAATCCCCTCTTTGTATTTTTTCAGGAGCAATTTGTAATCCCCAGCAAGGCAAAATTTTCTTTACTTCTTCAAACATTCTTTCTAAAGTATCTGCATTTGAGTCAGCTAATAAAATATCATCCATATAATGATAAATTATAGATTTAGGAAATTTTTTACGTATCACTTCCAATGGCTGTTGTACAAAATATTGGCACAGAGTTGGGCTATTTAACATTCCCTGTGGGAGGACCCTCCATTGAAATCTTTTAACTGGTTGAGAATTATTATAAGTAGGCACTGTGAAAGCAAATCTTTCTTTGTCTTTTTCTTGTAAGGGTATTGAAAAGAAACAGTCTTTTAAATCAATAACTATGAGAGGCCATCCTTTTGGTAATAGAGTACGCAAAGGCATTCCAGATTGTAGAGAGCCCATCGGCTGAATTACTTTGTTAATTGCTCTAAGGTCTGTTACCATTCTCCATTTACCAGATTTCTTTTTAATAACAAATACAGGAGAATTCCAAGGGCTGGTTGACTGTTCAATATGCTGAGCATTTAGCTGTTCTTCTACCAGCTCTTCTAAAGCCTGGAGTTTCTCTGTTGTTAAAGGCCATTGCTGAACCCATACAGGCTTGTCTGTTAACCATTTTAAAGGTAGAGCTGTTGGTATTTTTGGAAGATTATCAGTTGTTGTGCCCTGTTCTTGTATAATATGGATGGCTGGTGACCACTCAAAATAATGCCTTCTAATATTTCTCTCAGAAACATGTGCTAGTTTATGATTTGTTTCTGAGATTGGAGGGATTTTAATCTGAGTATTCCATTGTTGCAACAAGTCTCGACCCCACAGGTTCATAGCTATGTTAGCCACATATGGTTTTAATTTTCCTCTCTGTCCTTCTGGACCTATACATTCCAGCCATCTTGCACTCTGTTTCACTCCAGATAATGTCCCAATTCCTAACAATTGAACGTTTACCTCCTGAAGAGGCCAAGCTGGATGCCAAAATTCTGGTGCAATTATGGTAATGTCCGCACCTGTGTCTACCAGACCAGACAACAAAACACCATTTATTTTTATTGTTAATTTTGGTCTCTGTTCATTAATAGAAGTTTGCCAAAAAATTTTCTTTATGTTTTCTCCTGAATTTTCTATTCTCTCTGTTTCATCATCCTGACCAGCATGATTTATTCCAATAGTCATTTGGTTATTTAATTGCTCTCCAGAGCAGGCATTTCCTCTACAGCTGCAGGAAAGGTTTGAACTGGTTTTGCTATGGGGGCCTGCATGAGGCCCCTCCGGGAGTTTCCCGAAAACTGAGGCAAAGGATTACCCTGTCTGTCCTTTGTTGATCTACATTCGTTGGTCCAGTGTTTTCCCTTACCACACCTTCTGCATACTCCAGAAGGAAGGGGCATTCTGTTGCCATTGTTCCTTGAAGAAACATTGCTTCTAGGAATGACCTGTTTACAGTCCCTTTTCAAATGTCCTTGCTTTCCACACCCAAAACATCTAACACTCCTCAAACCTTTTGAAATTACTTCTCCTACCCACGTATCATCATGCTCATCAACCTCAACATTAATTGTTTCTCTAATCCAATCTTCCAAAGGTGCAGATCTTGCCCTTAACGGCCTGATTATTCTTTTGCATGCTGCATTTGCATTCTCAAATGCCAAAGCTTCAATTATTGCCTTACTAGCTTCTGATCCTGAGACCATTCTGTTTACTGCTGAAGCCAGTCTTTCTAAAAAATCTGTGAAAGATTCTTTTGGGCCTTGCATAACCTTTGTGAATGACTCAGGTTTTTTTCCTGGTTCCTCAACTCTGTCCCATGCATTCAAGGCTGCCATTCGACATAAAATTAGGGTTTGAACATCATATAAACATTGTGTTTGTATTGAAGCATATTGGCCTTCTCCAATAAGCTGATCCTGACAAACTTGTATTCCTTTATCCCTCCATTGTTGTTATACGTTTCTAGCTTCCTCCTTAAACCACGTTAGAAATTGAAGTCTCTGGCTGGGTTCCAGAACAGCTTGTGCAAGGTCCCGCCAGTCCTGTGGTATAATCCTATTATATGTTGACCAAGAGTTTAACATTTGCTTTACATATGGGGAACGCATGCCATAAGATACTATTGCCTCCTTAAACCTTTTAAAATCCATCAGTTCAATTGGAGCCCAGGTATTTTGTGTAGCCATTTGAACAGGCATCTGCTGTACGGTTACAGGATAAATTAAGGGTGACTGTGTGAAAACAGGCTTTCTTTCTGTAACCTTATGATCCAGACTTGAACCAACTTCACTGTTAAAATTAACAGGTTTTTCTAAAGCTGTTATCCTGGCACTTAAATCGACTATCTTTTTAAATAGTAAAATGAGAATAAGCATGGTGATAAACTGCATAATTCGATCAACATTAATCTTCTCATATAGTTGTTCCATTGTCAGACTGCCTAAAATTTCAAAAACCCAATTTTCTTCCAATGTACACAGAAAACCCATTTTTTTAAATGTGGAAAAAAAATGTCTTTTAAATAGTTTCCTTTATGACTTACCAAATCTGCGTAGAACAGTAGAAATCCGAGCGAATTTCAAAAGAGCCACCTAGTGTCCTAGGTGTGAATCCAGAGAGAGAGAGAGAGAGAGAGAGAGAGAGAGAGAGAGAGAGAGAGAGAGAAACAGAGAGACAGAGAGAAAGCAAAAGCGAAAGTGAAAGTGAAAGTGAAGGGGTAGCCGGCTAAAGCTTAAAGCCAGCCACTTGTTCCCTCTTGAGCCGAGTCAAGGCTTGGCTCTACAGGCAGGGCCCTGTTTAGCAGGGCAGGCCTGAGCTGTTTGTAGCACTGGCTTTAAGCAAGCAGCTCACAGTCCGGCCTGAGCCCAAGCAGACCTGGCCCGGGGCTAGGGAGCCGGCTGCTCCGGCTAGGGAGCCGGCCCCAAGCAGTTTTTAATGGATTCTTGTCACGTTGGGCGCCAGATGTAGATGTATCCAATCGTCTTTTTAAAATAAAAAACACAGAGCCAATGTAAAAGAGAGAAAGCCGAGAGGTCAGAGCTCAGAGATAAAATCTTACCTCCTGCAGTGCTCCTAGCCTCCCCGAGAGAGAGCTACTTCCTGTTTGTCTGTATTTAAATAGTCTTTCTGTTCTGCCTTCTCATTGGTTCTAAACCCAACCACATGACTGCCTCATCACTGCCTGTAAGTACCGCCCTCCAGGTCTTAAAGGCATATGTCTCCAATACTGGCTGTATCCATGAACACACAGAAATCTACCTAGCTCTTCTAACCATCACGCTCTTGCTATGGCTCTAATAGCTCTGACCCCAGGGCAACTTTATTTATTAACATAAAATTAAAATTACATTTCAGTACAAATAAAATATCACCATAATAAATCCTTGAACTCTTTAAAAAAATATTTTAGTGGTGTGTGTGTGTGTGTGTGTGTGTGTGTGTGTGTGTGTGTGCGCACGCGCCATGGATATGTAGGCACCCACAGAGCCCTGAAGAATATGTTGGCAGTAGTGAGCTGCCTAATGTAGGTGTTTTAAACCTAACTCACATCCTCTGGAATATTAAAAAATTCTCTTAACTGCTGAAACATTCTTCAGTTATGAGAATATTTTTTAAATGTATCAGTCAATATTAAATGATATTTAGTCCACGTTTGGACAGTTGTTTGAAGTCTTTACTCTTTTCTGTCCTAAAATGAAAAGAGCTTGCACATTACAGAGGTGAAATAAACATTTTCTATCAGTATTCATACTTTGCATTTTATTAAGAACTACTGTGTTGATAAGACAATAATCCTGGGTTTAGTTATTAATTCACAAAATTACTCCCATGTTGATACCCAAAATCCATTCATTCATTCAATACAATTTTTCTTCAAATCCTAAAAGTAAAGGTAACATTTAGAAGATATATTTATAATCAAAACATACAAGTGTAATTATAATCTTCTGGGGAAGAACACAAAAAATATTATAAACCTTTAAAAGATGAGAAAAATGATTAAACAGGAAAATAGCCTATATAACTTGCATCCTACAGTCCACAGATACAGAAAGAAAAGTCTACATCTTTTCCTTTATGTCGGCATATTCTGACCCCAACACCAGTCTAACCTTCAGTATTCAGTCATACAAAGCATGTGTTCTCCTGAAAATTTGTCAGCTCCCCTTGAACATATCGTAATTACTTTGGCAATCAGAATGGTGGAATTACAGGTTAGAGTATCTCAAATTAATGACCCTGGAAAGAAGAAACTTTATTTTAAAGTCTTTTGTACTCATCTATTTCTTTTGGAACTCACATTTATTTCTTTATGTTAGATTATTAATATAATTTTTAAAAATCAGTTGTCAATATAATGAACTACGATTGATTTTCATAGAACATTGGCTCAGTATGGATCCCTGAAATTTGGAATTATGGAATTCATAAATTTGCTTCAGTCTCATCATTGGTGAAATTACAGATATTTATCATCATGCATGGCTTCCAAAATTTAAAAAAGTATTAATATTTAAAGAAAAATAAGTTTTATTTTTCCTTGTGAATCCAGCATTACATAAGATTTTTGAGGTCTGTGTTGTCTTTTTTGTTTGTTTGTTTGTTTGTTTGAGACAAGGTTTCTCTGTGTAGTTTTGGTGCCTGTTTTGGGTCTTGCTCTGTAGATCAGGCTGGCCTTGAACTCACAGAGATCCACCTGGCCCTGCCTCCTGAGTGCTGGGAAAAAAGGCATGGGCCAACACTGTCCAGCTGCCTTCTTTTAATAAAAACAAACACTGGTCTTTTCTGTTTCTCTGTTGAAGAATTTATGTGCTACATGATAGATACTCTGATTTTATCATTTTCAAAAGAAAAGGATTGCATTTCCTTTCTTTTTAATAACACTCTATTTCACTTCATGAAAATAAGTTTTATTGGTTTATTTTGTTGGCTTGAAGTTGTAAATGATGAATCTATAACTAGACAACAAAAAGAACCATTGTAAATAAAATACTCAAATTTTAAAAGAACATTCCTTAAAATATTTTCAAACAACCTAATAAATATTTATTTTGAAGAAAATAGATCTCATGGTTTTAGAATCAAGCAAGACAACTGAAAAAATAGTATTAAAGTATATGAATGAATATTATTCTTACATGCAAAGTGGATTTACAGAGTTCAAAAGTTTTCTTTTTAAATAAGAATGAAAATATTTTTAAAATTATGATTGTGGCTGTTTCTGGCCATTGTTTAAGATTAGCAGATGGTATAGCAGAGATATTTTAAGCCACCTATCCATATGTCCAGTTAAGATGTCAGTTAAGATGGACACATGATTTATCACAAATTCATTGATCATAATATTATGTTAAAGCAATACAATCAAGAATTTGATTGACATATGTATCAGATTGGTTAATGTAACTATGTGGTAATAACCCAAGGCAATTAGTAGCATAACAGATGTTGTCTTCAGAGGACTGAACAATCTATGGCTATAATTACATATACAACTCCACTTAATAAAGTATATACATAATGTAGTCATTGAATCGATCTTGTGCATAATATAATGGACTCTCAACATTGTATTAAAGTGTTTGTAATTGACATGTTCATTTACAATGTGTGAATATTTTGTGTACATTTATAATTAGCATATTTGTTAATATGCATGCATATACATGGGTATTTAATATATTTTACATACTCATATGTGGCACTTTACATAAAAGTGAGTAATATCAATTAAGTACACATATATAACATATAATATAAGATACACATCAGTGTATATGTGTATATAAACACATTAAGCCTAGATTGCACTCTTGGGTATCTTATTAAGGAAAGCTGTCCATCTTCTTTGAGCCAGATTCACTGGTTTGGCACAATAGTCACACTAGACTGGCTGACTTCTTTTACCTCCTTCCCAGGAATGGGATTATAAGTGTGCAATACAATGCCTGCCACTTTTACATGGTTTCTTGGAACTGAACTTGGGTTTACTATTTATGGGGCAGGTACTTTTTTAACTGAGTTATCTGCCTGGCATTGGTAACATATTTTTTTATAAAAGTAATTCTTATATGTCTGTTTAGTGACCAAACTCAGGAAATAAATATGCCTAGGAAAAGATAACAAAATAGTTGTGACCTGATTTCTAAAATAAGATGGTAAGGGCTGGAGTGATGGCTCACTAATTAAGGGTATGTAATGCTCTTGCAGAAGTCTGGAGTTGAGTTCTCAGCATCCACATGACAGCTTACAACTATCTGTAACATCAACAACTCCAAGTCAAGTCAGTGCCTTTGTCTGGCTCCTCCTAGAATACATTTGGTGCAATTACATGTAGACCAAATGCTCATACACATTTTTAATAAAGTGTTTAGACTTCAGAACTACTTTCTGTTGTAAATATCTCAAAATAATTGCTAACCTATGTAAAGGGGTCATCAAAATTAATTTTAGTACCTCAAGTTCAAGTCAGACCTAGATATGGATTCAAAACAAAAACAAAAACAAAAACAAAAACAAAAAAAAAAAAAAAAAAAACAGTGAGCAGACTTTAACTAAAAATTTCCAGTTTGGTTAGTTATTTAAAATATTTAACTAGACATGATCACAGTTACAGAAAAAAAATTTAGAGAAAAAAGGAGATGTAAGCAAGACCCTAGATGTCTCCTCCTGATGTGTAGGAGGAACTGAGAGAAAGATCAGCAAGAGAATAAAAACAAATCACAGCAAATCTTTGATGAAATAGAAAAACAAGTAGTACCAAATGTAAATAGATTGAGTACTTATGGTACTGAGCATCATATACACATTTTGGAAAGCATGTTGGTAGTTTTCTATAAAGTAAAAAAAATACATTAGGCATTTGATCTGAATAAAAAAAAACAAATTAAAATATCAGCTAATCATCAGAAACTATTTATAATACAACTTGATTTAGGGACAAATTTTAAATTATCATGATAATAATCAGATCAGATGTTTGATGGGTAAGAAGCTGACTGTGAAATGCAATCCTCTAGTTTAGTGTTTTTATGGAATTAGTGTGTGGGCAAATGGAGTGAGGGGGTCTCTGATTATAGTTCCTTCTCTTGGGCTCATCTCCTTTGTTGGTATGTTTTGTTCAAGATTGATGTGGTGATTTATGGTTTTTTATTAGATTTTATTTTGTTATGTTTTAAAAATGAATGAATAGATGAACCTAGCCACTAGAGTAAATGTTAACAACCAAACTGTGTTTGTATCTGCTGTTAGAAGAAAAATCAGCTTTCTCCAATATAGTGTCACTGGATATATCAACCACTCCAGGCCCAGCCTCCTGTTCAGGAGTAGTTAATGAACATAAAATATACTCCACATTTTTTGGTGTACTTTTATTGGGTTATGGTTTGGTGAGTTTTGTTTTTGTTGTTGCTATTGGTGGTGGTATTTTTGTTTCTGTTTTTTTTTTTTTTTTTTTTTTGGATGTTATTTTATTTTGTTTTCTTTGTTTTGAGGGATTTGAGTTTTAATTTGGTTTTTAGAAATAATTTAAAGTTGGGTGACTAGGGAGGGTGAGGGGATCTGGAAGGACTTGGGCGAGATTAATATTAAAATATTTTAATTTAAAAAAATATTCCAAATTAAAAATTGATTAAAAAATGAAGAAACAGTGTGAAAGCAATTCTCTCTATATATTTTAGATTTTTCTCATTTTATATTTATGAGTGCTTTGCCTTCATGTGTGTATGTGTGTCAGGTGAATGTCTGGTGCTTGTAGAAGTCCTGGAATTATAGGTGGTTTTGAACCACTAAGTAGATGCTCAGAGTGAAACCTGATTCTTCTGTAAGAGCATCATCAAGTACTTTTAGTTGTAAAGCCTTCTCTCTAGCACTCATGTTTTATATCTTTTTTGGGTGGTATGGTTGATGGTTACCCAAATGTACACAATGCCTAAAACTTACTAAATTACATATACAAATTATATAATTTTAGTCAATATATTGTACTATTAGTAAAGCATTTTATGATATGTCAGTTGATGAAAATAACAATGATAATATTCTATTTATTGCATATGTAATATTCTATGGCATAATAGTATGGCATGTAGCCCATTTTTTAATTGGATTGTTGGTATTTTGATATCTAGTTTCTTGAGTTCTTTATATAGTTAGGATATCAGCCCTCTGTTAGATGTGGGGTTGGTGAAGCTCTTTTCCTATTCTGTACACTGTTGTTTTGTCTTATTGACCATGTCCTTTGCCTTGCATAAGCTTCTCACTTTCAGTAGATCCTATTCATTTTAATGTCTTAAAACATGACACGGAGCCAGGTGGTGGTGGTGGCGCATGTCTTTAATCGCAGCACTCAGGAGGCAGAGCTAGACAGATCTCTGTAAGTTCGAATCCAGCCTGTGCTACCAAATGAGTTCCAGGAAAAAGGCGCAAAGCTACACAGAGAAACCCTGCCTCAACCCCCCCCAAAAAAAAATAAAAAACATGACATGGATTTTAGAAGCCATGTCTATGTATGTAAGAAATTAAAATTAAATAATATATGAAAATATGTTGATAAATAATTCACTATTGACAGATGCTACCACTGTGCATAATTTAATTTAATAATTTCACAATTTACATTGTGAAAAAAAGTAGATGTTAATGAATATAATCTGTACTGTAGGATCACTGTGAATTTCTGAATATGACAAACTTGTCAGTTTGGATTATCAATCATTATTTTAGAGCATATCTCTAAATTTTTACTTTATCATTAATTCTGATGAATATTAAGCCCTTAGTTAACTAACAAAACATCAGAAACTATTTTTTTTGGAAAAATTGGAGCTGTAGAAATTGTCCTTTTTTATATAATTTTTATTTTAAGAGAGAGGATTTTTTTATATATATTTTTTATATTTTATAAATAACTTAATTTCACATAGCAGCCACGGATTCCCCCAGCTTCTCTCCTCCCACCCCAAGTCCATCCCCCATTCTCACCTCCTCCAAGGCAAGGTCTCCCCTGGGGAATCAGCCCAGCCTGGTAGACTCAGCATAGAACTAAAGAGACAGGATTTTAAGTATTCCAAGCTGGTAAAATCTTGTTATGAATCTGCAAAGACCTTGATCTTCTGCTCTACCTCAGTTCTAAGATTACAGTTGTAACCTATCATTGCTCTATGGTGATGAGCATTGCATCCAGGGCTTTGTGAATACCAGACAAGCACTCTACCATGTAAGCTATATCCTCATCCCATAACATAATATTTTAAATGAAATTATCAATATATAGCTGTTATGTTAATTGATTTAAGATCTACTGACAATGATGTCAGCATCTAAATCTTGAACTATATACACTCCAGAATGTTATATTCAGAATCCTTCATGCTGTAGGATTCAAATAATGCCACTTGGATTAGTATTCTATATATTGGCCAGAAATATGTTTTCTCAGGTTGCAAACCCACTTAAAAGGAAAATCAACAAGGATATTGGATTACACAATATGTTTCTGTATGTTTTTTACTCCTTCAGATCTGAGCAATATCTCTATGGAAAAAAAATCATTTAAAAACAATTCATTTAAATCAAGAGCAAGTATAGCACAAACATTTTTCTTATTTGTCACAGATGCATACATGATCACCATGATTAAATATAATGAAAATTTACCAATTTGTCTCTTTTAATTATTTCATTATTGCTAAACAATAAAGTAGGACATGTCATAAATTTTCAAAAAATATGATTTAAGCTGTAAACTCAAGATGTAGCGATCAGCTAGTATAAAATTAAATACAATGAGGATTTCACCTCATGAGATAAAATATCATATTGTATAATAAATTATAGGAAACTGCTGAGTATATTGTGAATTTAAGTTCCCTGAAAATAGCCAGATAGACTTTAAAGATTGTATAGGGTTTGTTAACTACAATTTAATGAGTTTGTGGAGAGTTATAATGATTATCTTGGACTATAAGTCCTTACTAGCCAAGTATTGCCCAACTCTCTATATGACCTAATATATTTTCACTACTTTATCAGTCCATTTGGAATATATTATCAGACTCCATGCTTCTATCAACTTCAAAGCTAGGACTCATATCAGACAGTGTATGAAGACTGCAGAAGAGATTATCTTACTTTACTGCAACTCACCCATATGATGTCCCAAAAATATGTTTGAATATGCCTTGATTTGTCACTTTCTTTTTTCTATGACTATAAAAATATCATGAGATTGTTAGCATGTTGGTATATGATATTTGGGGTAACCACCTCACATTGGCTACAGAATGAATTTTCTCTTATTACCGTTCAACTGAAAGGTTTGTGTTTTCACCAATAATATAAATGCATTTTATCCATCTACAGATAATATGGTGATAGGTGTAGAATACTATTTTAACTGGGCAAAAATGTGCTACATTTGTTCATAATGCAGAATATTACTTTAACTACATAAAAATATGTATTTCTTTCGTGTATACATCATTTGCTTAATTATGTAAAGATGTGTTGCATTTGTTTCACCTTGCCTGACTAAAGCACCTGATTGGTCTAATAAAGAGCTGAACAACCAATAGCTAGGCAGAGAAAGGACAGGCAGGGCTGGCAGGCAGAGAGAATAAATAGGAGGGAGAAAGAGAAGAGAGGAGAGAGAGAGAGAGAGAGAGAGAGAGAGAGAGAGAGAGAGAGAGAGAGAAATGGAGGAAGGGAGGGAGGGAAGGAGGGAGTGAGAGAGGGAGGGAGGGAGGAAGGAAGGAAGGAAGGAAGGAAGGAAGGAAGGAAGGAAGGAAGGAAGGAAGGAACAAGAAGGTACAGAACAAGGAAAGTAGGAGCAGGAGAGGGACACAGCTGGGGCCAGAAGCCAGGCAGCCACCAGCCAGACAGGAGAAGCAGTGAAATTAAGATATACAGAAAGAAAGAAAAGTAAAGAGCTCTAAAGCTAAGGGTAGATAAACAGAAACAGGTTAATTTAAGTTTAAAAAAAAAGCTAGCCAGAAATGAGGATAAACTAGAGGAAGCATTCAAAACCAACAAGAATTCTCTGTGTCATGATTCAGGAGCTGGTTGGTGACCCCCACCCCCCAAAAAAGACTGGTACAACAACCTGCTTCCTGCACTACAGGGAAAAACCTATAGTAAACAGTTTGGAAAAATCAAACAAACATACAGACATCAGTGCCAAGTTGCTAGATAAGGAGTCCTGTTTTTAAGCTCTCCAGTGTGGGACTGGATTGTTTTCCTCTAATTGAGATGTTACTTACTCATCCCTTGTTCAAGGTATGAATTAGAATGATTTTAGGACCCTTCTGCACTATACAGGAGTTATGAACTTACAGAACAATCCTACATGGGTACTAACCCTATCTAAGCCCTGTACCATCAGTCGACATTTAGTGACCATGGATGTATATGCTAAATAAATGCGCATGGGAGGTCTTTCCATCTTCTGATATCTGTTCCAATTTATTTCTTCTAAGACTTGAAGTTCTGGTCATACATGTCTTTTACTTGCTTGGTTAGTGTTACACCAAGATATTTTATACTATCAGTGGCTATTGTGAATGATGTTGTTTACACGATTTCTTTCTCAGTCTGTTTATCATTTGTATATAGGAAGACTACTGATTTTTTTTTTTTTTAGTTAATTTGGTATCCATCCACTTCACTAAAGGAGTTTATTAGCTGTAGCATTCCCTGGTAGAATTTTTGGGGCCACTTATGTATACTATCATATCATCTGCAAATAATGATTCTTTGTCTTCCTTTCCAATTTTTATTTCTTGATATCTTTTAGCTGTTTTAGTGCTAAAGACTTCAAGTACTTTACTGCATAGTTATGCAGAGAGTGGACAGCCTTGTTTTGTTCCTGTTTTTAGAGGAATTACTTTTAGTTTCTTGTCATTTAATATGATGTTGGATATAGGCTTGCTATAAACGGCCTTATTATATTTAGATATGTTCCTTGTATCCCTAGTTTCTACAAGATGTTTATTGTGAAGGAGTTTTGGTTTTGTCAAAGGCTTTTTCAGTGTCTGATGAGATGATTGTGTAATTTTTAATCTTTATTTATATGGGGCATTACATTGACCGATATTCATATGTTGAACCCTCTCTGCGTGTCTGAGATGAAGTCTCCTTGATCATGGTGTATGATCTTTTTATGTGTTCTTGGAATGGGTCTGTGAGTGTTTTATTGAGTATATTTGCATCAATGTTCATGAGGGAGAGTGGTCTGAAATTCTCTTTCATTGTTGAGTCTTTGTGTGATATATGTATCAGAGTGACTGTGGCTTCATAAAATGAAATTGTCAATGTTCCTTCTGTTTCCATTTTGTGAAATAATTTGAGGATTATTCATATTATCTGTTCTTTGATAGTCTGGTGGAATTCTGTGTAGCTCGAGTTTTCCTGCCTTGCCCACAGTCAAAACAAATCTTTGTCACCCGCCAGTCCCACAGCTGCTCAGACCCAACCAAGTAAACACAGAGAACTTATATTGCTTACAAACTGTATGGCCGTGGCAGGCTTCTTGCTAACTGTTTTTATAGCTTAAATTAATCCATTTCCATAAATCTATACCTTGTCACGTGGCTGGTGGCTTACCAGTGTCTTCACATGCTGCTGGTCATGGCGGCGGCTTGCAGTGTCTCTCTGCCTCAGCCTTCTGCTTCCCAGAATTCTCCTCTCTCCTTGTTCCACCTACTTCCTGCCTGGCCACTGGCCAATCAGTGTTTTATTTATTGACCAATCAGAGCAATTTGACATACAGACCATCCCACAGCAATTCTGTGCTAAAACCATTCTGGCCTTGGGTTTTATTGGGTAGGGAGACTTTTTACTTCTATTTGCTTGGCAGTTACATGTCTATTTAAATTATTTATCTAATCTTGATTTAATTTTGGTAAGACTGTATCCATCAAGAAATTCATCCACTACCTTTTGATTTTCCAATTTTGTGGAGTACAGGTTTTAGAAGAGTTACCTAATGATTCTTCTGATTTCCTTGGTATCTGTTCTTATAGTACCCCTTTCCATTTCAGATCTTGCTAATTTGGATAATCTCCCTCTGTCTTTTAGTCAGTTTGGATAAGGATTTGTCTAGCTTGTTGTTTTTCTCAAAGCACTAACTCTTTGTTTCACTGATTCTTTGTATTGTTCCTTTGCTTCTATTTTATTGATTTCATCCCTCATTTTGATTATTCTCTACTATCTATTCATTTTGTGAGTGTTTGCTTCTTTTTTTCTCTAGTGCTTTCAGGTATACAGTTAAGTCTATAATATGAGATCTCTGCAATTTCTTTAAGGAGGCACTTAGTTCTATGAAATTTCGTCTTAGCACAGCTTTCCTTACATCCTGTAAGTTTAGGTATGGTGTGTATTCATTGTCATTGAATTCTAATTAGTTTTTAATTTCTTTCTTTACTTTTTTCCTTGATCCATTGGTAATTCAGTTCCCATGAGTTTGTAGGCTCTCTGCTGTTTATGTTGTTGAAATCCAGCTTTAATCCATGGGGGGAGGGTGTTTCAATTATTTTGTATCTGTCTAGACTTGTTTTGTGTATGAATATATGGGTAATTTTTCACAAGGGTCCATGAAATGCTGAGAAGAAGTTATATTAATTGTTTGGGTAAAATGTTTGTAAATATCTGTTACATCCATTTGAATAATAATGTTCCAGCCTGGCGGTGGTGGCGCACGCCTTTAATCTCAGCACTCTGGAGGCAGAGGCAGGTAGATCTCTGTGAGTTCGAGGCCAGCCTAGTCTACAAAGAGAGTTGCAGGAAAAGCACAAAGCTACACAGAGAAACCCTGTCTCCAAAAACAAAAACAAAAACAACAACAAAAAATAATGTCTGTTCCATTATTTCTGTTTAGTTTCTGTCTAGATGACCTGTCCACTGGTAAGAATGGGTAGTAAAATCTTACACTATTAATGTGTTGGGTCTAATGTGTGATTGCATTTGTGGCATAGGTGTTCAGAATTGAGACACCATCTTGGTGGATTTGTCTTTTGATGAGTATGAAATATCCTCCCCTCCATTTGGATAATTTTCATTTGAAGTCTATTTTGTTAGCTATGAGGATAGCTACACCAGTTTGTGGAACCTTAACCAGCCGTCTTCTGCAACAAGTAAATATTTCCATTGGAGGGATTGGAACACCAACCCAGCCACAAAACCTTCTACCTACAATTTGTCCTGCCTACAAGATATGCTGGAGTAAAGGCGGTGCAGAAATTGTAGGAGTGGCCAATAAACAATTGGTCCAGCCTGATTCCCACACCATGAGAAGGAGCCCACTCCTGACACAGCCCGGAAGGCCAGGACCCAGAGGCCTAGTTCAGAGACCAGGATAAAACCAAACAGGACTGGCAAAACAAATAAAAATAAAATGTCAGTAAAATGATTCCTAATGATATTCTGCTATACTCATAGATTGGTACCTAGCCTAATTGTCATCAGAGAAAATTAACCCAGCAGCTGATTTAAACAGATGCAGAGACCCACAGCCAAACTTTAAGCATAGCTAAGGGAATCTCCTGGAAGAGGGGGATGAATGATTGTAGGAGCTAGAGGGATCAAGGACACCAAAGTAAATCCCACATAATCAACTAACCTGGGCTCACAGGGGCTTCAAGCCTGTATAGGCCTGACATAGGACCTCTGCATACATGTTACAGATGTGTAGCTTGGCCTCCTTGTGGGACTCCTAAGTGTGAGCAAGGGCTACCTCTGACTCTGATGCCTGCTTTTGGGACTCTTTCACTCTATTGGATTGCCTCACTCAGCCTTAATATGAGAAGAGTATAACACAATTCTAAATTGGTCTTTTTAATAATAATAATAATAATAATAATAATAATAATTAATAATAATAAAATAAAACAAACCTAGAGCCAGATTTTGTGATAAATGCTGAAAGATCAAAGAGACAAAGGAACAAGCCACTGCCATATCTCACCTCACCAACTCCATGAGTCCTCACCCAAAAGGCTCCAGTCAAAAAATTCTCTAAATGAAAGGGACGCTTCTGCTGAAAATCTTTTAGTTCCTGTCTCCTCATGCCTTATATAGCTTTCTCCTCCCAGTCATCCCTTCCTGGGATTAAAGGCATGTGTGCTTCCCAGTACTTGGAATAAAGGTGTGTGCCACCACTGCCTGGCTGTTTGCTCTCCCAGATTTAGTCAATCTCATGTAGTTCAGGGTGACTTTGAACTCACAGAAATTGAGACAGAACTCTGCCTCCAAGCGCAGGGACTAAAGGTGTGTGCCATCATTTACTGACCTCTATGTCTAATCTAGTGGCTTGTTCTGTCCACTCATCTTCAGGTAAATTTTATTAGGATACACAATGGATCACCAGAGAGGAGGTGTCTGGTCTCACTGCAACTTGATATGTCATGACTGGTGGATATCCATGGGAGGGTTGCCCATTTCTGAAGAGAAACAGAGGAGGAGGAGTTGAGGGGGAAGGACTGGGAGGAGAGGAAGTAGAAGAAATTGCAGTTGGGATGTAAAAACAACAACAACAAAAATAAACAAATACAAGAAAAAACCCAGAAAAATAAAGAAAAGAAATGACTCAGCAGATTGTCTGAGTGTTTGTGTGTGTAACAATAACATTTTTTTTTTTAAAAAAAGAGGGCATTCATTTGCAAAAGGAGTGAGGGTAAGGCTCAACAGAGGGTTTGAGGGAGGACGGGGAAGAGGGATAGTAATAATGCAATTATATTTTACTTTTTCCCTTTTACTGAGAATACATTTTTTTCTGATACAATATACCCCAATTACAGATTCCCTTCCTCTACTCCTCCCCTTCCCACTGCATCCAATCTCTTTTTGTCTATCATTAGAAAAGAACAGGCTTCTAAAAGATAGCAACGATACATTACAAAATAACTATGACAAAAGAAGCAAGCAAACAAACAAACAAAAACATTGTATCCAGGATGGACAAGACAATCTAAGAGAAGGAAAAGAGCCCCAAGAAGGTAAGAGAATCAGCAGTCCACTTGTTTCCAAGCTCAGGAGTCCCATAAGAGTACTAAGCTGAAAGTTTTAATATATACACAGAGGCGAAAAGTATAATATATATGCAGAGGACCTGGTGCATTGTTGTCTATGACTTTAAGTCTCCATTTGGTTGTCCTGAAGTTATTCCTCCCCTCCTGAGTAGTTATATCTGAGTAATCTTGTAGTCCATTATATTAATAAGAATGCATGTTGTTTCCTTTATCATTGCCACTGAAGGAAAAGGCAATGCTGAAAAACTATACAATCAATCTTTGTCTAAGAAGTAGTCCTGAAAGACTCAAAGCTGAACCAAAACAAATTTTAAAAAATGAAGTATTATGAATTGTTATGATCTAATAAGGAAGAACTAACATCAAAAATAAAATAATCTACATAGTAGAGTGTAGCTAGAGTTTTCCTGCCTGGACCACAGTCAGGACAAATCTCTCTCACCCACCAGTCCCCCAGCCACTCAGACCCAACCAAGTAAACACAGAGACTTATGTTGCTTACAAACTGTATGGCTGTGGCAGGCTTCTTGCTAACTGTTCTTATATCTTAAATTAACCCATTTCTATAAATCTATACCATGCCATGTGGCTCGTGGCTTACCGGCATCTTCACATGCGGCTTGTCATGGTGGGGGCTGGCAGTGTCTCTGACTCAGCCTTCCACTTCCCAGAATTATTCTCCTCCTTGTCCCACCTATACTTCCTCCTGCATGACTACTGGCCAATCAGTGTAATCAGAGCAACACATTTGCCATACAGAACATCCCACAGCAGTAGAGGAAAGCGATAAACTCTTTTAAAATATATCTAATAGAAGTTTATGAATCAGAGAAAATGATATTCTTTAAAATATTTTGAAATTCCTTTTTAACAAATAGATCTCCAAATGCTAGATAATTATATTATCATTTACAACTGCCCCACTAAGATATCTGGACATTTTTCACTATTCACAAAATACTTTCTTAGTACACAATAATACATATTGAGTCAAGTAATGCATATTTAGAGTTACTGAAAAGCACTAAAATGCTTTTATCTATTAGTAAGGACATTATAATACAACCTCTAACATTTTAAATCAAACAAAACAATTTTGTAAATTCAAATAAATATACTTGTATTTAGAAAATGAAAATAGAACTAAATGTGATTAGCCAGTGAATAAGCATAAAATAATAAAATTAAAAGGATGTATATTCTATTTATTTACCTTTTTCAATTTTAAAAGACTAGTTACAATCTTTTAGTGGGGACAGTTTTCAAGACAGGGTTTCTGTGTTTAGTTTTGGTACCTGTCCTGGATTTTGTTCTGTAGACCAGGCTGGCCTCAAACTCACAGAGATCCTCCTTGTTCTGCCTCCTGAGTGCTGGGATTAAAGGCATGTGCCACCACTGCCCAGCGACTAATACAATCTTAACAGGTAAAAAGAGTAATTTGGGTTTTCTAACATACTTAAATGATTGCAAAGCAGAAAAATAATTTCCAAATTCAGGCTATATATGTGCAATAAAATTGCCAAGTGTGAATCAATAGAACTTTGTAGAATTCTTAATTTAAAGTATATATTCTCAGGTGAGCATGGTAGTACATGTCTGTAATCTCTGTCATTGTTAGGCAGGATTATGATGCAAGTCACTGAGTTAAGATGGTGTTTTGAAACAATCAAAACTGAACTGAATCAAGGGAAAAAGAGTTGAGATATGTAGAAACTGTTCACTATTCACAAAATATTTTCTTAGTAAACACAATAATACAGATTGAGTCTAACCATCAATGTTTAGCCACGTGTGTGAAGGAGCTGTCATGGAAAGGGTGGATAAATTAAGAGACTCTTACTTGTCAATGTTACATTGTTTATTTCTACACTGTCACATTTTATGTATTTTATATAATATATAGTAATTGTTGGTGAAATGGTCACTCAGTTTTCCCAAAAACATCATCCTGATTTTATATAACTTAATACCTGATATATACAAGGAAGTGATATAAATTGTATTATCTACAATCACCTGCATTGGATTCCATTCATTGGTCACTTAGTAATAGATGTTTAACATGGCATCAGTCACTATTGTGCCATTACTACTGGGTGAAATTTAAAGCCACACACTGTATGTACTGCTGGCATGAGGCCTTCAAAACAATGTCCTATTTTCATAATCCTATACTCTGTTTGGTGCATATTTCTCCACAATGAATTTGGACTCACTCCAGTTGATCTGCATTCTCTACAACACATGGGGAAATTACACAAGGACTCACTCTTGGCTTTTTCCATTAGGCCAATTCCATGCCCTTTTAAAAATCTGGCTTCTAAATTTGCTTTATGATAATAAAACTATGCCAACGGTGTTCTCATTTAGTGCTTTGATGGTAAAGGTCACCCATCCTCTCCAAGGAGCTCTTAAGAACTCAATATGCTCTAGAAACCCAGAAATATTTCAGCCATTAAAACTAAAATAACTCCTTTAATAAAACACTCTTGGTGTAAGAACTTTGGGAAGCTTTAAAAAATATCTCTGCTAATTGAGCACATGGTCCCCACTTGAACCCAATTGCCCTCCTTTTATGGTGTTTATATCATTAGAGCTTTTAAAAGAGATGGGCTTACAAGGAAAAAAAAGTATTTGCAACTAAATCTTATTAAGATATGTCTTAATTTGCATTTTTTTCAGTCAGTTCATAACCTGAAGCCATAATGATAGCCAAATACATGTAGTAGGACTTGGATTATATCAGATTTACATAAGTATCGAGGTTCAGCAAAACGCACAGGTGAGTGTGTACATGAAGTATGATCCAAAGATTCCAGCAGTCTAAAACATCCATGCTATCTAGATAAGAAATAAGAAGTCTACAAATAATTTTACCACTTCTTATCTTTTAAGAAAAAGAAGACTCTTAACTAAATATGGTTAAATACAGAAATAAAATGCTGTAGCCTACCTACTTCCCCTGCCATTTTCTTATAATGCATTTCTATTCAAAGCCAAGGGTTCTACATGTTTAGAAGTGCATTGTTACATATTCATATACTCAAATATGTTAAATGAGAAAAGTCACTAAATTGAAACTTTATATAGATCTGAAAATCATCAAATATACTGACACAAAAATTGAAAAGACGGGTGAAGTATCTCAGGAGTCAAAAGCATTTATTGCTCTTGCAGAGTCCCTGGATTCAGTTCTCAGCACCCACATTGTCGTTCCCAAATATCTGTAATTCCAGTTCCAGGAGATCTGATACCTTCTGTCTTCTGTGGGCCCCAGGTATGCAAGTGATATTACATATGTCACACACACACACACACACACACACACACACACACACACACACACAATAAAGGCACAATAAGGGAAAATTACAATGGTGACTCTAAAATATTATTTCCATGAATATAAAATTCTAGAAATGGCCATCAAATGGAGATTGATGAGTTATGAATGTTATTAAGACTTCTTATTCCTGTCATAATGGTGTATGCCTGAGAAGGAGATGTACCATGAATTCCAAGTCAGAATTAGTTAGCAAAAGTGAGGTTAACCTGGGCTAGAGAACCTGTGAAGGAGAGAGAGAGAGAGAGAGAGAGAGAGAGAGAGAGAGAGAGAGAGAGAGAGAGAAGAAATAGAAGAGAAGAAGAAAAGAAGGAAGGAACATGTTTTTTGTTTGTTTGTTTGTTTAGAGAGTATTTGTTTTACCACAGTTGCATCTCCAGGAAGGGTAAGGTGAAAGACGTAAACAAGAGATGGGAAAGTAAGGACAGATTTGGAGAGAAAAATCTGTGCTTTGTTATTAAGAACTTGCCTCCTGAATTTCTGCTATTTAAGGACTGTAGTAAGGCTGCCAGATTGACATCATTATGTATACACTGCAAGAGACAAAATAATTCAACATTTAAAAGTAATTTCTCTCATGATGTCATGAGAGATTAAATTTGCCTATAGTGTTCTCTGGCCATATTGTCCACTAGTCTTGGATGTGAACATGTGAAAAGATGTGTTGAGGAGAGGGTGGCTTAAAACCATCTTTTAATTGTTTACTTCATTTATTTAATACCTTTTGGAGGGGGGGTTGAGACAGGGTTTCTCTGTGTAGCTTTGCGCCTTTTCCTAGAACTCACTTGGTAGTCCAGGCTGGCCTTGAACTCACAGAGATCCGCCTGGCTCTGCCTCCCAAGTGCTGGGATTAAAGGCGTGCACCACCACCGCTCGGCTTATTTAATATCTTTATTAAAAATATATTCTTTTCTTATACAATATATCATGACCACAGTTTCACCTTCCTTCATTCTTTCCAAATCTCCCCTACCTCCCTTGTCCCCAGAAAAACTCCCCCTCAAAAAAGAGCAGGCTGCCAAGAGAGAAAGACCAAACATGATGAATCAAAATACAGTAAGACAAGGCAAAAGTCCTTACACTGAAGTTGGAGAAGAAAACTCAACAAGAAGGAAAATGTCCCAAGAGAATCCAGAAGAGTCAAAGACACACCTGTTCCCACAGTTAGAAGTCCCATACAAACACCAAATTAACAGTTGCAATATACAAGGAGATGACATGGTGCAGATCCTGATAGGCTCCATCCCTGCCTCTTTAGCTATGTCAGTCTGCATGTGCTCTGTTTAGTTGATTCAGTGGGCCATGCTCTCTTGGTATCCCCCATCCCTTCTGATTCCTACAATCTTTCTGTGCCCCATTCCACGGCATTCTCTGAGCTCCGAGGGTAGGGACCCAAAGGAGATCTCTAATTTAGACACTCTCTCCATATAATACCTGGCTGTGTGTCTCAATATTTATTCACTCTCATCTGCTGCCAGAGGAAGCCTCTTTGTTGCTGGTTGGACAAGGTACCAATCTATGAGTATTTCAAAATATCATTAGAAATCATTTCACTGATTTTCTTTTTAAGAACAATTGTGTTTGGTTGTTGCTGGGGATGTTTTTCTCTATGCTGTGAATGTGTTGCTCTGATTGACTGATAAATAAAATATTGGTTGGCCAGTAGCCAGGCAGGAAGTATAGTATAGGCAGGATAAGCAGAGAGGAGAATTCTCTAAAGTGGAAGGCAGAGTCAGGAGATGCTGCCAGCCTCTGCCATGAGAAGTAAGATGTAAAGATACTGGTCAGCCACGAGCCACATGGCAAGGTATAGATTTATAGAAATGGGTTAATTTAATATATAAGAACTAGATAGCAAGAAACCTGGCATGGTCATACAGTTTATAAGTAATATAAGTCTCTCTGTGTTTACTTGAATCTGAGCAGCTGCAGGAGCCAGGTGGACACAGGAAAACTCCAGCTACAAATAGCACCAAATGTGGGGCTCAAACCCACAACTCTGAGATTACGAGTTCCATGCTCTAGCCTATCCAGTCTCCAAAGTATATCATGGGCTCCCTCTTATGGGCCTTAAGTTAAATCAGACATTGTTGGGCCAGGACCTCAAATTCTGTGCCACCATTGTCCCCAAATATGTTGCAAACAGAACAGAGTGTAGGTTAAAGGTTTTGGCTGAATTTATGTCCATGATTTTCTTTCAGTATCCTACAGAGTACCTTCTTCACAAGAAAGAGTAGAAAATAGGATTGAAGGCTCCATGCAGGTACCACCTGATCTTACTATGTTTAGTGAGCTGTGAGGATGTTTGTCCTCAGCAATGGGACCCCCACTGTCACTTTGCAGAGAATAAACATCTCTTCTAGAATCACTCAGGGTTGTTTGGAAATCTGCACAGGACCCCCATAGCCAACAACTCAACCAAATGCGATGAAGTCTCACCACTGGGAAACTTGCCTGCCTACAAGACATGGCAAGTTCTGACTCCATATCCCCCATTACTGGGAGTGTTCACTAGAATCATTCGCATATTTTCCAAGAAGTTTTGACTACACTAGGTATCTACACTGCCCTCCAATTGTGCCTCAATTCCAGTTGTCTCTCCCAGTACCCTCACTCTCCATCCCATTTCCCAACCCCAACTGATCCATCCTTTTCCAGTCTCCGCCCACCCCCAGTCCACCAGCAAAATTTATTTGCATCTTCCTTAGAACCTTCCTCTTTACCTAACCTCTCTACATCAACAGATTACAGCTTGGTTATGATTTTCTTAAATGGCTCATAAATACATAAAAGTAAATACACACCAATCACAAATCCCACTCTCTTCCTTCTTCCCACCCTTATCCGATTGGTATGTGAAATAAATTTAAAAAAAAATTCTAAAAAAACTAAAATAAAAAATGTATACTCCTTATTTTCTGTTTAAAAAAGTGAATACATACCACATTTATCTTCATGAATTTGGTTACCTCACTCAGAATGATATTTTTCTAGTTCCATCTATTTGCCTGCACATTTCATGATTCCATTTTTTCAACAATGCTCCATTATATAAATATACCATATTTTCTTTATCCATTCATTGATTGAGGGGTGTCCACATCATATACAGTTTCTGGCTACTATGAATAAAGCCACAATGAACATAATTAAGCAAGTGACTTTGTGGTAGCATACTTCAGATATATTCCCAAGAGTGGTATAGCCAGATCATGAGGTAGATTGGTTCCCAGTTCTCTGAAGAACTGCTCTATTGATTTCCATGGAGGCTCTACAAGTTTGCATTCCCACCAGCACAAGAGAAATGTTCCTCTTGCTTCATATCCTTGCCAGCATGAGCTATCCCTTGGGTTATTGAACTTATCAATTTGGACAGGTGTAAGATGGAATCTTAAAATAGTTTTAATTTGCATTTCCCAAATATATAAGGTTGCTGAACATGTCTTTAAGGATCCTCAGCCATTTGAGCTTCCTCTACTGAGAATTCTCTGTTTAAATCTATACCCCATTTTTAAATTGGATTATTTGGTTTCTTGGTAGCTAATTTCTTGGGTTCCTTATATATTTTGTATATTAGTTCTCTGTTGGAAGTGGGGTTAGTAAAATCTTTTTTTCCATTTTATAGGTTGCATCTTTGTCTTAATGATGTTATCCTTTATATTTCAGAAGTTTCAGCTTCAAAGGGTCCCATTTATTTTATTGGTTTGACTACCTGTGCTATTGGTGTTCTGTTCAGATCTTTTGCTGGACCAATGAATGCAAGGCTATTACCTCTTTTCTTTTCTATCAGGTTCAGTGTATATAGTTTTATAATGAGGCCTTTATTCTATTTGGCCTTGAGTTTTGTGCATAATGATAAGTATGAACACACTTACATTCTTCCATATGCAGACTTCTAGTTTGACCAATACCTATTGTTGAAGATGCTGCATTTTTTTCCTATGTATTCTTATGACTACTTTATCAAAAATCAGGTGTCATTAAGTGTATGGATTTATGTATGGGTCTTCACTTCTCTTCTATTAATCACTTTGGCTGTTTTTATGCCAATATCACACACTTTTTATTACTATAGTTCTGTAGTAAAACTTAAATTCAGGGATGATGAGAGCTCCAGAATTTTTTTTGGATTGTTTTAGCATTCCTGTATGTATGTGTGTGCGCGCGCGCGAGTGAGTGTGTGTGTGTGTGTGTGTGTGTGTGTGTGTGTGTGTATCCAATTGCATTTGGATTTTGATAAGGATTGTATTGAATATGTAGATTGCTTTTGGAGGGATGACCATTTTCACTATGTTAGTCCTACCAATCAATGAACATTGAAGATACTTTCATCTCTTCAAATTCTTTCTTCCAAGACTTGAATTTTTTTATTATAGAAGTATTTCACAGTGACTCTGTTCATACCCAGGGAGGCCTGCCCCTAGGACCCATTCCTGGGCCCCAACCTTTCCCGAGGAATAGCCACTCAACTTGGCCCAAGTTGCTGGCCACCTGGTTGGGCTCCTGTGGGAAGGTTTCCATTCTCCATGCCCCCCGCATTGGACCCTGCAATCTACAAGCCCTGCCCCCACACCTATCTGCCAGAGACCCCAGCTACTTCCTGAGTCTTGGAAACCAACCCCCAGCTCTCATCTGGCCCAGAGAGAGAGCTCTCATTGGGCCTAGAGAGAGAGCTCTTTGGAAAAAGTGCTGCCATTGGACCAAGAGTAACCTCAGGAGACAGGACATCTGCCAGTCCACATTAGACCAAGAGTGGCTTTCTGAGAAGTAGAATCTGCCACCTCTCATTGGACCAAGACAGGCTTCTTGAAAGACAGAATCTGTCAGCTCTGACTGGACCAATAGCCCTGATAAGACCAAGAACAAATCTGTGGGTCACAGAATCAACTAGCTTTGGATGACCCAAGAGCAACGTTCTGAGACACAGAAGCTGCCTGCTCCAGTTAGAACAAAAGCTAAGATTAGACCCAGAAGGGCCCCCTGAGACACAGACACAACAAGCACAGAGTGGACCAACAGCAACTCCCTCAGACATAGGGACCTCTTATACCTATTAGATGAGGAGATGGGCAGATTTCAAGGCACAAACATATACAACAACATAAAGAGCAATACAGCATCACCAGAACCTAGCCCTCCTCCTACAGCAAGACCTGAACACCACAAAGTAGAAGAAGCAGAAGAAAGCAACCTTAAGAATAGCATCATGAAGATGCTAGAGGCCTTTTAAAAAAAATGAAAAATGAAATTGAGGAAAAGATGAACAAAAAGTGGAGGAAATCAATAAAGAAATTGAGAAAAAGTCAAACAAAAAATGGGAAGAAATCTATAAAGAAATTGAGGGAAAGACAAATAAAAAATTGGAACAAAGCAATAAATCTCTTAAAGAAAACCATGAAAAAGCAATGAAATAGGCTAGGAAACAGTTCAAGACATGAAAAGAGAAATATAAACACTGAAGAAGACACAAACAGAGGGAATGCTGGAAATAGAAAATTTGAGTTAATGAACAGGAAACACAGATGCAAGCATAACCAACAGAATATAAGAGACGGAAGAGAGTACCTGTGGTGTAGAGGATACAATAGAGGAAATTGATTCATCAGTCAAAGAAAATACCAAAGCCAAAAAAGTCATAACACAAAATGTCCAAGAAATCTGGGACACTATGAAAAGAACAAACCTAAGAATAAAAGGGATAGAGGAAGGCAGAGAAAATATATTCAACAAGATAATAGAAGAAAAGTTTCCCACTTGAACGAAGAAAATTCCTAGGAAGATACAAGAAATCTATAGAACACCAAACAGACTAGACCCCTCCAAAAAGTCTCCTGACCACATAATAATTAAGCAACTAAACCTACATTAAGCAAAGGGAAAAGGCCAAGTGACTTATAAAGGCAAACCATCAAAATAACACCCAATTTCTCAATGGAGACTTTGAAAGTCAGAAGGACCTGAACAGATGTAATGCATATACTAAGAGACTATGGATGCCAGCCTAGACTAATATAGCTAGAATAACTTTCAACCATCATAGATAGAGTGAACAAGACATCCCAAGACAAAACCAGATTTAAACAATACTTATCCACAAATCCAGCCCTGCAGAAAGCACTAGAAGGAAAATTCCAACCTAAGGAAGTCAGATACTCCCATGAAAACATAGGCAAACAAATAACTCCACAGCAGTAAAACCCAAAGAAGAGAAGTATGCACACACTACCACCAAAAGATAACAGGAATGAACAACCACTGGTTATTAGTATCCCTTAATATCAATGGACTTAATTCACCTATAAAAGACACAAGCTAACAGAATAGATAAGAAAGCATGGCCCATCTTTTTGCTACATACAAGAAACACACCTCAAATTCAAGATAGATACTCCCTAAGAATAAAAGGCTGAGAAAAGTCTTTCCAATCAAATGGTCTTAAGAAACAAGCTGGTGTAGCCATCCTAATATCTAGCAAAAGAGACTTCAAACAAAAATCAGGCAAAAGAGTTCAAGAAAAAACATTACATACTCATCACAGGAAAGATCCACCAAGATGAGTTTCAATTCTGAACATTTATGCCCCAAACACAAGGGCACCCACATATGTAAAAGAAACATTAAGCTTAAATCTCATGTAAAACCCCACATATTAATAGTGGGAGACTTCAACACCCGACTCTCACCACTGGACATATCTCCCAAGTTGAAACTTAACAGAGAAATAAAGGACTTATGTGATATTATGACTCAAATGGACTTAATCAATATATACAGAACATTCCATCCTAACAAAAAAGAATATAACTTCTTCTAAGCACCCCATGGAACCATCTCTAAAATAGACCACATACTTGGCCATAAAGCAAATCTCAACAGATAGAAAAAAAAATTGGAATAACCTCCTGTGTTCTATCAAACCACCACAGATTAAAGTTAGACTTCAACAACAACAAAACATGTAAAAAAGCCTACAATCTCATGGAAACTTAATAATGCTCAAATGAAACACCAATGGGTTAAGGAAGAAATAAAGAAAGAAATTAAAGACTTACAGAGATCAATGAAAGTGAATACACCACATACCCAAAATCATGGGATTATAGGAAAGCAGTGCTTAGAGGAAAATTCATAGCACTAAATACCCACATAAAGAAGTTGAAGAAATCTCACACTAGTGACTTAACAGCACACCTGAAAGCTCTAGAACAAGAAGAAGCAAAGTCACCCAGGAAAAATAGATGCCAGTAAATACTAAAATTGAGAGCTGAAATCAATAAAACAGAAACAAAGAGAACAATACAAAGAATCAATGAAACAAAGAGTTGGTGCTTTGAGAAAATCAACAAGATCGACGAGCACTTAGCCAAACTAACCAAAAGGCAGAGAGAGAACATCCAAATTAGCAAAAACAGAAATGAAAAGAGAGATATAACAACAAACATTGAGGAAATCCAGAGAATCGTCAGGTCATACTTCAAAAACCTGTACTCCACAAAACTGGAAAATCTAAAAGAAATAGACAATTTTCTGGATAGTTTCCACATACCTAAGGTAAATCAAGACCAGATAAACTATTTAAATAGACCAATAACCCCTAAGGAAATACAAAAAGTCATTAAAAGTCTCCCAACCAAAAAGAGCCCAGGACCAGAGGGATTCAACGGAGAACTCTACCAGATCTTCAAAGAAGAGATAATAGCAATACTCGTCAAATTGTTCCTCACAATAGAAACTGAAGGAACATTATCAAACTCCTTATATGAGGCTACAATTACCCTGATTCCCAAGCCAAATAATGATGCAAAAAAGAAAGAGAACTACAGACCAATCTCCCTCATGAACATTGATGAAAAATACTCAATAAAATACTGGCAAACAGACTCCAAGAACACATCAAAACAATTATCCACCATGATCAAGTAGACTTCATCCCAGGGATGCAAGGATGATTCAACAATATTTTTCCATAAAGTAAGTCAATAAGAAGTGAATTTAGCATATTTACCTCAGAAAAGGAAGAGAAGATAAAGAGGATTATACTAACATTGAGTCCATTGGCATAGGACAGCCATTATTAGAAGGGGGTTTTAGTTTTCATTGCACCCCATGTTCTCTGTTGGCATTAATTTATCAGTGAACTTGATACCACATCATTTATAAAGTAGTCAGTCACCAAATCTTAAATTAACCCATTTCTATAAATCAATGCTTTGCCTCTTGGCTTACCTGTATCTCTACATCTTGATTCTCATGGTGGTTGCTGGCAGCTTCTCCTCTGTTATGCCTTTTTCCTTCCTCCTCTTTGTTAGAATGTCCTCCCTAACCCTATTCTGCCTCATCATTGGCCAAACAGCTTTATTTATCTACCAATCAGAGCAACGTATTTTCACAGTATATAAAAGAACATTCCCTCTCACTTCCCCTTTCTTTCTAAACAAAAGGGAGGTTTTAGTAAAATTACATATATATATATAATATAAAATACATATACATGTATATATATATATATGTATATATATATCAATAATTACAATTACAATTTCTAGTCTATTTGTATTTTGTAAAATTAAAGAAAATGTTTTATCTATCCAATATTTGTGAGTCTAAAATTTTATATCTAATTTATCATTTATCATAACCAAGGAAAACCATCATTATAACTATCTAGTCTTCAACTACATTCCATTTGGTCTAGAATATCTGTTAGCTCCAGACTTTGTTTCTTTATTTTACTTTTATTTATTTGTCCTTTGAGGATAGTGGGATATTAAAGTCTCCCACTATTAGTGTTTGATGGTAAATATGTGGTTTGATATGTATCCTTATGTTTGGGGAAGAGTCTTGATCCAGTACCTGATTGAAAAGATGCAGAGATCCACAGCCAAGCACCAAGCCAAGCTCCAGCTGAAGAGAGGGGAAAGAGATTCTATGGGTAAGGGGCATCGAGATGATGTTGGGGAAACTTACAGATACAGCCAAACCAAGCTAGTGGGAACTCATGAACTTTATTTAGACCAAGAGCTGTGGTGCATGCATGGAGCTAGACTAGACCCTCTGCTTAAGCAAGACAGTTGTGTGGCTTGGTCTATTTAAGGGGCCCCAGGCAGTGGGAGTAGGCTCTATCCCTGGTGCATGAACTGGCTTTTTGGAGCCTGGTACTTATGGTGGGATACCTTGCACAGCCTTGATGCAGAAGGTGCTTGGACCTGCCTCAACTGAATGTAGCAGGCTTTGCTGACTCCCCATGGGAGACCTTAACTCTTTGGAGGAGGGGATGGGGAGTAGTCTGAGGGTGGAAGCCTGGGGTGAGGAAGCTGAGGAGAGATGAGAGGGGGATCTGTGGTTGGTTTGTAAAATAAATAAAAAATTTTCTTATGAAAAACTATGGCAATAACAACAAAAAAAAGAATTGAAATATTATGTTGTTGGATTTTTCCTTTGAGTATATATTATCCTTCCCCATCTCTTTTGATTTGTTTTAGTTTGAAATCTATTTGGGGAAATATTTAAATGGCTATGCCAGCTTTCTTCTTAGGTCCATTTGCTTGTGATAACTCTTTCCAATTTTTTGCCCTGAGGTGATGTCTATTTTTATTGCTGAGGTGTATTTCTTGGATGCATCAGAAGGATTGATCTGACTTTTCCATTGATTCTGTTAATCTGTGTCATTTATTGGGGAATTGAGACCATTGATATTGAGAGATATCAATGACCAATAATTGTCTATTCCAGTTATTTTGTTGGTGGTGGTGGTAATGGTGATGTGTATTTGAGTCTGTGTCTCCATTCTATTCATTTTGCTGGTTGTATAATAATTATGTGACATTATTTATTTCCTGTATTGTCATGGGTGTAGTTAACGTCCTTGGTTTGAATTTTTTTCTTCTAGCACCTTCTATGGGGTGGATTTGTTCATTTTTATTTTTGTCATGGAATTTCTTTTTTTTTTTTCATCTATGATGATTGAATATTTGCTGAGTGTTGTTGTCTGGGCTGGTATTGGTTTCTTAGAGTTTAAAGTACTGCTATACAGTCCTTTCTGACCTTTAAGATCTCTATTAAGGTCAGGTGCAATTCTAATAGGTTTGCCTTTATACTCTACTTTGCCTTTTCCCTTGTAGCTTTATTGGTTCTCTGTGGTTAGTGTTTTGGTTATTTTGTGTCAAGGGGACTTTCTTTTCTTGTCCAATGTATTTTGTCTTTTGTATACTTCTGTTTTCATTATAGATATCTCCTTCATTAGGTTATAAATTTTTTTCTGTGATTTTGTTGAAAATAATTTCTTGGCCCCTCTGGGATTCTTTTTCTTCATATATCCCTTGTATGCTTATGTTTGCTCCTTTCATAGTGTCCTAGATTTCCTAGATGTTTTATGTCAGGAATTTTTTAGATTTAACATTTTATTTCAATGATATATCCATTTCTTGTATTGTATCTTCCATGCTTAAGATTCCCTCTTCCATCTCTTGGATTCTCTTGATGAATCTTGCCTCTGTAGTTTCTGTTCTAATTCCTTAGTTTTTATTTCCAGAATTCCCTCAGTTGTGTCTTCTTTATTGCTCCCATTTCTATTTTCAGGTCCTGAACAGTTCTCTTTCCTTCAACCTTTTGTTTTTCTTGTCATTCTTTAGGGGATTTATTCATTTCCTGCAATTATTTATTTATATTTTCCTGGATTTCTTTAAAGGGGTTATTCATTTCCTCTTCATTAACCTCTGTTGTCTTCATACAGTTGGTTTTAAGGTCCTTTTCTTGTGTTTCAGCTATGTTGGGATAGTCAGGGCCTGCTATGATGGGCTAGGTTGGCTAGAGAACACTTCCCTGGCTGTTACTGATTTTGTTTTTTGTTCTTTTGGTTTGTTTTTACTGGTGTCTAGTCATCTGGATATGGGGTGATTATAGGTATAGGTCACTGGTTTCTGAGTTTGTCTTTGGTTGGGTGGGAATGCCTGCTGCTGTTGGAGGCTGGAGTGCAGAGATCAGTCAAGAAGGGAGGTCAGTATCGGCTGTTCCATGGGATCCACAGGGTGGAAGGGAGGAAGAAGCTGGTAATCTGTTACAGTTCTAGGTAGGAGACTGAAGGATTTGCTGTAGGAGGGGAGAAAGAGATATGAGAAGGCCTGTGGGCAGGCCACCTGCTTTTCTAGTTGATATGACCTACAGTTAAGTAGAGGACATCTACTTAACTTGAAGGTTGAGATATTGTGACAAGTGGAAGAAGGGAGGTTAGGGGTGGTTATCTGTGGGATACACAGGAGACATTAACAGAGGGGAAGGAAGGCTCCTGCTGTACTTCTGGTTCAGCACTAGGGAGGAGCCTAAAGAATTGTTTCTGGGGGATCGAGAGAGCAGAGAAGGTCTGCAGGCAGCCTCCATCTTCTGGCAAGCATGGCATGTGGTTGAGCAAGGTGAGTCTGTCCCAGTTGGGGGCTGAAACACAACAATGAGTGAATGGAGGGAGGCAAGAAGGGGGTGGTATGTGGGATCCACAAGTGACATGGATAATGGGGAAGGGATGCTTTCTGGTGGTGTTCTGTTATATGCTAGGGAGGATCATGAGGGATTGGGTCTGTGGAACAGAGAAAGCTGAGAAAATATATGGGTAGCTGTAGCTAGAGTTTTCCTGCCTTGCCCACAGTCAGGAAAAATCTCTCTCACCCACCAGCCCCATAGCCACTCAGACCCAACCAAGTAAACACAAAGACTTATATTGCTTACAAACTGAATGGCTGTGGTAGGCTTCTTGCTAACTGTTCTTATATCTTAAATTAACCCATTTCTATAAATCTATACCTTACCACGTGGCTCGTAACTTACTGGCATCTTCACATATGGCTTGTCATGGTGGCAGCTGGCAGTGTCTCCTTCTGCTTTCCTGTTCTTTCTTTTCTCCTCTCTGTTAGTCCCACCTATACTGCCTGCCTAGCCATGGACCAAACAGTATTTTATTTACTAACCAATCAGAGCAACACATTTGCCATACAGAACGTCCCACAGCAGGTAGCCTATCTGGTCTTCTGGCAAGCAAATCTTGTGGTTGAGCAGGGTATGTCTTCCCTAGATGGGAGCTGAAGGAAGGCAGGAGGGGTGGATTATGGGATCCACAGGAGATATGGACAGTGGGAAAGATGGCTGCAACTTGTGTTCTAATGTAGTAAGATAGAGGAGCCTAAGGGATTAAGTCTGGGGGAACAGATAAAGTGGAGAAGATCTGAGAGTAACTTGTTTGGTCTTCTGACAGGCCAAAATAATCATTTTATTTTTGCACTTCCAAATTTTTTTAGTGATAAATCATAATGCAGATAACAATTTTTATTAACTTATTATATACATGTTTGATTTAGTGTTTTACTTTTGATCTCCCCTTTAAAGGAGGAACCTTATTATAATTTAAAAAAATATAACAGTGCTTAAGAACTTGTATTGATCTTACAGAGGACTGAAGTCTTGTTTCCTGAATGTATGCCAGGTAGTTCATCAAGATCTGTAACCTTAGGTCCAGAAGATCCAATGCCTTCTAGTCTCCAGAGATGACTTCACTCACATGAACATGCCCTCTTTCATGCACAAACACATGCATACACATATTTGTAAATAATAAAAAATATTAAAAACAAAATATATACTTGTGAATTCTATAAAGATTTTACTAGTATTTACAAATAAATTAATAGAAGTCAAATAAAACATACACATAAACTATAGACAGATAATTTGTAAGGAAATAAATACATGTTTTATTATCAAAATACTTATGAAACTTGCATAAGTCAGCAGTTGAAGGAATTTCATGTCTAGCTGGTTTAAGGAATAGACTTACTGGTGTATTCAGAAAAAAATAGTGGAGTAAGAGAAAGCTTGTCAGGCAAAGAGGAGTTCCATGTGAAACTGTTTATGTGAAGACAGAACAGAGCCAGTTAAAGAAAGAGAAGACTTCCAGTTATTCCACAGATGCAATTCCAAAGGATTGACTAAAGCATTCACATAGCATAGGGAGCTACAGATCAGTAGCTGAGGATCACTTAATAGACGTGAAAATCTCTTGACTAGTGTAACGAAGGATGTTACTTAAGTGTCTATTGGCTTAAGATTACTCTTTCTTAAAAGCCCATAATTAAAATCAAATGGATAATTGCAGGCATAGACCGGATAAGAATTAAAAATGAAGGAGTTTTTATGGATACATTTTATACATATATGAAACAAGAGTATGTGGGAAAACAGAGGTTTAGGCAAAAGATGATAGGATATTTAACAGTGTGTAGATCTCATTGTGTAGATCCCTTTCGCAAACTTTTCTGGGTAGAGGAACGACACTCAAAAGACTTGGGAAACAGATAAAACATCATTTGTCCAGGGCATGAATGACAACTGAGTGTATCCAGAAATCCATGCAACTCACAGATCCTCAAGAGCCCTCCCTAAGGCCATAAGAAAAGTAACAATTTCTGAGGAAAGACTGGCAGCAAGCTGCTGTCAGCTGTTCAGGGAACTCCAGGACATGTTTTTTGTGAGTCCTCACACATTCTAGTTTGGGCTCTTCAGTGATGCAGCTATTATTGAGTCATCTGTGCTTCACCTATCTTCTGGAAGTAACATCGGTAAATCCAGTGACTCACAGAGCATTAATATTCTTCTTTCACCTCGGAGCCCTCTCTGTGTTGTTAGACTATTCACAGCCTATGAGAAAAAAATTCTTCAGGAACCTGAAGCTTACTGTTTTTCAAAAGTATCTCAATTTGTATGTCAACTATTTGCTAATGTAGAGCTTTTAATTCTGAGTCAAAAATAAGCACTATAATGGCAATATTAGTTTCTATGGACACAGACATCCCAAATAGCTAAAGCTTTTGTTGCCTACCAAAGAAGGAATTTTATAATTAATGTCCATCAAATCAAGGTATATTTACCTAGACTTTGAGTGCTCAACATTAATCAATATTTTAACGTGTGTGTATGTGTGTGTGTGTGTGTGTGTGTGTGTGTGTATGTGTGTATGCATGTTGGAGGTGGGTTGTTGGGAAATAAAGAACAGCATATTAACTAGCTTTGATGTATATTTTCTTTGAGCCACTCAAGACAATTCAATGATTTGTTTTGTTTCTAACAGGATGAAAATATTAACAATTCAGGACAGGCTGGATATGGAAGAAAACTCTTGTTGATTCTGTCTTTTTGAGGAAATGGAGAAATGGATTATGAGAAGTCATAATATTTCAGATAGATTTATTTTATGATATTAGAAATGATACAGGTAGCACTGCTACCTTGCTACCTTCATCAACCATTACAATGAAATAGTCTATCTCTCTTGTTACTGTTGCATGAGGCAATGTTTCTGGACACATGCTCTCAAAGGATGGATGACCATCTAAGATACTGACTTTAAGTTAAAACTTTCAAAATTCATGTACTCATTCTAGTAATTTTCTTCTCTGACTTCATATAGAAAAGACAATTTTTATTTCCACATTCTTCTTTCTTGATTATCAAATATACCATGGCTTGATCATTGGATATATTTCATTATTAGACATCAAAAATGTATTTCCATTCGACATTGGCCCAATCACATGTGACCAATGTTGGCTCTGGCACAGAAAACAAACCAGTCCCCATTCTCTGCCACCCTGCCTATTACATGTACTGTTTATTGTTGCCATTCATCATAACACAAAAAAATAGTAATTTTCTCTATTAAGGAACCATAATAATACAAAATACCCCTTTGGCTTAAGGTTCTTTACTTTTATTACATTTGCAGTCTCATGGAAGCCACATACTTCAGACATTAGAGATTTTCCAGACATACATTTTCAAGGTCATCAGTATGCCGTTCACATTCCCAAATTCCTTATTCACACACGTTTTAAAAAAACAACCTGATAATATCAAAACAAAAGCAAGCTCTTTCATGATGAAATACTTAATGGATTGTAAGAGTTACCCCTGTCACTGGTTCACAATTATTGATATCTATATTTAACAGGAACGTGCATATTTTAGTAACTTTCCAAGATCTTCTCATGATAGGAAATCATTATTGTTTCAAGGGAAAACCTTCACTGCCATCTTCACGTCATCGATAACCCAGTAGGCCTGGAGAAGTGCCTGTATAACTTGCCCAATCACACTTATGAATTATAGAAATACTAGTAAATTTTTCATTATATTCCAAAGGTGTTCACAAACTATCAACAAATCCAACTTACTACTGAGCAGTAGAAAACAAAAGCTCAGGAGAAATTCATTCTTAGATTTTTTTCTGACAGTGTATCTGAGCACACTCCAACTTCCCTTTTGTTAGTAATCTCATCATCCCTTATTCTTTCGGTGACTTTTTGCAGGAAGGACAATTTAAGTTCAAATACAGGAATGAGTCTATTTTTGTTCTTTGTTTAGTTGCTAGTATTTGGCTAGGAATCACTATGCAGTGATGGCTTGCCTGGAAATTGCTATGTAGACCAGTCTGTCCTTGAACTCACAGATATCTGCTTAATTCTACATTCTGAGTGCTGGGATTAAAGAAGTGCCATCATACCAGTTGCCAGTAACTGGTTTTAAGTGAGAATTGTTACTAAGTAGTTCCAAGGAAGTGGTATCCGGATCTCTGCTACAGCAGCATTTACATAATCCACAGTAACTTCTTATTGTCACTTGAATAAGGCAGTCTCCCTTATTCGGTTCCTGATGTTAGCTATGTATTTAAAGTCCTGTAAATAAATCCTTAATAATAAATTATGACATCATACAATCTGTACTGCCTAAGTTTAAGAAAAGTTTTATACCAATTGTTTCATGATCAGTATCTCAATTTAAAAGGAAACTTATATTCAGTGATTTTTTTTCAAAATCATAATTATTTCTCACAAACATTGGTGCAGCACTATTGAATAATGTGTATGAAGAAATATAATAACAGGCTTCTGCTTGGGAATTTGTCATTCAAACTGGAATTTCTGCATTAAAGTGTGTAATTTTTGAAACTCATAAAGTCTCATAGGTAATGTTATGTTCTGCTGTTAGGTTTACAATTGCTTGAGGTTGACATGTCATTTTCACTTTTTGGTCTTATTCTGCTGTGTGGCTTCTGTTTCAGCCTTGAACTTGAAAAGCTAATTGCTATAATTCTGTCCCTAGTGAACAAGCGTGTGAACAAAGACTCTTGGGTAATGCAGTTGTGATTATATGTAATCATTACAACAGTTAGCAATGTAATTAAGGCTACCATTTGAATTCATTAATACTGAAAGACTCATTTTCAAGTGAAATAAGATCTCCAGATATTCCAAATGTATTATCTAGGTGTTGATGGTACAGCCTTTAGCTCTAATACTAGGTAATGGAAACAGGTAGATTTCTGCAAGTTTTAGGTCAGTCTGGTCTATATACAGAGTTCAAAATCCAGCCAGGCTACATATTAAGAACCTTTCTTAAAAAAAAAAATAGCTAAATAAAGTGGAGGTTTATAATACATTCATTTAATGTTTTTGCATTATCTATTAAATAGATATAATATAGAGAGTTTAGTATATAAATAAATATCAATGATTCTGTTAGGTCTTAAAGAAATCCAAGACAAATGACTAACTGTGGTATCTGTTTAACATATCAAAGCAGACTCTGGCAGCTCATCTCCCTCAGTCCATACTTGTTACAGAGTTATCCTGGCTGGTGTACCACCCTCTACCATAAATTCTCCAGTCCAGGGACTGGGTCATGCCCTCCATGGATTTTTTCCTATAAAATCTAGCTGCCTTCAACTGAAGAATGGATAAATAAATTGTGGCACATATACACAATGGAATACTACTCAGCAGAGAAAAACAATGACATCATACGGTTTGTAGGCAAATGGATGGATCTAGAAAAAAATCATCGTGAGTGAGGTAACCCAGACTCAGAAAGACAAATATGGTATGTACTCACTCATAGGAAGATGCTAGATGTGGAACAAGTATGACTGGACTGCTACTCACATCACCAGTGAGGCTACCTGGAAAATGGGACCCCCAAAAAAGACACGGAGAAATGGATGAGATCTACATGAACAGCCTGGTCATGAGTGGGAACAATGAAGGGCGACGGTCAAGGGAAAGAGAGTGGGAGATCCTAGCTGGATCAAGAAAAGAGAGGGAGAACAAGGAATAGGAGACCATGGTAAATGAAGATCACATGAGAAGGGGAGGAAGCAGAGAGCTAGGGAGGCCCACGGAGATCCACAAAGATACCCCCACAAAAGACTGCTGGCAATGGTCGAGAGACGGAAGGAACTGACCTACTCTGGTGATGGATGGCCAGACACCCTGATAGTTGTGCCATAAACCCATCCAAGGACTGAGGAATCTGGATGCAGACTCCACGGCTGGGCCCTGTGGAGCACTGGAGTCTAATTAGTGAGAAAGAGGAGGGTTTATATGACTGAGAATTGTTGAAGCCAAGGTTGGAAAGAGCACAGGAACAAATAACCAAATGAATGGAAGCACAGGATCTATGAACCAAAGCTGAGGGCCCCAACTGGATCAGCCCTCTGAATGGTGAGACAGTCATTTGGCTTGATCTGTTTGGAGGCAGCTGTGCGGTGGTACCGGGTCCTGGGCTCATTGCATGAGTTGGCTGTTTGAATCCTGGACTTATGCAGGACACTTGGCTAGGTCTGGGAGGGGGGGACTGGACCTGCCTGGACTGAGTCTACCAGGTCGACCCCGGTCCTCGGGGGAGACCTTGATCTGGAGGAGGTAGGAATGGGGGATGAGCCTGGGGGAAGGGGAGGGGGGCGAGAGGGGGAGAACAGGGGAATCTGTGGCTATTATGTGGAACTGAATGGTGTTGTAAAAAAAAAATTATGTCCTGTTAAAACAAAACAAAACAAAAAAATCTAGCTGCCTTGGCTACTCTGGTCACTCAGTCCCTTTGCTTCTTGGCTGCTGCCACTCTTGGTTCCTGCTCTCCTGGCCTCTTGCCTTCTGTCTCCCTTCTCTCCCCTTCCCAATTTGTGAAGGACAATTTTAAGAGCCATGCCATATTGCCTGCCTGAGTTATGTTTCTGTTGTCCAGTATTGAGCCACTAACCAGAAACTTTTGACATACCTGGACAAGTCCAGAGTCATTAGAAAATAACTTAACATTTTCTTATCTTTCTGCTACACTGACCATTAGTTACAATGTTTTGTTGTTAGGTTGCTTGGTTGGGTTGCTTGGCAACTCAAGAGTCCCCTGATCTTTTCCCAGAGAGATTCCTGGTCTGCTTCCTATAAAACCTGCCTGAGAAAAATAAAATTTTGCAGCTTGATCAGAATACTGTCTTGCTGTCAATTCTTTGTGTCTCTTGTCCCTTTCATTCACCATCCCCCCTTCTAGGGTCTCTGCTGAAGATCCTGCTGGCCAGGACACCCATCTCCCCACATATCTAGTTCAACCTATTAGCCATATTCTCACTTGACTCTTCCAGATGCCTTTGACTATGCTTATCCTAATACCTGCAATAAATCTTCTTCTCCACTGTATCTATTTGTGCCATGTCATCTTTTTTCAGATCCTTTGTAAATATAGAGAATTATTAAATCTGAGCTGTTTTCTTTATTTTTATTTACTTTTTGAAATAGTAATACAATTACTTCATTTTCCATACCTTTCCCTCGCCCTAAAAGCTCCAATATACTCTCCTTGCTGTCTTTCAAATCCATATTTTCTATTTCATTGTTGTTACATACTAATATGTATGTACACATTTATTCCTACAAACATAAATGCTACTGGATCCATCTGAACAACATTATTATATTATTTTATTCATTCATATGTAACTGTGAACATAATTCATGTCTACAAATATGATTATCTCCATAGTTTACTACACTTATAAAATCATAAATTGTGTCATTCACTTATAAATTAAAAAGTAAGGCACTTGTAAATCAAAGATCCTTAATCTTCACTATTGAACATTCATGGAAAAGGTAAAAGTTTTCTTTTTTTTTTTTTTTGGTTTTTCGAGACAGGGTTTCTCTGTGTAGCTTTGCGCCTTTCCTGGAACTCACTTGGTAGCCCAGGCTGGCCTCGAACTCACAGAGATCCACCTGCCTCTGCCTCCCAAGTGCTGGGATTAAAGGCGTGCACCACCACCGCCCGCCGGTAAAAGTTTTCTTAACAGTGTAAAGTAGGGGGTTGCAGGGAGACTGTCTATTCAGGAATAGAAGTGAATGTTTCCAAACATTTGATTCCCGAAGGAGCAATCCAATCTGGAGTATTTCCCTACTCAATTATTTAGAGTAAGGACAAAGTTTTGGGGACTGAAATATGAATAGCAGGTCAATATGAAAATAAAGCAAGAAGTTTCACTGAGATCAGTGAAATCATTCTGTAAATACAACAGAAGAACTGAGGAAGCACTACAGACCAGGCTGCCAGGATCCTGTGAGTAAGCCAGCCTTTGCTTGGTTGGCAATACTAAAAGTAGCTATTGCCTTAGGAAACAATTTTTCTACGTAGCCTAGAAAAATCATCCTGAAGGAGGAAAAATGCTGTACTATACAGACAATGTTATGGCTGAAAGGCTAGTCAGCTGACCTTTGAAGAATCCTTTATTTTGTTCTTTTTAAATATTGTTATTGTTACAAATAAATATATTAAAACAACCTCGTGAGTTCATTTAGTGTTGCTCATGTGTATGTTTTGTTGTTTTATAAAGCCTAAACCCCGTGAATTCCTGAGATTTGACTGTCTATCACAGCATTGTGTTATTGAAAGAATGTCTATCCTTGAACCATCTCTTTGCTATTCATTGACTCAAACTTACAGTGAATTATTTGAGATTTATGTTTTACTTACTGTATTCTAATTACATTTGTATGTAAAGTACCCTTGCACCAAAGCCATAGTATATACTGAATTCAGCTATTTGAGACTATAGGAGAAAAGCAATAGACTCTGATCCCAGATTCATAGAAGTTGCAGAAGGAATAAAACAAACAAACAAAAAATAGATTCTGTAGTTTCAAAACTACCTCATCTAGGGAGAACAGTTGATATACCCACTCAGCCCCACCCATCCTGTCTTCAATATCTTTATTGAAGGTAAAAATCATCAGACTGGATAAGGTTATCTGCCTTTTCTTGAACTTATGTCAATGTGCTGCTGAGTTTTGAACCCTGATCATGGGTACCTAAACATTAACATAACCCCTCTGAATCTAAAAGAAATAAAACTGCTCTAACTGTTGGAATCTGTAGAAGGACAGGCCCATAGGGTCAAAGAAATTGGTTCAAACCAATTGCCAAGGCAAACACATAACATACTTCCTTATGAGCCAATCTGGAGTGTGTCTGAGGGCCTAGCAACAGGTACTGTCCAGAGTTCCTAATCATTTGAAGTCTGCCTGAGAGCCTAGCAACTAGTGCTGTCAGAGCTCCTGATAGTGCCCAGCTAATGAGGGATGACAAAGCAATACCACCAGATTGGGACACAGCCAGAGTGCTGGGAGGAGGGTATATAAGGCTTTCACTATTACTGAATAAAGGAGTCTGCTCTTTGCCTTTCACCTGACTCCCAGTGTCTGTGTTGTTGACACTGTGCCTTCTCACCCAGTTCCCCTAGGGAGTAGTTAGGACTCAGGAACAGAAGTCCTCTATATTTTCATTCTTTATTTCTTCCCAAAAACCTTAATTCTTACCACATATTTTTCAATTATATATTTTAATTATTGGGGCCACAAATTCAATTTAGTAAAAACACTATTGTCTGCTCATGTTAAGATGTGGGAACATGAGCAGTTTATAGATGTTAACTTAGTCCATATCAATCATATTAGAGCAGAAAGAGAAAGTTAACTTTTGTTGTTACACCCTTGACAACATTTATTAACTGAGTAACATGGGGGTGGTGGTGTGAAAATGATTTCCTTAGTTTGGGTCTCAATTAAAAGTGTGAACAAATGCACTGGGCATAATGAGGCTAGATTCCCTGTGCCTGCGAACTGTGCATGATTTGGAAAACCAAACTTAGTACCACTACTATAAACTCAGAAGGATGTAAAAACGTTTGTCCATTGAATTGTCATTTGTCAAGAAAATAATTTTTAAGTGCATAATTTGTAATTATTTATGGTTTGAGTAATTATATTTACAAAACTGTTCTCTAGAGAGATGTTTGCCTAACTCAGGTAATCACTGCATCACATTTATCATATAATAGCTGTTGAAATGTCCAATTGATTTGGCAGATTTAAAGCATTCTCTGATAGTTAAGTGCAAATTAGAAATATTTGAGATTTTCTTATCTTAAAAG
Source organism: Peromyscus leucopus (assembly GCF_004664715.2). Taxonomy (NCBI): domain Eukaryota; kingdom Metazoa; phylum Chordata; class Mammalia; order Rodentia; family Cricetidae; genus Peromyscus; species Peromyscus leucopus. The sequence continues at coordinate 91,474,344 of NC_051065.1, forward strand.
ATGGCTGGTTTATTTGAAATTTGCTTTGTGGAAAAATATCACTAATTAAAATCATTAAAGTGAAATACTTTTGTGCATTTTTCACTTGTAAATAATTGTGATTTTTCAAATCTTTAGTTCTTCATGTAAATCAAACAATGACCAGTTTATAATTGTATAATCACTAACTAATATGTAAAGATAATCTATTCATAAAACAAAAGTAATTAAGAGGAAAACAGGGAATTTAGAGTCAATATCCCTATCATTCATTAAATAAGTTTGATGTGTCTTTATGTCTTTGTTACTTCTCCACCAATCTTACAGTGTTGAACTCAAGGTGTCTATATTTAGACCATATTTATCTTTATGCTTCATCCTAGTGCCCACAGTTTCAGCACCACCTCCTTCCTACATAGTCATGACTTTTGCTGAATGCACATTTTGGTCTCAGATGGCAATACTAACACCAAGCTGAGAATTTAGCAAATTCACACATAATTTTCACTCACATTCATGAAATTAATCCTTCAGTTGTTGACTTATGTAGGCAATGTTTCTTCAGTACTTGTTGACATGCTATCTTTAATTTGTGTACAAAACTTCCTGCTGCCTGTTTGAAGCTTTACTTTGCAAATAAGTGATAAGTTCTTTATCTTAGAAGATATGTATATAAAATAGCTATGAAGTAATAGTAAAAACTGAATAATCTGCATAAATCTTAGTTTCTGAAAATTTAATTTCATAACTATTTCATAGCTCTTAGGATATTATTGTTAAATGTTTATAAGATTTATATTGGATTCTGATGAGATAGAATATATATTTGCTATTTTATAGATATTTTTCATGCAATATATTCTATTCTTGCTTCCCCCTCTCCCAAATCCTCTTAAATCCTCCTCATCTGCTGGAATACATACCCTTTCCTATTTCCCACTCTCTTTAGAAAACAAATAAAACACAAGCAAATCAAAAATGTGGAAACTACACAAGCAAAACACCCACACATAAACAAACAATCAGAAAACAAAACAGGACAAAATCAGAAACCTTAATATTACTGAAAAAAGACCAGTAAGACAAAAATAAATATCTAAACAAAATAATATGAGAAAAAAATCTACTAAAATACCATTGAGTTCACTTTGTATTATCCAACTTGTGTTGGGCATAGGGCTTGCCCTTAATTGTGGTTAATATAACCAGTAGGATATTAAAATTATTGGGAAAAAACTGTCTTTTCTTCAATTAGTGACAATTGTAGTTGAGTAATGTGCTCCCTTGATTCAAACCAGATTGACTTTATGTAATTTATGGCATGACTTCTGTGGACCCAGTCTCTGTATGTAAAACTAGTGTGAATTCATATTTTCCATGTCCATTTTCTCCTTAGAAAATTTTATGGCTGCCAGCAGTGGATCATGCCTTTAATCTCAGCACTCATGAGGCAGAACCAGCCAGATCTCTGTGAGTTCAAGGCCAGCCTGGTCTAAGGAGTCAGAACCAGGACAGACACCAAAACTACACAGAGAAACCCTGGCTGAGAGAGAGAGAGAGAGAGAGAGAGAGAGAGAGAGAGAGAGAGAGAGAGAGAGAGAGAAGAATAGAAAAAAAGAACATTTTATTTAGCCCCTCTCATAATCCTTTAGCTATTAAACTATCTCTTCCACAGAAGTCAATAGCCTGGCAGGCCCCAGAGGCCCCCAAAACAAGACAGACTCCAGCTTTCCATCTTCATTATCCAGCATAAATAGTTGACATGACAATATTGGTTTGAATTCCATTTTTTTTATTCTAACTTCAGTAGAAATGAAAAATATTTTTGGACTATTCAATTAGTAATAAAACTAAATTACTATTGTTGTAAGTGTGAGCTAATTGTGTGGCTTAATAGCTATAAAGCCTTACCAACTAGAAATAATTAGTAAATTAATATAGTTCAAAATAATGAACATATAATTTATAGTATTATTTTTTGACCCACATTTTGATTTGTCACTTCAGTATCTATAAGTAGGCACTTTTGTTAAAATTTCCATTCACTTGAAATTTTCAATATTCTTTACTGAATGCATTGACAATGAAATTGTGATCAATAATGCCAGAGATGAACACATTAGGAGTAAAATATCTAGTTAAAATCATGAAATGACTTTTTATTCTCAAAGGGTTTATTATGTGTGTGTTTAAGCTTTTGCAGGGCAAAGGACACGGTCAACAAGACAAAACAACAGCCCACAGAATGGGAAAAGATCTTCACCAACCTCACATCTGACAGACGGCTGATATCTAGAATATATAAAGAACTCAAGAAATTAGACATCAAAATAACCAACAGTCCAATTAAAAAATGGGCTATAGAGCTAAACAGAGAATTCTCAATCTCAGAAGCTTAAATGGCTGAAAGACATTTAAGGAATTGCTCAACATACTTAATCATCTGGGAAATGCAAATTAAAACAACTCTGAGATACCATCTTACATCTGTCAGAATTGCTAAGATCAAAAACACTGAAGACAGCTCATGCTGGAGAGGATATAAGCAAGGGGAACTCTCCTCCACTGTTAGTGAGCTTGTACAGCCACTTTGGAAATCAATATGGTGATTTCTTAGAAAATTGGGAATCAATCTGCCCTAAGATCCAGCTATGCCACTCTTGGGCATATACCCAAGCAATGTTCAAACATACCACAAGGACACATGGTCAACTGTGTTCATAGCAGCATTATTTGTAATAGCCAGAACCTGGAAACAACCTAGATGCCATTCACCTGAAGAATGTATAAAGAAAATGTGCTACATATACACAATGGAATGCTACTGAGCAGAGAAAAATCAATGACATCATGAGGTTTGCAGGCAAATGGATGGATCTAGAAAAAAATCATCCTGAGTGAGATAACCCAGACTCAGAAAGACAAACATAGTATGTACTCACTCATAAGTGGATACTAGATGTAAAGCAAAAGATAACCAGATTGCAACTCACAACTCCAGGGAGCCTACCTAGTAAAGAGGGCCCTAAGAAATACACAGGTATCAGCCAACAACAGAGGAATGGATGAGATCTACATGAGCAACCTTGACTTGGAAGGGGAGGTAATGGAGGGCAAGAGTCAGGGGAAAGAGAGCTTAGGGGAGTGGAAGGTCCAAGCTGAATCATGAACAAAGAGGGAGAACAAGGAAAGAAATACCATGATAAATGAAGACCCCATGGGAACAGGAAAAACAAAGTGCTAGAGAGGTCCCCAGAAATCCACAAAGATACCTCCACAATAGACTACTGACAATGGCTGAGAGAAAGCCCTAACTGACCTACTCTGGTGGTAGGATGGCCAAACATGTAGCTGTCATGATGGAACTCTCATCCAGTAAGTGATGGCAGCAGATACAGAGATCCATGTCCAAGCCCCAGGTGGAACTCCAGGAGTCCAACTGGCAAGAGAGAAGAGGGATTATATGGGCAAGAGATAATGAGACCATGATTGGAAAAAGCACAGGGACAAATAGCCAAACTAATGGAAACACATGAAGTATGAACCAACAGCTGAGGAGCCCCCATGGAACTGGATCAGGCCCTCTGGATAAGTGAGACAGTTGATGAGCTTGAACTATTTAGGAGGCCCCCAGGCAGTGGGACCAGGACCTGTCATTAGTGCATGAGCTGGCCTTTTTGAACTTAGGGCCTATGCTGAGTCATTTTGCTCAACCTTGGTGTAGGGAGGAGGGGACTGGACCTGCCTCAACTGAATCTGCCAGACTGGGCTGAATCCCAAGGGCAGACCTTGCCTTGGATGATATGGGAATGTGGAGATGATTGGGGGGAGAGGCATGGCGGTGGGGGGAGGGAGGACAGGGGAATCCGTGGCTGATTGTAAAATTAAGTTAATTATAAAAAAAAATAAAACTTAAAAAATTAAATAAAAATTCACCAACAGAAAAAAAGTCTCAGAATACTTATTTCACTTAACAAGATAAAAGGGATAAACACAATTGACATATCTCATTTAAGGGTACTGGGAATGTTATTATAAGAACCAGATAAAGTGGCACATATCTTTTAATGTAAGCAGATTAGTAGGCAAAGGTACATGTCTACTTGAGTCTGAGAGTTCAAAGTGAACCTTGTGTACATGTGAAACACTATCTCAAACAAAAAAAATAAACTATTCTAAAGTATTTGTGGGGATTTTTTGTCTGATTCTTATTGGCTACATTTTATAGTATTAAATTATTTTTGATAGCGTAAAAGGACAACTTGCCCCCTGGGTCATTTCTGGTCAATATTTTTTCACTTCAACATGAGAAATAAAGATGGATATATGTTAACTTTCAAGATATAGAGAAAATAGATCCAATTATTGTTGACAGTGAACACCTTGGATATAAGATCTAGACAAATCATGCTAGAAATTGATTAGAAGATTCCTCCCACTTGACTGACTCTCACTGTGTTATTTAGGATGCTGTGTGGTAAGGTATCAATAATCTAACACTGCTATTAGCTCCATAAACTGTAATACCAGCATGCCAAGCAAGATGGTGCTATTTCTTCAATGGTGGCAAAATTGCTATGTAATTAACTGCTCCATAAATGGATTTGAGACTTGTTCAACAAAGAAGTCTGAGATTTGGAGGCAATATAAGATGGGTGCTTAACAGAACTGACCCAACATGAAACCACTGTCACAATATCTTTATTTGTGGGCATACACACAAAGACATTCAGACTTAAAGAAAGAATTCTTTCCTTGCTCTGTAGATAGGTTACTGTAAAGATTGCATAGTTACAGAAGATTCTGAACCAAAAGAGGGGAAGTGAGGTAGAAAGCTATGGGATGGGAGACTGTGACTGGATTGTGTTGTTTGAGAGAGAATCTGCTTTCAATATAAACAACAGCAAAAACAGTTGAGGGCTCAGCACTGAGAAAACCTTTACACATACCCATAATTACAAGAAGCAGTATGCAAAGCCTCTAAATAGTTCTTAAACAATTTTTAAGTTTTAACATCTCATTTAATGTTAATATATAAGAAAAGATATGAAGAAGCTGGAACAGAGTCACATCATTTGCATTGCTACCTTCTACCTGCATGTGCATCGTTCTTACTGGTTATTGCCCAGCAGTGTTACTACTTATGAAACCAACATACCACTGGGTAATAATGCCTTCTTCTGGAAAGCCTCCCAAGAAAAATGCCTCAGGGTGTTTGACTGCTAAAAATTATTATAAGTAAAAGATATAGACTTTAAAATAGTGGTAAGATATCGCTTCTCGGCCTTTTGGCTAAGATCATGTGTAAAATAGTGGTAAGAAGGAAGTATATAAAGCAAGCATAAAGCAATAACATAGTCTTAGAAATTATTTCCTATTTAGTGCTGATTATATGTTATACTTTTGATTGCCTACATGGCTTCACACACCAGCAATACTTCATGCACCTAAGTTATCTTTTATCACATGGCATTATGAAGGCTTCAGTGTCACTAGGCGATAGGAATTTCTCATTTCTATTCCATAATAGAATAACATTGTGCATGTGAGCTACAGTTGAGACATTTCAGTGGGAGGTTATCTTTGTTTATTTATAGTTATATTAATTAGTCTTTTGTGATAATGTGATGAAATACCTTGACCAAAAGTGATTTAAATAGAGTATTATACCTTACAGTCCCAGAGTGAGTACATCATGGCAAGGAGACAGCATCAATCAGCAGGCATGGCTGCAGAAACAGAAAGCTGAAAGCTCATATCCTCAAGAGTAAGCAGGAAGTAGAGAGAACAAATAGTGAGTGAGAATTTAAGTCATGCACTTCTTCCATCAATGTTTGTGATGATTTGAATAAAAATGGCCCCCATTGACCATAAGGAGTGGCACTATTGGGAGCTATGGCCTTGTTGGAGTGGGTGTCACTTTGTTGGAGGAAGTGTGTCTCTGGGCCCAGGCTTTGAGGTTGCAGAAGCTCAATTAAGGCCTAGTGGCTTGCTCTTCCCTCCTGCTCCCTGAGGATCAAGATGTAGAACTCTTAGCCCTTCTCCAAGACCATGTCTGCCTGTGCTCTGCCATATTTTTTTTAATAACAATAAAGGACTAAACCTTTGAACTGTAAGTCAGTCCTCAATTAAATGTTTTCCTTTATAAGAGTTGCAGTGGTAATAACATCTCTTTAAAACAATAGAAACCCTGAGACAAGCTTTCACTTTCTAAACCTCATCAAAAACATCACCAACATTGGTGTGGTGATATGAATGTAATTGCCCCCCCAATCTCATATTTAGTGGCATTATAAAGAGGGGTGAATTTGTTGGAGTGGGTATGGTCTTGTTGGAGGAAGTGTGTCACTATGAGGGTGGACTCGGAGGTTTTCTCTGCTTAGGATATTGCCCAGTGTGTTGGTTGATTTCCTGTGGTCTGTATATCAAGATGTAGCCAGCACCATATCTACCTCCTTGCCACCATGCCCCCACCATAATGATAATGGACCAAACCTCTGAAACTATAAACCAGGCTCAATTAAATGTTTTCTTTATAAGTTGCCATGGTCATGGAGTCTCTTCATAGCAATAAGAAAACCTAACTAAGACAAGAAGAAAGTTATTAAAATACAGGACCCTATTGAGGACATTTCCACTTAACACACAGAAACCTCTATCAGAACAGATTAAGATACACTACAGTATCATGAAGCACACAGTAATTATGATAAAATCAGAATATGGAATAACCATTATGCTATAAGTTCTTTGTACAGCATGGGCAATGTCCCTTTAATCTTTAATGTCACTTGTTATTTCATCATTTCTGTGTTAATTTTCTGTTTTATATGAGCAGAGACAGAAAAACATAGTGACAATTGACAATTCAAAAATACTTTCACATAAAAACATATGCAGTCTTCCCTCACATTTTGATTAACTTGATCTACTTATTTGATCATATCAGACATTGCAGCAGGACATTTCACCCTTATGATGTACTGTTGCATAACTGGAGGTGTCACAATTAGTCCTGTAACAAAACAATTCAATTAGGGTAGATATATTTGTTCAGTTTTTTCAGTTAGGCTGAGTGGATTCATTCTACACTATCATATTGTGGTGGCATGAAGGAGACTGACCCATATAGGCTTATATGTTTGAATGTCTGGTTCATGGTTGGTGGAATGTTTAGGAAAAATTCAGAGGGGTAGCCTTTTGAGGATGTGTGACACAGGGAGGTAGCTTTGAGGATTCAAAATTGCACTCCAGGCTTCTTTTTTTTTTTTTATCTTCAGATATTTAAGTTTAGTACTGTATGCCCATCCTGACTACTGCTGCATGTATGAGAAGTACCTTTGAATTTGCACTAAACTATCAAAATATAATCCTGGAAATTGACTTCTATGTATAAATCCACTGAAAAAAAAAAAAATATTAATTAAAAAAAAAAAAAAAAAAAAAAAAAAAAAATAAAAGAAAATTTTTCCAATCTGAGAGCCTTTACTGAACTGAATCTAAACATCTCAATGTGAGAATAGTAAATGCATGATTCTACAAATACTGATTCATAAGTTTTAAATTGCATGTTACTCTGATTATTACAATAAATTTTCATGCTGTCCCATTTCATGTTGGTAGGATGTTGAATCATCTCTTGTCCAGTATATCTATGCTGTATATACTACCTAAATTTAATGCCTTAGTTTCTTTGGTTATCAGATCAGCCAGGGTGTTTTATAGTCAAGAAATGTTAGACTAACCTAATGCAACATCCTAATACGTCATTCATTATCTCTCTTCTACTTAGCACTCAGACATTGCACAATCTCCCATTTTTAACCAAATTTAGTGATGTGTAATTTTTCTTTGGAAGATTTGAACAATGTTTTTACCTCAGATGGGGCAAGAATGCTACCCAGATGGTTTAACTTAACTCTAGCTGTGTTAACCAATAAATTCATTGTGCCTCCCTATAAGCACATGAGTGAGGAGCTAGTTATAGGAGCATGGGTGACTAAAAGACAATTAAATAACCAAGAAACCTAATCAAGCATAAGTAACAACCCATGAAAGCTCCATGGCTGGAATTTCATGTACAACATGCAGAAAACTCAGTGGTCAGGGGCCTTCTCTACCCAACATTTTTTTACTCGTTATACTTGAAGTTTTTGTATCTTATAATTTTTTTTCAGCCTTAAAAGTTTCTTTGCCTCCTTGGATCTTTTGAGCTTCCTTCTTTTCTCCTAGAAGGAATGTTCTAATTCAGATTTAATAATAATATAGCAGCAGAGTAGAATACAGGAACAATTAAGTAATATTTTAATTGCACTCAATTTAAATCATCTACTTTGAGTCTCAGTAACAGGTAGTGTTTAATTTTCATATGAGACAGCATGAATGTTTTGAGTATTTATATTAATTCTATTTGAATTAATTAGACTTTACCATCAACTAGAAATTTTTTTCAACAGCATTGTTTTTATGTTTCCTTCAGAATTCTGTAGTCCTGACCTCATCTGAATCCTCTAATCTTTTATGTCTTACTCATTTGGTCAATATTTGATAACTAAACAAATATTTTTCATAGGCTATTATATGTCAGACCTTAGAATAGACTTTCATTTATTGAGACAAATAAGATAGTTGTGATTCCACAACTTTGACAAAGACAAGCAATTTGTAGCCCACATGAGGAGATAAATTAAATAAAATATTTCTCTGTTGGTGAAATTATTAAGGCCACTCCACGTAGTTAAAAGGAAGGTTTATTTTGTGGTGTAATTTACAAATGAAGGGATAGGTGGGTTGCAGAGTCTGGGAAAGACATAGCACAGTATGGTGGTATTCTCTGGAGAACTCTGCCTGGTCTACCTCTAGCATCAGGGTAGCAGGAAACAAAAGAGGGTGTTGCATCGGGATCTCAGGTCTTCAGGGCCCTCCCTTGGCCCCGCCTTGAAGGCATGATAGTTACCGAAGCCACAATGGGGGTTGGATCTTCCAGATCAAAGCTGAAATGGCTACACACTACATTTCTCAATTAATTCTAATATGTAGGGTGCATATTGGTGTATTTGATTCATGGCTTTTCTTTAGAGCACTGCACTCTTGAAGGCAAGATAACCTCTCTTTACAACATCCTTAATAACATGATCACATACATGTACTGGTTGAATTGTATTTAGTTGATAGATTCTATTTACTACATTTACAGGCTTCCTTAGAGACACTTAATTTTGTCAGCATAATCTGACACAAGCATACACACATATAGACAAACACTCATACTGTTCCATTTTTTCCATAGGAAAATATATTTAAATCAGAAGAAATGATTTCTCTCAATGTAGATGAAATAAAACACATTTCATATTAATGTTACTTTCTAGGATATAAATTTAAAGAGGACAGATTCTGAGAGACTGCATGCTACATTCAAGCTTCATGTAGAAGAGGATGTGAAAGTTCAACCTTAGAGAATACATATGTTTGAAAATCACGTAGATATTAAATTCTGAATTTAATCTTGTTTTTATCACAAAATCAAACTATATGTATTCATAGTAGAATATTTTTGAATATTGCATAAATGATAATTAGGCAAGTATAGAATAAAATAAAATCTAAAAACCTTTGTTAGTCAGATTTTTAAATATGATGGTGTAATATGAATGGATTTGTAGATGATCCTCCTGTGTTCAAAGCAAATTTCCTTAGTAATTTTTTTCTTTAATGAATACATAATGAAATAATATTAGAAAATGTAGGTTTATATATATATATATATATGTATATATACACACACACACACAAGGAAGTCATTATAACAAAACAGAGCATAATTAACTACTAACAAAAGATGCATTTTTTAATTTATATAAATATTTCTTCCATATAATTTATTATTGTTTGTTAAAAATAAGGCAAAGCAAAACATATTATCTTCTTGATCTAATGGGCCACACAACAGAAATCCATTTCTTATTTGTTTTTCTCTAATTATTTGAGCTCTGTAGTATTAATGTAATTAAGTTAATGTAATTGCTTCCTGGTATTGCACTTGTTAAAATAATAAGAAAGAGACAATATAACACTGTCAAATCTTGCAAAAACAAATTTTGTTTGGTGGGGGATGTTGTGGGGTGGAACCCCAGCTCTAGTTGCTCATTTCTTAAGTTTGATCTCTGACTACATATTAAAAGTTGGAGGAAGTGGCAAATGTATGTATCACTAAGACTCCTATGGACATGTGAAAGTACAGACAGCCAGAAGCTCATGGCCAGTTTGGCAGGAGACAATGCAACATCGGAAACAACAAACACAAGAAAGATCCTGCCTTAAAAGGTGGAAAGTAAGAACCAACTCTCAAAAGGTATCCTCTGATATCCAAATGTGATGCATATGTATGTATGCATGCAAGCAAACACACATATGATGCATGCACACACACACACACACACACACACACACACACACACACACACACACACGAGAGAGAGAGAGCGCAATAAATAAATAAATAAATAAATAAATAAATAAATAAATGTCTTCTTTTTTTATGTAAAAACATCCAGTGATTATATGTATATACATTTATGCCCAGAATAACAGAGTTTGGATTTTTAAGTGATTCCCTTCTAGATGATATTTAAATAAACAGTGTCATTTAAGATTAACTTCAAATTTCGACTGGTCTCCTGAAAACTTGGTACAATCTCCTAACTCCTACTCTGAATTTTAGGTTATATAATAGAAAATAAAGTTACTATTGAGTACTCAATCTGCCTAATTTTTGTTCTTATATACTTGATTAATATAAATATATTATTTTTATAATTAATGCACATTTGTTTAAAATCAAAGATATACATTTTTCCAAAATGCTCTCTCTTTTACTAATCTTATCATTAGAAATTTTCTTAGGCCTTTCTTTTATATTTTATTATTTGTTTTTAAAATTTACTTATATTGATAGACTGTTTCCTTTATCCATCTCTTATGTTTGCTGACTCATATTTTTACATCAATCTCCAGACATCCTTGAAATAAATATCAAGGTACTTGAAATTTGCAATTAGATAATATAATGAGTATCTGAACTTCTCTCTGATATTTCAAAATTATCTAATTCACTCATTCATCCAACCATTGAATTAAGAAATATATATTCTACAAGTTCCTAAGTCTTCATCAGAAGAAGTTGATTATCAGTGTTTGAAGTGTCTTTATTTCAAGGTCATAAGGACTAAATGGACTCCATTCACTCCTATACCTAGGAAAATGCTTCATAGGAAGCACTTGTATTTCTAAATTTATTGGAATTGCTAACAATTAAGAGTTAGCTGACCTCTAATGAGGAGGGGTAATAATGGAAGCTTTTGCATATTAGACTTTGTCTGATTGAGTTGCTGAAGTCCCTTAACATAATGAATCAATGGACATAATTGGCTCTAAGGGAGTTACCAAAATCTTGACAATATTACATAAGATTAATCAAATTTTCTTAAAAATATCTTTTTTAACTTAGATTATCAGAGAATAAAAACAATATCCTGTAGGATTAATGAGAAAAAGATAGTGAAACTCAAAATCTCCAAACTAAAGTATCAGGTTTATCATTTTGCATTGTGTGTGTGCTCCTGTTTATCAAAAATAAAAATAAAAAGGAAAAGTAAAAGGAAAAAGCAAAACAAGTTGTTTTAGAGAGTTGAGGAAATTCACTATAGACTGTAATAACTATAACAGATTTTATGAATTCATGTATGCCTTGTGTTTAGAAAAGTTGAATAGAGCATTGTTAAAGATTGGATAGTAAATATCACACAGAGGTTAATGCCGTAAAAACATGTTTTTCTGTCTTTGTCACATTGAAACAAAACCTTTAGAAGATGGGGCATTGGAAGGCATGTCACCAAAAAGTCTGTAAGTTTCCCAGTCTGTAGTGGGTAGCCATTCCAGCTTGGATCTGGAAGTTCCAACCCCCATTGAGACTTTGGCAACTGTCACGCCTACAAGGCGGGCCAGGGGAGGCGCCTGGAGACCCAAGATCTGGACAGTGGGTGGAGGTGGACTGAGCAAAGCTCCAGAGAACACTGCTGGACTGCAATACATCTTCCCCAGACCCTGCGACCTACCTTTCCCTTTTGTAAGTTGCCCACTAAATAAATCTTCCTTTTAACTAAGTGGAGTGGCCTTAATAATATCACCAATATCTGGCCTTCATGTGGGGCAAATTCCAAAGGCCTGGGTGGCTCCCACACTCTCCTCCCTGGCTGGTGGGTACCCAAACCCGCCTGCAAAGTTCCTTATAACCAGGAACACCTACAAGGTTCCATCCCCGAAAAAGGGAGCAGCTAGTCTGGTCTCAGTTCCCTAGATTAGCCCTAAGACCAGCGAAAGAGACACTCCCCTGCTCCCTGGCCTGCTCCCTGTTTGCTGGCTCTGGTTTCTGCTATCTCAACTCCAGCCAAGATCGCCAGCAGGCCCTGTTTTGGAGCTGTACCAACGCGACCTGCTGGCTGAAAAGTGCTACTACATGCCCCCAAACCACGAATGGTAAGCATAATGTTTCAAGTAAAGGTACTTGATAATTTTACACCTTAAATTGACTATCAAATTTTGATTAATTCTTTTAATATGGCTGACAACATTACCTCACAAGAATTTAAAAACATTTTTGCCTGTATGATAAATGACATCTTCCTGGAAATATATGACATTCCTAAGGCATATCTGGCCTGTACCATTTTGGCATTCATTATAATAATTCACACAGTGTTCAAACACTGTTTTAAGAACAAAGATCATTATTGGGACTGATACAGGCTTTAAAAGATAGCAATGAAGGCTTACAGGAAAAATTTTTCTAATCGCTTTAAAAGATAGCAATGAAGGCTTACAGGAAAAGATTCTCTCTCTGGAATCTGCTAACCAGGATTTACAGACTTTCAAAGATAGCAACGAAAGCTTACAGAAAAAGATTCTTTCTCTAGAATCTGCTAATCAGGATTTACAAAACAGGCTTGTACCCAAAATTGATTTTATTGATAATAAATATGAATATATAATGGATAGAACACTAACTCTCCAGAGTGAAGTTATGGCTACTCAGATACTACATAAGGAAGAAAGATTATCATTAATTGATAAGATAAGGTCCACTGAATCATGTGTTTCTGAGGAACATAAAAACTTCTATGATTCTATGAGAAATCTGGAGTCCCTTGCAAGAGAGGAGGTTCACTCCCTAGGACAGACACTAGGCGCTCATTTGCAAGCCCTAGAAGAAACTCTCAGTAAACATGACAAGGGAACTAATAAGCAGAAGGTCAAGACCATAGAGGTTGTAACATCTCCAAATGGCTCTCATACAATGGCTTATCCCGTTATTGTTCATGAGAAACCAGCAGATGACACACACCCCGAGCCATATATGACATATACATTACAACCAATTTCAACAAGGGACCTTAAAAATATAAAGGAAGCAGTAGTTATGTATGGGATACACTCCACATCCGTAAAACAGATGTTAAATTTGTGGTCTACCTTACATAGAATCATTCCAGATGACTGGCATCAGTTAATTTCAGCTGTTCTAGAATATAGCCAGCAGTTACAGTGGAAAAGCTGGTTGAGAGAAGAGGCAAAAAATTTAGAACAACAAGGTAAAATCAGAGGTTTTGTGATCTCCCAAGATCAAATACTTGGTAAGGGATGTTTCTCTGACAGGAATGTACAAGCCACTTATGATGAGCATACAATATCCCTATGCCATACAGCAGCTCTAAATGCTTGGGAAAAAATCCAGAACCTGGAAAACCAACTGAGGTATACACAAAAATATTTCAGGGACTGCACAAACCCTTCACTGATTTTTTACAAAGACTGAACACAGCTATAACAAGAGCTGTGTCAAATAAAGAATTAAGAAAAGTATTAACTGAGTCCTTGGTGTTGAACAATGCTAATGCAGAATGCGGAATAATACTTACACTATTAAAGATCAGATCAGCTTCTTTGGAAGAGTGGATTCAATATAATAATGGAGTTCAGTCTCTTAACTACAGTAATGAGGCTTGGATAGGAGAGACAAATCCCAGAGGTGAAAGAAGGCTCTGTACTAAATGTTTTAAATGTGGTACACCAGGTCATATAAGTAAAAACTGTACGTGGGGTACTCCTAGAAGTAATACTCCTTCTAGGAATAGCCTAAACAGGAGACCCCAACCACCTCCTGGATTATGTAGAAGATGTGGCAAAGTCCAACATTGGACCAGTGTGTGCAGATCAAAAATAGATATACAAGGCAACCCTTTACTGGCAGGAAATGCCTCAAGGGGCCTATTGCAGGCCCCCAAATCAAACATAGTATGAACATTCCCGGCCACTGTGGAAGAAATTCCTTTCCAGGACAACTGAGTAAACCAATGCCTAATGTAAAAACTGATACTGCAGTGGATGATAAAACAGCTTTGATAGATGGATCACAGTTTACGAAGAACACTATAGAACCAACATTTTGGCAGACTTCCATACATTAACAAAGACCAAAGCTTAGAATTCTAATTAATGGCCTGGTTCTGGAAGGCCTGGTAGACACAGGTGCAGATGTTACTATCATTACACCAAAATCATGGCATCCAAATTGGCCTCTTCCAGAGGTAGATGTCCAAATTTAGGGATTGGCACCCTATCTCAGATAAAACAGAGTTTTAGATGGGTTGAATGCATAGGGCCAGAATCGACAGAGAGGAAGGCTGGAGCCATATGTAGCAAATGTAGCAGTAAATCTTTGGGGCCGAGATCTGTTACAACAGTGGAATACCCAGATTAAAATTCCTACACTTTCAGAAAAGGAATACAGACCAATGCATGTTTCTAGGAATAATATCATGACATGCTATAAAAATCAGTCACCAACCATTCAGGCTGTTCACAGAGTACAACTGTTGTTGAACTCTCAGAAGTACCAACTACCTTACCTTTAAAATGGCTAACTAATAAACCCATCTGGGTTGGACAATGGCCTTTGACAAAAGAGAAGCTACAAGCTTTAGAACAGCTGGTTCAAGAGCAGTTAAATGCTCAACATTTGAAGAATCTACCAGCCCGTGGAATTCTCCTGTATTTGTTATTTAAAAAAAAAGTCTGGTAAATGGAGAATGCTGACAGATCTGAAAGCTATTAATAAAATAATTCAGCCTATGGGCTCCCTACAGACTGGGTTGACCTTGTCCTCTCTGCTACCCAAAGAATGGCCTATAATAGTTATTGACTTAAAAGACTGTTTCTTTACCATACCCTTACAAGAAAATGATAGAGAAAAATTTTCCTTCCCAGTACCTAATTATAATAATTCTCAGCCAGTCAAGAGAAATCAATGGAAGGTCGTCCCACAGGGAATGTTAAATAGCACTTCTTTGTGCCAGTACTTTGTGCAGAAACCATTAGAGATGATTCGTGTAGAGTTTCCACAATCCATTATTTATCACTATATGGATAATATCCTATTAGCTGATCCAAAGTTAGATACATTAGAAAGCATGTTTGAAGAAGTAAAAAAAAAAAGTTTTGCCTCACTGGGGACTGCAAATTGCTTGTGAAAAAATACAAAGAGGAGATTCTATTAATTACTTAGGATATAAGATACAGCTAAAAAAAATTAGACCCTAAAAGGTACAACTAGGGAGAGATAAATTGAAGACTCTTAATGATTTTCAAAAGTTATTAAGAAGCATTTCTAACTTACTGGGTATCATGGGAATACCCAAAGATGGACTACAAACTTTGGCTAATACTCTAGAAGGGGACAAAGAATTAAATAGTCCAAGAGAATTATCAGCCGAAGCTGAGAAGGAATTGGCTCAGGTAGAAAAGACAATTCGAGAAGCACACATGGATCGTGTGGACCCAGAACTTAAATGCATTCTTGTCATATTCCCCTCCAGATATTCCCCAACAGGTATTTTGATGCAGAGGGAAGATATTATATTGGAATGGATATTCCTACCACATAAACCAAATAAGAAATTAAAGACTTATATAAAAAAGATCTCTGATTTGATTCAAAAGGGTAAATTAAGACTTCGCCATTTGACAGGAATGGATCCAGCTGAAATTGTAGTACCTTTAACTAATGAGTCAACTTCATCACTATGGAAAGATAATGAATACTGGCAGAGAGCTTGCAGTAACTTCTTGGGAGAGATTAACAACCACTATCCCAAAAGCAAGAGAATAGAATTCATAAAGAAGACTGAATGGGTCCTTCCTCACATTGTATGACAAAAGCCAATTTCTGGAGTCCTCACATTCTATACTGATGCAAATAAATCAGGGAAAGCAGGATATAAATCAGGAGACTTAAGTAAAGTGGTACAAAATCCATATAGCTCTGTACAAAAGGCAGAACTGTATGCCATTCTTATGGTACTGATGGACTTCACAGAACCCTTCAATATAATCACTGACTCTCAATATACAGAGAGAGTAGTTTTACATATTGAAACTGCTGAATTTATTTCTGATAAGACAGAATTAACTTCATTATTCATACAATTGCAGGAAATCATCAGAAAAAGGGAACATCATATATATATATATATATCACATATCAGACACCGTACAGGTCGGCCAGGACCTCTAGGACAAAGTAATGATGAGATTGATCGGTTACTAATGGGTAATGTGCTAGAAGCCTCAGAATATCATAAGAAATACCATGTAAATAGCAAAGGTCTGAAAAATGATTTCTCCATCACTTGGCAACAGCCTAAGGATATTGTGAAAAAATGTCCTACTTGTTCCATCTATAACCAAACTCCATTACCTGCAGGGAACAATCCAAAAGGTATACAAAGAAATGAAATTTGGCAGATGGAAGTGTTTCATTTTGCAGAATTTGGAAGAATAAAGTATGTACGTCATACCATTGACACCTATTTAGGATTTCAATGGACAATTCCAATGAGTTCTGAAAAGGCTGATTCTGTGATTACACACCTATTAGAAGTTATGGCCATCATGGGAATACCTGTACAAATTAAGACAGACAATGCCCAGCATATGTCTCCAATAAAATGAGACAATTCTTTGCTTATTACAATATAAAGCATGTTACAGGTATACCACACAATCCCACAGACCAAGCAGTCATAGAAAGATCCAATTGAACTTTAAAGAAAATGCTAAATAAACAGCAATAGGTAACAATGACTCCTAGAAATAGACTGCATAGTTCTTTATTAACCTTGAATTTTCTCAATGCTGATGAGAAAGGAACAACAGCTGCAGAGAGACATTGGACGACAGACAAAACTCCTGAGCTAAACCAACCGGTATATTTCAAGGATGTGCTGACCTCAAAATGGAAACCTGGATATGTTCTACTATGGGGAAGGAGTTTTGCCTTTGTTTCTGCAGGAGAAGAAAAGCTATGGATACCAACAAAATTAATAAAAATTTGATTTGAACAGGAAAAACCCCTTGATGAAGAGAAGTAAAAGATCATCTACCAATGTGACACCTCTACAAGTTGTAAGAAAAATTTAACAGTCAAAGGGTAGGATAGGGTTCTGTTTTTGTCTTTCCAGAATAATGGAAATACCCATCTTCCAAAACTCATAAGGCCTTGGATATCCAGATGTTTACAGTAGAAAGAAAGAATCTATTGGTACCAATCTACACACTGTAAAAATCTCACTAACATCGATCTCTCTATCAATCTAGAAAAGTTGTGGTTCCAATTCAATTGTAAGCCAAGCTGGCTTTGGAGATGGAATTGGCTCACTCCTTCTCTAAACCCAAGTATATTGCTAAAATAAAAGTTTGAGAGATTCTTCAGTCCCGTATCAGAAGAGCCCTCTGGTGTGGGACAAAAGGAAACCAATAAAAAGGGACCATTGTCTTCTAAATTCTAATTTTCTCCGTGCTTACTCTTGATTTCTCAGGATCATGCTATGTCCTCTTTAAATCCAAACCTCCCATTTTTGATAACAAATAAGTTTTTCCAATAGCAATCTCAGAAGTCTCCAGAAGGAAGATGGGGCCCCAACAACAACTCTACCCAATCCAGAATGATGCCATGGTAATCATCATCATACTACACTTCTTGCCAGAATTTCAGACAATCTTACCCATTACTCTAAAACTTGCTGCAAAACCTACAGTTAGTCTAACTGAGATTTAACTATCTGAGCATTCTCACAGTACCCAACAGAGATAACATCACCCCCTAAATGGCAGGAAGCAATTCTAAGAAAACGGCACCCCTTCTCCCTTAGGTTTCATAATTCTCAGGGTTATGGATGATGGTTATAGGGTTGGGGGTGGAAGAAAATATTAGACCCAGTATTCTAAAAAAAAGCGGGGGGGAGAAATCGAATGGATAGGTATAAGATATTATGGTAGATCATTGTATATACTCGTAAACAAATTTAGTAAAATAGCAACCTTGTGGTGGTATTCTAATTGTACTGAAATGTGATTTTGATTGTATGTTAATAAATAAAGTTACCCGGGGGTCAGAGCTATTAGAGCCACAGCAAGAGTGTGGCGGTGGTGGCACACGCCTTTAATCCCATAGATCTCTGTGTGTTCAGGGATACAGCCAGCATTGGAGACATATGCCTTTAAGACCTAGGGGGCTGTACATACAGACAGTGACGAGGCAGTCGCGTGTTTGGGTTTACAACCAATGAGAAGGCAGAACAGAAAGACTATATTAAAGACAAACACACAGGAAGTAGCTCTCTTTCGGGAAGCTGGGACACCGCAGGAGGAAGGGTGAGATTTTAGCTCTGAGCTCTGACCTCTCGGCTTTCTCTTTTACATTGGTCCTGTGTTTCTTATTTAATAAGACTGTTGGTTACATCTACACAACGTTAGATAATTTATACTGTAATTTGTACTGTTATGGATTCTTATATGTTGATACAAATGTAAACTATTTTTATATTCCTGTTTAAGATAATTTGTATATTGATACAAATACAGAAGTATATTTGTTATAATGTACATATATTCCTACTCTTATTTGAAATATTTTTATATTGATACAAATGTAAATTTGTATCTGTCATACTTTATGTATGTTCTACTTCTGTTTAGGATATTCAGTATATTGATATGTATTTAAGATTATTGTCATTGCATATCGCGCTATATATTCCTACCTCTGTTATAAATATCTTGTGTATTGTCACAATTTTGAAGTCATCGTTCTTTACCATACATTTGCTTATAGACTGTACCTTGTTTACGTGAAGCCTTAGTCCTTAGGTTATTTCGGTAGATAAGACTTATAGATTTATAATCTCCTGTGCCTGTCATCTCTATAGTTATGTTAGTTAGGTTATCCAGATTTATAGATACATAGGTCAGATGGACAGGTAATCTTCAGACACTTCATAGACCTAGAATATGGCATTTAAATAACTTAAAATTCTGTTGACGTGAGACACAATTGCTCCTGGCTGCACCAGTTTGATCCCGAGAGAATGTTGGGCTTCTAAGACATTTCCATTTGGAAGTTTGTCTTCTTGGCACAAAATGGTCTATTGGGCAAATAACTGCCCTTGCCTTGACAGCTGACCGTACAAATACAATGCTGTCCTTTCTGGACAAGTGGGACACAAGGAAAGCGACCACTGTACTCTGCCAAGACAGGGTAAGATGGTCTTTCAGAAATCCTGCTTCTGAAAATGGTCTGTCAGATACTCTAGGCCTGTAGCCAATTTGAATGCACCAACAATGCTCAGAAACATTAGGCGACTGTCCAGGCTGCCAGCTGTCTTGGTCTACTCTTGCAAGATTCCCGAAAGTTGCTTGCATCCATCTACCATTTCTCAGGTACCATTATGTTCCTTCTCAGGTCTTTGATGGGATTGAAGACTAGCAGTTATAGTTACAACTTAGTATATATAATATCTTAGATAGAACATATTAAGTATTAGATTCAGGTTCTTTAGGATATGACACCTTTGAATGATCTTTATAACATGCCATTTACCTATGCTCTATACTTCTCTGGATTTTAGTATGTGTTTCTTGCTTGATATTGTTTGCATTGGTTGTAGTTCCATCTTATCTAGGTCATTATCCCTCATTATTCCTGGACAATATTTGATAACCATTCCTTTGTATATAGTCTTGTATTAGTTTAGAACCTTCTTATTTAGACAAAAAGGGGGAGATGTAGTAGGTAGCCATTCCCGCTTGGATCTGGAAGTTCCAAGCTCCATTGAGACTCTGGCAACTGTCATGCCTATGAGGCGGGGCCAGGGGAGGCGCCTGGAGACCAGAGATCTGGATGGGAGAGCGCTCTCTCTGTTCCTGGACCCTGAACGGTGGGTGGAGGTGGACTGAGCAGAGCTCCAGAGAACACGGCTGGACTGCAATACACCTTCTCCAGACCCTGCGACTTACCTTTCCCTTTTGTAAGTTACCCACTAAATCAATCTTCCTTTTAACTAAGTGGAGTGTCCTTAATAATTTCACCAATACCAGTCTCTTCTTCCAATCATGTTAATTCACAGCAGCCATGAGGGAAGCAATTTTCTCTACCCAGAAATCACCATCCTGACTTCCTGCCTTAGACAGATTCAAAAGGACCAGCACTGACTGATCATGAATGGAAACTTCCACACAAAAATAAAAATATTTTCTCCTTTTCAATTGTTCATCTTGTCTGCTTCCAAAGACTTAAACTGCGAAGCACAAATCATAGTGGAACAAGAAATCTGTACTAAACATAAGGCTTAGTGTGACATTAACTTGCTTTTTTATATAGGACTTTCCACACAGTTGTAGGACATGTTAATTAATTTTGTAAAAAAAAAATGTAATTTCATATGGCTTGTATGATAAAGGATGAATTCTAGCATGTTTAAGGAATTCAGACAATTCAATAATAACAAACACAGAAAAATAAATCATCTGATTAACAAAAGAGATCTACTTGAATTGATGTTTATCAAGAGGAGATATGTGTATGGTAAACAGGAATGTAACAATATAAAACATAAAGGCATTTGCTGCAAGCCTGAGAACATGAGTTCAGTTTTCCGGACCCACATGGTAGAAGAAGACCTCCAACTCCTAGACATATCTGATCTCTACATGAAAGCTGTGGCATGTGTCTATACACACATACAAATGCACACATATAACAAAGAGTAACAAATATTATCCTAAAATGATTCTTACTATAAATAATTGGTGAGGACTTAAATTACCTCAACCATTATGAAAAGCAACAATAAAGTTTCTTCATAAAATTATCATATGATAGTGTGACATATATATTGAGTAGATAATTAAGAAAATTAAACACACAACACATGGAAATTTCTCACATTGATTTACAGAGTTAACAGAATTTATTAAATATTGTTAAATGTTTATGGTGTCCAAAATGATAAATGTAGTCAATGCAATCTAACCCATATCAGTAAGTCAATGGGTACATTTAATATATTGAAAAAGAAAACAAAGAATACTAAAATTCATTGCAGAGCTTGAAAAAGACTCCTAGTAACCAAAGTGATCTTAAAATAAGAGAACTTGATTGATTTTATTATATTTTATATAAAATGACAACACAAAAACACAGTCAGTCTTATCTCAAAGAGGACATGAATTCAACTGCATGAGTAAGAGAGAGGTTTAATGTGGATATGTGGTCATGGTCTGAAAAATCTGTTACACCTTGAATGTAATAAAATTATTCAGTATGGCTTTGGTTACATGAAGGTGTTTGAGTAACAGAACAAATAAAGTTATAAATCAAGCATATTTCAAAGAATTTGTGGAAACATCAGATAAGATAGTTACAACAAAGCACAGAAATTGGTGCTAAAATCCTCAGAAGTTAGCTCAAGCTAATCTTAGTTTGGGGTTGGAGGAAGCTTGAGGTCTGTTCATTATAAAAGAATTTACCTAAAGTCACAAGGATGTTAGGTCACAGAGGTGAGCAATACATTGTGTCACAGCATTATGGTAAAGCATCCATAGGCATTTATTTGGCACTTCGAACTTGACTCTTAGACATGACTTCATTGTATCCTGTGGGGTTAGATATGTTGTGTCTTCATTTTCATCAATTCTAAAAAGTTTTTAATTTTCATTCGAATTTGTATATTGTAAAATTTTGTATCCATTGGTGAGTTGTTCCGTTTCCATGAGTTTGGATAATTTCTCTTGCTTTTCTTGTTGTTATCCAGGCCAGCAGTAGATGAGCAACATGAAATGAACTCAATGGTATTATTTAGACATTATTTTTGCCTTATTTACTTTGTCTGGGCATTTTTATCTTATTGATTATTTACCTTTATATTATGCTTTCTGATTTTGTGGAGGGGGGGATTTGGTGTATGTGTGTTTACTTGTGTTTTTTCTTGTGCTTTTTAAAATTCTTATATTTTATTTTTAATATTTCTGTTTATTTTCTAAAGAGAGATAGAAAATAAAGGTGTTTGATGAATGATGATGTGGGGAACGTCATGGAGGGTTTGGGAGGGAAACATTGGAATATGAGACATGAAAAGATTATTTTCCATTAAAAATGTCTTGCATTTTAATAGATGTAAATTTTTGCCATATGTCACAGCCAGAATTAATAACTTAAGAGTACTATCCTATTGTAAAATCAGCCCGTTTTTTTAATCTACCTTTAAGTTAACAACATAATCAATCTTACTTGCTTTGGATTTCCCATGTAATCAACTTTTGCAGCCTAAACTAACATATAGCTATATTCTTAAATTATATAATCTTCAATGTCCCTCACCCAAGGGTAATGTAGGTGTGTTATTATAATCATTTGTAGGAAACAAGAAATAGGCTGAAATTGACTTTATAAATGAACAACCACCATAAATGCTGAAGGCAACACACAAATATCATTTAATAAACAATGATGTTTGTAATTCTGTTTGTTATCTGGGTCAATTATATTTCAATGGAATCAGTGATTTAGTACCTTGTAAAACTCTGTTGAAGATTTCTGGAAAGTATCTCTTATTCTTTCCCATTCAGTGATAAAGAAATGAAAACTTTGTTAAGGACAGTTACAACAGACAGACATACTCAGACACAGAATAGATAACTCAAACATGAATAAAGAAAAGGCACAGATTCACAAGACAGCCTTTAGGAAGAATAGATCCAGATTCATACAACAGATAGACAGGGAGAACCAAAGAAAACGGGAGAGAGAAAGATAGATAGATAGATAGATAGATAGATAGATAGATAGATAGATAGATAGATAGATAGATAGACAGAGAGAGACAGACAGAGACAGAGAGACATGGAGAGAAACAGAGAGAGAGAGGAAGAGAGAGGTATAGAATTCAAAGCTGTGTTTACTCTTGGTTAAGTTATGCCAAAGAACAGTGCTTTGATTTCTTTCTTTAATACTATTCTGATGCATTATTGATGAGTCCAAAACAACTTCAGTAAATGACTACCCATGGGGCCACATTTAGCCAAATATCATTCTCATTCCATTCTACATACATTCTAGCTCTCTGAAATCAGTAGTGAAAGTTAGAGAATGATTAATGTATGTTGCCATTTTGTGAGTAATTTAGTCCACTAACTAGAATAACTAAAAATGTATTACAAAAAATAAGGAGGTATTGTGTAGATTTTTGCTTCTTTCACAATACAGTAATTCAGCAGAAATAAACATATATGATGCCTCAGTTTGTTCAATGTTGCCCAGTTTGTAATTGAAAACATGTGAAGAAAAACATATAAGGAGCAAACAAAGCAAAAATCTCAAATGGTACACTAACCCTGCATAATCTTTGAACAAAATATGGTTCTTGGTACTTTAGGGTGATGGATGATGTTTAGACTCTAAAACCAGAAAGCAGAAGCGATTATTATTCCTGAGACATCTTATGGTTCACTGGGGACAAAATTTTCAACTTTATACTCTTTGGTTTCATCATTGATAACATCAGTATCAGTGTTGACTATCTCACAGGATGAAGGGAAGAAGCAAGATAAATGATGGGTGGTACAGAGGTTTCATCAGATGATCCATTCCCAGGGCATGCTAAAATGTATTGATGGTTATTGTAAGAAGGAAGGTTACATTATCCAGTTAACAGAATGAATTATCTCAGCTCTGCCCAATCTAATCTTACTAAGTTTCTACTTCCTTCTTCTGTGTCTCCTGTTTTGCTTTGGCATGCTCTTAGCTTAAAATTGCGCAGAAATACCTCAATAGACAGGTCATATATTGTTTTCTTTTTCTCCTTTGTATTTTGGGACCTACATTTTTCTTCAAGCACCTTTATGAAATTCAAAATTTAAAGGACAACTCTCTGACCTCTCTGTCCCAGCTGTCTGTCAAGCTTTTATCCATTTTTCCCAAGAGAGCTGTAACTCACAAATTGACAGGTTCTCTGAGAATTAGGTATTTTAGCAAAGGATGTTTATACTGCAGATACAATGAGTGAATGAGATTGATGTTAGAGAGGTAGCTCCTGCTTCTCAAAGCATTTTTTTTTTTTTATATGTGAGGCCACTTCTCCTTTGAAAGAATAAATCAGCTGTGTCTTGACTACTTGGTGTGTAGATATGATAAACCTGCTTTGAGCATCTCTCAGCTCCCTCTACAGGATAAGCCTACCTACAGTTTGAATTTTATTTTCAGATTTTTCTTTTATGCACCAGTCATCTATTTGCTTTCATACTAAGGGAATTTTTCAAAAGTAAGTGTAGGTACACTCCCAGTATTGGTGAAGTTACACTGCTTAAGATTTTTGAAAAGAAAGGGAAATATTCTAACACAGAGAGAAATTTTCATATTGAATGTTTTCTTTTTTTTTTTAAGATTTATTTGTTTATTTATCATGGATACAGTGTTCTGCCTGAATGTATATCTGCATGTATGCCTACAGGCCAGAAGAGGGCACCAGATTTCAATACAGGTAGTTGTGAGCCATCATGTGGTTGATGAAAATTGAACTGGGACCACTAGAAGAGCAGTCACTGCTCTTAACCTCTGAGCCATCCCTCCAGTCCTTGAACATTTTCTAATAAAAGTAAAGTGCAAGATTTGTCATTAGAGAAGAAAAGTAGACAGTGAGTAAATATACAAATGGTTAATACAGGATATAATAGATTCCTTAGACCAATATGACTGTAAACAATTGGATATTTGTTATCTTCACAAGTTTTAGTTTACAAATAGTCCCTGTTTGTTTTGTGTTGTTGTGATAAAGAGTATGATCCAAAGTCACCTGAAGAAGAAAAGATCTGTTTCCTCTTACAATTACATTCATCCAGGGAAGCCAGCATTCCAAGACAGGAACCTGAACACAGGAACTGAAAGAGAGAACATGGGGAAATATTACTTAACAGCTTAATTCCCAGTTAACTTTCACCTATTTTTCTACAAAACATCATCTGCCTAAAGGTGGTACTCCTCACAGTGGTCTGGACTCTATTACGTTATTTAGTTATCAAGAAAATGCCAGACAGACACTGCCAGAGGTCAGTTTCATCTAAGCAATTCTTCAGTTGAGGATTACATTTTTTAGGTGTGTCAAGCTGTCCACAGAAGTAAAGTATCACATACGCACACAAACATACATGTATCCAGTAATAACATTTTTTATTAGTTTTTAAATCTACTCTTTATATTTTCCATTCAAGGAAAAATGTTGAGTTTCCTCCAAAAAAGGACTCTCTGGTAAATTTCTGGAACATGAATTGTGCTCTCTTACCATCCCCTGTGGGAACAGCATAATCAACAGTATCCATTCCCACCAAAGACATAACATGAGCCACAAAGAAGTGGTATGTCTTTAATTATAGTTGATGCAGGAATATGGAACGTATGGTCCATTTTGAAAATTTGCTTTTTCAGCAGGAAGTTATAAATTATAAGATACTTGAAGAAAATCAGGGGTCTTAGTAGCCCAATCACCTGCATGCACAGATCACAGCCTCGCCAATTAAGTCATGGGAATATACAAAGCTGCTATTCACAGTATTTGCAAGAAAAAAACAAGGATAGTAAAAAAAAAAAAAGAGGAAAGTAGGAATAATGGAGTGAACAATCTGTAAAGCTGTCATTTTCAAGTGTAAAGAAAAATGTTACATCTTCTTATATTTCATATTGCTACATTATGTGACTGAATTAAGTCTTCTTATATATTTTTGGTGAGACCGTTTTCCTACAGATAATACATAAGAATAGTATGAATCAGAAACATATTTGGAGTTCCAATGGAATGAGTTCACTCATCCGTGACTCAAGATAAGACAAACTCAACAAGTAAATGACTTCTGAGTAATGCCACTTATCAGAGTTAGCCAGCTGTTTTACAGGATGTTTCCCCTTCTTATGTCAAATGAGCTGACAGTTCTCTCTTAGAACATGAACCACTTTAACACTGGACAGCATTGACTTAATAGTGACAAATCAGTAGCACAATGGTGGATACCTGTCCTTGATTATTGATGACTCTCTGACTTTCTTTTCTTTTTCTCTCTCTCTCTTTCTTTCTCTCTCTCTTTCTTTCTCTCTCTCTCTTTCTTTCTTTCTTTCTTTCTTTCTTTCTTTCTTTCTTTCTTTCTTTCTCTTTCTTCCTTCCTTCCTCCTTCCCTCCCTCTCTCTGTCTCTCTGTCTCTGTCTCTCTGTCTCTGTCTCTCTCTCTCTCTCTCTCTCTCTCTCTCTCTCTGTCACAGAATATAAAAGACAGGCAATATAGACAAGAGGGCTCAGATTAGAAATCCCATGTGTACAGTAGAAGTCTGGATGGGCCCATTGGCTGGAAATATTTTTGAAACATAATAAAATGAAAAAATAAACATTGCTTTGAAAATGTGTATCACTATACCACACAGAGTGTTCCCTCTACACTTTTCATTAATATATTACTGAAATTAAGGCAATATTCTGTTACCTGGGAGTAAAGCTAATGGAAATACATGCAATAGATAGCCCCTGCATTTGAGGACCTGATAATGAATTGGCTAAAGCACATTAAATTCCCCTAAAATGCAGGCTTCATGGGGACTACATAACAATGTAGTTTATATATGGATATTTACTGAGTACTTAGGTAAGTGATTGATACACAATAACCTCTTAATAGATTGTTGTTGTTATGGAATATGGCTAATAGGAAGAGAGTAAGAGACATGACTATAATGCTTCCAAAGAAAAGCATCCCAAGTAGAATGAAAAGTTCTGGTGAAGATCATTAGAAAAAATTAGATTTAAGTCTAAAAATGCCGAAATTGAGATCCTTAATAAGCCAACGTCTCTGACAATGTCAACAGCAAATATGTTTATGGGTGAAAATGTCATACTGAAGTTAAGAATTCTATTAAAAGGTAAGGAGAAAACAATGTGTTATCAGGAACTTGAAGAGAACAAGACTAATTCATTATATCAGAATATTTTCTCTAGTCTCTGGACAATCAGAAACCTCAAAATACCTTGCAATGAAACACTCAACAAAATTGAGAATGTCAAGATCAGGTGCTGTTGCTAACTGGCATGCTGACTCCACTCCAGCCCACTAATAGAAGCCAGTTTCTGGAATCTGGGATACATGGATGAGTGTCTTGATGTCATTTTAAAAGTCTACATCAATTTGGTTTGAGAAGCTTCAGAAATCATGGTACTTCTCAATTAAATCAAGGGTGTCGCTCTGCTAATTCTGGAACCAGCCAGAGATCAAGTTGAAGTGGTGGCAGCTAATTGTTATCGATTGGTTTGTAACAGCATTAGTGAATTCCAGAGGGTCTGGCTATTAGTGGGGTATAAAATGAGCCAGTGACAACTGCAATTGGTTTTAGATAAAAAGGAATAAAAATGCAGAGGCAGCTGAAGAGATTTAAGATGCTTAAGAGAGCTAGAGCTCTTCCTGTGATTAAGTTTAACTACTCCTGGAGAAGGGAGATGGAATAATCCATCTGAAGGGAAATGTGATGAAAGCTTGAAAAGGATCCAAGTCCTACTCTGAGTTCTTGCTTCCTAGTGATAGAGATAGTCTACAGCTAAAGCCTATACAATCGTGACTGTACCCTTGGTATGTATTTCTGCTCAGTATTCTAAATGGGGTTGATGTAGTGAAGAAGCTATATATGACTTGTTTTTATTCTGAATTAATTCAAATGTATAAAGTCTAGTACATGTTGTACATGACATGTCTAACTACTTAGCCAGGGTGAATAGCTCAATAATGTTTCCCAGAGATTGCTGTATCAATGACGAAAGTGTAGGAATAAACTGGTGAGCTAAAATATTAATAAATGGTAATAAAAATAAAATAAAAGTATTTTATTTTAAATCATTAATTTTTATTTGTATGTATTGTCATGTATGTATATGCAGCACTTCCACGCAGTCCCCATCAAGAGCCATAGACACCCTGGAACAAGAGCATATGAGCTGTCATATGGGTGCTGGGAAGCAGGTTCTTCTGCAGGAACACTAAGAACTTTGAAGTGATGAGTTATCTCCCCAGCTTCTCTCTTATCATTGGCATTGGACAGCAAAACTTATGTCTGTTGATTATGATGAATTCCTCACATCAGTTTCACCCTGGAATCTAGACAAAAGGGAATACATTTTCTGAAATGTTGCTAGTTGTCCTCACAGGGAAAAGGAACTCTTGTAATATCACGTGCTCCAATGGCCATTAGGATTTCTCAGTATGATTGGCACATACCACTTCTGCTTACATGCATTTTTTCACACATTATAAGCATATGTTTAGACAAAAACACACAAAAATATAATTTGAGCAAAGTGTATCAGCATAGGCCCTAGATTCCAAAAAGCCAGCTAATGCACCAAAAACAGGTCCCTGTCCCACTGCCTGGAGGCTTCAGCCTTGATTCAGGGAGGAGGGGACTGGATCTGCTGTATCACTAGATATGAATGTATCAACCAATATCTCTTATGATTCTTTACAGGTACAATCAAGTCATGGTCCTTGATTTCTAGCACCCCTGGAATAATAAACATTATAATCTACATCCATAGCTTCAGCATGATTTTGCAAAAGATACTACCTTCTCCTCTGTCCTATATGTTTTTATTGTGTTGGCCTGGAGCTCTGTGCACTTTCTCGGTGCACTAATATCTAGAAAGCTTACCTTTGAGCTTGTACTTGTCCAGTGAGGATTGTTAGTTTCTATTAGATTGATGTTCCCAATTTACTGCTTTCAATAAGTTTCCCCAAATGCATAGCCTCTAGTAAGATACTATGTTCTAAACAGCTCAAAGAAGTGGTATATGTGCCCCAAACTTGATTTGTAAACAAACTAAAAGTGGAATTTACTGGTAAAAGCATATATAGTCTTATGTTTGTGATTCAGTGATCATATCCTATGATACTAATATAAAGTTAATGGATGAGCACAAGTAGTTTACTACAAGGTCAACAGACCTGTGTGCACAGGCATGATGTTAGACACAATTAACGCAACTGATAGGGTTCCATGCATAAGATTCTTGATTGGGATCAGAATTTGTTTCACAAGATTGCTCTGAATAAAAGACAACTTACTCCCTTGACATTGAACTAAACTACAAGTCATTTGCTTATTTTATTTTTGCTGTCTAGTTTGGGTGACAATTTCATATCCATGGTAGTACCTAGCTCCTTAAAGATATATATCTGAAAGTGAATATGATTTATAATAAAACTTAATGAAAACAGCAAATTATGTCATTATACAGATAAGTTGGATATGAGCACAAATCCCATTAGTTCTTTTTAATTATGAGCAAATGCAACTAGGTGAGTCTAAGGGCACATATTTGCTATATCCTTCCCTGTTAACAGTTTTAATTTTCTTTAGAATTTGTTTGAAAACATACCAGAGTGCCAATAAAATATTTCCTGTCCTTAGAGAGCACTTAGCAGAAATTTTCTCTGTTCACGGTTTCCATCTTTGCAGGAATCTTAGAATACTTGTTATCTGTACATTGGAATAACTTTGCCAAATGTTTCCTATAAATTTTTGTTTTCCCCGAAATGCTTCAGAAGCTTTCAAACCAAATTTAATACTTTTTTTTTTTTTTTTCACTCCAGCAGGCAAACACCAGTAAACTGTCCAGGTCCCATTTGCAAATATACACACACAATTCTCATTTGTAGTCAGGAAAATCAAATTAAGTAAGCTATGTCTTAAGATCAGCTCATCTGGTTTTCATTCATATGTTAATACATGAATGCTTTCCTGTCTCAGAACGTCCTCCATCAATATATCTCACATTTATCTGCTATTTGTGCATACTCACTGCTATTGCTATTCTCCAGGCCTAACTGACATTGAATGAACTTACCAAGGCTCTCTGCTTGAGTTATTACCACACTATCTCCTGAGAGTAACAATGTTTTAGAGATAACTCCTTGAAAGATATTTGGTGGCATTTCTCCCTTAATGATATCAAGTGACTCCATTGTCTGTAGCACGAAGTTCACAAACCTTAGCTCTAAGAGTGGTCTCATATAATGTTTGGGGTTATTTTCAGTTTGAATTTGTATTTTTTTTCTTTCCACTAGGTTACAAATATTGTTGATAATTCTTTGCCTTTGGAATAAACAACTAACCTACACAATTATGCTTCAATTAATTTATCCTTTTTCAGAGCAATAAAGAGATGTTCATTTATAAAACTGAGAATTTTCATCTTGAGTATTATTAGTATTTGTTTCAATCAAATATAATTGATTTGTATTTCTCCATTATCCACATGACAGTTAATCTTCATGATCAACTTGACTGGGTTTCCAGTGTCATAAATGGTATAGTTTTGTCTGCCTGTGAGAATATTCTCAGAAGTTTCCACTGATGAGGAAGCACACAGCCTGGACATGGACAGCATCATCCTATGGGCTAGGTTCACAGACTGAATAAAATAGAAAAAAGGAAGAAGCAATCAGATAATCAGCAGAAATCGTTTCCTGCTTCCTAAAAATAGACACAATGTGAAGAACTGTCTCTTGTTCCTGCTACAGTAGCTAACTGCTTGTAACCACCATACCTTCCCCACCCAATGCATTCTAGCCTCAAACAGTATGCTAAAATAAACTCTTCCTTTCTTAAATGACTTTTGTTAGACATTGTGATACAGCAATAAGAACACTAACAAATACATCTTACAATGAAACTTCACAAAGTCAGAAGCCATTTATTTTTTTTATGTCCAAAGCAATAATATTTGGTCTTGGCAAAATACCAAGCTACTTTGCTCCCTAGAAAACACAAGTCATGGAGTGATACAAAGGTTTATGGTGTATATTTTATATTTGAAAAATTCAAGATGTTTTAAAATAATATAAATCACTTACAAGGATATTGAAATGATACTATTGTACAAGTGTGAAGACTTTTTACTCACTAGGCTCACCTGTATTTCAAAATGATCCCTGGTTCAGGCAGTGATGGCACATGCTTTTAATCCCAGAACGTGGGAGGTAGAGGCAGGTGGATCTGCATGATAGATTCTTACTTACAGTAGCAGAGGTAATACATGAATATTCATGAAGTAATATGTGTTAAAAGGAAATGAATAGTGCTACAACACCAAATATGCAAAGCAGTAAAAAAAAAGAAAAAAAAAAAGAAAAAAAAAAAAAAAAAAAAAAAAAAAAAAAAAAAAAAAAAAAAAAAAAAAAAAAGGTACATTTCACTGAAAGACAAAAGAAAATTTGCTATAGAGCATGTTATAGTCCAAGTCCCAATGTGTATAACTACTACAGTGATCATTGGAGTGATATAGTTAACTATTTTGGCCGTATATGTAAAACCATTTCTGGATTCTTCTTTGAATTTCATAAAGTGCCTCATAACACAATCATATTAATGATTTAAAAACAAATGTTTTCATTGTTCATAAATTGCTACTAGCTGAATCAAAGTTGTTTCTACTATACTCTCATAATAAGCTACTGAAAAAAATCATAGTATCCAAAATCATACACTAAAAATTTCAGAAGTTAGGAGACCAACACTAGAAGTAAGAAAAGAAGACTAATCAACATTAAGACTGTGTTATTAACACAGTAATATTAAAATAGCACAAACTCAAAATAGAATGGCATATAAATATTACATTAAATACCAGAACACAGCCTTTTATTAAAATAAGAGTGTTATATCCAATTGAGTTGTTGGCCAAAGCAGTCCCAAGAAATCCCCAAACAACCCAGGCTACTTCCAAGACAATAGGTTGTTCTCCACAAACTGTCAGTAAGTCCCCACTGCTGAAGACAATACCCTCAAGACCCACTGAATATAGAGAGGTTGAACTGGTGCCTACTTAGATCCTTCATCCCTACTTTCTAGTGTCTTTGGTATGGGAAGTTACTCTGCAGGCTATCAAGAGAAACAAACATCAACCCAGCCACAAAACGTCTGTTCTTTACTATGTCCTCCCTGCAATGGTTGCACAAAGCTTTAGGAAGAAAGATCCAATGTTTGGTTTGACTTAAAGCCCACTCCATGAGATGAATTCTATGTGAAATATTGCTTGGGTGATGAAGGATTGTTGTGAGATAATCATTTTGTGTACTATGAAGATGTGTCTGGTCAATAGCTAGGCAGGAGACTTGAGGGGAGAAATAAGAACTATGTGAGTGCTGGGGTGGTGGTGGTGCATGCCTTTAATCCCAGCACCCAGGAAGCAGAGCCAGGTGATCTCTGTGAGTTTGAGTCCAGCCTGGTCTACAGAGAGAGTTCCAGGACAGGCTCCAAAGCTACACAAAGAAACCCTGTGTCAACAAAACAAAATGACATGAAACAAAACAAAAATCTCTGAGGAATCTGAGAGGTGGAGATTTTACCAGCCACATATGGAAGAAGTGGAATGGTACTCATCAGAGTTACATGGCAGAATGTAGCTTAATATTAATGAAATAATTTAAGTTATGAGTTAGTTGAAAAAAGGCCTAAACTAAGGCCAAGCTTTCATCATTAGTAAGTCTGGAAGTTGACAGTCCAAAGAAAGTCCCCCTACATTAGATAACCCAGAGTTCTAGGGTAAAACCAAATACTACTGGTCTAAATAAATAAATAAATAAGTAAACAGTAACAATAAATTGACTCATAATGGTAGCCTGCTATATTCATTGTTCAGTGCCTTATTTACTTATTCAGCCATAATCAGAGAAGCTTCTTCCTCCAGCAGATAGAAACAGCCAAACATGGGAGAGAGAGAGAGGGAGAGAGAGAGGAGAGAGAGAGAAAGAAAGAGAGAGAGAGAGAGAGAAGAGAGAGAGAGAGAGAGAGAGAGAGAGAGAGAGAGAGAGAGAGGTGGGAGGGAAGCATCTCCTCTGGGTTTTGCTGGTGTGAGATTATCCATTGCCTGTATTTTGTGGGTGCAGCTAGCTCCCTTAGGTTAGAGTTTTCCGTCTCCTACTTTCTGAAGGGCTGGATTTGTGGATAAGTGTTGTTTAAATCTGGTTTCCTCATGAAATATCTTGTTTTCTCTGTCTATGGTGACTGAAAATTTTGCTGGGTATAGAAGTCTAGGCTGGCATCCATGGTCTCTTAGTGTCTGCAAAATATCTGTCCAGGACCTTGTGGCTTTTACAATCTCCATTGAGAAGTCAGATATAATTCTGAATGGTCTACCTTTATATGTTACTTGGCATTTTTCCTTTGCAGCTCTTAATATTGTTTCTTTTTTAATTTTTTAATCTTTATTGAATAATAAATAAAAAAAAGTTTTAAAAAAGGAAAAAAAAGCTCCAGGGACTTGCAGGCTTGACCTACTTATGGTAATGAAGCCTTTGGGCTGTGACAGGTAAGAAACATGGCATTATTGAAGGCTCCAGGTGTTTTTTGAGAGCATCAGCTAATGCACTGACCAGTGAGCATGTTTGAACTCACCAATAGTGCCAGCTCCTGGCTTGCCATCCATCATACTCTTGACCCATTCATGTGTGTCTCTTCACACACCTGTCTTCCACATGCCAGGAATCGGGCTCTGCAGTGAACACAGCATAGCAGAATCTCTCCACTCTGAACACACAGACATATGAATATCAAGCTCCTGGTCTGTGGACTTGGATGAATATGCATGTGTACTTTACCTTCTCCTGCTCCTTACTGAAGTAAGTGATAGGCAGCTGTTGGATGCACTTCTCTGTTTCAAACTCTGGCTGCACAAGTTCTTTCTTCTCTGCTTCAATCCAATTATTTGCTGTTTGTTTCCATTCAAACCAATGGACAAAAATCCCCCTTCAGTGTTTGCAAATGCAGAAACAGTTCAAGGGATGAGCTCTCTAGTGCATCTTAGCAATTGTTTCACTGAAAGCAATGTAACTTCAACATAGGTGGATCTCTTGCAGGGGAAGTCTTCTTGGTGCTGAAATTGTGCTTGTTAAAACTTGCAGCAGCCAGGTCCTCCACAATACTCTACTTTACTCCAGGGCAGGCTCTGCCTTCAGGCAGCTCTGGTCTGACACAGGTTCTCTCTCCAGTTTCTGCCAGGTCTAGGAGGAACAGGAGAGCAGTAGCAGCATTCACTTCATCTGAGGATGACACATTTCTTATGTACAAATTGGTTCTCAGGGTGCCAATTGGCAGCCTAAGGACATCAGGACTCCATGATTTCACAAAGATATAAACATAGCCTCCACCCCTGTGAAGTTTAGATGCAAACTAACAAACAGCAGACATTTAAAGAGAGGCTTGCAAATCCAGTCCCAGTCCATCCCTGAGGAAGCTATAATTTTCATTTTCAATTTAAACCTTGGTCACCTTATCTCCAGAACTGAGGAGAGCACACACACCTCAGAAGATGTTTTCATTTTCCTGTTTTCTGATGTGAGGGTTCTTCATTTTCTTTCAATTGGTCTCCCCAAGCATGATTGATTCTATATTTAGAACCAGTATATCATAGTCTGTTTCTGGATCAGCAGTGATGGACATTTTCCCCACAGCGTTTGCATTTTCAAGTTGAATTTCTTTCCTGATAGAAGCTGGTGACAAGAAACCCTCCTTCTCCTCTACTGGGTTCATCTTCATCAGGTTATTGATCTCATCTTCCAAGTTGTCTTCAGATGCAGACCCAATTATGAAACAGAAGTCCTGGTTCAGCTCTAAAGTATTGACCAATAATGGTTCATCCATTATTCTTTCAAAATAAACTCTCAGAACTCCAAAAATCCTCAGACAGCATGTGGCTCAATATTTTTTCTTTATTCTGTATGTTAATATTTTGATTATTGTGTGGTGATTGGACTTTTTTATGGTCCTGTCTATTTGGTGTTCTGTAAACTTCTTGTGCTTTCTTAGGCATGTTTTCTCTAGGTTGGTAAAGTTTTCTTGTATGAGTTTGTTGAATATATTTTCTGTGCCTTTGAGTTGGAATTCTTCTTATTCTTCCATCCCTATTATTCTCAGTTTGGTCTTTACATTTTGTTCCAGAATTCCTGGATATTTCGTCTTAAGAAATTTTTGGATTTAACATTTTCTTTGACCGATGAATCTTTTTCCTCTGTCTTATCTTCAACAGCTGAGTTTCTCTCTTCCATCTCTTATATTCTGCTGGAAATGCTTGCCTCTGTAGTACCTCTTCCCTTACCCAGATTTCCCATTCCCAGATTTCCCTAGGTTTGTGCTTTCTTTATTACCTCTATTTCAATTTTGAAGTTTGAACTGTTTCCTTCAATGCTTAGTTATTTTCCCCTTTGGCTTTTTTTTTTTTTTTTTTTTTTTTTTTTTGGCTTTCTTTAAGGTATTTATTGATTTCTTCAATTTTTTTAGTCTTTTCCTCTATTTCTTTAAGGGAATTTTTGTTTTATCTTTAAGGGCCTCTATCATCTTCATAAAGTTATTTTTTAAAGGTTTTTTTTTTTTTTTTTCTGCTCCACATGTCTTGAGATGTTCGGGTAATGCTATTGTAGGACCACTCAGTTCTGTTTGTTTGTACATATTGTTCTTTACACTATTGAATGTATTCTTTCATTGTCATTTATCCATTTGTTCTTTCAACTTGTGTAGGTGATGCTAATGCCTATAGGGGCTATTTTACTTTCAATTGCTGTGGATGGTGTTTGTGCCTATAGGATCTGCTGATGTTGCAGAGATGGAAGCAGGGCTCAGCTACCTTGCTGGGGCTGAGATGGGAGGAGGAGGGGCATGGGATGTGCCCTGGTGCTTAGGGCCCAGAGATTGGGGCAGTTTAGCTGGGAAACCAGTCATTCAGCTGTTCTTCCAACTTGTATAGATGGTGCTTGTGTCTATAGGGGCTGCTGATTTTGTAGGGGATGTTTGGCCAAGGAGAGGATGATTAGGTTGATGGTTTGGGGTTGTGGAGTTGGTATTGTGAAAACAGGATCCGGTCAGTGGCAGCAGTGGTGGTGGAGGGTGCCTGCAGATCTCTCAGTTGTGGACAGGCAGCTGGAGTTTGCCTGAAGATGCATTTTGAAATGCTAGTTTTGAGGAAAACATACTTCTGTCTTATGAGATAATTTTAATAATTTCTGCTTAATATTTTGAGCATTCAACTTTAGGCACATATTTATTCATCACATAAGAGCACGCTATATTCTTAAATTAAGAGAAATTATTAATAGCTTTTCCATATAATTTTGATTAGAAGTATGAGTGTAAAATGTATGAAATACATAAGGCAGAATAACAATGCATGCATTGTTATCTAAAATTACACAATTTATTAATTTACATGTTTATATTTTCCAATACATAAGTTATAGTAGGAAACATGTGGTAAATTAGGCTGACCTTTTAATGATAAACTAGAAATCAAAGGTGTAAGAATTAACCCAATATTTAAAAGACTCATTCATTTTATTTTACATGTCTGAGTGTTTTGTTTTTATGTATACACATAGGCCACATTCTTGGTGCCTGCACAGGCTGAAAGAAGACATCAGATACACTGAAAATGAAGTTACAGTTGTTTGTGAACTTCCATATAAGCACTGGAAAAAAAAAAAAAAAAGAACAGGTACTCTGCAGGAGCAGCATGTGCTTTTAACTCCTGAATTAGACCCATAGAATTGTTTCATTTGTTTAGTTCTATCACATATATACCTTAGAATATAGGTGCATCAATTTAGTCAGTAGCAAAATTCAAATGATTCTTTCATTCTTGTTACCATGAAAGACAAAAACAAGAAAATCAGGCTTCCTAGAGACTCAAAGTGGGGCAGTTTAACAGTCATTCAAATAAAAAGAAACCAAATAGTGTGCTCTTTCTCTTTAAAACTCACCAGGTTCCACATACATTCCTAACTAAATGTGATAGTGAGCTGAGTTTTACTACATAAAAACATTGTCACACAGAAGTCACAAATTAGTCTAATACTACAGAACAAGGGGACATGAGAGGTCACATAAGGCCATATATGAATATGGAAGCCTTTAACTTATATTTAATATGTATTTTTAAGTGCCTCAAGAAATAAACAGTATATTTAGTTATTTCAGGTAATGCTGTGAAATGCACTATGCTAGAATTCTTAAAGACAATGAAGATATGGAGGTGATAGACATTTAAAAAATGAGATTCTATGAGACTATAGTAAATATTTTGAAGTTATTGTGAGAATTTCAAAGGAACATACAAATTTGACATGGTAGAAAATCCTTTTTTGGGTAGGAAGTAGAAGAGGGACAAACTATACATGGAAATGAAGGCATTATACAGGAAGAACAAAGAACCAGTCAGGGAAAAATAACAGGAATATCGCAAGAGTGTTTCAAAACAACATGTAAAAGTTTTCAGGTGGTACAGTGAACCACTATAAAAATGGAAAAAGAAAATAAAAGCTGTGATTATCTTTATAGAAAGAGAACCACTTGCTTCTTTGGATCTGGTCAATCACTGTTTCTCTGTAGACCTCATTGGAGAGGAAGTACCAATATAAAGGATGTGACCACTTCCTACTTTAAGCACATCTAGTTCTGCAAAATGAATTCAGCAGCTCAACTCTTAACAAAGTCATGGTGAGGATCAAACAATATAGGAATATAAAAATTTAAAAGTGGTTCTATGGGATTAGCACTCTGAAAGACATATCCTGCTTGAAGCATCTGTGTTTCAGCTAGGCTTTGATGTACATCCACAAGGATCAGTTTATTTTCACCCAGGTGTGATGATTTCACTGTAAGTTCAATAGATTCTTTGATTTCACTCAGGCAGTTCATAACTAAACGTAAAGTAAATGGCAAGAAAAGAAAACACAGTGTGTTGCTCATGATAAAAGTTAATATTGATCTTGCAGCAGAATTCTTCTCCCACAAAGTTCTTATTACACAAACGAAGCAGCACCATTACATCTAGGGATAAGTAAATGTTAGCAGTGAAAGTATATTGGGATGTGACTTTTTCAGGTCAAGCAAGTTAACTTTGTAGCATAGGTGCAGGTGATGCAGCTAAGAAGATTATTCACATGCATTTCTTTGCATTTCCACTGTGAGACATAACCTAGGCATAATCGGTGAAAGAAGCACATGGCATCAGAATACTCCTCAGGTGTTCCTTCCAAAATGCAAACATCTACATATGCTTGATCTTCAGTTTACTATTTCACTTCATGTAAATCTCTATGAAGTTTGTAGCTTTAAAATAATTTACAAGTCATTAAGAAAAAATTTATTTTACTTCCTGGTTTAAAAAGTCATATAAGGCAAAGAAATTTCAATACTCTGAGAACCTGAAGCAACAGTGAAATAAATTTACTCTAATTGCTTTATATTCTTTATAATATCCAAAGTTTAAAAAGTTGTAAAGCATGCAAATAATTATTTTTGCAAACTTATATATTATGTATTTTGTGGTTGTGTGTGCAAGGCCAGAGGGGAACTTGAAGAAGTTGGTTCTCTCTTTCCACATTATGAGCCCAGGAATTTTACTATAGTAATTTGTCACTTGAGATTCTGCCTATTTCTAGTAGTGCTTTCAACTGAAAATGAAAAGATGTTCTTCAGAAGAAAGAAAGGGAGGATGAGGGAAAGACAGGGACTTGTAATGGAATCTTATAGAAACTTTTTTCTCTCTGTGCATTTCCCTGGCAAACAGAATTCCAGTGTTACTTTTATTTTTGAGGCTAAGTCTAAAACTCAAATGCATAGGTGCTTTTATCTGTGGAATGTTTTTGCCACAGCAGACAGCACAAATGATTTGGGGAACAAAACCCAAGCAGGTTTTTTTTTCCCTTTCATAAAGACCCATCACCTGTCCATGGCCCTGCCACATCAAGGCAAGCACGCACTTTGCTTTAATGTTACATAAAACATTTCTATAGAGAAGACTTTCTCAGAAAAATGAAAGAATAAGCAGAGTTTGCAAAGCTTCCTATAAGGAAGCTTCCCATCAAATATTTACTAATCATTTTCTAAATTTCAACACTATCTTACAGTTTGGGGATAATATGTACAGAAAAATTTTCCAATTTCTTGTAACATCCGCTGTTTTGAGATCAATAGTGTCTGTGTTGTGGAAAACAATAATATTACTGTCACAAGTTTCTGATGAATGGGGATGGATGGAGTAAAGAGAATGTCTGTCTACCTATGCAAGGATACAACTTCTCAAATTCTCAGATGCAGAATCAAATTAAAAAAGAAATACTTCATTGCATGTCTTCCTGCCCTCCATTTCCAAACTCTATTCTTATCCTGAACCCTATGGCAGACCATTTGCAATGCACTACCCTCCCTCTCTGCTTCCATCCACAGGGAATTTCTCCTAACTTCATGACACAGCCAGCTCCCTTTTCCCAGTGGACACCTTCCTCCATGCTATACTCTAGCCCATTTCCCATTCTTCCATGTCAGCCGTCCCCCCAATACCTAGAAACATACTTCTCCCTGGGATCTCTAGTGGCCACATCTACCAAGGACTCAGAAATACTTCTTACAAAGCAATCAACAACCACTACATTTTCCTAAGATCCAGAGAGGGCAACAGAAAGGAAGGAAGAGAACATAACCCTGCCAAGGTAAGACCAGATATCAACATCAAGAATTACAATCATCCCAGACCTGTATAACTAAACAGCAGTGTAAAACAATCATTAATACACAAAACAACATGTCTCCATCAGAATCCAACAACCCTAGGACTCTAGATGATGAGAAACTCAATGTAGCTGAGGCACAAGTCAGGAATTTCAAAACAGCTATTGTGAATATGTTCAAAGATATTAAGAGGTTATAAATAATCCCATAATGAAGATTGTGAGAACACAAACAAACAATAGATTGAAATGGGGAAAACAATTCAAGACATGAAAGCAGAAATAGAATCATTAAAGAAAACTCAATTTGACATAAAACTGGAATTGTAAAATTTTAGAACTCAAACAATGAAAAGGTAAGCCTCACAAAAGTATATATAAGATGGAAAAAGGAATCTCAGACATTGAAAACTAGTTAGAAAAAAATGGATACCTCAGTCAAAGAAATATAGAAGAGGAAGGGTGCAAGTGATGTGATGATATAATTGCAAAAATAAAAATCATTATAAAATTATTTAAAATTTAAAGAACCAAAAATAAAATGATGGTTAGGGTTTGGAGGGTTGGCACAGTGGTTCAGAGCACTGACTGCTCTTGCAGGGAGTCAAGATTCACTACCCAGAACTCACATGGTGGCTCACAACCATCTGTAACTTTAGTTTCAAGGGTTCTGCTGCCCCTTCTGACCTCTGTTTGCATCAGATGCATACCTGTTATAAATACATACATGCAGACAAACACTCATACACATTAAAAAAAGAAACATTACACAGGATGTTCACTTTCATACCATAGAAATAAGATTAAGATGGATTTTTTTTTAAACTAAAATTTCTTTAACATCTTTTGCAAAGTTTTTTTGGGGGGCAAACTTTAATATGTACAATTCAAAGTTTATTTGAGACATTATTGTAGTTAAATCATTAATAAAAGTGTATGGTAAGACAGAAATGCCCACTTTATACCTGGAAAAACAGACCTGTCATGCTAAGTTTACAAAGATGAGTAGAAGGACACCTGATTTTTGACAAAGAAACCAAAACTGTACAATGGAAAAAAGAAAGCATCTTCAACAAATGGTGCTGGCATAACTGATCATCAACATGTAGAAAATTGCAGATAAAGCCATATCTATCACCGTGCACAAAACTCAAGTCCAAGTGGATCAAAGACCTCAATATAAAACCAATTACACTGAATCTGACAGAAGAGAAAGTAGAAAGTAATCTTGAAAGCATTGGCACAGAAGACCACTTCCTAAATATAACACCAGTAGCACAGACACTGAGAGTAAAAATTAATAAATGGGACCTCCTGAAACTGAGAAGCTTCTGTAAGGCAAAGGACAGAGTAAAGAAGATAAAGTGACAGCCCTCAGATGGGAAAAGATCTTCACCAACC
The DNA here is from genome assembly GCF_004664715.2 of Peromyscus leucopus. Lineage (NCBI taxonomy): Eukaryota > Metazoa > Chordata > Mammalia > Rodentia > Cricetidae > Peromyscus > Peromyscus leucopus. Next base: position 91,515,692 of record NC_051065.1, read on the forward strand.
CCACATCTGACAGAGTGCTGATCTCCAAAATATATGAAGAACTCAAGAAAGTAGACATCAAAATAAAAAGAAATCCATTAAAAAATGGGCTTTAGAGCTAAACAGAGAATTCTCAAAGGAAGAATTTCAAATGTTCAAAAGATATTCAAGGGACTGCTCAACATCCTTAGTCATCAGGGAAACACAAATCCAAAAGACTGTGAGATACCATCTTACAACTATCAAAATGACTAAGATCAAAAGCACTAAAGATAGCTTATGTGGGAGAGGATGTAGAGCAAGGGGAAGACTCCTACACTGTTGGTGGGAATGTAAACTTGTACAACCACTTTGGAAAACAGTGAGGTGATTGCTCAGAATATTGGGAATCAATCTTCCTCAAGACCTAGCTATAACACTTTTGGACATATACCCAAGGAATGCTCAGTCATCCCACGGAGACACATGCTCAACTATGTTCATAGTAGCATTATTCATAATAGCCAGAACCTGGAAACAACCTAAATGCCCTTCACCTGAAGAATAGATTAAGAAAATGTGGTACATATACACAATGGAGTACTTCTCAGCAGAGAAAAACAATGACATCATGAAATTTGCAGGCAAATGAATGGAACTAGAAAATATCATCCTAGACTAAGAAGGACAAATATGGTAAGTATCCTGTGGTGATATTGTGTACCCCAAAATATTGTGCACCCTACTAAACTTATCTGGGGTCAGAGAACAGAACAGTCACTAGATATAGAGGCTAGAAAATGGTGGCACTCATGCCTTTAATCCTATCACTTGGGAGGCAGAGATCCATCCAGATCTCTGTGAGTTTAAAGACACACTGGAAACAGCCAGGCATGGTGATTCATGCCTTTTTTTTTTCTTTTTTAATTTAATTATATTTTATTTTACAATACCATTCAGTTCTACATAACAGCCACAGATTCCCTTGTTCTCCCCCTTCCTGCCCCCCTCCCCTTCCCACCAGCCCACCCCCCATTCCCACCTCCTCCAGGGCAAAGCCTCTCCCGAGGACTGAGATCGGACCTGGTAGATTCAGTCCAGGCAGGTCCAGTCCCCTCCTCCCAGATTGAGCCAAGCATCCCTGCATAAGTCCCAGGTTTCAAATAGCCAACTCATGCAATGAGCACAGGACCTGGTACCACTGCCTAGATGCCTCCCAAACAGATCAAGCCAATCAACTGTCTCACCTATTCAGAGGGCCTGATCTAGTTGGGGGCCCCTCAGCCTTTGGTTCATAGTTCATGTGTTTCCATTCATTTGGCTATTTGTCCCTGTGCTTTATCCAACCTTGGTTTCAACAATTCTCGCTCATATAAACCCTCCTCTTTTTCGCTAATTAGACTCCCGGCGCTCCACTCGGGGCTGAGCCATGGATGTTTGCATCCAGATTCCTCAGTCCTTGGATGGGGTTTCTGGCACAACTCTTAGGGTGTTTGGCCATCCCATCACCAGAGTAGGTCAGTCCTGGCTGTCTCTTGACCATACCCAAGAAATGCTCAATCATACCACAAGAGCACTTGCTCAGCTATGTTCATATCAGCATTGTTTGTAATAGCCAAAACCTGGAAACAACCTAGATGCCCTTCAACTGAAGAATGGATAAATAAATTGTGGCACATATACACAATGAAATACTGCTCAGAAGAGAAAAACAATGACATCATGAGGTTTGCAGGCAAATGGATGGATCTAGAAAAAATCATCCTGAGTGAGGTAACCCAGACTCAGAAAGACAAATATAGTATGTACTCACTCATAGGAGGATACTAGATGTGGAACAATGATGACTAGACTGCTACTCACATCACCAGTGAGGGTATCTGGAAAACAGGACCCCAAGAAAGACATGAGGATCGCCCAATGACAGAGAAATGGCTGAAATCTTCATGAACAACCTGGACATGAGTGGGAGCAATGAAGGGCAAGGGTTGAGGGAAAGAGCGGGAGATCCCAGCTAGATCAAGAACAGAGAGGGAGAACAAGGAATAGGAGACCATGGTAAATGAAGACCACATGAGAAAAGGAAGAAACAAAGTGCTAAAGGGGCCCACAGAAATCCACAAAGATACTCCCACAAAAGACTGCTGACTCATGCCTTTAATCCCATGAAGTGAGCTTTAATCCCAGGAAGTGATGACAGAAAATAGAAAGGTATGTAAGGCATGAAACCCAAGTACTGGACGGTTAAGCTTTTAAGCTTTTGAGGAACAGTTCAGCTGAAATCCATTCTGGATGAGGACTCAGAAGCTTCCAGTCTGAGGAAACAGAATCAGCTGAGGAATTGGCGAGGTGAGGAAGTTATGGCTTATTCTGCTTCTCTGATCTTTTCAGAGTTCACCCCAATACCTGGCTCCACGTTTGTTTTTTATTAATAAGACCTTCCAAGATTCATGCTACAGTATCCACTCATAAGTGGATACTAGAAGAAAGCAAAGTATAACCAGACAACAATACACAACTCCAGAGAAGCTAGCTAACAAGGAAGATCCACAGAAGGACACATGGATCACCCTGGGAAGGGGAAACAGATGAGATTTCCATGAGTGAACTGGGGGTGAGGGTGGGGAATGGAGGGCAGGGGGTAGGGGATGAGAATATAAGGAAATGGGATGGTTGAGCTGGAACAGGGATGGAGTGGGAAAGTATTGAGAGAAATACCATGATGGAGGGAGACATCATGGGGATAGAGAGAAACCTTGTGCTAAGGAAGTTGCAAGGAATCCCCAAGGATGAACCCAGCTTGGACTACTAGAAATAGTGGAGAGGGTGCCTGAACTGAACTAGCTTGTCCTGGTGATCAGATCAGTGTATGCCCTAACTGTTATCACAAAACTTTTCTGTAATGACTGATGGAGGCAGATGCAGAGATTCACAGCCAAACACCAGGCAGAGCTCCAGGAGTACAGTATGAGAGAGAGAGGAGAGATTCTATGAGCAAGTGCATCAGGATCATGATGAGGGAACCTGTAGAGTCAACCAAACCAAACTAGTGGGAACTAATGAATGTTGAATCAATGGCTGTGGAGCCTTCTATGGGCCTGACTAGGTCCTCTGCATGGTGAGACAATTGTGTAGATAGATCTGCTTGCCTGGGGTGGAGTGGGGAGTGGGGGTGGGGTGGGGGCTAGAATCAGAATCCATTCCTGGTTCATGAGGGGCCTTTTTCAAGCCCACTACCTATGACAGGACACCTTGTACAGCCTTGAGGCAGAAGGAAGGGCTTGGGCTTGCCTCTACTGGATGTACCTCTCCATGGGAGGACTTGCCTTCTTATGGTGGGGAGTCAGGGGTGACTTGGGGGGGGAGGCTGGCAGGGTGGAGGAAGAGAAGAGGGGGATCTTTGATTGGTGTGTAAAATGAATGAAAAAAAATTCTTAATAAAAAATAAATACATAAATAAAAACACCTGACTTGGCAGTTTGGAAGAAAAGACAAAGAAAACTTTATGAAGGCTCTCCAGGCTCAAGACACATGAATAGCAACACCCAGTTCTCATTAAAAATATCAATTGGACAACAATATAATTTATGGATCTTTATAACTCTTGAGATAAGTTTTTTTTTTTTTTTCAAATTACTTGGTTTCTTTGTTCCTGCATTTATTTTATTAAGATTACACGAATTGTTTATCCAGTACTAAATGGTAAAACCTGATAGAATACACACAAGTAAACATTAGGCAATCTGTTCAGGCTGTACACACATAGACACTCACTCATATCACACACACACACACTATATATATATATATATATATATATATATATATATATATATACTCACATACAAGGAAGCTGAGAGCTTTTAAGTCATCTTCATGTTATGTGCACATTGTTGATGTGCATATACACATATATGTATATGCATATATTTGTATATGTTATATATACATACATATATGTGCATATACACACACATATATATATTTATATATAACAATTATTATTTGTTTTTGTTTTGTTTTTTTTTCAAGAGAGGGTTTCTTTGTGTTTTTTTTTTGGTGCCTGTCCTGGATCTCACTCTGTAGACCAGGCTGAGCTTGAACTCACAGAGATTCACCTGGTTCAGCCTCCTGAGTGCTGGGATTAAAAGCATGTGCTACCACTACCTGGCTATAACAAGTATTAATGAAAAGAGATTCTATGGTTTTGAAAAGAACAGAGAGCAAGGAGGAGTACATGGAAAGTTTGAAGCAAGGTAAGGGAAGTGGGAATGATATAATTATATTATAATATCAAAAATAAAAGAAGTAATTTAAAAATAAATAGGCAGAATTTCATTGTCTCCTGGGCATATTATAAACATTGTATTTCAGCATGTGTTTCTTCTTTCTGTAAGCATCAATGATCTTTGAATATCTTCTTAATCTATTTTGGTGAAAGAAATTTTGCAAATGAGTAAACAGTGTTCCCAAGGTAATGTGATAATGAATAATATATTAGATGCCAACTGCTTTGAAATGTTCTCAAAATGAAAATAACTGCTTACTTACGAAAATGTTCATTATATGAGGTTAAGTGTTATGCACATGAATAATGTGGGCATATGATGAAGATGACTAACAAGGTTTCTGAGTCCCCATACAGGATTGTTTAGTTGTCTGAGCCATCATTGAATCATTTGTTTTATTAAGACCCTTATAAAATAACTGTGGAAGGAAGGCTCAGTGGTTAAGAGTGCTTGCTGCTCTTCTAAAGGACCAATTTTAGTTCCTGATACCTACATCAGACAGCTTACACCTACATGTTACTCCAGCTCTAGTGGACCCTACCTTCTTGTCTAGCCTTTCCAGATGCAAGTGAGATTCACTGACTCAGATAAACATATAAATACACATATTTTAAAAGGATATCATAAGAGTAGTGCATGCTCTTATACTCCTCTACTCCCATAATCCCAGTATTCTGAAGCTTAGATAAGATTTCCATGAGTTTATGGCTATTCTAGGCTACAAGAAAGACCCTGTCTTAAAATTTGGGAGCTGTTTATTCCATTTTCTTTGCTGTTTGTTTGTTTTTTTAAGAAACTCTCCTTATTTGCTAGCTTCTGTAATGCTAGAAGGCACATTACACTTAGGGAGAAAAGGAATTAATAGTATTATTCAGTGTCAGGTGCTGCTTGATATGATACTGGCCTGTTAGGCATGATGCTAACTGGTGTACTAATAGCAAGACTGTTTATTAGGGTAACCACAACTTTTTTAATCAGATGTGAAGCCTACTTCACAGAGGGTAATTTATAGCTCATGCTTCAAGCCTGAAGAAAATCCATGATTAAAAAGTCATGAGCTCTAGGGGAAAACTTCCTGATGTTGCTTTTCTAAATGGTCAAGTTGTCTTACCACTGTCTTAACATTTAACTTTATTTCTATAGATTTGTCCTGCTCCCAACTTTGATCAGGGAAACATTTTTTTAGGGACTTGTTAATCAGAGGCACATTACTGTCCATAGAGGTGAGAATCAGCAACTTTGAGTGCTGGAAACTCAGATGGAACATCAATATGAATGCCTACATTCCCATCAAGGTTCAGTGATCATTACAGATGAAAGGATGGGAAGGCTGTAAGGGTTGAAATACATGAAGGAATGTAGAGAAATGCTGACTTGTGGGTATGACTAGCCTGTTTCCCCCAGGGCTCAGAGAAGCTGTGATTATCTGCCCAAAATGGCACACAATCAAGCCAATCATAATTTTTATCATGGAGATGAGAGGAGTTGCTTATGATACACTCTTAAATAAGGAGATATAGGCAACTGGTGGCAGCTGAGAAAATAAGAGTCACTTTTTTATGATTATGGCCACTGGTAGGTTCCTTGTATTCATTTAATGACTTCATGCCCATGTACATACAAACAGCAGTAACTTGTCTAATTGGATTAAAAAATAATAACAAAATAAAAAGTAGAGGATGGCTTTGATAAGCCACCACTGTTCAGAACTATTCTAACAAATTTTAAATTAAATGTATGTTTAATATTCTTATATCTTCATTCATGTTTCCTCTCTAACATTATGTGTTTTCTAAGAACTGTGCCTCCATCTTTATCATTCATAATTTGCCACATGGCCTTCAGAAAACTAAGCTGTTAGTAACACTATGAATATGGGGATGTTTGGCTTAATCTAATGACTGAAACACTACAAGTATCTGACATGATTCATTCTAACAATTAAAATAGAAATCACTGACATATTATACAAGATGAGTGACCTAAAACTTCAGTAACGGCTTCAGGAATATCATCCTTGAGGTCTATTGTCAAGTTGTCTGAATTTAGGATAAGCATGGAAACACTGTTCTAAGTGTGTCTGTGAGGCTATTTCTAGAAGTGTTTATAACAGAGGAAAATCAATTAAGAATGTGAGTGACATCATCTCCTGGGGCACAGCACTGATTAAATAATAGAATAAAGCTGTCTGAACATCAGCTTGAACCTCCCTCGGTTTCCCAACTTAGGACTGATGTGACAGCTGCCTCAAGCTGCCCATTATGGAGGAAGTGTATGCTCAAGCTGTGAGACACACCTATCCCCACCGCCTTATGTTGATTACTGTCAGCTTTTTGATCACTGTCATGTGAAAGTTAAGAAATCTGTGATAACAAAGCCAGGGGTGAGATAGTTGGTGCTCTTCCTTCAAGGTAGATATTCTAAAATTTTTTTCTCATTTTTTGCATAGCAACTGGAGTTCACTCTTATTTCTCCCCATTAACTGGTTCACGGGATTTATATGTGATCTCTAAAACCATTTAATATACAAAGGACATGCAGAGACATTTAGATTCACCCGTACAATCTCCTTAATCAAGACTTAAAACTTCCTGCATGTGTGTCAATGAGTCATAGACAGTAAAGCAAAATCTCTGCTTTTTTTTTTTAGCTTTTAAAGACAATATAGATCAGCAATATATACCAATTTCCAATAGTGTTTAATACAATAAATTATTTTAATATTTGCTTTTCATTTACATGTGTGTCTGTGTCCAAGAGAGGCCAGAAGAGGTGTAGAATCTCCTGAAATTGGAGTTACAGTTGGTTGTGAGCTGCATGACGTGAGTGCTAGGAACTGAACTTGAGTTCTCTGAAAAGCAACAAGTGTTCTCCCCAGTCCTTAGTCATTGTTAATATTATAATATAATACTCTAAAAGTATTTTATTAGCCTGAAAGTTTCAGAACATAGAGGTGTTCTGTTTTATTTTTTAATGAAATTTGCATATCAATAATTATAGGTCAATTGCTATAATTGTTAGCATTATTCTTCTTTAAAAAGGATTTGTGTTTACTTTTCAATGAAAAGTCCATTTAATGTAATAGCTCTCATTCATTTGAGCATAAAACTTCTTATAACTACCTTTAAAATGTGAAAACACTTTACTTTGTAAAAGTTTGACTGTACATAAGAAATGAGGTCAAGATATTTTGGAGTTTTTTTCACGTATTTTTATTTATTTATTTTTTTTACTTTTACTTTTTTGCTTTGAAAATATCTTTTTACTTATAAGAAAAATTTATTTTATTTTGTGTTTAGTATCTTAACGCAGTTCATATTATGTAATGACATTCATTAAAAACTTCCAGGAAATATTCTAATAGTATTTCCCTTTTAAAAAATGTCTCTAGATCTAGGAAGCCAGAATAATTAACTGACTAGCTGGATAACTTCTGGAAAATGAAGATGATATCAAGATATTACAGACTGAATATTGTTTGCCTAACTTTCCTCTAGACATTAAGGTAAAGCTAGGATACTGTAATATCTAAATTCTATGCATGTAAAATGATTCTTCTTATATCACTACATTAATATTTTCTCTGATGCATGTCGGATCTGGCTATTCACATCCATAGCCATAGCCATAGCCTCCTTTTCCTTTTCCCTAACTAGGCCACACATTTCCTGCTCCTTCTTGTGCCTCTATAAACATTTTAGCTCATTTTCCTCCAAAAGCAATGGACACAAGAAAAAGGAAATATAAGTTTAAAGAAGAAATAATCATGTCTTAGAGAGTATGATTATATAAAATATCTATCTGCATGTAAACCATAATTTGTATTTGGCACAAATAATATATAATAATTCAATGAGTTGTCTGTGTGAATTTTCAGAAACAACACAGTGTTCAATTTATTTTGGGGATCTGTACTTGTTTATCTTCAGAAGAAAAGTATCTGAGTGTCAAGGAATAAACCTTAAGAAATAGAAGAGATATTTCCATGGTGCATTTTTGTTTCTGACAAACCAGTCCCTCACCACATTTCTCTTCCAAAGTGAACAAATTCTCCATTTCCTCCATTTAATAATTGTTTGGCATACCTCCAGGCCTTACTTTTTACCCATTAGCTTCACATGAGTTACTCTGATCCACAAATGGTCTCAGTGAACTTTCATAGCACTTTAGTTTGTTAACAGAAGATTAAGTGTTCAATTACTTTCAATTAATTGTATGTGTCTTCAATATTTACCTAGACTAAAATCAATTGGGACAATTTTCAATACTCTTTATATCAGTGTATCAGTTCTTCTTGTTAGATATTATCTTCTCAGTTTTTATTTTATCTCGATTTTTTTATTTTCTCCATGCATAATGCCACAATGCATAATGTCACAATGCATAATGCTAAAATATGTACACACACACATATATATAGATACATATATAGATATAGATATCATACATATATATGTATGAATGTATGAAATAATTTATATAGACCTCTTTGATCAGATAGACATATTTACTTTTTTTGTAATGAAAAAATACAGATGTCCCACTTGCCCATAACTTCTACTTCAGTGAACAAGCTTTATATGCAATATCTGCTGTTTCTCTTCCATGAATTCCCAAGGAATTCATTATATTTAATATTAAATATTTCTCCCCTTGAGTGGTAATCAGAGGAACACTGCTGCATATTCTTATCACCAGATAACCAGGATCTCTACTATGGAACAGTGTCATATTCATCTATGAACGACAGGCAAGCTGCATACATGAGCTCTCAAAAATATTGCCCCTAAGTAAGATATGTATAATGGCAGCCTCAACTGAATATGCCTTTATTGATAGCAGAAATCACGTAGGGCCATAACCCTAGCTTAAGAACTGTTTTCTTGAAGGATGAGCACCTCCATAGGTTATTCAATCCAAAGCTGTGAGCCAAAAAGCATCTACACATATGAGTAACACTAAATATATTTAGCAGCTTATAAATGTATGTTTGTTTGGTGTGGTGTCATGCTGTGTGTGTGTGTGTGTGTGTGTGTGTGTGTGTGTGTGTACATGTTCAGTTTGTTATGATTCTATTCAAATCCTTATTGAAGTAATGATCCTCAGTTTTATGATATTAGAAAACAACTTTGGGAAATGATAGCATCATGAGAAATTATCCCTTGTGAATGGAATTCATATTTCAATTAACTGATTTCTTTTGTGCCTCTGTTGTTATGCAAGAAGATGGGCATATGCAAAACACAAATTAGAAAAACAAATACAAGATATATGTAACTTTGGTTTGTAATTTTCAGTCTCCAGAAATACAAGAAAAAAGTATTTGTTATTTGCATCACCTAGTTTATAATAACTTACATCAGCCTGAACTTGTAAGACAGAGGATGTTTATTAATGAAGTCCAGCAGAAAGATTTTTAAACCCAAGTTGTAAGCCTTTATTCTCCACAAGCAACAGTAAGAATCCAATCAATACTGAAAGAAATATACAACTATACTTGAATGAAAGTATCTTTGAAGGAATTCAATTTACAATTAAGAATTAAGCAACACATTAAACATGAAATAGAGATATCTCCAAGAAGTATAGAGATGTCTAGGTAAACCTTGTGCTGAAGATCACAGCCGTACAACTGATATACTGAGCAAGAGACACATAGCTTTCAGCCTTGAACTAACCATCTGATATTGCTAATACTGACTAGTAAGAAAGAGAGATGCTTCTCTGCTCCATTTTAGACAGAGCAAATGCTATGTCATGCATGATTGGAGCAGATAGACCCTTCTATGATTTCTTGTTCTCTAGAAGCTGGCTCTGTGGACACACTGGATTTAACTGCAACAGAGGTGTTGAACTAATGTATTTTGAGTCCCAGCCTCACAAATACTTTATGAGGGCCTGCATGTCATGCACCATGACCACAGTAGCCAGGGTGCCTGCCTCAAACACTGATGTCATGATTGCCACAGACACTGACGCTGTGTTACTTTCATGCATGCCAGCCATTTAAGTTATGATTTGCTAGACAGTCCTTCAACAGCTTATTACTTCTATAGATACCCATAGTTAAGGTAACCATGGAGTCCTATATTCTCTGAAAAAAATTGACCTTAGGTTACAAATAAATGCAGAGATGTCATAGGTAAAGCAATACTTAAGGTGTAACTGACATGTTTGCCCACCCAGTGTTCTCAGAAGCACCTTTAGAACTATTTATTTATCTTTAATTTATTTTTATGTGCATGTATTTGTCTGTGGCAGACTTATGCCAAATGTACAAGTGTGTGTGTGTGTGTGTGTGTGTGTGTGTGTGTGTGTGTATACGCATAGGGTCTCTATGATGTGAAATGAGGTTTGTGGCAAACAAATGCCAGCCTGAATGACCTTCCTTCTTCCTCCCATCCTACAGTATTGAGGTTTAAGCCTTACTGCTTTTGCTGTAAACACTAAAGGCTGTGTAGATGGCATTCATACCCTCTGACACATCTCTCCAGAACTCAAACCAGGCTCCCACTTCTACAAATTTTAATATTTATTAAATTTTCATACATCAGCATAAATAATGATAACAATAACAAATGAAAAATAACACCAGAGAAATATAAAGTTTTCACTAGTCAATCCCCAGAGAATTGACGACCATTAAATGCTTGGAGAGGAATTAAACACAAATGATTTACCATAGCTCAGTGAGCTTAGAAGGCAAAAGGCTACACAATTTTAAGATATGAAGAAAACCACAGATGAACAAAATTATAAGGCAACCATAGGCTGTGAATAGTCTATAAGACCAAATTAATTCTTGAGTGAAAGAATTTAGAAAGCATAGTGAAAGTAGAAAACATGATACTTAAGGAAAGTGTGTGTTCTGTAGAAGAAACGATCTGTGCATGGAAGGATGATTCCACAGAAAATTATCAAACAGAAACAAAAATAAAAAAAAAGATAAAGTGAATGAGCAACTCTACAGTATTTGTGGAGAGCATCAAAAGAGCTGGATTCTACACATTAGGAATATACTGTGAAAGAGAACAAAAAATTAAAACTTCATGACTAAGGATTTCCCATCTTAGAGGATGAGGGGTGAATACCCAAGTGCACGGGTTAAAGATCTCTAACAAAATTCGACTCAAAGAGAATATGACCAAGGCATTTCATAACCATTTTCAAATCCACAGACTTGGAGACCAAAAGAAGCCGGTAAGGATTCTCACAGGTTTTCAGAAGGTATCCAGCAGAAACTTAGCTGTCCATAAGAGTCAAGGGGATTTTACAGATATTTTAAAGAATGTGTCAAGCAAGTGAGCTACTTAGGCTTGTTTATAAATAAGGAGATAAGAGCAGTTTTGAAAAAAATAATATCAATATCTGACAATAAATGCTGAAAGGGTTTAAGGAGTTTGTGGTTTGCATGGTATTCACTATATGGAAAATTAAAGTTGAGAAGTTTTAGGAAAAAAAACATGTCAACTTTATCATAAATTTATCACCTATCTTTCTATGCTCTTTATATAGACAGGGAACAAAACATTGTAGAGTTATTGTGTAAAGTTAGAGTGTCTAAGATTATACAACTACCACAAGATCCCATTTATATAAAAGCATAGAAGAGACAAACTAAACTGTTTCATCAGAACTGTAAGTAAACAAAGAAGACTGTCAAAGAGTATCATTAGTGATCTTTATTCTAAACTTTGGGGATGAACACGTCTGAGTTCTATATCTGTTAAAACCAATACAACTATTACAAACAATGCTGATATGAACATAGCTGAGCAAGTGCTCTTGTGGTATGATTGAGCATTTCTTGGGTATATGCCCAGGAGTGGTATAGCTGGATCTTGGGGGAGATTGATTCCCAATTTTCTAAGAAAGTGCCATATTGATTTCCAAAGTGGTTGTACAAGCTTTCATTCCCACCAGCAGTGGAGGAGAGTTCCCCTAGTTCCACATCCTCTCCAGCATAAAGTGTCTTCAGTGTTTTTGATCTTAGCCACTCTGATAGGCGTAAGGTGGTATCTCAGAATTGTTTTGATTTGCATTTCCCTGATGATTAGGGATGTTGAGCAATTCCTTAAATGTCTTTCAGCCATTTGGGTTTCCTCTGTTGAGAATTCTCTGTTTAGTTCTAAAGCCCATTTCTCAATTGGACTATTGGTCGTTTTGATGTCTAATTTCTTGAGTTCCTTATATATTCTGGACATCAGTCCTCTGTCAGATGTGGGGATATGAAGATCTTTTCCCATTCTGTAGGCTGTCGCTTTGCCTTGTTGACCATATCCTTTGCTCTACAAAAGCTTCTCAGTTTCAAGAGGTCCCATTGATTGATTGATTGTCTCAGTGTCTGCGCTACTGGTGTCATATTTAGGAAGTGATCTCCTATGCCAATGTGTTCAAGACTACTTCCTACTTTCTCTTCTAGCAGGTTTAGAGTAGCTGGATTTATGTTGAAGTCTTTGATCCACTTGGACTTAAGTTTTGTGCACGGTGACAGATATAGATCTATTTGCAGCCTTCTACACATTGATATCCAGTTATGCCAGCACCATTTGTTGAAGATGCTTTCTTTTTTCCATTGTACACTTTTGGCTTCTTTGTCAAAAATTATATGTCCATAGGTGTGTGGGTTAATGTCAGGGTCTTCAATTCGATTCCATTGGTCCACATGTCAGTTTTTATGCCAATACCAAGCTGTTTTTATTACTGTAGCTCTATAGTAGAGCTTGAAGTCAGGGATTGTGATGCCTCCAGAAGTTGTTTTATTGTACAGGTTTCTTTTAGCTTTCCTGGGTTTTTTGTTTTTCCATTTGAAGTTGAGTATTATTCTTTCCAGGTCTGTGAAGAATTGTGTTGGTATTTTGATGGGGATTGCATAGCCAAAACCTGGAAACAACCTAGATGCCCTTCAACTGAAGAATGGATAAATAAATTGTGGCACATATACACAATGGAATACTACTCAGCAGAGAAAAACAATGACATCATGCGGTTTGCAGGCAAATGGATGGATCTAGAAAAAATCATCCTGAGTGAGGTAACCCAGACTCAGAAAGACAAATATGGTATGTACTTACTCATAGGAAGAGGCTAGACGTGGAACAAGGATGACTGGACTGCTACTCACATCACCAGTGAGGGTACCTGGAAAACGGGACCCCAAAAAAGACACGGAGAAATGGATGAGATCAACATGAACAGCCTGGTCATGAGTGGGAGCAATGAAGGGCGACGGTCGAGGGAAAGAGAGTGGGAGATCCCAGCTGGATCAAGAAAAGAGAGGGAGAACAAGGAATAGGAGACCATGGTAAATGAAGACCACATGAGAAGGGGAGGAAGCAGAGAGCTAGGGAGGCCCACAGAGATCCACAAAGATACCCCTGCAAAAGACTGCTGGCAATGGTCGAGAGACGGCAGGAACTGACCTACTCTGGTGATGGGATGGCCAAACACCCTGATAGTTGTGCCATAAACCCCATCCAAGGACTGAGGAATCTGGATGCAGGCATCCACGGTTGGGCCCCTGGTGGAGCACTGGGAGTCTAATTAGTGAGAAAGAAGAGGGTTTATATGAGCGAGAATTGTTGAAGCCAAGGTTGGATAAAGTACAGGGACAAATAACCAAATGAATGGAAGCACATGAACTATGAACCAAAGGCTGAGGGGCCCCCAACTGGATCAGGCCCTCTGAATGGGTTAGACAGTCATTTGGCTTGATCTGTTTGGGAGGCAGCTGTGCGGTGGTGCCGGGTCCTGGGCTCGTTGCATGAGTTGGCTGTTTGAATCCTGGGATTTATGCAGGAATGCTTGGCTCAGTCTGGGAGGCGGGGACTGGATCTGCCTGGACTGAGTCTATCAGGTCAATCCTGGTCCTAGGGGGAGACCTTGATCTGGAGGAGGTGGGAATGGGGGGTCGGCTGGGAGGAGGGGGAGGGGGCGAGAGGGGGAGAACAGGGGAATCTGTGGCTATTATGTGGAACTGAATGGTGTTTTAAAATAAAAAAAAAAGTATTGGAAAGAAAAGAAAAAAAAAACAATACAACTATGTAACTGGAATACTTTTCTATAAGCACAAAATACATCAATAGTGATTGCAACAAAATTGAGACACATATGCATGAGAAAATATAGATGGATGCTTACAGCAATAGAATTATAGTACCCATTCATGTGAAGCTTCTATAAATCCAACAATTGTTTTTTAGGTACAATGTGGCAATGGTATATGAATTATATGTCAGCAAAGCTATTATCAACAAGTGAGACCTAGCATCCAGATTTTAAATTCTTCCCAACACTACTGGTAAGAAAAGAAAATACAAACAAAAAAGAAATGTCAGAAACATGAAGCTTTATTTTTATGCATTTTAATAGCATTTGTTGTTCTAACAATAGTTAGATGCTTTGGTATTAAATTTGTCTTTTTACGGCTCAGTAAAATTTTGGTTCAAGGCTGTCATAGCCTAGACTATATTAAGCAGAATCTACAACATTTGCTGTCTGTTTTGGTAGTTTCTTTCAATTCTTTTCTATTCTCTGTGGTTGTACTTTTTTTTTCTGGTGTTCAGCCTTTGATGAGTGAGATTTTTTAGATCTTTTACAACATTGGAGGATGGCGCAAATTTCACAAAGTCTAGACAGGGTTAATTCACATACTAATGAACATTCAGTTTTTCTCATTTTTCCTACTCCAAGAAATCTGTTTGCTAGTAAAGGAAATTAACTGGTATTTAGTTAAAAACTTCACAACTTCTCTTTTCCTCCCCATACTCTCCACTTTAGAGGAGGAGAATCTTGTTGAGATTTTATTCACAGTTGCCACAAATGAAAAGAGAAAATGTTTTCCTTGTAATTATTTTGCACTGGGTTTTGAAGTTTTAATTCAAAGAAAAAGATAAATCCTGAAAAAAAAAACATTGTCAAAACTAATAAATAATGAACTAAACTTGATGTGAAATAATTCTTTTGTACACTGTGAAGATTTGTCACCCAGATTGGTTTAATAAAACCCCAATAGGCTGGTAGCCAAGCAGAAAATATAGCCAAGACAGCCAAACTAAGGATGCTTGGATGAAGAAGAGCAAAGTCAGCAGAGTTGCCAACCAGAATGTAAAGAAAACTAAAATAATGACTGCCTTTTAAAAAGGAAAACAAAAAAAATGGAGATCTTACTTCTGTACAAATTTATTCCTAAAGTCCATGGAAAAGAAATATTACACAAAGGTTTTCCTCTTGATTTTTACACCAGCTAAGGAATTCTGTTACTGTGTCTTCTGAAATTCATAGTAGCTTCTTCTAGCAATGTGAAAATATGTGATTTGAGTAGATCTCAGAAAAGATGTATCAGCCAGACACAGAATTATGTTAATATATTAGAAAGTGAGAGATATATATCCAGTGAATATTTTTCTAGAGTTGAGTAAAATGTCTTTGGCAAAAATGTCAACACTATAAATAAAATACTAAAAAACACAATGCCATTCAAAAGCAAAATTTTCTTCAAAAATTCTATCAGTTCCTAGTACAAATGTCAAACTACCACCCCTTCCTCTCACACACATACACACACATATGCAACAGTCAACAATAACAAAATCAGAAACTGGGACAACCTAAATGTTTATTGTAAAAAAATGTAAAATATAAATTGTTTCATCAATAAATAAATGTATTAATACTTTGAGATATTAACTCAAATGGCACATATCAATATTACATACTAATAATATTTGGCAATTTCTGTGACAGAACAATGAATTTCACTTGTCAATGTCAAAAATGAGAATTTATCCTTGGTATTTGAATGTCACATCTCTGTACTAAAGCACAGTTGTGGGATATTTGATCATATTGTGTCAAGATGTGCCCCTGTCCTTCCTTGCCTGCTTAAGACACCTTCTGCCTGGTTTTATAAGGAGCTGAATGGCCAGTAGCTAAGCAGGAGAAGATAGATAGGATTTCAGAACAGGAACGAGAGCTCTTGGAAAGAATTAGGAAGACTGGGGTTCATCTGCAAGACATAGAGGAAGTCAGATGGAATATATGGGGGAGAAATAACAAACCATATGGCCAGAATGTAGATTAATATAAACACGTTAATTAAGTAATAAGAGAGTTGAGAACAAATTAGCGATAAGTCCTCATGTCATTATTTGGGACCTGGCAGTTCAAAGAAATTCTGACTACATATGTTGATCAACATGGAGGTAAATATTTCCAAGTGTCGAGTCTGTGAACAGATGACTCACTCCTCCTTGGAAGAAGCCTACATAAAAATACTTGCTACAGCACAGGCTAAGCAACTTCCCAGAGGTGGGGCAGGTAGACATAGCTGATGAGTAGCTTGGCTTTCACAGAAAAGCAAAAGGAACATTTTCCCAGAGCCACAGTGTACAGATGCCACAGTCCCTCTGGCAAACTTGTAAATGCTAGCTGTATGTCACCATCTCTTCTTGTAGGGTCAGTTACAGGATGTTCTAGCCCACTAAGGCTTGGACTGTGCTTCAGTCACTCAGAAATCCAGGTCCTGTGGTGACAATTTTAATTGTGCTGAAATATGATTTTATTTGTATGTTAATAAATAAAATTTGCCTGGAGATCAGAGCGAGCCAGGAACAGAAGTCAAGCAATGGTAGCCCGCACCATTAATCCGATCACATGGCAGTCAGAGTCTCTGTGTGGTCAAGGACACAGTCTATATAGACAGGCAGTGACGAGGAAGCCATGTGGTTTGGCTTAGAGCCAACGAGAAGGCAGAACAGGAAAGCAATAAAAATGCAGGTTAGGCAGGAGGAAACTCTCTCATGTGGGAAACTATTGCTTGGTGGTAAGATAAAGGGTAGTCAATGGCTCTTCGATAATTCTCTGATCTCTTCAGCTATTACCCCTGTATTTGGCTCTGTGATTCTTATTTACTAAGACTGTTTAGAAATTTGTCTATAAGGTCCAGACTGATAAAACATCTGAACAGATACAGTATGCTTGAAAATGTGTTTAGGTACTGAAGAAAAAAAAGGAAATTGGTATAGATATTCATAGAAAAAATAATTTGAAAATAAAAATGTAAAATTCTTAAAGAAAAAGTAATGTAATTAAAAAAAAGAACAAGCCATATAAGAATGGGAACTACCATAACACAAGGTATCTGGATCATATGTAGTGCTTTATTAACATGAAATTATTTTAATGTTAATGAACAAAAACAACAGTTACTAGGAGATATAGGATTGTGGGAAAAATTGTTTAATTAAACCAGCCTATATATTTTAAGAATGTCTTAGCTGGGTGGTGGTGGCACACACCTTTAATCCCAGCACTTGGGAGGCAGAGCCAGGCAGATCTCTGTGAGTTTGAGTTGAGCCTGGTCTGCAGAGTTCCAGGACAGCCAGGACTATACAGAGAATCACTGTCTTGGAAAAATAAAAGGAGAAGAAGAAGAAGAAGAAGGAGGAGGAGGAGGAGGAGGAGGAGGAGGAGGAGGAGGAGGAGAAGGAGAAGGAGGAGAAGTAGAAGAAGAAGAAGAAGAAGAAGAAGAAGAAGAAGAAGAAGAAGAAGAAGAAGAAGAAGAAGAAGAAAAGAGAAGAGAAGAGAAGAGAAGAAAAGAAAAGAAAAGAAAAGAAAAGAAAAGAAAAGAAAAGAAAAGAAAAGAAAAGAAAAGAAAAGAAAAGAGAATGTCTTTACTTCAGAATGGAAGTCAGGAAATGTGTTAGGTTGTGGGAGAGGTTATGGCTTTGTTTCCACAGGAAACGAAAATCTATAGATTCCTTAAAAATTAATAAAGATCAAATTTGACTGTGGGAGACCTCCTGAAAATCTTAGCAACAGACATGAAGGAAGAACCGAGGAAAAACTACAAGACAGGTGATGTATAGGTTGATTGATCCTTCTACATGAAAACATCTCTAAGACTCTTAAGAGAGACATGATAAATTTTGTTCGGTATAGAGTCCTCATGACTCATTATTATATGCCATCCTTTCATATATCATAATGGAGATTTATATTAAACTTTAGTTATGCAGTCCAAATGGAATTATACAGTTGACAGATGCCTTTTATCTGCTCAAATACAGAGCAGAGAATCATCTTTATCTGATTACATGCCATCCTTTCATATACTATGGATGGAGATTTATATTACACTTTGGTTATGCAGTCCAAATGAACTTATAAAGTTGACAGATGCATTTTACCTGTTCAAATATAGAGCAGAGAATCATCTTTATCTGATTTGTGTATAGTGAACATTACATACTTTTGTTAATGCAGATATGTATGTTATCTTTAACAGTTTTTGCATATTTCAGAAAAAAAGGGACCAGACACCAATGAAGACAAGTAGCCCATGTAACCTAGCCTCTTAGAATACTTCTGTTGCAGTTTCCTCAAAAAACAGCTCAGGACATCAAGATAGTTAGCTAAGATGATCTAGCCTCATGGACTACTCCAGCCAGGACTTCAGATAAGCTCTACACTTTCCCATCACACAGAGAAAGACAACAGCTAGCTCTCCCAGGACTTGATCATTATCTCAATTTTCTCAGAGTCTCCTAAAAATGCCATTACCCTCAGACAATAGGTAGTAATTTTAAGAACACAATGCCCACATTCCCAAGAGGTGGGGTAGGTGGTTCTTGGTAGGTCAATGAATTATGGATGTTTTCATTGTTTAGGGGGGTTAGTTGCAAGATGTTATAGTCATGGTCAGGGAGGAAAATAAACAGAAGAGGTTAGACTAAAGGATTCCTTTTTTCCTTTCTTTTTCTTTATTCTTTCTCTTTTATCTAGTGAAAAAATAAAAGAGGGGAATAAAGGGATGAGAGGATACAAGGGTAGATTATTAAATCTACTTTTAAACCAAAAAGCAACAACTAATTTCAAATATTTTATATTAATGTGGATTTTTGTATAGTGATACAAATTTAAGGTTATTTTTGTTATACATACTGTATATATGTTTTTACTATAGTTTAAGGTATTGTAAAATTCTAGTCCTTGAAAGCTATTATCACAAATTGTTTAAGATAATTAAGAAATACAGATTTGTACCTAGTCATCTATAACAATCAAACTTGTAGACATGTTATATATGTTTATAAGGTTAAACAGAACTATATTTTAGATTGATGGGTTGTATTCAAACACTTCAGAGATCCACAGAATATGGCATTTAAAATATTTTAATAACATAAGGCTTTTCATGAGAGTGAGATACATCTGCTCCTGGCAGCACCAATCTTTTTTCAGAGAAGTGATGGGCATAGAAGAACCTCCATATGTAATTTACTTACAATGTGGCAAAGCTAGACACTGGGGAAGAAACTGCCTTTGCCTCAACAGCTGATAGTATGCTATCTAGATTGGACAAGCATGACACAAAGCAAGTCAGGTTCTGAACTTTGCCAAGCAACTTCAAAATTCCTGCTTCACAGAAAAGTCTGTCAGATAATCTAGCCCAGTAGGAGAAAAATGGATGATCCAAATTTGAAGAGGAACCTTGGGTGACTGTCCAGGTCACCAGATATTTCTCTCATTTCCATAGATTTGGAGTCGAAGACAGTTATAGTTTAACAATTTTCTTTGTTATCAAATTCAAAAATGAAACTCAAAAAAGAGAGGTAAAGTTTATAAAATTTGAGAGACATAAAAGCTTAAGTTGTTTATCTAAGCAAATGTTTTAAGTTCTAAAGAGATATTTTTAGGTTGGCAATACAAGTTATGATAGGAAGTAGTTTAGGTATAAAACTTTAGACTCACCAAGATAGGATAGATAATAGAGTACTTTCTCTGAATTTGTCAGATATACATGGACTGAACATAATGTATGTAATTATTATCCAATAATTGTTGTTATTGTAAATGATTTTACTATGTTAGAATTAAAAATGTTTCTTTTAATTTAGACAAAAAGTGGAAAATATTTCGAGATATTTGCTCACACAATGGAAGATATATCTCTGTTTGTCCTTGTCTCCCTAAGGCACCTTTTGCTTGGTTTAATAAAGAGCTGAATGGCCAATAGCTTGGAAGGAAAAGAAAGGTGTGTCTTCATGGGAGAGACAGGAGCTCTGGAATTCATCAGCAAGATGCAGAGAAAGTCAGTCACACTATATGGAGGAGAGGTACCAAGTCATGCAGCAGAACACAGATTAATATAATCCAGTTAATTTAAGTTATAAGAGCTAATTGGGAACAAGCCTAAGCTAAGGCCAAGCTTTCATAATTAATACGTCTCCATGTTATTATTTGGGAGCTGGCAGTCCAAAGAAAGACCTACTACACAGACAGCTCCTTGCTAATTTGTAATTCATGTTTTTAAAAAAGATGAGATATATTTTAAAACATTGTTAAAGTTTGAGAAATAAAATAACTACAAGTCCTCTGTGTTGTGTTCATGGCATAAGATAATGTATGATTATTTTCTTTACTAGTATTTAGGTCAATTTGACACAAGTTAAAATTATCTGAGAGGAGGGAGCCTCACTAGAGTAATTTCCTTCATAAGATTGGCCTGTAAGCAAACCTGTAGGTCATTTTCATAATTAATGATTGATTGTGGAGAGGCCAGCTCACTGTGGGTGGTGCCAACTTAGATGGTGGTCCTGTGTTCTGTAAGAAAGCAGAATGAGCAAGCCAGAGAGAGTAAGCCAATAAGCAGCACTCCTTTAAGTGGTCTCTGACTCAAGACATTTAAGCCAAATAAATACTTTCCTCACCATGCTGTTTTTGGACATAATGTTTCATCATAGTAATAGTAACTCTAAGATAATTCTCTTTGCTGCATTTTTACAAATGCAAGAAAGTTGTCATCAGTTGTATTATAATGCAAATATCACACCTGTCTTTTACATAAAGGAATGCATTTCTATAACACTACACATTCTAAAATACTATCACTGTTCAACCTGTTTAATAGTCCATTATTTTCATTCTACTTGAAAAGAATAGCATCCTCAATTATGTGCTTTCAGTTA
Organism: Peromyscus leucopus; assembly: GCF_004664715.2. Lineage (NCBI taxonomy): Eukaryota > Metazoa > Chordata > Mammalia > Rodentia > Cricetidae > Peromyscus > Peromyscus leucopus. The sequence goes on from NC_051065.1 coordinate 91,536,909, forward strand.
AAAAAATATTTCAGGCAAATTACCCTCATGAGCATTATATCAGTCATGGATATATTAACTCACATAAATTTCATAATACTTAAAGTTTCTAATGTTTTTACTAGCATTCATTAGTTGTATAACATAATTAGTTACATTATGATACGTTTGCACATGTATACATTTTGACCATATTCACCCCCATCACTCTGCATCTTACTCCTACTCCTCCTGACCCCTTCCCATTGCACAATGAGGCCCATTTTACTTTCAGGTCATTTTCTCTGTGGATGTTTGACTCAATATGGGATGGGGAATTACTCACAAGAACATGAACAGCTTGTTAGTTTTTACACTACTGGATAAAAATCTCTCTCTTCCTAGATATTCTTCTAGGGTGTAGATCTTGTGGGAGGGTGAGACCTCATGGGTTTTTCCTAACAAGTTTTAATGTGGTCTTTCAGTGCTGGCTTTATAGATATATATATTAAGACTGCTATTAAATATAGATGTACTGGCCTTGCAAATAAGACACACAAATTTGAGAAGTATCACACACACACACACACACACACACACACACACACACACACACACACAAAGCTTTTGAACCTAAAATTTCTACCTAGTAATTTTCCCAGAAAATATATCAGGACAGAAAGTAGAGTAAATATAAATTATGTACATTCTTAACTTTTTTAGCATAGAACTGCAATGAGATGTTGGAGTCTGCTGTTCAGTTTCAGCCTGGACTCAACATTTGCAAGACTGCAAGCCTGTGCAGCCTGTGCAGGGCATGTGTTCATCCAACCAAATATTATACTTTGCAGAATGGATGATAATTAAAATTAGCTAACTGTAACTGTAACTGTGGTAACTGTAATGAGGATTTAAATGAGATTATATATGTTATTATTGTGTGTCATTTCTGAGGTTGCTTCAAATACTAAAGACATTCCTTATATTTATAACAATTAGAGGAGAGTCCTTGTCTATGGATTGCATTAATATAGAACTTTGTGTGCTTATGTTGGGATGGGGTAATAATCACTTAGCAGAAATATGACTATACTCAACTGTACACAAAGATCCTATACTTTTTTCCTTTGAGCTTTTCTGTAGAAGAATCAATACACTTAACAAAGAAAAAAAGCCCTTCTATGGCATATAACAATAATGTTTTATTCCTATATGTGCGTTACCCTCAGTCCTAACACTTGATATTCATGCTTTTGTATAGTTTTGCCTATTTCTCTTATCTATAATCTCAAAGACTCTATAAATCTAAAAATGGCTATTTACAAATATAATTTTCAATAAGTCTTTCCCCCAGAACTAAAGTTAAACAGACCAACTATCTTGATATTGGCAACTGGACCTGATAAGCTTTTCTATGATGCAGGGATAAGGATCTAAATAAGAATGTGTAAAGTTTAGATTTAATGACATGTGGTAAAATAGTTCCTACAATAAATCAGGTTTTTCTGTAGAACAGTTACCTGCAATTACAGGTCCAGGGCTGGCTTTCCTCTGGCGAGAGCCTAGGGAATTGATGTCACTGTTTGATATTTTTCTTGCTGTTGGGTCACCAAGCACATTGCTTCACACTTGCTGCCATTTAAAAAGAAATCTATTTTAGATTTCAAATGCCTACTGAGTCAAGGAATACATTTACCCTACACTTTGGGTTTAGGAAGAGACTTTATAAAACCTGTATAGATATTTAAGAGCCTCCAAAAATAGAAAAATATCAGGAAATTTAGCCTTCTAACTCCTTTCTCTGTCTCTGTCTGTCTGTCTGCCTCTCTCTCTCTTGTGTTTGTGTGTGTGTGTGTATGTGCATGTGAACATGTGCACATGTGAATGTCCAGAGGGCAGAAGTGTTGAGTGGCTTATATCACTTTCTATCTTACTTTTTGACTCAGGATATCTCCCTGAATTCTGACCTTATTAATTCAGAAAGATTGGCTACCCTCAGGGGCCTACCTATCTATCTCTACTACCCCAACTTTAGGATTATGCATATGTGTTTCAGTGCCCTGCTTCTTTTTGCTTCTTGGGACCAGCTCATCAGCCACTGAATATTCTAACTGGTTTTCTTGAAATCACTAACTTTTCTGTGATGATAAACCTATTTAAAAGCCTGAACTTGGTGGTTCCTGGAAATCTTCACTCTCTTAGTAAAATATATAAGTGAAGGAGTAGTCTCTTGGTCTAACATTTACACTTTCTAAAAAAAATACAAAACAACAACAAAAACCCTCAACCAGACATGATTATCAAACTGATGTGCTTCACACTGATGTCAACAGATCTTCTGGTAAGGAGGAACTAAAACCCAACCAGATTAATCCTACTAAGTAGAGGCATCCTCTTTGAAGAGTGTGTCAACTTTAGATAAAAGTTTTGTGCTGGCTAGTTTTATGTCACCTCTACACTAATTAGCATCAACATAGAGGACAGAGCCTCAATTGAGAAAATGCCTCTCTACCGGCTGTTAAAAAACCTATAGGATATTTTCTAAATTATAGATTGATTTGTGAGGGACTAGTGTGGTGGTATAGTGTTCCCCAAAATATAGTGCACCCTAATTAAATTATCTGGGGTCAGAGACAGATCAGCCACTAGATACAAAGGCTAGAAAATAGTGGCACTCACACCTTTAATCCTAGCATTCCAGAGGTAGAAATCTCTGTGAATCTCTGTGAGTTCAAGGCCACTTTGGAAACAGCCAGGCATGGTGACACACACCTTTTATCCCAGGAAATGAGCCTTTAATCCCAGGGTGTGATGGCAGATAGCAGAAAGGTATATAAGGCATGAAGACCAGGAACTAGAAGCATTTGGCTGGTTAAGCTTTCAGGCTTTCGAGCAACAGGTCAGCTGAGAGTCACTGGGATGAGAACTCAGAAGCTTCCAGTTTGAGGAAAGAGAATCAGCTGAGGAACTGGCAAGGTGAGATGGCTGAGGCTTGTTCTGCTTCTCTGATCTCCCAGCATTCACCCCAATAACTGGCCTCAGGTTTGATTTTATTAATAAGACCTTCTAAGATTCCTGCTACAGACTAGTCCATTGTAGGTTGTGCTATCTCTAGGCTAGTTGTCCTGGGTTCTATAAGAAAACAGGCTTAAGCAAGTCAGTAAGCAGCACTCCTCTATGGCCTATCCATCAACTCCTGCCTCCAGTTTCTCACCCTGTCTGACTTCCCTGTCTAGTTTCTCTCAACAGACTGTGATATGTAAGCCAAATGAGCCCTTTTCTCCCAAAGTGGCTTGGTCATGATGTTTCATCACAGCACAGGAATCCTAACTAAAATGGGGGTCTTACACTATAGCTAAGACTGTGGCCATGAATTTATTCTAAACTTAAACACATTGAAGGTGAATTATTCAAGAGCTAGGGAATATTAACCTAGTGAATAACAGTGGAGTAGACAAGATCTCTTCCCACTCTCTTCACTCAGGTCCTGAAATACAGTACTGAAAGATGGTAACTGATAAGCACTGGTTTCATCAAGGCTCCAGATGCTTGAACCACACCATTTTTCACAGCAGCCCCTAAATATTCCTCAACTCATTCTCTATAGTTTCAGATAATCTGAAATCATTGGATGATGTATTTCTTCAAAATTTTCCTTTGCCAGTTTATTTATTTATTTATTTATTTATTTATTTATTTGGCAATAGTCTTATTTTCTGACTTCCAATTATTGAGTCTCAATTTCAGTTTCTGGAGAAAGACTATAATAAGTATTGAATCATGATTAAGCACTATAGGCAATTGACTGGAGGTGAGCTACATTCTTATACAGTAGTAAGATTAGGACACAATAAATATTGAAGTACTTTCTAATATTTTACTTTGCTTTCTTATAGTTTTAGAAAATATTTCACGTATATTATTTTTACCAAGTAGTTATATCATGTGGGATTTATGTAAGCTGGAAAAAAACAGCATCTCACTTTGTAGCTCTGGCTGGCACAAACATGGTATTGGACCAGGTTGGCCTCAAATTCACAGACAACTGTCTGCCTCTACTCAAAAAAAATGTAGGGTTAAAGGTATGCACTACCATAACTGGCCCATATCTTTGTCATTTATCAAATTATCTTTAAATTTCAATCCTTGAAGTAAACAAAATCTAATTGTTGAAGACAATTTTTATTTATGCCACCTAAATTCTAAATCTCCTTTACAGAATCAAACCCTAGTACAGAAACCACTACCAGGAAGCTTTTGACAAGTGTAAACTACTGTTTGAGTAAGGTTCAGATGACTGTCTCATGCTCTTTATATTTTTGTTCAGTTGTTCCACAGGAATCTCTTCAAGATAGAGAATGAAGAAGGACAGTTTGATGACAATTATAACCTGAAAAATGGTGACTCTCTTAAACTAAAAACACTCTTTTCTCCCTTTAGAAAAGTACATGAAGAAGGCTAATTGAACCCTGTTACAATATAAAATAAAATGTTTTTTATGTTAGACAACTCAATTTGAGGACAGATTTTATTAAACAAGAGATAACTAATATGATGTTTAATGCTCATGTTGAACTTCAGCTTTTATTTTAAGAATTCAATAATAAAAATAATAACAATAACAATGCTGAGAAGACAGAAACTCGCAACTTAGTCTATATTTATAGCTTATAAAATAATTTTGGATCATCATTGTTATTTTAGTATCTATAACAAAATTTGTTTTTTTTTTTTGTATTTGAGTATAATTAATTCTCAGCTTTAATGAGAGGTCCACAATATACCTCCAAGACCACCACTCGATTTTCAAACTTTAAACATATTAACTTTTATGAGATCAACAACATCCAAATTGAGCTGAGATTTCATTAGTATGTAAACTACTCTTAGGTAAGAGCATCCATTGACAACTGAAAAAATTGTTGCCATGTTTAATCTGTAAAAATGCTAATATGCCCATCAGTGGGTTCACTGCTGAGTACTCTATATGTCATTTAAAAAATGACATATAAATGTCATTAAAATATTACACTGGTGTGTAGTCAGAAGTTTCTCTGTTCCTGTCAAGCCTCCTCAGTCTTGAGACCCACTTATAAAATAATTATTCAGAAGCTTATATTAATTCTAACTGCTTGGCTATTAGCTCAAGCTTATTACTGACTAGCTCTTACACTTAAATTGACCTATAATTCTTATCTATGTTTTGCCATGTGGCTTGGTACCTTTCCTCAGTTCTGTCTTGTCATCTTGTTTCCTCTGTGTCTGGCTAGCAACACCTGACTCTGCCCTTCCTCTTCCCAGTATCATCCTAATTTGCTTACCCTACCTATATTTCCTGCCTGGCTACTGGCCAATCAGCATGTTATTGATCAACCAATCAGAGCAACACATATTCCCAGCATACAGAACGACATCCCACAACACTGGAGCAAATTAAAACATTAACAAACACAAGGTATTTTAGCCTTGTTTCTCTGCTCTTCTATTTTCAGTTCATCTTCAGGATACTGACTTGCTGTTTTCTCTGATGCATGCTTCATACAATAAGAATCTTGGTTGATTAACCAAATAATAATCAGGATGTAAGCCACAACAAGTCTTTGATATGAGTAGTTCCTTGACATTTCTATCTATGAAGATAAGCACAGGAATTCAGGTTAGCATAAACTGAAATAGTAGCTTGGCAGTAAAGGAACTGGAAGATATATTTAAGTTTGACCTATTTTCACATTCTCCCATTGATGATTAACTATTAAAATCAAATTGTATTGATAGCAAAATCAGTTTGCATAAAAGTATGAAGAAAATTCCAGTTAAGTGCAGCAGTGGTAATAAAAGATAATAGTAATTGATAACTGAAATTCATGTTAAAAAAAAAAAAAAAAGTTTGGTAACAGAAAGTGGAAAAAAGAATCATTCACTATCATGATATTTAATATGTACTAAAATGTTATTTGTATATTATTAAATAAAGTTGACTGGGGGTCAGAGCTATTAGCAAGTCATAGGAAAGTTGGGTGGTGGTGGTGCATGCCTTTAATCCCAGCATTTGGTAGGCAGAGCTAGGTAGATCTCTGTGTGTTCAAGGATACAGCCAGCATTGGAGACACATGCCTTTAATCTCAATACCAACTATAGAAGACCTGGAGGTCTGTACAGACAGGTAGTGACTAGGAGGTCATGTGGTTGGGTTTACAACCAATGAGAAGGCAGAACAGAAACTCTATTAAAAAAAAGATGGACACAGGAAGTAGGTCTCTTTCGGAGAGGTAGGACCACTGTGAGAGGAAGGGTAAGGTTTTTAGCTCTTAGCTCTGACCTCTTGGCTTTCTTCTTTGTATTGGTTCTGTATTTTTATTTAATAAGATGGTTGGTTACATCTACAATTCACAGTTTTCCACTCCATTGTAATTCCAAAGTATAGTTAAAATTTGTAAGCTATGGGACAGAGAAGAACAATCTAAAAACAAAACTAATGATGAAGATAATTCCTCTAGGCCACATTTCATAATTATTTCCATGACTAATGAGGGAAGACAGAACTGTGGACAGATACATTGATCAAAAGAAAGAAAAAGAGCAAGATCGGGAGAATCAACAAAAATAGTAATAGGAGAGGGGATAAGAAGAGGTGAGATAGGGAGGGAAAGGAACATTCAATACTCAGTGTTGAAGTCAGGCTGCTGGCCAGAATGTTTCTTCAGGTGTATTTCTTTATTGTTATCATCATCATCATCTAAATTTATTCATTTTTTTGCATCTCAACCACAGATTCCCCTCTCTTTCCTCCTCCCATTCTCACTTTCATCTCCCTCTACAACCTGCCAATCCACTTCCCCTGTGCTTCTGCTGAGAAAAGGGCAAAGCACGGGGCATCAAGTTGAGGTATGACTAAGCTTACCCCTTGTATCAAAGCTGGGGAAGGCAAACCAGTATGAGGAATAAGTTCCTGGAAACCAAACAAAGCATGAGGGACAGGCTCTGGTTCTACTGCTAGGAGTCCTACCAGCAGATCAATCTACAAAACTTTGCTTGGGGTCAAGGGCTATGTAACCCCTTTCATTTCTAATTCCGTCTATTTGGGTATTTTCTCTTTTTCTTTTACTCATTTTCAATATCGGTTTTTCAATCTTAGTAATTTTTCCAAAGATCCATCTCTTTTTTCCATTGTACTTCTTGTATGTTTGTTTCTATTTTATTGATTCAATGTTGATTTTGATCATTTATTGATATATACTCCCTTGAGTGTGACTTATTCTGTTTGTTCTAGTGTGTGTGCTGTGTTCATTCAGGTGTACTGTTAAGTTACTTGTATGAGATCGCTTCAATTTTTTTTATGGAGGCAATTTGTGCTATATTGTGAACATTGTCTGATTAATTTTATGAGACCAAAGTTACCCTGATACCCAAACCACATAAAAACCCAACAAAGAAAGAAACAGACTAATCTCACATGTGTCAATAGATGTAATCCATCCTATAAATATATTTATGAATCATATAAATAAACTGAAAGAAAAAAGCCAAATAATCATCTCATTACATACAGGAAAGGCATATGACAAAAATCAAATATCCCTTCATGGTAAAAGTGTTGGAGAGATTAGGGATACAAAGGATATACCTCAACCAAATAAGTCAGTTTGTAGCAAGCTCATAGCAAATATCAAAATAAGCAGAGAAATTCAATGCAATTTCACTAAAATCAGTAACAAGATAGAATTGTCCATTTTCTCCATGTCTTCTCAGTATAGTGCTTGAGCAATTAACTTGAACAATAAGTCGAATGAAGGGGATCAAGAAGAAATAAATTAGAAAGCAGACAAAGTATCATTATATGCAGATGATATTATAGATTATATGTGGCATATATATGCATATGTGTGTGGTGTATATGCACATACACACACAGATAGATAGATAGATAGATAGATAGATAGATAGATAGATAGATAGATAGATAGATTTTATGTGTGTGTGTGTGTGTGTGTGTGTGTGTGTGTGTGTGTGAATAAAAATTCCACCAGGAAACTCCTACAGCTGATACAGACATTAAGCAAATTATCTGGTGACAAAGCCAACTCAGGAAAATCAGTAATGCTTGTATATCCAAAGGACAAATCAACTGAGACAGAGATAAGAAAATAACACCTTCACAATACCTTCAAAATAGTAACTCTAACCAAGAAAGTGAAAGACTTGTATGATAAGAATTTCAAGATACTGAGAAAGAAATTGAAGAAGGTATCAAAAGATGGAATTATTTCCCATGGTCATGAAGTGGTAGGATAAACATATGAAAAAATGGCCATCTTAGATTCAATGTAATCTACATCAAAATATAGCACATTTTTTCCAGACATTGAACAAACAATTTTCATATTCATATGGAAACACACACAAACAAAAAGAAACAAACAACAACATAGCTAAAGCAATCTGGAATAATGAAAAAAAAATGCTGGAGGTTCAAACATCCATGATTTCCCTATGGAAGTATATGAATTTAAAAGAAAGCATGGTATTGATAGAATAACAGACACATTGATCAATGGAATGAAATTGAGGACAAGAAAATAAATCTCCACACATATGGATCCTAATTTTTGATAAAGAATTCAGAAACAGACACTGATAAAAAGAAAACAAAAAGCATCTTCAACAAATGGTATTGGGCTAATAGATTGCTTCATGTAAAGGAATTAATTTTGATCTGTACTTACTATTCTGCACAAAATTCAACTCCAAATGGATCAAAGACATAAATGTAAGACCAGGTAAATGTAAATGTGAAACTTAATAGAAGAGATAGTGGGGGAATAGTCTTGAACTCAATTGCATAGAAGATAATTTTGTGGCCCTGCTGTGGGATGGTGTGTATGTCAAATTACTCTGATTGGTCAATAAATAAAACACTGATTGGCCAGTGGCTAGTCAGGAAGTATAGGCAGGACTAACAGAGAGGAGAAAAGAAAGAACAGAAAGACGGAAGGAGTCACTGCTAGCCGCCACCATGACAAGCAGCATGTGAAAATACCAGTAAGCCAGGAGCCACATGGCAAGTTATAGATTTATGGGAATGGAATAATTTAAGCTATAAGAACAGTTAACAAGAAGCCTGCCATAGATGTAACCAACTGTCTTATTAAATAAGAAACATAGAACCAATGTAAAAGAGAAAGCCAAGAGGTCAGAGCTCAGAGCTATAATCTTACCCTTCCTCCTGCGGTGCTCCTAGTTCTCCTAAAGAGAGCTACTTCCTGTGTGTTTGTCTTTAATATAGTCTTTCTGTTCTGCCTTCTCATTGGTTGTAAACCCAAAACACATGACTGCCTCGTCACTGCCTGTAAGTACAGCCCTTCAGGTCTTAAAGGCGTATGTCTGCAATGCTGGCTGTATCCCTGAACACACAGAGATATATCTAGCTCTGTCTACCATGTGCTGGGATTAAAGGTGTGCACCACCACCGCCATGCTCTTGCTATGGCTCTAATAGCTCTGACCCCTGGGCAACTTTATTTATTAACATACAATTAAAATCACATTTCAGTACAAATAAAATACCACCATAGCCTGCCACGGCCATACAGTTTGTAAGCAATATAAGTCTCTGTGTTTACTTGGTTGTGTCTGAGCGGCTGTGGAACTGGCAGGTGACAGAGATTTGTCCTGACTGTGGGTGAGGCAGGAAAGCTCTAGCTACATGGTCCAAACACCATTAGCACAAACACTAAGATCTATAATTAACAAATGTGACCTTCTGAAACCGAGAAGCTTCTACACAGCAAAGGAGACTGTCTTTTGAACAACGTTACTGTTTACAGAATGGGGAAAGATGTTTATCATCTACACACATGACAGAAGATTAATATTCAAAGTATCTAAAGAACTCAAAAAGTAGTTATCAAGAAAACAAATAACCCAATTTAAAAATGGACTACATATTTAAACAGAGAATTCTCAAAAGAGAAACTCAAATGACTGAAAGTATTTAAAGAAATGTTAGACATTCTTAGTCATCAGGGAATTGCAAATCTAAATTACTTAAAGATTCTATCTTACACCCATCATAATGGCTAAGATCAATAAAATAAATGACAGCTCCAGCTGGGAAGAATGTGCCTACATTGGTGGTGGGTGTGCAAACTTGTACAACCATATTGGAAATCAGCATGACATTTCCTCAGGAAGATGGGAATCAATCTACTTCAAGATCCCACTGTTCCACTTTTAACATGCCCAAAAGATGCCAAATCCTACCACAAACTTGTTCAACCATGTTCATTGCTGCTCTACTGGGGGGGGGGACTAAAGGGAGGGGAAACTGTAATTAGGATATATTATGTGAGAAAAAAATTTTATTTTTAATAAAATGACAAAAGAAAGAAATGTGAATATTCAGATAATCCATAAAGTATCCAAAACGTTTATATCAAGCAGGAATTCTGGACAACATGCGCCTTTTGGATATTGCTTCATATGAAACTGGAAACTAGCCGGGCGGTGGTAGCGCATGCCTTTAATCCCAGCACTCGGGAGGCAGAAGCAGGTGGATCTTTGTGAGTTCGAGGCCAGCCTGGTCTACAGAGAGAGATCCAGGAAGGGCGCAAAGCTACACCGAGAAACCCTGTCTCAAAAAACCAAAAAAAAAAAAAAAAAAAAAAAAAGAAAAGAAAAAAGAAAGAAACTGGAAACTGCAGACAACATGCTCTGCTGGGATATTACTGTTTATGAAGCCAAGCAGATGACAGCTTGCATTACTGAAATGTTGATGCTTATGAAGCTGGAGCAGATGACAACTTGTTCTGCTGGGATTTTGTTGTGAAGATACAAAGCTGTGGCTGATTGTATTCTAGCTTGGGATGGAGAGACTTCTGTGAGTCATACAGAGAGGAGTCACCAGTTTGTGAATTTTATTTTCAGAAGGCCACCATGTTCTCACATTACAGAGCTAAAGAAATTGCCTTCAGTTTTAAGCAACAAGAGTTGAAAGAAAAGACGAATTCAAATTTCATTTCAAAATAAACCCAAAGTAGTATCTAAAATAAAGCATTCTTCTCACTATAAATAGCTAATTGAACAACTCCATCCCTCTTCAGTCATGAAAGAAGAAAAAATGTCTAAAAGTGAGTTCTGAAGATTATATCCAGATAATGCAAGCTCACCAAATGATAGGTTCCATAGCACATCAGCAGACTCTCCTCCCACATAATTCTCTTCACTTTGTCATAGTCACTAAAAAGTTAACAGGAGCTGCATATGAGAGGTGCACAAAATTCACATCCAGGAAAAGACCATGAGCACCTTAAGAGAATAGGAAAATAATCAAAAATGAAGAAAGAAAATGAGCTTTGCACCTAATGTTAAACTCAACATAAAAAGTAGACTACATATATGAGTGTAAAGAGAAATCTTGCATTTTGCAACAGAAAAGTAAGATTCAGTCCAAACTCAGATATAAAACATACAGTGAAAGTAAAAATATAAGAAATTTATAATATCTATAATTAATACAGAATTCAAAGCCTTGCGCAGCTGTAATGAAGGCATTTGCAAGTCTTAGTTAATGATATGCAGCTACACTAGGATTTAAGTTTACATTAAAAAATGTTAGAACTGATAGAAAATTTAAAAAATGAAAAGCCAAAAAGAAAACAAAGAATGTAAATAAAGAGGAGAAAAATTCTAAGTTGTGAGGTAATTATAAAATTTATAGTTTATACATACTGTAATGACAACAAAAGAAAAATGATTAAAAGGGTGATTAGTCTTATTTTTTTTTGAATTGAAAATATATCCTTCTTTCATACAATACCTCCTTTGAATTTCATGAAATACAACCACAGCTTCCCCTCCCTCCATTTCTGCTAGGTCCCCCACACCTCCTGGCTCCCCCAGATCCTCTATCCATTTCTTCTTCAGAAAAGAGCAGGCCTCCAAGAGACAACAGTCAAACAGGATAAAACTAGATACAATAAGAAAAGGCAAAAGACTTCTGGCTGGATAAAACAACCCCAAAAGAGGAAAAGAGTCTTAAGAACAGGCAAAAGAACCAGAGATACACCCACTCCCATGGTTAGGAGTACCACAAAAATACCAAGTTAACATCTGTAACATATATGCAGAGGACCTGATGAAGACAAATGCTGGCCCATGCTTGCTGCTACAGTCTCAGTGAGCAAGTGTGAGCCCTTCATAGTTTATTCAATGGGCTTTCTTCTCCTGGTGTTCTCCATCCCCTCTGAATCCTACAATTTTTCCTTTTCCTCTTCTACAGAGTTTGCTGATCTTCTAGAGGAAGGATACCATGGAGAACTTCAGTTTAGACTCTCTTTCTCTGCATGTCTGACTGTGGTTCTCTGCACTTACTACCATCTGCTAGGTGGAGGAAGCCTTCTTGAAGGACATGGCAATTACCTACAAATATCACAGAATATAATAAGGAATGATTTCATTGATTATATTTTCCAGTCATGATTGGCTCTATGCTAGATATCTGGACTGTGCAGTCTTTGGTTCCTGGTCATCCAGGATGTGCAAGACATGGATCCCTCTCTTGAAAACTGTCTCCTTGTACCCCAGCTTCACCAGATCATTCCCAATCCAGTCTCCAACTACCCACAATCTAACCACAGAATCTATTCTATTTCCCCTTTCCAGGGAGACTCATGCTTCCACCTATAGCCTTCCTTTTTACCTAACCTTTTTGAGTCTGTGGATTATAGCTTGATTATTATTTGCTTAGCAGCTACTATGGACTTACAAGTGAATATATAATGTATTTGTCTTTCTGATTCTGGGTTATCTCTTTTTTTGGATGTATTTATTTGCCTGCAAATTTCACGATGTAATTTTTTTAAACACTTCATTGTGTAAATATACCACATTTTCTTTATATATTCTTCACCTAAAGGATATCTACATTGTTTAGAATTTCTGGCTATTATGAAGCTGCAATGAACATAACTGAGTAAGTCTCCTTGTAGTTGGCTGGAGTGTCCTTTGGGTATATGCCTAAATATCTTAAATTTCCAATTAGTAAGACTTTATCCCAAATTAATCACAGGCATTAATCTACCAAGAAGATTACATAGAATCAAGCAGAACACGTTTTTAAAAGAATATGTATGGGTATAGAATGCTAAAATAAATGACAAAGAAAATGATAAAAAAAATCTTTACATAATAATGAAGAAAGAATAACAATAGAATAAAATGGTAACAGTTGTTTTGAATTCACAATTTGAAGCCAAGCTAAGAAGAACCAAAAATTTTGAAGAATCAAAATTATAAGATAAAGTGAAGAAAAATAATAAGAAAAAAGAGAACAACATAGAATTTTATAATATGCCAAATTATCCTTTAGAATTCAAGAAGAAATAAAATCCTTAGTCAATAAGCAATATGAAAGATATATCTCAGCTGAACCAAACCAGAATGTTATTTTAATTGCATATGGAATATATCTGATATTAATGGAAGTTATCAGAATACAGAAATAATGGTCATCTTTCCAGTAAGACAGAAAATGTACTCAGCTCATGTATTCCAATTGTCTGAATATCAAGCCACATGTAGAGAAGCTTCATCGAATAGCAAGGAAATGTAGGCACCAACACTGTTGCTAAAGAATTTGATATCTGCATTTTAGTAACATGTAAGTCTAGCAGGCAAAATTCATGAAACAAAAACAACCGAGATGAATTATGCCATAATGAAAAGGATCAGATTCATATTTATTATACATTATCAATAAAAGAATGTACATTTTAAAGTTCGCATATATCAACAAAACAATTATATTCTGATGCAAAAATCATTTTTTAAAAAATTTAAAGGGACAGAAATTAGAAAATGTAATGCTAAGAAGGTTCTGGGCTCAAACTAGTGATCAGCAATGTATTTAGCTAGGAAATGGCAATTATAGCATTCATAATAGCATCAGTAATAATCAAGTTCTCTGAAATAAACTTAGTCATAAATCAGGAAGTTGTGTGAAAAGATAATTATACAACACTGCTGATGAAATGTAAGAAGGCTCAGATAAATTAAAATATATCTGGTGATCAGGATTGGGAAAAACAACATTGTTAAAGTGTTCAAAGTAATCAAAATTCCTTAGAGATTCAATAAAGTTTGAGATTTTCTTATGAAAACTCAACATTACCTCCAGAAACAAAAATGAAAACTTAATTCCTATAAAATCACACAGTGATTATATAAGCCAAAGTAATATTGAGCAAGAAAAAGGATGTCAGAATGAAGTATCACATTTCCTGACTTCAAAATAAGTGTGAAAATAGAGTACTTGAAGGCATCCAGTGTTGACATCCAAAGAGAAAAACAGAGTAGAAAGCCCAGGAATAAATTCCCACATATCTGATTAACTGATATTTATGGAGAAAACTATGAACACACAATGGCAGAAGATATATTTAATTTGCTAAATATTGATGTCATAAGTGAATATTCACTTAAAAAATGATGGACGCAGCATCATATTTCATTTCATGTAAAAATTCAATCCAATGGCTTAACAAGTTAAATACAAAAAGGAAATATTTAAACACAGTAAAAAAAAAAATAACAAAGGAAAACTTACCATACAAGGGGACATGTATATCACATACAAAAGAATGCCTTTACAGGTAAAAATAATGCTTGTATTAATGAAGTTTCCTCAAACAAAAGAATAAATTAACAAATTAAAAATGTGCTCTAAGAATTGGAGAAGTGTGCCAAAGTATAAGAATAGGATTTAATAATCAAAATATCTAAAGTCTAAAATACAGAGAAAACAGAAAAGAAACCCTTTTTAAAAATAGACCAATAATATGAAGAAGCATTTTTCAGAACACACCCAGCTGTATGATGGTCCATAAATAGGTGTCAGATACAGTAAAAGTATCAGAAAACATGGGTGAGGATCTACATAGACCTGAACTTCTTCAATAGCTTCAGCATCCTAAAGTCAGTTACTACAATTCAAAATGTAAGCTTGATCAACAGAAATCCACATGATAGAAATGTAGCAAATACATTAAACCTAATCTAATATTAATGATGAAGATTTTCAGTTAGTAAATTGTTTTCACAACCATATACACCATGTATGTAAAAAAAATATACAAAAAAAAACAGTAAAATCCTACAGAACAAATTATACTAAAATGTGAAATTTGCTGTTATCAAGATCACAGTTTGGGTCTTAGCTTCAGAGAAAATATAGTCAAATATTACAGGAGAAAGCCAACTAATTTAATGCTATGGATATCTGTTTGCTGTGAATGTGTTGCTCTGATTGGTTAATAAATTTTGCTAGTAGCCAGGCATGAAGTACAGGCAGAACAAAGAGAGAGGAGAATTCTGACTGAGTCAGGAGACACTGCCAGCCGCCACTGCCATGAGAAGTAAGATGTGAAGGCAGAACTGGGAAAAGGTACCAAGCCACATGACTAAACAAAAATAAGAATTATGGGTTAATTTAAGATATAAGAACTAGATAGCAAGAAGCCTGCCACGGCCATACATTTTATAAGTAGTATAAGTCTCTGTGCTTACTTGGTTCTGAGTGGCTGCAGGCCTGAGCAGGACTGGAGAAAACTCCAGTTACAGGTCATAGAACCAATTATTTAACTTGTATCAAAAATGAAAATGAAACTAAGTGTGTAGTTAGGTATTTGCAATATACATGATATATGTGAGATACATAAAAAAAAACTGATGATGTCATCATAAATTTCAATGTAATCAGACTGATCTTTTTGCTTTTTCTGGATGAAGTAATTTCTAGATGCACAGACTATGATTAAGTTATTCAAGACATTTTGGTCCCAAAGGAGGAACTAACATGTTTTTATCTTACTCTTTCCTCCATCCTGCAGTCATACAGTAAATCTCAATTGACTTCTCAAGTTTAATATTGTCACTGACTCAATATCACAGCTTAAAGTTGTATCCAACACTAGAACCTCATTTTCCATATTGTGAAATAGATATTTAATGTCAGGTATCAATGCAGTGTTAAAGATTCATTCGTATTATTTTTGATTATTTGTAGGTGAGTGTCTGTGTGTGGCTATGTGCACATGAGTGCAGGTGCCTGCAGAGATGAGAGGTGTCAGAGTCTCTAGGAGTGGGGTTGCAATATTGACATACCTGCTGGGAACTCATCGGGAGCTCTGGAAGAGCAAGAGTGTGCTAATTTGCAAAGCCATCTTCTCTCCAGACCACAATGTATTCTTTAGGACAATTTCAACTCCTAGAAATCTTAGATGGCACCATGGAGTTTTCCTATACAAAAAGGCCAGGATACTGATGATGATGAGTTTTTTTTTAACTTTATATATTACTTTATTTTTGAAAAAAAGGGATATATTTATTATCAAAATATAAACAACTAGGTAATTAATTATTTACCAAGCACAAAGTAAAATGTTACTCCATGCCGACCAACACTAAGTTATGAAAATTTATACAAAATATTAAAATGTTTTATATATGAGCTATATTCACAGTTTTAGCATATAATTTACTTAGTGGTTGAAAAAACACTAATTAAACTAACTCAAGATTAACTGTATTTAATTTGCCAAGTTCAGTCAAAAGCAGACACAAATACCATGCTTAATATTGAATACAATGCTACAATGATGAATTATTAATTAAAAATGAATAGTTTGTACTATAATGTACTTAAAGAATCTATACTAAACTATAGTTCCTTTGAAACTTTTGCTATGAAAAAGCTAATCAAACACTGTCATTCTAAGCACTGCAAAAATTATCTGTGTACCATTAATCTATAGTGACTAAGAGTCTGTCCTCAATATCAAACAAAAGAAATATATTATGGAACAGAGATGCATTGTATGTTTATATAGATCTAACTATATAATTAATTATATACTTATTATATATAAATATATAAATACTAAATATATAAATTTAGATACTAATGGGCATAGACTGAGAGATTTAGAGCAAGTCCATTAGTAAATATGATTAAGAAATATGCAAATATTAATTTTAAAGGCATTAGAGACATAATAATAGTATAGAACTCCTCAAACTTCTTGGTAACAAAGTGAATCACGAGAAAGCTAAATACTTTTTACTCTAAGTGATAATGAAAGTGTTAAAAACACAAAACATGAGCAGATAAAATCAGTGAGGATACAATACAACCAGAAATATGTATCATGGCAAAAAAACCCACAGAAAATTAAGGATTGCACAATCTTACTGAAAATGTTGCAGATCAACACACAGTAAATCTAAAAAATGAGAGAATTACTCAGATTCAAAGGAGAAACACTAAGGATCAAAAGTGGTAATATTGGGGCAGGTAGATGTCTTAGTGCAGAAGAGAACATGCTGTGTAGCATGAAATCATGATATCAGATCCCCAGCACAACTGTACAAACAAAATTGGATGTATCTGAATTCCTGACTGAGGGCTTGGTGTGGTGGGTATGTCTATGGTGTCAAGATAGTACATCCAGGCTAGCCTAGACTATACTGTCAGACCCTGCTTCAATGTGTATATATATATATATATATATATATTTGGAAAGGTTGGAGCAAATAGAAAAATTAAGCAAAATGTAGAACAATGAATAAACTATTTGTATACAAACATATATGTTTTATAATGGATTAGGACCTGAGAGAATAATAAAATGCCATATATTATATTTTAAGAGTCTACAATGATGAGGGTTATGGATAGGAGTTTATAAAATTTAAAGTTAAAGGTAGAAAAAAATCCAATTAGTAAACCATGAGCAACTTTCAGAATAGGTGAGGGATAGACGGAGACACCATCTTCCACTAAAGATTTGAAAGTTAATGTTAAAGTGATGATTAAGAGTCCTAGCATGAGTGTGCCATTTCTATTTATGGGATAAACACCAGGCAATCTCTTAAAGCTTAAGTACTTGCTTCCAGCAAAGAAGCTGCCAGTGCCAACAGATGAGGTATGCAAATCGTGCTTTATTTTTATAAGCTCTTTTGCATTTACCGATTGATTTTCAAACTACAAAAAAGAAAAAAAAAACCAGAAACACTAAACAGACTCGCACAAATTTAATTTTAGTTGGTTATAGTAGGAAATGAGGGCAATAAAGCAAGAAAATATTTGAAAAGAAGTCATTATCAGCATTATTAAGAATTTTAATAATTAAAATAATATTAGTTTTATGGTGCTATCATAACAATTTCTCAAAACTATGTGGTATAAAACATAAATTCATTAACTCATTTTCTGTAGGCTTGATATAAATATATTTTATAAGGTGATAGCCTAGTAGCAAATTATTTTTCAGAGTCTTGGGGTGAAATTGTGTTGCCCAAAATATTGTGCAACAATAATAAACTCATCTGGGGTCAGAGAACAGAACAGCTGCTAGATAGACATGGAGGTCAGAAAATGGTGACACACACGCCTTTAATCCTAACATTCTGGAGGCAGAGATCCATCTGGATCTCTGTGAGTTCAAAGCCACACTGGAAACAGCCAGGCATGGTGACACACACCTTTAATCCCAGGAAGTGATGGCAGAGAGCAGAAATATAAGTATATAAGGCATGAAAACCAGGAACTAGAGTATGGTTAAGCTTTTAGGCCTTTGAGCAGCAGTTCAGCTGACATCTATTTAGATGAGGACTCGGAGGCTTCCAGTCTGAGGAAACAGGATCAGCTGAGGAATTGGCAAGATGATGTTAGCTGTGGCCTGTTCTGTTTCTCTGATCTTCTAGCATTCACTCCAATAACTGGCATTAGGTCTGATTTTATTAATAAAACCTTCTAACAATTTGTGCTACAGAGTCTCAATGCTTCTTTTTGTTCAGGGTTTCCAAGATCACCAGTTGATGACAGAATTTGATCTTTTTCCCTTCTTTCAGTGGGTTTTCCATCTTTCATCCAACAGTGGTAGAGTTTTATTTTTACTTTGGTTTCATATTTTGCTTACTTTTCTGATGGCTTGAGTATTCATGAGACTAGGATATAGGTGTGAAGGTTCTATGTACACAACAGCTCGACCTCTCCATGGTCAATGAGTTGTATGGGTGTTCAGAATACATTGTTTTTCTAGAAAAAAAACATTTATTTCACTATCATGTTCACACATTTTACTTAAAGCCTAGAGTAAATGTTAAGTAAACTTGACTATAGACACACTTGCATACAACATTTCAAATATGTTTGTTTTTTTCTTTAGTTTTTCTTAAATACTAAGTAAATATTTTATTAATTTTGTTGTTGTGGGGGTGTTTACTTTTTCAAAAATATCCACTGACCATGGTTGCATTTATCTTTATTTGTGGGTTTGGTATTTTGTTATTGAGATTATTATCTTTTCATTCATGACTTACTAAAACTTTTCCCATTATATTCATAATTTCTTGAATGAAACTGGAGCTAAAAGGGTAAGAATATGGCTCATTGGTAGGGCACGTGCTTTGCACGTATAAGATTCTGGTTTCAATCACCAACGTTGGAAATGCCTGGGAAGAAGAAAGGAAGCATAAAGCTAAGACAAACAACTTCAAATGTTTTTAAATAATTTCTTTCCTTGTTTTTAAAGGTTTCTTTACTTATTTGCCTGTCTGTGAGTATATGTGTATCATGTACATTTATGTGCCAACAGAGACCATAAGAAAGCTCTGACTCTTCTAGAACAGAGTTACAATTTGATATGCCATTAGATATGGGTGTTGAGAATATAGCTCTGGTCCATCAAAAGAGCAATAAGCACTATGAACTGCTGAGCCATCTCTCTGACTCTGTTTCTGTATTGAAAAGCATAATGCTTAAAAGTGTATTGTAGGAAGAATTTAAATTTTATTTCAAATATTTAACAGAGAGCCCAAACAGGAACATGACTTATTTTGGAAGAAAAGTTGAACAATGTTTTGTATTATGAAGAACTTGACCAAATGTTTGTTTTTATTTTTATATTCTCCTACTCTTCATATCCCATAACAGATTTGACTGTGTCAAGCTGTTTGTAGTGGCTACTCTGAGTCTTCCCAAGCAGAGTTCATGGTAGGATTCTGAAAGCATAATATTGTGTTGGCTCATCTTGTCTTTAGGAACCTCTTCCTAGATATCAGTTGATTAATGTATTCCTTCAGTATTGGCTTCTTTGCTACCCTTTTTATTATAGACTTTTGTTTTGTTACTAAATCGCATTTAATATTAAATACAGAGTGTCCAATTTATTTCTTCTTTTGTATATTATACATTAGTTTTAAGCTTGAAAAAAATTGTTTTTACAATCTCATAGCAATTCCTGTTTCTGCTTTAACAGTTTTTCTTGTCTTTCATGATCTCTGACTTAATTCAGGTTTATTGTAATTACCCTTACTGGCTTTAGCTTTATTTTAGTGTTTTTTTTTATTGTCTTTGTATAATGCAGTTTTCTTGGGTACTAAGAATTACACATTATGAATTGTTAGAATTCAGAAGCTACACTCATTAATATCTCACCAACTTGACTGTTAAAATAATACAACAACAGACATCCTAAAGTGGATGGAGGAAAACTGGTGAGGCTTCTACTCTACAAGAAGAGGTACAGACAACTAAGGAATGCTAAGAGTGGGAGAAGTAGTCTTCCCCTGGGAGAATAACACCAACTAGGTATTCAGTACTAAAAGGTCAGCCCAGAATACATGCATACAGATGCTTTCATACGGACTAATCAGGGGTTTCATTTAAGTATTTAGGAATATATATATTACAAAAATTACTGGAATAAAAAGATCACAAATTTGCATGAGAATAAGGAGGAACATGTAGAGTGGTTTGTACAGAGAAAGGGGATGAGGGGAAAGCATTTTTTTTTTTATAATCTTAATAAAAGTAATATAAAAATCCTCAACATTTACACATGTGGATTCTAAACCTTAGCTCTTCACTTACTGATGATGATGTCTTTCCTTGATGAAGCACTATAGTTGTCAGTAAGCTATCTCTCTGTATTGTGGATTTAGCTCAAAGTGGTTCCTTCAAAAGTTAAATATCGAAATAGTTTTATTTTTATCTTTTATCTCATTATAACTGTTAATATATAATAAGTGGAAAATATCTAGCTTTCCATACCACCTGATTCTTAGAGATAATTTTGTAATGAGATAGTTGTTTTAATGAAATTATTTTGTATGATAGTACAATTAAGAACATGTTTTATTAAATATGGACGGAATACATTGAAATATTTAGGCGTCTTCTCATGAAATCATTTAATCACATCTCTTGTTCACATTCTCTATTTTGTGTCAATTTTTATACCTGATCTAAAAAAAAATTTTTATAATTTTTATATTATTCATATATAGTGTTTTGTTATTTTAAATGTCATTTGCTTCCTCAGAATGCAACTCTTTGCAGTGGCTAGAATTGACCTTCTTGATCTTGATGGCTAGAGAATTTCTGTGTGTGTGTGTGTGTGTGTGTGTGTGTCTGTGTGTGTATGTTTCTAGATAGGTTTCTCTGTGTAGCTTTGTACCTTTCCTGGAACTCACTCTGTAGCCCAGGTAGGCCTCCAACTCACAGAGATCTGCCTGCCTCTGCTTCCCTAGTGCTGGGAATAAAGGCATGTGCCACCACTACCAGGCTCTAGAGAATTTCTGTACTACTGGGCTACATCGCCAGTATCAGTTTCTCTGTTTGTGGTGGTATTGTGTTCCCCAAAATATTGTGTACCCTAATAAACTTATCTGGGATCAGAGAACAGAAAAGCCACTAGATACTTAGGATAGGCAGTGGTAGCACACGCCTTTAATCCTAGCATTCCAGAGGCAGAAATCCATGTGTTCAAGGCAGCATTGGAAACAGCCAGGCATGGTGACACACACCTTTAATCCCAAGAAGTGAGCCTTTAATCCCAGGCAGTGATGGCAAAAACAGAAAGAAACTAGAAGCATTTGGCTGGTTAAGCATTTGGCTGGTTAAGCTTTCAAGCTTCTAGCAGCAGTTCAGCTGAGATTCATTCTGGATGAGGACACAGAAGCTTCCAGTCTGAGGAAACAGGATCAGCTGAGGAACTGGTGAGGTAAAGTGGCTGTGGCTTGTTCTGTCTCTCTGATGTTCCAGGATTCACCCCCATAACTGGCCTCAGGTTTGAATTTATTAATAAGAACTTCTAAGATTCTTGCTACATCTGTCTCTCTGTTTATGTCTTTATCTCTGTCTCTCATCTTACTTTCTGTCTTTCTGTCTCACCTTTCTTTGTGGGAAAGGACCCATGTCTTGCTGCCTCAGCTTCCCAAGAGCTGAGACTTCAAGCATGTGCCACCATACTTGATAAAAACACTTTCCATGTGTAATTTCTTTGAGTTATATGATATTTAAAAGACAAAACTAAAACTTTAAAAATATTTTTTATATAAGAATAATTTTACATGCAATATGCTTTGAATTATTTTAGTATTTGAGATTATAGAACAGTTACACCATTTTCTCCTTTCCCTTCTTCCCTGCTAACACTCCCATATACTACTCCCGGCTCCCTTCCAAATATGTCTACCAATAACATTAGAAACTATACCAATGTCTTATATAAAATACATTTTGATCACATTCTTCCTCTTTTCCAAATCCTCCCATATCCTCCTTTCCTTTCTGCCTACCAAATGCAGAGATCAAAGCAAACAGACAATAACAACAACAAAACCCCATAAGATAAAAAATACCAAAAATAGCAAAAGCACCCCCACAGAAAATAATCAAGTATGTTTTGTGTTGATATTCTACACCTGGGCATGGGCCCTACCCTGGAGTGTAGTTGATAAACTCAGGGACACTCCATTGGAAAAAACTGATCTTCCCTTTCTCAGCAGATATTAATTATAAATAGTTTCATTGTCAGGGGTAGGATTTTGTGTCCACTTCCTCATATCCATACTAGGATGTTGACTGGTTTGAACCTGTGCTCGCCCTGTTCATTTGGTCACAGTATTTTTGAGCTGAGTGCATCAGTCCTGTTGTGTGTGAATGATGCTGTTTTTCTCATTGTTGTCCATTACCTTTGGCTCTAACAATCTTTCTGTCTCCTCTTCCACAGAGATACCAGAGCTTTGTGGGAAGGGGTTTGATGAAGAATTCACACTTAGAGCTTAGTGCTCCAAAGTCTTTCATTCTCTACAGTTTTTTCCAGTTGTGGTGTTCTGTGCCAATTGCCATCTACTACAATAAGAAGCTTCCCTGATAAATTTTATGTGTTGCATTAATCTATGGGGATAGCAATATGTCATTAAAAGTCATTTTATTGCTAGAAGGATGACAAAGCAGGATGAAAGAGAGAATATGAGAAGGGACATCCAATACTAATGACCTTCTATTGCTTTCGAAGCTTCCTAAGGGTGAGTATTCATGAAAGGAATTTATGTGGAATCAGCTTATAATGGAGAAAATGTATCAATGAGTCATTTTATGGTACCAAATAAAACCTCCAGGGCAAGCAATATTTCACATCCTGTTATATTATTAGATAAAGGGTTCCCATAACCTTCCCCTCACCAAACATCATGAGCTATTACCAAAACTCTTGGTTATCTCAACAACTTGAAGGTAAATTCCTATTGTTGGAGACACTACCTACTTATGTCAATGAACATGGAGAAATTGAGCTGGTGCCCAACTAGATTCTCCACCCATACTGACTAGCACTTTCATGGTACTGCAAGTCTTTTAACACAATACCAAGAGGAATTAAACAATAACGAATACCATCTAGTTACAAACCCTCCCACCTGTCACAGCAACCTCTGTATAAGATATGCTGATGCAACAGTGCCACAAATGCTATGAGAATAGGACGCCCATTTCAATGTCTTTATTGAACTTAGCTTTGCTGCATGAAGTGTAACCCACACATGACACTGACAAAATGGCTGAAAACATGAGATCAGAAAGGTCATAGGGATAGGGAGAAACATACTACAATTATTTTGATAAAGAAAAATAGCAATGAATGTTTTTGTTGTTTTGTTCTGTTTGTTCTATCAAGGAAGATCACATTGTTTACTTAACTGTTTTCTTGTTGTATCATCATTAAAAAATAGGCCCCTGGTGGAGCGCTGGGAGTCTAATTAGTGAGAAAGAGGAAGGTCTATAGGAGCGAGAATTGTTGAAACCAAGGTTGGATAAAGCACAGGGACAAATAACCAAATGAATGGAAACACATGAACTCTGAACCAAAGGCTGAGGGGCCCCCAACTGGATCAGGCCCTCTGAATAGGTGAGGCAGTCGATTGGCTTGATCTGTTTGGGAGGAATCTAGGCAGTGGTACCAGGTCCTAGGCTCGTTGCATGAGTTAGCTGTTTGAAACCTGGGACTTATGCAGGGACGCTTGGCTCAATCTGGGAGGAGGGGACTGGACCTGCCTGGAATGAGTCTATCAGGTCGATCCCAGTCCTGGGGGGGGGGGAGACTTTGATCTGGAGGCGGTGGGAATGGGGGGTGGGCTGGGGGGAAGGGGAGGGGGGCAGGAAGGGAGAGAACAAGGGAATCTGTGGCTATTATGTAGAACTGAATAGTATTGTAAAATTAAATAAATAAATAAATAAATAAATAAATAAATAAATAAATAAATAAAAAGGAAAAAAAAAAAACTAAAATGTGCTCCAGTAATCAACAGGAAAAAAAACAAAACAAACAAACAAACAAAAAAACACACAAAAAAATATTGCCAGGGCTCAAAATACGCATTTATTATGTGAAATTTGTGCGATGACATATGTATTAGTTACTTTTCTATTGCTATGCCAAGAAACAATGACCAACACAATTTAAATATGAAAGAATTTGTTGAGGTTTACAGCTACAGAGGGTAAGTCTGTGACCATCATGGTGGGGAGTATATAAGCAGTCAGGCATTCATGGTACAGGAACAGTTCCTGAGAGATCACATCTTTAGACTACATTCCAAATGCTGAGAGAGACACACTGGGAATGACATAGACTTTTGAGGCCTCAAGCTTGCTCCCAGTAACACACTTCAACCAAAAAACCACACCTCCTATTCCACCCAAAACAGTTCCACCACCCAATGATCTAACATTCAAATTTATAACTCTATGGGTCAGTCCTCATTCAAACCACTATATGCAGTTCTGTTAATAAAACAACAAAAAAGTTATAATAAATAGCATTTTAACATATGACCTGCAGACTAATATAAATTCCCAATTGGAGTTTTATAATGTGAAGCCAAACACATTTTTTGGGGGTGGGGCAGGTTTCAAGACAGGGTTTCTATGTGTAGCTTTGTGCCTTTCCTGGAACTCACTCTGTAGCCCAGGCTGGCCTCAAACTCATAGAGATCTGCCTGGTTCTGCCTCTCGAGTGCTGGGATTAAAGGCATGCACCACCACCGCCTGGCAAGAAATACATTTTTATTTACACTTCAAAGTAAAAATTAAAAATGTTGCTGTGACAGGTCTATTGTCTTTGTCACATTGAGTGTGTATGTGTGTGTGTGTGTGTGTGTGTGTGTGTGTGTGTGTGTGTGCTTGTGTCAAAATATATAGAGCTCTCCTTTTATTGTCAAACAGTAATCAAACAGGATATAGAGGAACAGAGAAAACAATAATGCAGACTAATACATGACTTATGAATATTAGAATAACAATTCCACAAGACAAAAGTTAAGTCAATTTCTTTTTAAGCTATTTAAGATATTTTTTTTTTTTAATTTTTGTTTGTGTCTGTATATCTGCTTGTGTCCTAGAAGGCTGGAAGAGGGACCTGGAGTCCCTGGATTGAGAATTACACATAATTGTGAAATGGTGGACATAGGTGTTGGAATCAAACGCTGGCCTCTGGGAAAAAGGTAATTTATCTTAATGGTTGAGCCATTTCTCTAGCTCAGTTTTAAAGTCAGATTTTCTTGTTTGCTTGTTTTTATTTCTTAATTTCTTTTTTTGTGGGAAGCATGTTTTAAAGAATTATAGATAATTGTGCTTACATTTTGTTGTGAAATTTGTTTTTCATTCCAAGTCACAGTTACTATTTGGAAACCTGATAAATCTCTGGGGCCAGAGTGATTCCTCAGTGGGTAAATCATTTTGTGCATAGCCTGGGGACCTGAGTTGGAGCCCCAAATCCATGTGAAGTGGAAAGGAAAAGTAATTCCACTAAATTGTCTTTTAAACTCCTTGTATGAACAACATACAGGTGTCACATAACTACATGTTAAACACATACTTACATACAAGAGTAATAGAATTATTTTATTTAATAAAAATCGTAAAATTGAAGGTATGACCAGTGTGTCTGCTCCTCCAGCAAAGGTTAAAACTTCCTCATTCTAGCTCCAAGTGCAAACTTCTTCCTTCTCTCCTTCCTCCCTGAACTTCTCTTCTTTCTACTGCTTTTCTATCTTGTTTCCCTTTCTCTACTTTTCTCTTTATTGTCTTTTCATTCCTTATTTCTCTATTCATGTATGATATGGTTGTGAGCTTCTTCCAGCATTCCAGTTGGCTTTGCTTATACAATTTCAATTTGCAATCTTTTAAAATTTTCCATGTCTTCCTGCTATGAACCTACTGAATAAGTGACCATTCGGTAGCCTTTCAGATGTTTGCACTATTACATGGAGAAAAGCAATTTAAAAATGAATAATTCTGCATTTAAATTCTGTATACTTTGGAGGATGGAGAGATAATATTAGATTTCTAGCTTATAAAATTACTTCAGTAATTCGTAAGGAACTGTTCAAATATGTAAGGTACCATTTCTAAAGAAGATATTCAATAAAAACTATTGCAGTAACAATTCATACTTGTATTTCAAAAATGTCACACTAGAAACAAATTTGAACTAGTCTAGGATCTCGAGTTTACAGATGTAATGGGGACCTAGAACCACAAAATCCATTTTTTTAAAATGTATAGTTTCAGTTTGGTACTGTAAGAGTTTGATCCAAATCAGTTGATCAGTTGAAATACATGTTCAGGACTGTGCATGCATTTAAAGTGTACCTCATATAAGTGACTCAGGATTCAGTCCTAAACAACTGAAAAGTGGATAGGATAAATACTATTTATGATTTTAAGTACTTTGAGGTATATGAACCAAGAAGGCTGTGGACTTCATCAAATGTAATCAGACCTTATCAGTCCTAACTAGGGCAGACTCTGATATGGAGCCACTGATGTACTATTCCATGTAGATGAGTCAGCATGCCTGTGTTAGGGAAGAAGGGGAATGTTTGAATACCAGGCTTAGTGAATCTGAAAGATCATTCAACAAAGGAGAATTGATTCTACTCTTACTCCATGATCATGGAGGATTGAAGTAGTAGATAAAAAAGTGTTTCAGCTCTGTTAAGCAGAAAACAGGGATAAACTAATGGGTACTCGGTAGAAAAGGTGAAAGAATAAAGCATGGGTCAAGGTTAAGTTACCATGTACAAGACAAACAATGATTAATTGTTTTCTGAGTTCTGTTTACTGTATTTACTGGACTCTTCCAAGAAGTTGTCTATTTGGGCGCTGGAGGGATGACTGTGCTTTTAAGAATTCTTACTGCACATCCAAGGGACCTGACTTTAGTTTTTATTACCCATTTTGAGTGGTCACAACCTTTCTGACTACAACCCCAGGGCATTTGACACCCTCTTCTGGCTCTGAGTGTAGCTCCACACATATGGTATACACAGATGGAAACATATACACACAAGTAATAATAAATCTTTAAGAAGACATGCAATTATTTTAATTAATGATCTCTTTCATTTCCAACCTATTAAAGACAATGTTAAACCTGAAAATATCCAGTTTATATAAGCTAAATGAAATCTCATTCCTATTTTATAACCGAGAGGCCTGTGGCTTTCCAAACACACCTGAGAATAACTGACAAGAGGAAGAATTAAAACATCAGATCTCAGCATTGAGGGTAGGAATGTGTACATCGGGCTGCTGACTTAAGTTTCTGATGCATCATACATCCCCAAACGCCTCAGGCCTGTGACCTATCCTCCTCCCCAGAGTCACAGGCCTGTGACCTATCATTTTCTCCCTCTCCTGTGATTTCCACTTGCTCTTTTGTCAAATGGCATCGATTCAATAAATTAAAGGAAACAGATGGAGCAGCACATCAAGCCAGCAGCACACAATCCACTAAAGTAATTAAGCAATTACTTGCAGGAGCATATCCCTCCCTCAAATACAATAATGTGTAGCATTATCAACATTTTTCTTAGAGAAGATTAAAAGCATTAGGAAAATGAAGCATCATTAAAAGGCTTGCCATGAAATTACATGGTAAATTATTAAAGCTAAACCCAGTTTTGATTCATCAACATGCTTTTTGTTTTATTTTGTTTAGTCAGTATCAATTTTGTGAGGGGAGAAAATGGAGAGAAAGAAAGGTAAAAAGGAAAACTGAAGATACTGTCAGAGGCTCACCATACTGGCATTCATCACTGCTAAGCTGCCAAGGAGATGCTATGAAAAAACTTGCTAAGATTCCTCTTGTCAATAAATTAACTCCCCACATAAAGTGTAAAGAAAAACAAGAGAGAGTTTCAGCTGTGAAGTCTGTGCTGGTGCATAAATTCCTTTTCAGTATTCTCCAAAGCCAGACAGCAGCACCCAGCAGATGAAGACAATCCTAGCAGAGGCACACAGATGGGAACACACACAGCACAAAGAAGTACACATACATCTACACACACACACACACACACACACACACACACACACACACACACACACACACACCCCTACTCTGACATGCTTGAAAAAAGACTGAGGATGAAGTAAAATGAGGCAGAGAGATCTACACTCAATTCATTATACCAAATAATCTTTAATTGCTGTGTATCAAACACAGTACAGATATAAATTGATATTCTTATCTTAATCTATAACATAGGGAGTAGCTAACTTCAAAATCTTTAGGCAGTAGTTAATAAATCTATAAGTTTGTAAAATGAGACTAATAAACATAGCCAAAGAACTAACCACAACTATTTTTAACGTATTTGCAGTGTTTTACTGATTTTACCCTGGCAATGTTGCTGGTGCATCTGCTTCTAGGTATGGGAGGGGAAAGGTAATCAACTAAAAATTGCCTTTGGCCTTGGAAACTCACAAAACATTAGAAAAAATACTGGGGTGTTGCCATGAGAAACCTTTTTAGTGAGGTAGAGCTTCCCTCCCTGATTGGACATTGTAATTGTGAATATCATAGAAAGCTTTTAGAAGCCATATGCATTAGACACAGTGTGTGTGTATGTGTGTTTGTTTGCTTGTTTATTTTAACAAATAATCAGTGTATAGAAAGGCACACAATACTCAGGAGCACGAACTGCTCTTGCAGAGGACCTGAGTCCAATTTCAAGCACACATGTCATACAGCTGCCAATTATCTGTGACTCCAGCTGGGGGAGATTCTACACACTCTTCTGAAGGCCCAGGGAGCCTGTACTCATGTTCACAAACCCTCACACAAGAACAAAAGACCTACAAAATGAAGAAAAAAATTAAAAATATTTTTAAGAAGAAGGTGAAGAAGAAACTTTCAGCAGAATTTGTGATTGTTATGCAATACTTTGTGTTATGACAGTTGTGCTCAATAGTTTTATGTCAACTTGACACAGGTTTCAGCCATCTGAGAGGAGGGAACCACAAGTATGGAAGTGCCTCCATAAGAACAGTCTGTATGCAAGCTTGTAGGGCATTTTCTTTATTAACAACTGATTGGAAGGGCACAGCCCAATGTGTGTGGTGGCATTACTGAGCTGGTGGTCTTGTGTTCTATAAGAAAACAGGCTGAGAAAGTCTCGGGGAGCAAGCCATTATGCAGCTCCCTTCCATGGCCAGTGCTCCAGTTCATGCTTCCACATTTGTGCCCCATTTTAGCTCCTGTCTCTACTTCCCTCAGTGATGAACTGTTACCTGGGAATCTCAGCTGAAATAAACCCTTTCTTCTCTAAGTTGCCCTGATCATGATGTTTTATCACAATAGAAACCCTAAGGAAGTCAACAGAAATATAGAAGTACATTCATTTTGGCTTTTGTTGATGTTTTTGTTGTTACTGTTGCTTGCATAAAATATGAATTAAAACACTTCTTTCAGCTGAATTTTTTTTTATTTTTTTGGTTTTTCGAGACAGGCTTTCTCTGTGTAGCTTTGTGCCTTTCCTAGATCTCACGCTGTAGACGAGGCTGGCCTTGAACTCACAAGGAAATGTGTGTGTGTGTGTGTGTGTGTGTGTGTGTATACTATAACCCTTTGTTATATTGAGGAACTTCAGAAGGATGGCCATCTGTTTTATGGTTTCAAAATCAATAAAGTAATTCCCAAATTGAAGAACAGGAAGTTCAAGAAATTATTGATATGGAACTTTTAAGCCCAAAGTAACTGACCCATTTGAAGAGGGGGGCAGGTAGACTATTTTGGCATGTTCTGAGATACCATAAAAACCACTTTTTCTATAGCTTGGAAGAAAATAAGTCACAAATTTATTTTAATTCTATGACTTTGAATTCCAAATCTATAGGTACAAAGAATAATCATCTTTCCCCTGCTTGATGGGATTATCCGATGAATTTTCATAGTACTATGAGGCTTTCCATAACCCCGCCTAATGTTCCTCATAATCCTGCTTATATTCCTTATATCATCATGTCTTAATAGTATATAAGAACAAACTCACTTTTAACAACACACACTCACACTCCCCCCCCACACTCCTTTTTGTGAGATGACTGCATGCTCTATTTAATACAATTTGGAACTTTGAATAGCCTGGGAGCTTAGTGACACAGACCTTTGTTTTTTTTTTTTTTTTGAAACAGGGTTTCTCTGTGTAGCTTTGCGCCTTTTTTGGAACTCACTTGGTAGCTCAGGCTGGCCTCAAACTCACAGAGATCCACCTGCCTCTGCCTCCCGAGTGCTGGGATTAAAGGTGTGCACCACCACCACCACCACCACCACCACCACCACCACCACCACCACCACCACCCAGCTCAGGTTTTTTTTTTTTGTTTGTTTGTTTGTTTTTTTTTTTTTTTTTTTTTTTTTTTTTTTTTTTTGACACAGACCTTTAAACTCAGAACATAAGAGGCAAAGGCAGGAGAATCTCTGAGAGCTTGAGGTCAGCCTGCTCTAATAGGAAGTTCCAGGTCGGCCAGGACTAGAGTGAGACTTTCTCTAACAGAAATAATTCCTTGAAATACAAAGGGTAATGAGGAGAGACTGGCTATGGTGGGTTATCTCACAGATACTTCTGCTGAACTCACCCATAGGCACACAATTAAATGTATACCTGTCAGTCCTATTGGTTACTTCTTCATACTCTAACACCAATCAGTCTCTAAAAATAGCTTATGTTTTATTTTCAACTAAAAATGACTCAGGTTGTATCTATGTCCCTAAGTTTATGAATGCAAAATTGTTACAGTTATTGGATTGAGCAGGACTTGAATCAAAAGTCACAGAATCTTTAATTTGACCACATTTCAGGTCTTATTATCAGGAATACCATCGAAAAACCATTGACCATTAGATATGATACATTGTTATTTGCTTGACAGGATTGATTTGAAATATCATCCAACAAGGCCATGTAAACCAAAGTGAAATTGGTGAAAGCCAAAGTTAAAGAATTTTGGAAATGCTTCAAAATGCCATTGGTCACAAACATTAAAAAGTGCTTCATAAACATAGCTTGTGGAAAAATCATTTTAGGTGCACATCAAAGTCTGTGTACCTTTTAACAAGTTGGGGAATAAATTTTATATTGCTTAGAAAAATAATAGAGATTTCTTCAGTGGCCTGGAGAAATAAGATTACAAGTGACTATGACAGCCTGAAGACAATTTAGCTGATATGAATCTTGAAAAGAAAATCAAAGTTTACGTCCAAAATAAAGAGATTGTTTTAAGATGCTGAAAAGGTTAAATAAAACACGCTACATGGAAATGATGCTGTCAGATAAGAAGTCAAGTGGAAGTCTGATGTCTTGACAGTCTTAATACAGCTTGCCAAGATTGGTACAAATGAAAAGAAAAAATCCAGATTGTATCAGGTGGGACAAGATAAACTTGCTTCAGGGAAGTACAAGTCCATTGTCTCAAATACCCAAGAAAAACAGAGGAATTTATCTTCCATGCCTATTGTAGATTTGCAAGTCTACTATGTCTATTATTATTGCTTAGCTGTAGAGCAGAGGGTGAGAACATTGTCATAGATAAAGCCACTGATCATGGAGAAGAATATAAAGACTTGGGGGTTTTCCACTACTAATGGCTAGATTTATTCCAGAATTGTATCACTCCATATGTAGTCACACAGTAGTAACCAAAATAAGATGCGTATTCCTACCCAAGTCCAGAAAATTCAATGCAATCATATACCTGAGTATATGACAGTATGAAATGATGGTAGTTCTTCACAGGTATCCTAGTATTTTTCCGAGATTTTGACTCAAGACAAATAACTCAGTAGTAAATAAAGCTCAGAGTATATGAAAGAACTCTACAGCCAGTTTCAGTTTTGAGAGAAAAGAACTAGATAAAATGGTTATTAAGATTGGGACATTACACTCTGAACATAAAATACTGTAGCCTATCCTAGCAATATCCATCATGGTCCAGACAGAAATCTGGTCCTGTAGCAGCTGTTTGTGGAGAAGGTGTCTTTTTGGAAATTATTTTCTGTAAAAAGAATTTGAAAGCCTCAGGAATTCCTCACTCTTCTGGCAGCATATTTCTTTTAAAACCCTCTTCTTATTCTTTGGCTAGTTTTTGAAATACTCTATGGACATTTTAGAAGGTGCCATATGCTAAACTTTGAATGCATTGTTCTAACATATAGAGGGGGCTAGTAAAGAAGGAAGATAGAGATAGGTGGGCATTCTTTTAGCCTGGTACCACGAATACTCAGGATTTTTGCAATTTCTCTCTTGCCAATGATAGTGGAATGGCACTGTATTAAAAAAAGCTCTCATGCAAGCTAATCATTGGTATATATGAATATGTAAAGATTTTTGATGATGCTGGGAGCCGGGGGAAAGAAACAATATTAAGGGGTAATGATCTGTGGAGGGCATACTTCACCTTCCTGTAATGAAAAATAATGTACCAAGTATTTAACAAGTTCCTGTTGAAAGGCATTTAGTCCTTTCTTTTTGGTGTTATGTCTTTAATATCCTTCAGTGGAGGACCCTGCAACAGAAGGGCAGAGGCAACTTGCTGTAGTTCATACACCTGGTGTCAGACTGCAAGATGGAACCAAGTAACCTGAGATGATCCATATGAGGTCATCCACCCTTATAGGTGGGGAATAAAGGTCAATTAGTGTTTAGTTAAATGTTGTGACTACATGAAAATATCTTTGCAGACACTTGCTTGCCTAAATTTCAAGATAAATAATTCAATTTACCAGTTTGGAAGCAGCGAAGAGATAATGAAGGACTAAAAGTCAACCTGTATAGTAGTATATTTCCCTCTTTGCCATAAGATGTATAATAATTGAGGACTTGGGGCTTCCTTTAATGAGTGGAATAGTGATTCAGATAAACACCCAAAGGGCATCATGGAAGACTCTCTCCCATACATGGAAAACAAAATTGTGCTACTCTTCTTGGGTGAAACTTTTGCTTTAAAAGCAGATTTGTGCTACAACATACCACTTACTCAAAGGTCTTCTTAAATGAACCAATTATTCAATAAAACAACAAAAAATTATAGAAAGAAACTTTCAAATAATATGAAGCGCAGTGATGGAAGAAATGTTTTATGGACAATAAAAGAGAACCAAGTTTCATGCAGGAAAGGAAGGAAGGAAACCTAGAAGCTCAAGAATGAGAAATGGAAGCAGTCTGGAATTAAGAGAGCAATGACATTTAAGTATTGCAATGAAACTCACATCTACTTCACAGATATTTTGAGAATTGTGTAAAACCACAAATTAATACTTACAGAGGAAGGAAAATTATATGCAAGAACTTTAATTGGGAAAACAAGAAAAGATAATGTGGTGGTATTGTGTTCCCAAAATATTGTGTACCCTAATAAACTTATCTGGGGTCAGAGAACAGGACAACCACTAGATACAGAGGCTAGAAAGTGGTGCCACTCACACCTTTAATCCTAGCATTCTAGAGTCAGAAATCCCTCTGGATCTCCGAGTTCAAGGCCACATTGGAAACAGCCAGGAATGGTGACACATGCCTTTAATCCCAAGAAGTGAGCCTTTAATCCCAGGGAGTGAGGGCAGATAGCAGAAAGGTATATAAGGTGTGAAGACCAGGAACTAGAAGCATTTGGCTTGTTAAGCTTTTAGGCTTCTAGCAGCAGTTCAGCTGAGATCCATTTGGATATGAGGACTCAGAGGCTTCCAGTCTGAGGAAACAGGATCAGCTGAGGAACTGTCAAGGTGAGGATGCTGTGGCCTGTTCTGTCTCTCTGATCTTCCAGCATTCATCCCAATACCTGGCTTCAGGTTTGATTTTATTAATAAGAACTTTGAAGATTCATGCTACAAGATAATGTGTAAGTGCAACATCTAAAATCTGACCCATCAATCTTGACATAACACAGGAAAAGAGCTCCAAATTCTTTTTAAGAGGAACTTGCTAAATAACTTGTTAAACATTTGTACAAAGGCATTATATCGAGATTATCTTCATTTACAAAGTATGTACTGGGTGGGCTCCTGATTGCTATTCAATAAATAAAGTTTAAGTTGGGCAAAAATGATAGACAATGCTGAAAATGAGATCAGGGACTGGGGTGTGACTTAGTGAAAAACTTGACTGTCTATGAGAACCTGGATTTGATTCACAGAACAATATTTAAAAATTGTTCAGTTCAATGCACACCAGCACTGGGAAAGAAGTAACAGTTGATTTGCTGGGACCCACTTGCCAGGCAGCCTCATTGAAGGAGAGTATTGTCTCAAAATCAAGGTGACCGTGAATGTGGAATAATATCTACTGTGGTGATATTGTGTTTCTCAAAATATTGTACACCCTAATAAAATTATCTTGGGTCAGAGAACAGAACAGGCACTAGATACAGAGGCCAGAAAATGGTAGCACACACACATTTAATACTGTCACTTGGGAGGCAGAGATCCATCTGCATCTCTGTGAGTTTAAAGCCACACTAGAAACAGCCAGGCATGGTGACTCAAGCCTTTAATCTCAGGAAGGGAGCCTTTAATCCCAGGAAGTGATGGCAGAGAGCAGAAAGGTATATAAGGCATAATACCAGAAACTAGAATCTTTTGGCCTTGTTAAGCTTTAAGGCTTTTAGCAGCAGTTCAGCTGAGATCCATTTGGATGAGGACACAGAGGCTTACAGTCTGAGGAAACGGGATCAGCTGGGGAACTGTCAAGGTGAGGTAGCTGTGGCTTGTTCTTTCTCTCTGATCTTCCAGCGTTTACCCCAATACCCAGCTCAGATTTGTTTTTATTAATAAGACCTGTTAAGATCCATGCTACAATCTACAGTTGATCTCTGGTCCCCACACACATGTGTATGCACCTGCACACACAAACACAGCATGAACATTTGTGGACATCACACACACACACACACACACACACACACACACACACACAGTCACAAAGTAAGGTTAGTATATCAGTATATGACTTAGAAAAATAGAGTACACACGTAAATGTGAACTGTGCAGGAAAACAGTCTGTAGAGGGATTCTGTAGGATGGACTGTACAATGTCCATTCCATATCCAGAGCACAATCCGTTATGTAGAATAAAATCATAAACAATTTATCCAACTTTTCTGAAAAATAATTTAATGAAAAGACCCATTTCCATATTCAACATTTCTAGGTAGCCTAAATTGAACTTATAACAGATGTGTTTTTGTATTATTCTATATGTTACAACAAGATGGTATTCTTAATTCCACAATTATATTGATATAGTTAATTTAACTTGTGGAAAGAAAATGTAATTCATTAGAAAAAGTGTCATAAAATATTCTTTTATTAGGATAATGTACCTGGACTCCTGTAGCATGCAAATAGTCCCATTGTCTTTGCTTTACCAATATCTTTCACATTTTTCTCCTATTGTTATTGGACATTTTTAAATGTACATGTACATTTTAAGGCATCAAAAGTAAACCTAATAATCTTTCCACTTCCTAGTATGTAAGTCATGCATACATATAATAATAAAGCATAGCTCAAGGTAGTAAAATAATTCAGTATAATAAGATAAAATGAGAAAGGAAATAATAAATAAATCAACCAAGGCAGGAGAGCAGGCCCTGCCATTGCTGACCACAGTATGGCAGCAGCCGCAGTGGTGTGAGAGCCTGGTGGAAGGCTGGGCTTACCAACTCAGCTACCACCCAGGCCCTCAACCAGGACTTTGAGTTGGCCCACTCTGACATCTAACCCATCTATGAGCTGCTAGAGCACATAAAGGGGCTGGTCTTGTGAATCATAGTCACAGGATCTCCATGACTCTGGCCAACAGCTAGATATCTGCAGCAGATGTCAGGGGCCTTGAAGCAGACCAAGGACTCATTGAAATGAACATTTACATGTTAAGCTATTTGGACAAAAGAGGAAACGCTGTTACACACTGCAGCTTCCAATGCCACTACAACAAATGTGTAATGTCAACGTGGGAGTGATGGAGGAGCAGAGTGGTACATGCCACACTGGAGACATGGTATCTGTGACAGGTGTGAGAGAAGGCTGGGCCTGATAGAGGAGCAGGGAGCTTACCCAGTGGGCTCTGCCCAGTGGTGTGCAACAACCTGGAGCTTGCATGGACTTAGTCCCCAAACAAGCTGCCAGCAGCATGATCACCTTGACTCTGCACAGGTTCAGGGTATTCCAGATGACAGTTGTGTGGCTTGGGGAGTTTGTGGGGCCCCTGGCAGTGGGACCAGGATTTATCCCTAGTGCATCAACTGTCTCTTTGGAACCCATTCCCAGAACATAAATTGCTAAACGGTCTTATTAATACAAAACCTGGAGCCAGATATTGGAGTAAAAGCTGAAAGATGAGAGGAATAAAACAAGCTAGCCACAAGTTCTTACTGCTAAAATTCCTCAGCTCAAGAAAGCTACTTCCTATATACTCACAACTATATACCTTTCTGTGCCCTGCCATCTGTCTTCCTCTCGCCACACAGCTACATCATTTCCTCTTTCTGCCTGGTTCTATCACTTCCTGTCTGTCTGTACAGACCTCCAGATCTCAATGGTGAACTAGTGCTGGGATTAAAGGCGTGTGCCACCGTCTGACTCTATTCCCAGTGTGGCCCTGAACTCACAGAGATCCAGATGAATCTCTGCCTCCCAGTGCTAGGATTAAAGGCATGTGCCATCACTGCCTAACCTCTGTGTTTAATATAGTGGCTGGCTTTTTCCTCTGATCCCTAAGCAAGCTTTATTTGTTAGAACACACCACATTTGCTTACAGGGGAGAGGGGCTTGGCCCTGCTTCAACTTTATATACCAGACTTTGTTGACTCCCCATGGGAGGCCTTACCCTCTCTGCCTCTAACTCCCCCCACCTCAATGGATCCTTACATTCTTCTTGTAGAAATGCCTTCTGATTGACTCTATTCCATGTATTTGCATTAGGTTAGTAAGCAACCAAATATTCAACACTTTCCCGTCCATGAAGAGCTAAATTAAAGGAAGATACTTGGGAATGCTGATATGTTTCTTAATGCATTTGTTTTCTTATTTTAGCATAGCAGAATTCCTGATCAACTGGCTGCAATGCACTAGTACAGGACAGATTGCTTATGAATATGTAATATGAGAGATGGGCTTTACTAGCCACAGAAAAGCTAGATGGTGCCTGGAGTAACTTATAGAATTAATGCCAGTAATTCAGAGCCTTGAGCTCTGAAAGTTCTTGCCAGTGTTCTACTTGAATATTGTTTTCTATATGTACTACTGTATTAAAATATCAGGAGATAATATCTGGAATGGATATTTTATGGAAAGATGATAACAGCCTTTCTTATACCATTATTTTATATGGGGTTCTTTCTGTTCATGTCACGAGAAAAAAAAAAAAAAAAACATGACAGCAGAACATACCCATTATTATCCTTTGTTACCTGAAAAACAGTATTTACAATCTACCTTTCTTCCTTTTCTATGGATTATAACAATTTTCAACCCAAAAGCCTCATTTTTTTTTTTTACTGGATTTGATGTTTCCCCAAAGACATAAGTCCTGAATTTTTACCTTTTCCTTCTATCATTGTTAATTTTATACTGGTCTTTTAGTTTATTTCCAGTTACTTTTAACTTCTTTTTTTAAGAACATCTCACATTCAACTTACTTACATTATGTTACCATTTCATATATTTTTAGTGAATCACCTATGACTTTTTTCTAGAACACTAGTTTTCATTCTAATTTTCTAAAAAAAAAACATTGCTCAGAAAATTCTGAAACCATTTTATAAAAGCTCCTATGTAAAATCACCAGTGACACCCATGGTGCCCATCATCATCATTTATCTAGAAAATTATTGTATTCTGTGAGAGAAAGAAAAAGAGGCCATGTGGAAATTTTTTTATATGCTAGCCTCTTAACTGTGTGAAGATTCTGTACTCCATGGAAAATGAATTAACATCAATAATTAGATAACTCTAAACTAAGGTCATTGTAATGGACTGAAGAGTTTGGTCCAAGGGCACCGAAAGAGATTGTAATAATGGAAACAGGGTGTAGAAGCTATTGTGATGCAGTGTAAGAAAGAACTCCCTCACTAACACTGACCTAAAGTTGAAAATGACCCACGAGACAGGAAAAGTCAATGGACTCCAAATCAAGAAAAAGAAGGAAACAGAGAAACCCGTAGATCATCCAGAACCAATGAAATCCTTCTAATATCTTGATTTTATCCAAATGACATATGTCTAGATTCATGATCTGATGGACTATCTGTAATAAATGTATTTGTTGATGTTCTTGTTCAGAATTTATTTTTCTAAAAGCTATGGAAAACTAAATAAAACTCTAACATGTTACCAAGATCACAATATCTTATATTTTCCTCTGCTTGATTGTCAATTTCAGAGGTATCAGTTTTTAAATGATGTCTTGTCAGCTTAGTGGCATTCAGGTGAGCCTTATGACTTATATCTCTACCTATATTCATCACTTACATAATTTTATATATTATCTTTTATTTACTTACATAGATGCCAAATAATCTTTCTAAATATTTTGTTTCTGACTTCAATTACAGTTACTTGTCTCCTTGATGTTTCTAACTGAATACTAATTATGATCTCAGGATAAAAATGACAAGGCAAAGTCTCCTCCCATTCTCTTCTCCTGTCCTTCATCATTCATATGAAAACTCAGGCATAGCCTTCTCTGCTTAGTCCAGATTTCTAATCACACATTGCAAAAACAAGTGGCAGTTACCTTAGACACCTTTGAAGTTTTATAACCAGATTGTTAACAAATAATACCAACTCTACATGCATAAGAAAGAAATCTATTCTCTGATTTTTCATTTCACTATTGGCTTTGCACTATGATCTGCATGTGTGTGTGTGTGTGTGTGTGTGTGTGTGTGTGTGTGTGTGTGTCTTTGTGTGTGTGAATGTTTCTGTGTGGAAGTACAGGCACATGAGTGCAATAGCACATAAAGACCAGAAGAGAGCAGAAAATTTCCTGAAACTGGAGTTTCAATGATTCTGAACTTACTCACGTAGGAGATATACCCTGAACTCAAGTCCTCGGCAAGATCATCACATGCTGTTAGAACTGAGCCATCTCTTTAACATTTCTGCTATGTATTTGGTCATCATGCCCCAGGGCATTATAGACATATGGTCTATCATTTTGACTATCCTATATTCCTTTTCTGTCTGCTGTATTTCTCCACCAGACTATGAACTTCACTAGGACAAAGCTTGGATTTATTGATGATTATATATTTTCAATCAAGAAAATACAGTAGAGAAACTGCACTAAGATCAACACTCAATAAATGGGATCACATGAAACTGAAAAGCTTCTATAAGGAAAAGAATTCCATCATTCAGACTAAGCAGCAAACTGAATGGGAAAAGATTTTTACCAACTTCACATCTGATAGAGGACTAATAACCATTATCTTAATTATATAGAGAACTTAAGAAACTAAATATTAAAAATGAAATTAAAAATGGAGTACAGATCTAACAAAATTCTCAAAAGAGGAAATTTGTTTAAATTGTTTACTTATTTATTTATTTTGGTTTTTCGAGACAGGGTTTCTCTGTGTATTTTTGGTGTCTGTTCTGGCTCTCACTTTGTAGACCAGCCTGGCCTTAATCCCACAGAGATCCTCCTGCCTCTGCCTCCTGAGTGCTGCGATTAAAGGCATGTGCCACTACTGCCTGGCTAAAAGAGGAAATTTAATTTGCTGACAAATACTTAAAGAAATGCCAGCTTATAACTGTCAATAACTCTATTTCCAGGAGATCCAATAGCTTTTTCAAGCTTCTATAGCACTGAACACATGTGGTGCACAAACATATAGGCCGATAACACATATACACACATAGATTTATATATATATATATATATATATATATATAATGTTATATATATATAATGTTATAATATATATATAATGTTATAATATATATATAATGTTTAACATGCCACTGACATTGACAAAAGAAAGAAGACCAATGAAAGAAAATACATATCCAAAAATTAAATCCACACATGTATAGAAAATTGATCTTTATCAAAGATGCCAACAATATACACTGGGACAGAAAAGTTTTAATACATATTCTTGGGCAACTTTCATGCCCACATGAAGAAGAGTGAAATAGGACTGCATTTCATGCCATATATATGAGTACATTTAAAGTGCATTTAATATTTAAAAGACATGAAACTTTAAAGCTCATATAATAAACATAAAAATGTAGCAAAAACAGATAAACAAAGAAACAAAAAGAATTGTAGATAGGCAACCTATCTACAATAAAAAAAAAAAAAAAAAAAAACCTGTAGATAGGCAACATTCTTAGCCATTAGGGAAATGTAAATCAAAATGACTCCTAGGTTCCATCTTACACCTGTCAGAATTGCTAAGATTAAAAACACAAGTGATAGCTCAGGATTGAGGATGTGGAGCAAGAGGACCACTTCTCCATTGCTGGTGGGAGTGCAAAGTTGTACAGCCACTATTGAAATCAATGTAGAAGTTCCTCAGAATGTTGGGAATTAAGCGACTTCAAGATCCAGCTCTACCACTCTTGGACACATCCAAAGGGGGCTTCATCCTACCCAAGTACACTTGTTCAAATATTTCATTTCAGCTCTATTCATAATACCTAGAAGCTGGAAACAATCTAGATGTTCCTCAACAGAAGAATGGATAAAGTAAATGTGGTACATTTATACAGTGGAGTATTAATCAGCTGTTAAAAATGGCATAATAAAAATTTCAGGCAAATAAATGAAACTAGAAAAAAAATCATCCTGAGTAATAATAACCCAGAACAAGAAAGACAAAAATGGTATGCATTCACTTATAGTTAGTTATTAGCCATTAACTAAATATTAGCAAGCTAGAATTCATAAACTCAGAGACTGTAATTGGAACTGGGGGACATATGGATCAATAAAAGGATTTAAAAGAGTAGAATAGATAAAATCATGCACACAAAGGAGAAAGAATGATTTACTTTCCAAAACTAAAGGAAACTACTCCTTTACTCTAGCTTTGATATTAATACAAAAATGTGGTCCAGACGCTGAAGACATGGCTCTACAGTAAGAAAGCTCACTATTATTGCTAAGGACCTGAGTTCAGTTCCCCCACCCACATCTAGCTGTTCACAGTTAATTGGAAGTCCAGTTCCAGGGAGATCTGAGGTCCTGGACTTCAAGGGGCACTGCCATTCACATGCATATACCTCCATACACACAAATAAAAATAAAACATGTTTCATTTTAGGGTATAATATTCTATATTTCTAGGATCCTGTGATTCAGAGCATTGTTTACCTCTAATTCTCAGAGGAGTTATTCTTTTTCATTTTTAATAATATTGTTAGCAAATGACAAATAAAACATCAGAGGTAAGAAAATAGATCTTTGCTCCAATTTCTGGATCAAACCTGTAGATAGGTTTATCATTTCTTAATATAAGAGCTATCCCTTTGAAGATAATTACATTTTGATTTGATGGATAAGAAATATTTAGTGTAAGGGGAACTGAAATGATTCTAATTACATAAGTCAAGGATATGTATCCAAGTCTGCCTGCTCTTGAGGCATGACATGCCCATTGGCTTCAGGTTTACTTCTTCTATTTATCATTTTTAACTGTGGCTTAGAAAAATTCCACCTGTATGCCCAAACACATCTTATCAAGTTCAATAACCAAGCAGTTGACTTTCCTAGCAGGCATGAGAATGGGAACATGCAGGATCAGGTACAGACTGTATTGATTGCATGGGTACTGAGGTGCACACCCCAGTAAATTTTTAACAGCTTCATTTGCTCAGGCTCAGAGTTATATACAGACACTCTGAGTGTAGTTCTTGGAAGCAGCTGTTACATAGTAAATTGACTCAAGTGCTCTAATGCTGGCTCATTTGTCTGCTTTCTCTTCCTCACTTTTCTTTCTTTCTCTCTTTCTCTTTCTTTCTTTCTTTCTTTCTTTCTTTCTTTCTTTCTTTCTTTCTTTCTTTCTTTCTTTCTTTCTTCCTTCCTTCCTCCTTCCTTCCTTCCTTCCTTCCTTCCTTCTTTCCTCCCATTCTTCATTCATTTCTTTTTTGCCCTTCACTCCTTTTTCTTTTATGTTCTTGTGCAGTTATTTTAATGCAGAATCATGGTTCTGGAAAAACTCTCAAGTGGGTGAAGAACTGAATATCTCTATAGTTTCTGATTTGAAGTATTTACATAAATTCATTACTTGTGTTGGGTACATGATTGGCTCCTTACTTTGGCCAATGCGAATCAAAGGTGTTTCATATAACAGTGCCTACTCCTAGTTGCAGGCCATAAGTTTTTCAGTATAAGTAACCAGTTCATAAATGGTTCAGTTCTTTTAAAGGTAATTATATCAAAGCAGGAATTAGGAGCTTTAACACAGTGAAGTTTAACTCTAGAGAATATGAATGACATCACACATGTGACCTGCACATACAGTATTCCTGAGAGACTGTTTCATTTCATTTGGTGTCAGACTGTTGAAACAATAGACATTAAATTTGTTAACAAGTCCTCCAGGAATACTATCCTGAGGGAAGGCTGAAGCCCGAGTGCCAAACGAAGAGCAAATTGCCCAGGAAGAAATTTCAGGCAATTCTGTGTATTAATACATGCTTATTTTTTCTTTTCTTTCTTTCTTTTCTTTTTCAATAAAACTTGAGGACTGCTACATAAAAGTTAGAAGAGAAAGTGTCTTTCTCTACTTCAATGTAAGAAGGTATAAACTTGCAATATTGTTTATCAATATATCTCCTAGTATATTTTATTTTATTTTTTTGTTGTTGTTTTTGAGACAGGGTTTCTCTGTGTAGCTTTGTGCCTTTCCTGGAACTCACTCTGTAGCCCAGGCTGGCCTTGAACTCACAGAGATCCACCTGGCTCTGCCTCCCGAGTGCTGGGATTAAAGGCATGTGCCACCAACGCCTGGCCTCTCCTAGTATATTTTAAGAATAGGTATATTTAATAACAAGTAATCCATTGGAACCATTACATGTAAACAGAGATGACATCTATTAATTAATATAGATTGATATTAACTTGGAATTATTTGTAGCTATGTGTCACTCATTTATTTCCATCATTTTCAAATTATTATCAGCTAGTAGGTTAAAGGAAAATATCTCAAACTAAAAGATTTTTTTCATTTACCTTTTCGTATATTACTTTATTGTATGTGATGTGTGTTTGTGTGCTTGTGTGTGTGATTATGTTTTTTTTTGTTGTTGTAGGTATAAAGATGACATGGCCTGTACGTGAAAGGCAGAGGATATCCTTTGTGTGTTGTCCTTGAATCTCCACTTTGATACATACTCATTTCAGCAATGCTGAAGCCTGGCTCGTTGGCCTGAACGTTTCTGGAGATGTTACTGTCATCACTTCCCATCTATCTCCCCATAGGCACACTGGGATTACAGATGCTTGCACTCAGTGTTCTGCTCCCATATGGGTTCTGGGAAATCCACCCTCAAGTTAAAGGCTTATGCAGGATTCCTTTTACTCGTTGAGACATCTCGTAGCCCCAGTAAGAGTTTTCATTAGAGCAGTTTTCTGTTTATGTTTCCCTGTGTTTGAATCATCAAATTATATTGTTGTATATCATGCTTTTGGTTAAAATTTGTCTGTTTGTGAGCATCATAGATATACGTTCTAATTTGAACTGTAATTATTACTAAGTTGGTTGCTTTAAAATGTCCTACCAGTATTATAATATGTTTATATTTAGATTGATTTTCTTTATCCACACACAATTTCAGTCATATTAGAAAAAATTTAACAGGGGGCTGGAGAGATGACTCAGAGTTAAAGAGCATGGGCTGCTCTTCTGGAGGTCCTGAGTTCAATTCCAAGCAATCACATGGTGGCTCACAACCACCTGTAATGAGATCTGGTGTCCTCTTCTGGCATGTAAGCATACATGCAGACAATACAGTGTATACATAATAAATATACAAATT
The DNA here is from genome assembly GCF_004664715.2 of Peromyscus leucopus. NCBI lineage: Eukaryota > Metazoa > Chordata > Mammalia > Rodentia > Cricetidae > Peromyscus > Peromyscus leucopus. The sequence goes on from NC_051065.1 coordinate 91,581,538, forward strand.
TAAAATAATGAATCTTACGTTAAAAAAAGAAAATATTAAACAGAAAGTTACTCTTTCCCATAAAAAATAATAAACCATTCAGAGTTGGATAGCTGTCTCAGTGAGTAAGAGTACTTACTTCATAAGCAATTGGACCTGACTTTGGAAACCAGCACCCACAAAAACCTCTGTGAGTGTAAGGACAATCAACCTAATGTGAGGTTCAGTGAGATCCTCTGCCTGATAGAAATAAAGGAGCAAAGGGCAGAGCAAGAAATGCAGCAGTATTTCTCTGGCCTTGTGTGAGTGAACAGCCATGTACAACCTCAAATATATATATATACTCACATATTGCACACATCCACAAAAATATTCACACATAAATGCACAATACAAAAATGTACATACATACTTACACACATAAAATTACAAACAAACACATATAAGAATCATGAAAATACTTTGGCTTTAATACTCCATGTTTAGGCCATTTATTGTGTTCAACCACTATTTATTGAAGTACAATGGATTGCTAGAACAATGCCATCACAAATGAGTTAGCACAAAACAGTATTTTGAAATATTTTAGTGTTAATCCTACTCCTGTTATATATTATATGAAGTTTAACTTATTGTGTTCTAAATATCTACTAAAATTATTCTGGTTCATAGAAAGTGTAAAAACTTCAACATGACTTATATGTCCCTTATCTGTATTCTGTGTTTTCTTATTACCATGTTGCCTTTTCTTGTGCTCCTTTCTACATGTTACACTATAACCACACCTACATTGTGTGTGTGTATATATATATATTCTTTCTGGGACTAGGTGACTGTGCTTAATATTATACATATAGTTATGAAACACACTCAGAGTCAGTTTTACATTTAACTGTTATGGATTTTTCTTGTTTTCCCCTGTGGTGGATAAATTCATAAAACTTCAATTGTTAGTCAAAGTATGAAATCCAAACTGGAGCTCCACATCTTCAGAATGGTTTTTCTAACTTCATAGAATTTCACTGAGGTTTATGGACGAAGGGTCATGTTAAGTGTTTCTGTGAATGCCTAGAGTATTCTAACTGCATGATATTTTTATTGGTAAATTCTTCATAATGAAGTGATTTTATGTTTTATTAAAAGTCAGCAATACTTTACAATGTCTAACTAAGCAAAAATTATATTGAGTGGTAGAAAATATTGTCACAGCATTGAAAAGAAACATTTTCATTTTCCATAGTTTCCACTAAAATTTGGCTACAAAGCAAGTTTGTCAATCAAATGAAAGCCTTGTGCCAATTGGAAGTTAGGTACTTCAGGAGGATAAAATACTTTGAAAGGATATACAATAATTTATTCAGAAAACCATGTTGTGAATCATGTTTTCCAGATAATAGAATATTTAAGAGTCTGTATTCACAATCTCTTGTGTCAAAAAGTTGGAAGTAAACAGTTTAAAAGGAGGGAAGATGTTCCGTTCATAGCTTCAGAGAACTCAGTCTATTATCACTGGGCTGTGTGGTTTCTGTCTTACAATGAGTCACAGGATAAGGCCTGGGGCATAGGTGGAGAGAAGTTGCATTCCTTCTAGAAATTGGGAATGACAGAGTGGGGCCCAGGATAGAAGATACCCCTAAAGTTCATGTTGGCAAAGAAACATCTCTTCATCTTTGTTCCCAAATTTCCATCACATCCCAACATCTAATAAAATTATGAGCCTAATAAATTGATATGGTCAGAGATCCTACAAGCCTATCGCTAATCAGTCTTCAAATTCTGGGTAGTGTGGAACAAAGCAAAGAGTATGCGAACCTTTGGGTTATTTTCATAACAAAACCACAGAAGTCCTAACTGCATTCACTTAAAATTAGTTGAGGAGTCCCTAACCAGAAAAATGTGGTGTGTGTGTGTGTGTGTGTGTGTGTGTTTTCCTGTAACTGTTATTATCCACATTTGTTTTTCTTTTTCTCTAACCTACTACAGAGATACATCAGAGAGAGAGAGAGAGAGAGAGAGAGAGAGAGTGTGTGTGTGTGTGTGTGTGTGTGTGTGTGTGTGTGAGAGAGAGAGAGAGAGAGAGAGAGAGAGAGAGAGAGAGAGAGAGAGAGAGAGAGAGAGAGAGAGAGAATTGTTACATGTTGGAAATAAATGGCTAGGTAAAACTTTATTCTTTTCTCCAAATGTTAAAAGTTCTAAACCACAGAAACATTCATTTGCAACTTTTTTGACAGTGTTTTATATTGACTATTCAGTCAACTAATGTAAAAATATTTATGAGCTAAACAGAAAGCAGGAACTTAAATCCAAACTGAGAAATAAATAGTTTTCTGAAAAGAAAGATTAACTGATTTTCTTCCTTCCCTGGAGTTTTGGAAGAAGTAAATAACTTAAAATGCTTTCCTTTTTCTTCCTTGTCTAAAGATTTACCACTGAGCAGGATGGATTATGGAAGTGGCTATTTGGCTTAGCGTTGAAATTTTCAAAACTGCTATTGCTACATTCTTTTTTCCCCTTTTATTGGAAATCAATTTTTTTGTCATATAATATATCCTGATTATGGTTTCCCCTCCCTCTACTCCTCCCACTCCTCCCATCCTCCACTCCCATCCAGATGCACTCTCTTTGTCTCTCATTAGAAAACAGATTATTAAGGGATAATAATAAAATATAATATGACATCACAAGATATATGATATCATTAATATGATATATTGAAACAAAATTTAACACATCAGAACTGGATACGTTAAAGGAACAGAGCCGAAGAGAAGGCACAAGAATCAGAGACCTATTCATTTGCACACTCAGGTATCTCATAAAAACATTAACCTGGAAATCATAATATAAGGATGAAGGACCTTGTGCATACCTGTGTCAATGCTGTGCTTGATGCTTGAGTCTCAGAGTTCAAATGAGCTTTACTCAATTGATTTATAGGGCCTTCTTTCCTTCACATTCTCTATTCCCTCTGGCTCTTCCACTTTTTTCAGCTCTTGTTCTAGAGGGCTCCCTGAGCCCTCAGGGGAGGAATCTGATGGAGACAGTCCATTTATGGATGAGTGGTGCATGTTCTCTCACTCTCCACATAAGGTCTGTTTATGGGTCTCTGGCTTTGTTCCTACCTACTGTTCCATCAGGAAGCATCTCTGATGATGCCTGAGCAAGGCACTGATCTAAGAGTGTAGCACAATGTCAATAGTCATTATACTGCTATGTTTTGTCTATTGATTGATTGATACAGAATAATAGTATTGTATTACTGTGGATTCCAGTGCTATCTAGTTGTTAGGTCTTTGCTCACTCAAGCTGTGTTGGGATGGGCTCCATCTAGAGGGGGGAGGGCTTAAGATAAATCAGATATTGGTTGGTTCCTCCAACAAGCTTTGTGATTGTAGATCAAAGGTTTTGTGGCTTGGTTGGTGTTTAGGTTTCTGTTTTGAAAGCTTGTAAATTATCTTTTTGTGCCCAATAAACCAGCTCTACTTCTTCACATTTAGTTAGTTGTGTTCAGAATTGGAGCCTGTCCACCAGCTTGTGGAGAGCAACTTATGTTCTTCAAATATCAGCGTGTGTTTTTGGGGGAGATTCTCATGGGAGCATTTTGGCTAACAACTCAGCTATATAGAACCCAGTCCCTGGACTAGAAGCTTCATTTGGAGACAAGAGATATACAGTTGGGGCTCTGTCTCCTCCATTATTTGGTGATTTCTTTTAAATGATGTTCATGTACATAGTGATTTCCATAGCAGCTGTACAATTTCATATATATATATATACATAAGCTTCTACTACATTTCTACATTTGATTTCTGTAATATCCCACAATGGTTCTTACTTTTACCTGTCTCTTCCCATAGTCCTTCCTTCATCCCTATTTCCTCATCCTTACTCCACTTGATCCTCCTGTTCCAGCCCATATCCCATCCATAACTATTTTCTTTTACTTTCCTAACAAGATCTATCTGTCCGTCCTAGTACCCTACCTATCTTCTGTGATTCTACTGATTGTAGTTTTGTTATCATTTACTTAACAGATAATATCCCTATATAAGTGAATACAGACCACATTTGTCTTTCTAGGTCTTGGATATCTCACTAAGCATGATTTTTTTTCTAGTTCCACCCATTTACCTGCTAATTTCATTTTTTAATGGCTGAGTAATATATCTTTGTGTAAATGTAACACATTTTCTTTATCGATTCTGCTGTTGAGGGCCATCTAGGTTGTTTCCAATTTCTATTGTTACAAGTATAGCAGCAATGGAAACAGTTGAGTTTTTTTGTGGTAGTATGAAGAGTGCTCTGGGTATATGCCAAGAGGGGTATAGTTGGATACTGAGGCAGATCAATTCACATCTTCTTAAGGAACTGCCACTCTGATTTCCATAGCAGCTGTACATCTTCACACTCTCACCAACAATGAGTGGCTGTACCTCTTACTCTATATCCTAGTCTGAGCTGTCACTTGATTTTATTGACTTTATTCATTCGGACAGGTGTTAAGATGAAATCCCAAATAAGTTTTTATTTTGATTTCCCTGATAGCTAACAACAATGAATATTTCTTTCAGAATTTTGGCTATTTGAATATTCTTTTTTGAGAATGTTGTTTAGGTCTTTACCCCACTTTTAAATTGGGTTATTTGTAGATGTAACCATCTTATTAAATAAGAAACACAGAGCCAATACAGAGATGAAAGCCAAGAGGTCAGAGCATTAGCTAAGAGCTAAAAACCTTACCCTTCACTGTCGCTGTTGTCCTACCTCTCCGAAAGAGACCTACTTCCTGTGTGTCTGTCTTTTTATAGAGTTTTTGTTCTGCCTTCTCGTTGGTTGTAAACCCAACCTCATGAACTCCTAGTCACTGCCTGTCTGTACAGACCTCCAGGTCTTCTGTGGTTGATATTGAGATTAAAGGCATTTATCTCCAATGCTGGCGGTATCCTTGAACACACAGAGATCTACCTAGCTCTGCCTACCAAGTGCTGGAATTAAAGGCATGCACCACCACCGCCCAGCTTTTGCTATGGCTTGCTAATAGGTCTGACCTCCTGGCAACTTTATTTATTAACATACAAATCACATTTTAATACAAATAAAATATCACCATAGTTATTTATCTTCTTGTTTTCCAGGTGTTTTTTTTTTTTTTTACTTATTTATATGGTTTTAATAATAACTCCTATTGGGTCTGTAGATGTTAAAAATTACTTCCATTTCTGTGGGCTCCCACATTCTCTGAATGATGGTGTCCTCTGCAATGAATAATGTTTCCAGCTTCATGAGGTACCATTTATTTCTATATTTATTTATTTTTCTTTTTATTTGCTTACTTATTTCTTTACTAATATACTTATTTATTTTTATTATTGGTTTTTCAAAACAGGGCTTTTCTGTGTGGCTCTGGCTGTTCTGGAAGTTGCTCTGTAAAAATGTCTGGCCTTGAACTCAGAAATCCAACTGCCTCTGCCTTCTGAATAGAAGTAATAGAAATAAAGTCATGTACCACCATAACTGGCTGTGAGGTCCCATTTATTAATTGTTGATATTAGTGCCTGTGCTAACATTGTTATTTTCAGATATAGTCTTTACCTGTGCCAGTAAGTTCAAAGGTATTCCCCAATTTCTTTTGATCAGGGTCAGTGTATTTTATGCTGATGTCTTTGATCCACTTGGAGTTGTATTTTATGAGTCTATTTGTACACTTCAATATGCAGTCATCCAGTTAGCCCACTGCCGTTTATTGAATCATAGGTTTGTGGATTTATTTCCATTACTTCAACTGGAATTTATTGATCAACCTGTCTGATTTTCTGCCAATACCATGCATGCTATTTTTAATACTATAGCTCTGTAGTACAACTTGAAATCCAAGATAGTGATATCTCCTGCAGTTGTTTCATTATTCAGGATGTTTTAACAATACTGTTTTATTTTATTTTTTTGTTGGTTTGCTTATTTGAGTTTTGGTTTTGTTTTGTTTCTTGTATATTTCCATATGAAGTTGAAAATTGTCCTTTCAAGATCTGTGGAAAATTATGTTGGCATTTTGATCGGGATTGCATTGAATTTGTTGATTGCTTTGGTAGGATAGCCATTTTTTACCATATTAATGTTAATGATCAACAAGCATGGGAGATCTTTCCATGTTCTGGTGTCTTAAAGTTTTTAACATTCAAGTCTTCCATTTCCTTGGTTAGAGTTACTCTAAGACATTTTATATTATCTGAAGATATTGAGAAAAGTGTTGTGTCCCCAATTTCTTCCTCAGTCCATATGTAATTTTTATATAGGAGAACTATATATTGTATGAGTTAATTCTCTATCTAGCAAATTTTCTGAAAGCGTGTATCAGCTATAGGAGTTTCACAGTGGAATTCTTAGGGTCACTTATGTAGATGATCCTGTTACATGCAAATAAAGATATTTTTATTTCTTCCCTTACAATTTGGATCTCCTTGATCTCCTAAAGTTGTATTATTTGTCCAGGACTTTTATCAGGAACCAGTGTTGATTTTGTCAAAGGCATTTTCTGAATATAATGATATGATCATATTTTTTCTTTCTGTTTACTTATTGATTTACGTATGTTGTACTATCTCTATATCTCTGGGATGAAGCCTGTATGTATGATCATGGTAGATGATACTTTTATGTGTATTTTTATTTGGTTTGTAAGTATTTTATTGAGTATATGCATCTATATTTATATGAGTGTAGTTTATTGATTTCAGTTCCAAGTTTGATTGTTTCTTGTTACCTACTTCTTCTAAATATGATTTCTTTTTCTTCTAGAGTTTTCAGATGTGCTGCTAAGTTACTAGTATAAGATCTTGCCAATATTTATATTTAGTTACTTAGTGTTATGAAGTTGCCTTTAAAAACTGCTTTTATTTTGTTTCATAAGTCTGGGTGTGCTGTGTATTCATTTACATTCAATTCTAGAAAATGTTTCATTTCTTTCTTAACTTCAGTCTTGATTAATTTTTCATTCAGTAGTGAGTTGTTCAGCTTCCATGTGTTTGTAAACTTTCTGTTGTTTTGTTGTTAATACCCTGCTTTAATTCTTCGTAGTCAGATAGCGTGTGTGGTGTTATTTCAATTTTCTGGTATCTCTTGAGACTTGCTTTATGACCTGGTACATGAACAACTTTGCAGAAAATTCTGAGTTTCTAAGGATAAAGATATTATTTTGTTTTTGTGTGAAATGTTCTGTTTGTTCTCATCTGCTGTAGGAGGAAGCCTTTATGATGAAAGCTGAATAAGGCATAGATCTATGAGTATAGCAGAATATCATTAGGAGTCATTTTATTGTTATTTTTATTTAGTTTTAGACCAGTATTATTTTTTTTTTCAGCCAGTGCTATTTGGTTTAACCCTAGGTCTCTGGACTATATGTTCTCTGGTTCTTGGTCACCCAAGAGTGTGGGGTATAGATTCTGTCTCATGATGTGGGCCTTAAGTCAAATCAGACATCGGTTGGCTACCCCACAAGTTCTATGACATAGTACCCTTGTATATCTTGCAAATGCATATCTTGTAGGTAGAAAATGTTGCAGATCCAAGGCTTTTAGCCAGGTTGGTGTTTACGATTATATTTTGGGAGCCCACAGAGTACTTCCCTGCACCAAAAACACTAGAATGTAGGGGTATAGGCTCCATGGAAGCACCAGCTCAATTTATCTATATTCAATGGGTTATATAGGTGTTGTCCTTGGCAATGGAATCTCAGTCAGTAAGCAGAGAGCAACCCATAGTGTCATCAACAGCCTTGGTTGTTTGGGGGTTTCTATAAACTCCCTTGGCTAACAACTCTATTGAGTGCAACCAGGTACCAGTACTGGAAGATTCATTAGGTGACAAGAGATTACTAGTTGGTAATTTCTCTCCCCCATTATTAAGAGATCATTGTATATTTTAGGGATTTCCTACTGTACTAGGTTTATGTACCTACCATCTCTCAAATGATCCTTAGTTCTTTTAGTATTTCCCGGGATCACTTTGTCCATCCCTATCTCTTCACCTCTTTCCCACCTGATCCTTTGATTGATGTCTTAACCCACTCTGAGTCCACACTTAAAGTCTACTGTAATTCTTCCTCCCAGGGTATCCATGTATCCTCCCTAGTCTGCTTCTCTACACTTTACCTCCCCGGGTCTACAGATTGTAGGTTATTTATTTATTTAATGACAAATGTCTGCATCTAAATGAATGCATACCATATTTCTCTTTCAATTTGGGTTGTCTCCCTCAAATAATTTTTTTCTAGTTCCTTACATTTTCCTGGAAATTTCATGATGGCTTTCACTTTATTTTATTTTTTTTTTACCAATTGAGTAATATTCCATTGTGTAAAATGTTCCATATTTTCATTATATATTCTGCTGTTGAGGAACATCTAGTTTGTTTCCAGTTTTGGATTTTTATGAATGAAGCCACAATGAATGTAAGAACAAGAGTTCTTGAATTAGGATGGAGTGTCCTTTGGGTATATTCCTAAGGGTAGTATAACTGTGTCTTGAGGTAAAATTATTTCCAGTTTTCTGAGGAACCACTATATTGATTTACATAGTGTCTTTATAAGTTTGCATTACCACCAGCAATGGAAGAGTATCCTACTTGCTTAACACACTCTTCAACATGAGTTGTCACTTATGTTATTGATCTTAGCCATTCTTTAAAAAATATATTCATTTTCCATACCAATCACAGATCCCCCTCTGATCTCTCCTCCCACTCCACCTCTTTTCCCCTCAACCCCAATCCCCTCTTTCAACAGGGTAAGTTAAAGTAAAGTTAAGGTAATATAGAATACCTTGGGGTAACTCTAACCAAACAAGTGAAAGACCTGTATGACAAGAACTTTAAGCCCTTGAAGAAAGAAATTGAAGAAAATATCAGAAAATAGAAAGATCTCCCATGCTCATAGATGTACAGTAAAATCAACATAATAAAAATGGGAATCTTACCAAAAGCAATCTACAGATTCAGTGCAATCCCTATTAAAATCCCAACACAACTCTTCACATACCTCCAAAAGCAATACTTAACTTCATATGTAAAAACAAAACACCCAAGAAAAGCTAAAACAATCCTGTAAAATCAAGGAACTTCTGGAGGCATCAGTATCCCCGACCTCAAGCTCCACTCTAGAGGTATAGTAATAAATTAGTGTGGTATTGGCATAAAAACTGACATGTGGACCAATGGAATCAAATTAAAGACCCTGGCATTAATCTGCATACCTAAGAACACCTCATTTTTGACAAAGAAGCCAAAACTGTACAATGGAAAAAAGAAAGCATCTTCAACAAATGATGCTGGCATAACTGGATGTCAACACATAGCAGATTGCAAATAGATCCATATCTATCACCATGCATAAAACTCAAATTTAAATCTAAATCTAAATCAACATAAGTCCAGCTACACTGAATCTGATAAAAGAGAAAGTAGGAAGTAGCCTTGAACACATTGGCACAGGAGACCACTTCCTAAATATAACACCAGTAGTACAGACACTGAGAGAAACATTAACAAATGAGACCTCCTGAAAATGAGAAGCTTCTGTAAGGCAAAGGACACAGTAAAAAAGACAAAATGACATCCTAGAGAATGGGAAAAGGTCTTCAACAACCCCACATCTGACAGAGAGCTGATCTAAAAATATATAAAGAACTAGACATCAAAACACCAAATAATCCAATTAAAAATGAACTACAGACCTAAACAGAATTCTCAACAGAAGGATCTCAAATGGCCTAAAGACATTTAAGGAATTGCTCAACATCATTAGTCATCAGGGAAATGCAAATTAAAATGACTATGAGATACCATCTTGCATCTGTGAGAATGGCTAAGATCAAAACATGATGATAGCTTATGTTAGAGAGGATGTGGAGCAAGGGTGTGCAAACTTATACAGCCACTTTGGAAATTAGTATGGTGGTTTCACAGAAAATTGGGAATCAATCTAGCTCAAGACCCAATGATACTACTCTTGAGCATATACTCAACGGATGCTCAATTATACAACAAGGACACTTCCTCAGCATTATTCATAACAGGCAGAGCCTGGAAACAACCTAGATGCCCTTCAACCAAAGAATGAATGATGAAAATGTGGTGCATATACAAAGTGGAGTACTACTCAGCAGTAAAAAACAATGGCATCATGAAATCTGCAGGCAAATAGATGGAACTAGAAAATATCATCCTGAGTGAGATAACCCAGACAAAGAAAGACAAACATGGTATGGACTCACTCATAAGTGGATATTAGATGTAAGGAAAGTGTAACCAGACTATAACTCACAGTTCCAGAGAAGCTAGCTAATAAGGAAGACCCGAAGAGAAACACATGGATCACCCTGGAAAGGGGAAACAGATGAGATCTCCTGAGTAAATTGGGGGCCAGGGGGCAATAGAGGGAAGGTGATGGAAGATGATAACATCAGGGAAGTGGAGGTTGAGCTGGAAAACGGACAGAGTGGAAGACCAATGAACGAAGTATCTTGATAGAGGGAGATATCATGAAGATAGGGAGAAACCTGTTGCTAGGGAAGTTCCCATGAATCCACACGCATGACCCCAGCTTAAACTACTAGCAATAGTGGAGAGCATGCCTGAGCTAGCCTACCCTGATAATCAGATTGGTGAATACCCTAACTGTCATCATAGAGCCTTCGTCCAGTAAATGATGTAAGTAGATATAGAGATCCACAGCTTAGCACCAGGCTGAGCTCTAGGAGTTTAATCAAAGAAAAGGAAGAGGGATTCTATGGACAAATGGCATCAAGATCGTGATTTGGAGACAACCAAACCAAGTTAGTGGAAACTCATGAGCTTTAGACCAACAGATGTTGAGTCTACATGGGACTGGACTAGGCCCTCTGCATAAGGGAGACAGTTGTGTAGCTTGATCTGATTAAGGGGCCCCTGGCAGTGAAATCAATATCTATCCCTGGCACATGAACTGCCTTTTTGGAGCCCATTACCTGTGGTGGGACACCTTGCACAGCCTTGATGCAGGGGCCATGTCTTGGACCTGCCTCAAGTGAATGAACCAGGCTTTGCTGAAAATGAAAGATGAAATGAAAGACATTTAAGGAATTGCTCAACATCCCTAATCATCAGTGAAATGGAAATCAAAACAACTCTGAGATACCACCTTATGCCTGTCAGAATGGCTAAGATCAAAAACACTGAGGACACTTTATGCTGGAGAGGATGTGGAACTCGGGAAACTCTCCTCCACTCCTGGTGGGAATGCAAGCTTGTACAACCACTTGGGAAATCAATATGGTGCTTTCTTAAAAAATTGTGAATCAATCTCCCCCAAGATCCAGCTAATTATAATATTCTTATTGAAAGATTTTTTTTAATTTTTTTCTATGATTCCATTAAATTGGATTGATGTTCATGTTTTAACATTTTATTGAACAATTAATTAAAAATAAAAACAAATCTCAGTAAAGCTTGAAGCATTCTTTGCTAGCTAAATTCTCCTGAAATTAAAGTGTGCTTAAGGGCCTGATACACCCAAAGCCTTCGTTGATATAGGAAATAAATTAAAGCAGTATCTCCCTGACATTACAAGTCCATGGCACACATGAAGTCACAAGAGCTATATTTACTAAAACAAGACCAAGCCAGTGATCGAGGCACATGAGACCCCAGCCGTAGCTGAGGAAATATTGGGAGGTGATGAGTACTAGTAGGGGAAGTGTCAGTTTTCTTCAGTGAAATCATCCACAGTAGTTTTCTAATGTTTCGCTGGATGGTTTCATATCCATGGGCATATAAGTAGCACAAATAGACCCAGTACATTCACCTTAAAAGAAAACACTTCCCATTTAGACATCATTTATTTTTCCATAAATTTATCTGGACTATACATAGCCATGTTACTGTTCTTTTTGAGTTGCTATTTAAAAAAAATATTGAAGATAGATTCCATAAGCAAATATGTCTCCTATTACCCTTTGCCAACAGTTAGATCCATAAAACTACAAAATAAAAGTGTTCATGAGAGAACATGAAACCAAGTAAAATACACCAGTTAGAGAAAGAAAAAAATGAGGTAGGATGTTATTCATACACAGAATCTAAAAAAAGAAAAAGTAAAATATACTGACTTGAAGAGAGATAAGAAGATAAGGCAGATCTTACATCTCAAGAGGCCTCATATATATTTTAGGAACTACAACTAATCAATCTATATTGTGTTGGAGAAGTAGTATAGTTATTATTGTACAAGAAAATTATTACCAAATAATGTATGTCAATTTTCTTCATAATAGTAATCATTTTATGATCTTTATATAGAATATGACATTTATTGTAAAATACAAATGTGCATATTGATATTTGGTATAAAAATAAATACATGTTAAATCCCTTTCATAACTAGAGTAAAATGTAAATTAATTGGTACAGGAGACAACTTTCTGAACAGAACACCAATAGCTCAAGCAGTATGATCAACAATTAATAAATGAAACTGAAAAGCTTCTGAAAGACAAAGAACACTGTCAATCTGACAAAGTGGCAGCCTACAGAATGGGAAAAGATTTTTACCATTTCCATATCTGATGGAGGACTAAAATCCAAAATATAAAAATGAACACAAAAAACTAGAAATCAAAACCCCCAAATAACCCAATTAAAAAATGGGATACAAAATTAAACAGAGAATTTTTAATAGGGGAATCTCAAATGGCCAAGAAACAGTTAAAGAAATGTTCAACACCCTTAGTCACCAGGAAAATGCAAATCAAAACTTCTTTGAGATTCCTTTTTAGGTTTGTCAGAATGAGTAAGATCAATAATGGAAGTGACAGCTCATGCTGGCGAGGATGTAGAGCAAGATAAACATTCTTCCATTGCTAATAGGAGTGCTAACTTGTACAGCAACTATGGAAATCAATATGAATTTTCCTCAGAATATTGGGAATCAATCTCCCTCAAGACCCATCTATACCTTTCTTGGGCATATACCCAAACGACACCCAAACAATTTAGAATGTGTCAATTTTCTTTAACTATATAGAGAATTCAATTTAAAATAATAGCCATAAGTGTATAAAAATTACCCATTAAGCATATCTAAGCAATGAAAAGAATGAATTTGTTAAGCGTTCAGCAGAACAAAGTACAGAATACCAAGCTAAAAGAAAAAAAAACTGGAAAAGATTGATGTAATTTGTAAGATGTACAAAACAATGGACACAATAAAAAATAGAAAATCAGTGATATTTCCAGGTGCACCAGAAAATGATCAAGATTATTGATAACAGAAAACAGCCAGTGTTATATAATACCTATAATACTTTAATATTTATACATAGTTTGTGTATATTTATACATAGTTTGTGTAATGGGTTAATCCCTTATAAAACTACATGTTTTAAAATTAAAACTGCAAAGTAATGGCTGATGTATGTGGACATTTTCTGTATTTTGTTCTAATTTAAAGTGATTTTTCTTAAATTAGTGTGATTCCATTTTCCTGGATTTCACTTTAGATATTAACCTGTTAAAAATAAATAACAGTCCCCCAAAAAAGAACTAACCAGAAAAATTTTGATATGAGGAAGAAGTATTGAGAAAAGGAAAATGACATAAAAAAAAAAACCTTTGGGCATTTAAATATCAGAAAAAAATCAACTAAAATTTATTGTATTTGGTAATCATACATTGTGCCTTTGAAGAGGCTGAGCTGCTTACAAAGGCAATATCTTACAGACATAACACCAAGCATCAAGGAATGTGATTGTTTGGCAGCATTTCCATGTCTGCAATTTAAAAAGAGAAGCTGTATAAAATTGGAGATTTTGATAATTTTACTTCATTATTTTAGATTTAAAAATATATGAGGTCCTGAAAAGTTACACTAGAATAATGCTTGCCAAGCATACAAAAGCTTACTTAGCTTGATCCTGAGTACTGAAAAAATGTAGACATGGAAAATGTAAAATTGTACCACAGGTATAGAACTTAAGTTCTAAAACTATCAATTTCTTTATTAAATATACCATTAATTTTGACACTAATATATCAAATGTGCTACACCATCTGTTTCTCAATCAAGATCTGTAAATATGTATTTTCAATCTTAAGGCATTTAAAAATAAAATTAATATGTATATAAGCTTGTGTTTGTGTGTGAGTTTGTGCACATGAGTGGAGTGCTTGAGGGCCATGAGGGTGTTAGATATCCTGGTGCTTGAGTTAGAGAGATGGTGATGAGAAATCTGATGTGTGAGAGAGATGGTGATGAGAAATCTGATGTGTGTGCTGGCACTGAATTTGGGTCCTCTGGAAGTGCTGTACACATTCTAAACAGCCAAGGCATCTCTCCAACCCTTGTATTTCCTACATTAAGAGATCAAAATAAATAATGAAGATAGGAACACAAATAATTTTAATTACATGTGAGAAGGCAATAATGGAAACATGACAAGGATTAAAATGGAGCATGTTATAAGCTGTTAGATTATTTAAAATGTGTGAATGTGTACTTACACTCAAATCTTCATGTTGTGTACTTTCCAATTTGTGGTATTTCCTACTTTGCACAACTTTTTGAAATGGTTTTCTGTATCCTTTGAGCAGTACTGACTTTAAATTATCTCATTTTTAATTATTCCAGTAGTTGTGGTGACTATTAAATTGAGAATATAATAAATATGTATAATTTGATATATAAATATCAAATGATAAATATATATATAAACAGACAATTTCAATATTCTCAATATATATAAAAGAGAATCAATGTTTTGCCAATTTATATGTTTACAAATATACATATTTGTATGCATATACACATTAACAAACATTGATTTTGATATTTTTTCAATTACCTGTACCTATTATCTATCATTGGTATAAAGTTTTGGAAATTTTACTTTTTTGTTCACATTAGACTTTATTGAGTTTCCAACTTAAATTAAAATACGGGAAAGTTGCTAAATAATGCCTATATATCTATTAGTAATGTATTCCCTTTAAATATTTGTAATCTATATTATAATCATTGCTTAAACTACAATTCTTTTATTGCTCTCTCACTTTACATAGTGAATATTTATTTTAACATCATTCATATATTAAAATATGTTTGTGTACATATCCATATAATACATATTTTGAAGGAATATTAAATACATGTTGTAATAATTAGCTTTATGCTATAAAAAGTAAATGAGGTAATCATAAAAAGTTTAACTTGGCTTACAGTTTCTTTATTTCCATTTACTTTCATTATTTGTGTGTTTGTGTTGTGTGTGTGTGGAGGGTCTTCATGTGCACATGACATGGCATGCCTGTGGAGGTCAAGGAAATACTTTGGAAAGTTAGTTTTCTCCTTTCACCATATGCAACCCAGAGATCTAACTCAGATCACCAGGGTTGGAGCAAGAGCACAATATTATCTTAACTGTTAAGAATCCAGGTAAGAACCCTTGCACCCACATATCCCCTCACAACTACACGTAAGTAGCTTCAGGGAAGTCTACAGCCAGTTGTACCATCACAATGTATGTGACATACATACAAGCACATACAAATATCGATAAATAACAGATTAAATAAATTGTTAATGGAAAAACCAAGAAGAGCCCTTTCCATTAACTTATTTATTGAAGGTCATCTTTTCACTGGGCCTTCAATATCTGAGGCTCTGAGCTCTACATTTCCTTCTCTGGTCTCTGTTTGATTCTACTTCACACTTGTGATTTCATTTAATCTCACTGTCTAAGTTTATGTCTACTTTAATATGTAAAATGCATAAAATGTTACTCACAAAGGTAAGCTTCTGCAGTTCTTGCCTCCATCGTTCTAGAATATTTCTCTTTTACTACCTGTTGATAGCAAATACATTCTTACAATTGTTTAGTCTGAAAACCATGAATATATTTTTAATACCCATGCCATCATAATATATACATTGTGATCAGTGCTTATTTATTTCATTTGATTTGCTCAGTGGAGTAACCTACACACCCCGAAAAGTACATGGCATATAAAGTTGACAAATATTTTATGGAAAGAAATATGTATACAGAAAGCACAGGTCAGGTATTAAAATGAACTATGAAATATATAGATACTCATGTTCTAACAAGTGAGTTTTAATAACCATTGTGGATATTAGATGAAGGTTCTATATTGAATAAACAGAAGGTAAATCTAAATGAAAGAGAAATGTAAACTTACATAGCAAAATTCCCTGCTCTAATAAGGATTCTCAATATTATTCTGGAAAAAAATTATTAGTGGAATTGCAAGAAATACTGTAAACTACTTGAATTAAACTACAACCGAATATCTAGCTAAAATGTTGACTTACTATTAAAATAAACTTGCTTATTTGAAGGGAGACTTTAAACCTTAGTAACTTTGAAAAAATCATGCTCATTATAATGCTTAAACTGTCAGCTAGCTCTTTTTTATTTTATAATTAATTTAATTTTACATATCAGCCACAGCTTCCCCTGTCCTCCCTCCTCCCACCCCCAGCCTTCCCTTCCATTCCTCCCCGCTATTCCCACCTCCTCCAAGGCAAGTTCTCCCCTGGGGATTCAGCTCAGCCTGGTAGATTCAATTGAGGCAGGTCTAGTCCCTTCCTTCCTACAGCAAGGCTGAGCAAAATGTTTCACCATAGGCACTAAGTTCTAGAAAGCCAGCTCATGCACTAAGGAAAGGTCCCAGTCCCACTACCTGGGGGCCTCCTAAATAGTTCAAGCCAATCAACTGTCTCACTTATCCAGAGGGCCTAATCCAGTTCCATGGGGGCTCCTCAGCTATTGGTTCATAGTTCACGTATTTCTACTAGTTTCGATATTTGTCCCTGTGCTTTTTCCAATTATGGTCTCAATATTTCTTGCTCATATAATCCCTCCTCTCTCTCGCCAATTGGACTCCTGGAGCTCCACCTGGGGCCTGGCCGTGGATCTCTGCATCCGGTTCCCTCAGTCATTGGATGAGACTTCTCGCACGACAGTTAGGGTGTTTGGCCATCCTATCACCAGAGTAGGTCAGTTCGGGCTGTTTCTCGACCATTGCCAGTAGTCTACTGGGGAGGTGTCTTTGTGGATTTCTGGGGACCTCTCTAGCACTTTCCTTCTTCCTATTCTCATGTGGTCTTCATTTATAAGGGTCTCATATTCCTTATTCTTCCTCTCTGTTCTTGATTCATCATTTTCTGACATCTTCTTCAATTTCTATTTTCAGGGACTTAAAGTATTTGTCATATAGTTCCTTCACTTGCTTAGTTAGCATTACTCCAAGGTGTTTTATATCATTTTTGGCTATTGTACAGGGTGATGTATCTCTGATTTCCTTCTCAGCCTGTTTGTCAATTGTATATAGAAGGGCTACTGGTTTTTTTTTTTTTTTTTTTTTTTTTGAGTTGATCCTGTATCTGCTATGTTGCCGAAGGTGTTTATAAGCTGTATCAGTTCCTTGGTTGAATTTTTGGGGTCACTCAAATATACTATCATGTCATCTGCAAATAGAGAAAGCTTGAATTCTTCCTTTCCAATTTGTATCCCATTAATCTCCGTATGTTGTCTTATTGCTCTGGCTAGAACTTCAAGTACTGTATTGAATAAGTATGGGGAGAGCAGAACGCCTTGCCTCATTCCTGGTTTTAATGGAATCACTTAGAGTTTCTCTCCATTTAATTTGATGTTGGCTGTTGGCTTGCTGTAATTTGCTTTTATTAAGTTTAGATATGTTCCCTGTATTCCTGATTGCTCCAAGACCTTTATAATGAAGGGGTGTTGGATTTTGTCAAATGCCTTTTCTGCATCCAGTGAGATGATCATGTGGTTTTTTTCTTTGGGTTTTTTTATACAGTGTATTTCATTGACGGACTTTTGTATGTTGAACCACCCTGCATCCCTGGGATGAAGCCTACTTGATCATGGTGGATAATCGTTTTGATGTGTTCTTGGAGGGAATGTTCTGTGGATATTGATTAAGTCCATTTGAGTCATAGCATCAGTTAAGTCTTTTATTTCTCTGTTAAGTTTCGATTTGGGAGATCTTGGCAGTGGTGAAAGTAAGGTGTTGAAGTCTCCCACTATTAATGTGTGGGATTTTATATGTGGATTTAACTTTAGTAATGTTTCTTTTACATATGTGGGTGCCCTTGTGTTTGGGGAAAAAATGCTCAGAATTGAAACTTCATCTTTGTGGATCTTTCCTGTGATGAGTATATAATGCCCTTCTTGATCTCTTTTGATTGATTTTAGTTGAAGTCTACTTTGCTGGATATTAGGATGGCTATACCAGCTTGCTTCTTATGACCATTTGATTGGAAAGTCTTTTCCCAGCCTTTTATTCTTAGGTAGTGTCTGTCTTTGAATTTGAGATGTGTTTCTTGTATGCAACAGAAAGATGGGTCCTGCTTTCGTGTCCATTCTGTAAGCCTGTGTCTTTTATAGGTGAATTAAGTCCGTTGATATTAAGGGATATTAATGACCAGTAATTGTTCATTCCTGTTACTTTTTGGTGGTAGTGTGTGTGTACTTCTCTTCTTTGAGGTTTATTGCTGTGGCATTATCTATTGCCTGTGTTTTCAAGGGTGTATCTGACTTCCTTAGGTTGGAATTTTCCTTCTAGTGCTTTCTGTAGGGCTGTGTTTGTGGATAAGTATTGTTTAGATCTGGCTTTGTCTTAGAATGTCTTGTTCACTCCGTCTATGATAATTGAAAGTTTTTTTGGGTATATTAGTCTAGGCTGGTATCCATGGTCTCTTAGTGTCGGCATTACATCTGTCCAGGTCCTGCTGGCTTTCAAGTTCTCCATTGAGAAATCAGGTGTTATTCTCATGGGTTTGCCTTTATAAGTCTCTTGTCCTTTTTTCTTTGCTGCTTTTAATATTCTTTCTTTATTCTATATGTTTAGTTGTTTAATTATTATGTGGTGAGGGGACTTTTTGGGGGGTCTATTCTGTTTGGTGTTCTATAGGCTTCTTGTATCTTCATAGGCATTCCATTCTTTAAGTTTGGGACATTTAAAATGAACATGAACTGTGTGGAGAATCACAAGCCCATGTACATGTTCTGTCTCATTTTCTTAGCACTCGTCTGATTCTTTATCTATCTTAATTGGACCAAACCTGTCCTAATCCTGACTGACTTTCCTATTCCACAGTTGCTACAGGTTGCTGTTTGCAGCCAAAGGCAGAGTTTTGTCCGTGCCATATATTTCTTTAAGTTACTTTATAAAGAAGCCATTTCATACGTGCAATGATTAGATTAGTGATGGCATCTCACTTGATTAAGCTGACATCCTACTTTAACAGCAACATTAAAATGAAAATAAAACCAAATCAGGAATTAAAAGAGTTTGATTCTAATCATATATCTTTAATTAACTAACTCTTGACCTTGAGTAAGCCTCTTAAATATTTAATGAACTGTATTTTAAATGCACACTGTCATAATATACTGAAATTGGTGGACCTCTTCTTGTGTGTTATGAAACTGAAAAATATAGAAGGAAGGGGTAAAGTATGTACATATATACTTTTCTTACTTTTGCACTTAATTATGACAAATCTGGTTGCATCCATAACATATATGTCCAAGACTTTCTGAGAGTATAGTTATAACCTATATTTACTCCCAAAGTATGACTCAAGTAGCATGAAAATCATTTGAAAAAGTCCCACCTGGCCATATCTTGTCACCAAATGAAACTTCCAGAATTGGAATTGGGTTGCACCTAATTGAGTTGTTCTCTAAAGGGGTCCAATGGAAATTCTCAAATAATCTAAGACTATGAGCTGCTCTTTACAAATTGATGGCAAGTCCCAAAGCTGAAGACAACTACACAATTCATTTTCATGGAGTAGTTGATCTGCTGGCTACAAAGAGCCTTCACCCATACATTCTAGCATCCTTGATACAGGAAAGTACTCTGCATGTTACCAACAGAGAAATGTAAATGTCAACCCAGCCAAAAAGTTTTTGATCTGCAATGGTGTCCTGCCTGCAAGATAAGCTAATTCAAAGGTGGCACAAAGTTCATACAAGTAACCAACCAGTATCTGATTTGATTTAAGGTCTACTCCTTTAGATGGAATGCACATCCAACACTGATTCAGTGTCCAAGAGCCAGAGACTAGGTAGCCTAAAGATCTATGGTAAAACCAAATACTCCTGGTCAAAAAAAAAGCAGCAGTGATGATATCTTCTGCTTCAAAGGTGAGTGCTTATCTGTTTAAGATAGTTTATAAGATTCATTAATGCCTTTTTAAATAGTCACTTATAAGCATGTAGATTTACTTACATGGAAAAATTATAATCACATCTAGCTTGAAATGCTTTGGTGTAGCTGAAGCTTTCCTATTTCCTGCCTGGTCCTGTAGCCGATCAGCCCAAACATATATACAGAGACATGTCAGTTATGAATTGTGTGACCATGGCCTGTGTCTCAATTTTCTTGCTAGCTAGCTCTTATAACTAAACTCAGTTCATTTCTATTAATCTATATGTTACCACATATTTCATGGCTTTACTTGTGCGCTGTTACTTGCTGCTCTTTGAACAGTGCGATGGCATCTCTCTGCCTCTACTTTCTCTTCCTCCTATCTCTTTCGGATTTTCCTACCTGGCTCATCCTGCCCTGCCATAGGCCAATGCAGCTTTATTTATCAACTGATCAGAGCAGCACATATGCATAGCATACAGAAAGACATCCCACAGCTCTTTGAGATTGGAACGTAAAACTGTTCTTCTCTGGCTTCAAATCTTAAACTATTGTGCATTACAAAAGCTACTTTCAATGTAGTGTGTGTGGGGGGGGGCTGTGTATAGTGTGTATGTGTTCACACAGGCTTCTGCATATTCATTGGAGAAAGTCAGAATTCCTCCTGAGGCCAGTGGGGGATTAATGGTCATAATTAACATACTTTTTCTACACTGTTAGGATTTCCACAGGTTGTGTGACAAGCAGGTAAAGACTCAAAAAAGTACAGAAATAGGAGGACATAATAAGTGGTTTTCTGGGGTAGATAATGAAAGGCAGTAGTATATAGGGGCATAAGAAGCAGGCTGTGTGATCATTTTCATTTGCAAATTGTAGCTAATGACTTTGCTATTGGTGAAAGGGAAGTTCCAAGAACTAATTAAAAATAATTGATACATTAATGCTAATAAATGTACTTGCCAAGCAGCACAAATAGACTGGTAATTTGAGGGCATGTTCTGTGCTCACAGCAGCCTAGATGAAGCTATAATTTAAAGATCACTATTCAGAAAGTGTCAAAGACCCATGGGAAGCTAAAAGAGGTCTGATTACTACCCAGTAAAATGAAGATCAATCCCTCCTTCTTAATTCACAGGTGAGTTAACAGGGTATCTTGGCCATGATTAAAGGGTGCTTGCTTTAAAATCCCTCTTGCTGATACCCAAGAAGCAGGGGTAGCACTGAGTTGAGAGTAAAGAAGATTGGCACCATTGATTCTTGACAGCTTTACAAAGGCTTTCTCAATTACGTGGGTATGTACTTACTATAGGATAGAAAGAGATGCCAGAGGGCTATGTGCATCAAAGGCTACCAAGGAAAAAGAGCAGTCAGTCTGAGCTCTTAGGACTGAGTCATTCTTTAGCAATGATCTCTCTCTCTCTCTCTCTCTCTCTCTCTCTCTCTCTCTCTCTCTCTCTCTCACACACACACACACACACACACTCACACACACACACACACACACACACACACACACACAGATTTCGAAATTTGTCCAAGGTTATGAGGCTAAAATGTACTTGCATATAATTGTGCATACATCATATTTTATACATATATAATTTGTAAACATGTACATATTGGGAGACTGAAAAACTTAACAGGCAAATCCAAAGACTGAAATGCAGGAAGATGGAGAAGTACAAGCTAAAAACAGAATAAACTTCAATAAAACTTGTGGTCAAGTGAACACTTGTTAAAGGGCTTTAAAATCACAATTTCATCTTTTTCAGTCTCTCTCTCTCTCTCTCTCTCTCTCTCTCTCTTTTTTTTTTTTTTTTTTTTTTTTTTGGTTTTTTGAGACAGGGTTTCTCTGTGTAGCTTTGCGCCTTGCCTGGAACTCACTTGGAAGCCCAGGCTGGCCTCGAACTCACAGAGATCCACCTGGCTCTGCCTCCTGAGTGCTGGGATTAAAGGCATGCACCACCACCACCACCACCACCACCACCACCACCACCACCACCACCGCCCGGACTTTTTCAGTCTTAACACCTAGTAGGGAAATTTACCTGTTCAATATCCTCTCTCAAATACCAAGCTATGTAAGGAAAGAAATGAAGCAATTCATTTAAATTTCCAAGTAATCTCTTCTCAATGTGTATGATGTGACTATCATTAAGAAGTTCAGAATATATGAGATAATTAGTTATTTCCAGTGATGCCTAATGTTAGTATGTTTGGATCTAGGAAATGAAAAATATCAGAATTAATTTGTTCAAAAGGCTATTTTTTTTACCTCATGTTTAATACAGCAATATCTAAATATCACTCAAATTGAACACTAAAAGATAGAAGGGATAATAATTTCTTATTTATTAAATTGGATTTAGATATTTCTCAGATATTGCTTTGCCAGGAGGGTTGGACACTCTATAAGGGAAGAATATAGCCTGTGTATTTGAAAAAAATATCTTTAATTATAAATATCTTAACAACATATATAATTCCATGGAAAGGGTGTAAAGGTCTGAGTTTCAGTGGTTCTATTATATGAATTTGATAAGTTGACAAATATATAGTCTATTACTTAAATAAAAGCAATGTCCTTGTGTAGTAGAATTGTTAAAATTATCAGAGATTGCTTAGTAAAATATGTGGAAAATTTAATGGTGTTAAGAAAATACAAAGGATGCATTGTAAATAGAAGGCAAAAGTCAATTGAAATTTACAAGTACATGATTCATTATGAGTTAATTTTCAGGGTTGTTGATATTCATTTTTTAATTACTACATGTTTCCCAAAATGTATTCTATAGTATTAATTTTCTCCTACATATCCTAGAAGCCATGCATCTTCATGTGATTTCTTCAGCAATCAATGAACTTTTTTAAAGATGTGAGCATCCCACAGAATACTTTAGTTAATAAGTGATAAAACTGTGAAAACAAAAGGCTGGCCTATATTTTACATAATGAAAATAAGATACAATTTAAGGGATAATGTTTATAATGAAGTAAAATTACAAACACACAGTACCTGAACTCATGTGTTTGTGTTTTTGTTTGTGTTTATATTTGGTCCTAAAGAGCTTATTGAACTTTTTGATTCCTTAATTCATAAACCTGTAGCATTTCTCCCCCTTGAAATATCTTACACAAGTCATGAGAGACTTACTTTGAACTTAACATTGGGCATGTTTTAAGTGGGATTACTATGAAGTATAATATAGTATTTGTCATTGTATCTAATAAAAATAATTTAAGAGATAGCTGGTCAGGAAAGAGAGCTAAGGGGAGCAGCTGGATTAGTAACAGAGTGGGAGAACAAGGAAAGAAATACCATGATAAATGAAGACCCCATGGGAATAGAAAGAAGCAGAGTGCTAGAGAGGTCTGCAGAAATTCACAAAGATACCTCCACAATAGACTAGTAGCAATGGTCAAGAGAAAGCCCGAACTGACCTACTCTGGTGATCTGATGGCCAAACACCCTAACTGTTATGATAGAACTCTCATCCAGTGACTGATGTCCAGTTGGCAAGAAAGAAGAGGGTTTGCATGATCAAGAATTGTTGAGACCAAGATTGGAAAAAGCACAGGGACAAATAGCCAAACTAATGGAAACACATGTACTATGAACCAATATCCGAGCAGCCCCCAACTGGATCAGGCCCTCTGGATAAGTGAGACAGTTTATTAGCTTGAACTGTTTGGGAGGCACCCAGGAAGTGGGATCTGGTCCTGTCTCAGTGCATGAGCTGGGTGTTTGGAACCTGGGGCTTATGCAGGGACACTTTGCTCAGCCTGGGAAGAGGGGACTGGACATGCCTGGACTGAATCTACCAGGTTGAGCTGAATCCCCAGGGAAGTCTTTGACCTGGAGGAGATGGGAATGGGGGAGTCTGAGGGAGAGGCGGGGGTTGGGGGGGGAGGCAAGGGAATCTGTGCCTGATATGTAAAGTTAAATTAAATTATAAATAAAATTTAAAAAAAATAATAAAGACAGAAAAAAAAGAAACAGGTTGATACAGTTTAGAGAAATTTTTGAGAATCCCAGAACATGGGAGGAACAGACTAGGTGTGTTATTACCCACATTTTATTGTATAGTTATACACTTAATGTAGAGGAAGATGACCATCAATAAAGAGCCTGTACTGCTCTGGGAGAAGACACAAGTATTGTTCCCAGAACTCATGTAGGTGTGCCATAAGCACCTGAAACTATAGCTTCAGGGGATCTGATACCTGTGGTCTTCACCATCACTTGTAATCAATTGTGCATAAATCACATGGACACACAGATTTACACAAAAAATATATTTTGAAAATTCAGACCTTGAGAATGAAAATGCCATGTTTTCTTATTAATTTAAAAGCAAACCTAGTTAAATTAATCACAGATAAACCTTACTTTTAGTCATTTATCTTAAGAAAAAAATTAAGCATTTGGCTTGTATTATTTCACAATTTTGGATTTACCCAGTAATTTAAGTATGATGACCATGACAAAACTCTACTATATAAACAGGTCTTGTTCTTCATAATAATGTTTGGTAAAAAAAATCAAAACAGCATTCTGCAATTTAGTATGATATTTTATTTTAATGTTATTACATTACATATACAATTGAAGTTATGTGCTAAAGTTTGAAAAGTAATTCCCAATGTATTGCAAAATCATTTTTGCTGACCTACTAACTAGGCACAGTATTCTATATTGATACAGTATAAAAGTTAGACATGTTTAGAAGCAAAAATAGTGATCTGAATTTAACTAACATAAGAAAGACCAGGGAGTGCAGACACATTTCTAATCAGTCTTATCAAATAATAATCAGAGTCAAATACAGGGGTAATAGTTGTAGAGATCATAGAAATAGCAAAGAGCCACTGACAAACCTTAGCTTACCACTATATAATAGCTTCCCAAGATGGAACTTCTTCCTGTCTATCCTGCTCTTTTACTGCCTTCCTGTTCTGCTTTCTCATTGGCTCTAAGCCCAGCCACATCATTTCCTCATCACTGCCTGTTTATACTGACCTCCGGTTCTCAATAGTTGGTATTGGGATTAAAGGTGTGTGTCACCACACTTGGCTGTGTCCTTGACCACACAGAGACTCTGCCTGCCATGAAATAGGATTAAGGGCAAGTGCTATCACTGCCTGACTTCTGGTTATGGCTCCCTATGACCTCTGATCTCCAGGCAAACTTTATTTATTAACATACAAATAAAATATCCACATTTCAGCACAAATGAAATATCACCACAAAGGAGCTATTAGGACAAACAGAAAGAGAAAACAGACTTGCATTTTGACAATCACCAATGGGGTTCATCTGTCCTTAGATCAGAAAAATAGATCAGGTAGAATCCTGGGAGAATAAACTGTAACACAAATTGCTAAGCGGTCTTATTATTAAAAAGCCCAGAGCCAGATATTGGGGTAAAAGCTGAAAGATCAGAGAGGCAGAGAGCAAGCCACTAGTTTTTACCACTAAAAAAATCCTCTGCTATAAGATAGTGAGCTCCTCTCTCCACCCCACCTTATCACTTCCTCTCTTCACTTAGCTCTATCATTTCCTATCTGTCTGTACAGACCTCCATAACTCTATGGTTAACTAGTGGGTAGTTCCTCCTTCTGATTCTCAGGCAATCTTTGTTTGTTATAGCACAAGGAAAATATCATCACACTAAATTACAAGGACAGCATGATCTTTACACATTTCAGTGCACTTATTCACTTTCTCCTTATGTCGTTTTCAGGGAAATGACTTGATTTTTGTCTTAGTTTCTCACTCTGGTTCCATATTTAATCCTTGGTTAGGGTAGGGTAGGATAGAAGTTTGTCACAAATAATTCTGTAAGGAAGTGACAAGTAACTGACAGAGATACCAGGTAAGATGTGAGGTTATCTAGCTAAAACAAACAATAGCACATTGATCACCAGGAGTGATTTGCCAGGACTGACTGGAAGGAGGGTGCTGCCTTTCTCCCCAACTTGTACAAGCTTACATATTCAGAACCTCTATGCTGGGGCCTTATGGGACAAACTTCACTAACTGAAGAGAATCATTGTGCATCTAAGAATATACAAGTAGCTACACCCTGGTATTAGAACCTCAAAACAACTTAGCAAAATTAGAGTAAGTAGATTTATAACTTTATTTACTCTGCTACTATAAAGACTCCATAAAACTGTTTCTGAATTTGAACATTGTATTGGGAAATCTAGGTATATATTGCTGGACTGTGGTCACTCCATTGTGGCTTGAGATTAACCTATTTCATATAACCTCTGAGGTGAGAGCTCAGCTTTTTCTATGTCAATAATACTCACTTTAAAACAGAATATATTTGATCCCATCTTAAAGTGTGGTATGTGTTATTCCCCAGAAGAGGCCATCCATAAGGAGAAGTAATTCCCTATATTGGGCAGGTAATATATCATATCTTAGTATTCCTTATTTGTATGATCAACTTTTGTATATTGGTGTACTATATGTTTCCTAAGGTCAGAAAAGAATGTGAACATGATCAATTGTTTATTTTGTAACACCAAGGTACAATATGACACTTAACATAATGGTGTTAATATATACTAACTTATATGAAACACTTAATATATATTACACCCTATAGTGTATAAATTTACTAGGTTTTCGTATCAACACCTCAAGTTATACAATTCACTTCTCCTTCCAACTGTGAATAAATGAGACACAAAGAAATAACATGTGAAAGCTACATATCTCCATGAAATCTCAAAAATATAATCTCCTAAACAAGACCTGCATAATGATACCAGTTGGTATGCCAATGCAGCAGAAAGGCCTCATCCATGGAGGTAGACAATTAATGGCATATATCTGAATGTATGAGTATACAAATACACACATATGTTCATATGTGTGTATACATGTAATAATAAAAGATAAAGGAGACTTTAGGAATTAGAGAGTGGGTTGGAGGAGAGAGTGAGAGTGGTAGAAATTAATACAGCAAGCTTATAGGAAATTCTATAAAAAGTTAAAGAATAATGTAAGAATCAATTCAAGAACATGGAAAAAATGTGAATTGTTTTAAATATAAAGTTTTGAATTTTTCCAAGAAAATTTGGACCTGAATTTTATAATCTTAAGTGGTGACTGCATTTTAAACTCATTGAAAATTTAATACATACATTGTACATGAAAGTGAAAATGATCAATTGTAATTATATCCTAAGTATAGAAAAGCATACATTTATATTAAGTATACAATAATTAAGTAATCATGCCTCAGTTTAAACTGTAATAATATAAAATTCTATTCAATGTAGTTGAAGTTTACAATTTTTTGGTGAAATATTTTCATTTAAAGTCCATTCCTAGGAAATACCAAAGCACATTTAAACTTTTAGTTAAAACACAAAGACATGCACTCTACACCAGGACAAGTAGTGATTAGACTATTGGTTCTCTCTGTCTCTACCTATGTCTCTGTCTCTGAGTGTGTGTGTGTGTGTGTGTGTGTGTGTGTGTGTGTGTGTGTGTGTTGTGCCCATTGTAGTGAGTTCAAGCCGTGGACAGGATGTGACTAAAATTAAAACTTTGAAACTTAAATATTAGTATTTAGGCATCATTTAGAAAAATGTATTTATTTATGTGAAAGGAATGAGTTAGATGTACTAGAAGAGATTGTCTTATGTGTAGGGAGAGAAAGCAGTCAGTAAGGACAAAAAGGAGAGTTCCCTTAAGTACCAAATCCTACAGGCAGAAATCTCTGACAACAATCTATCCTTTAAAACAATAAAAGCCTGCAAGAACTCAGGTCAAGCTAGAAATTGATCACTGATTGTTATAGTAAATATTGTGAAAATGATCTATTTACCCAAAGCTATTTACAAATTCAATGCAATAACATTTAAAGCCCCATCTCATGCTTCACGGGGAAGAAGAAACTATTCTAAGATTCTTGTGGAACCTCAAAAGACCCTGTATAATCAAAACAAAAAGAACAATGAGGGATTACAATTGAAGATCTTAAGATATATTACAAACACTTGGGAATAAAATATTATGGTAATGGGGCTAAAACAGGATACCATGGTAATATATACTTTAAATTGTTGTTAAACTGAATTGAAATTATGAGAATGCTAACCCTACTTATAATGTCAACTATATTTTATGTACTATATTTTGTGTTTATTTGTTTTGTTTACTCTTCTGTCAGAGTAAAACTTAATTCAATATTTTTCTACCTACCTATCAAACGTGAATCAGCTTACAGTCAGTAAACACATATTTTATATTTTCTCTCAGGTATTTCTTTCTATTAAAGTTTTACTGCTCATGACCATTCCTGATCTACTTATTCATAACAAAGATCATGATAGATAAACTTGTTTCCATTTACTTTGCTAGATCATGTCATGTGTTGCCTTTTAATTGAAGAACATAATCTGAAGTCTCATCAATTGAAGTCTCTTTCTAATATACTTGCCATTTAATTGGTTGTTAAAAATTCATTAAATAGACATATTTCAGTTCATGTTCTCAATATAACAAAATAAACAATCCCAGAAAACTCATAAAGAAAATATACTTCCATATTTAGTAATTTTGAAAGTCCAAGAGCATGAAGTTGATTGAGTGGTAGAGAAGACCTTTTGATCTTTCATCTTTAATAGAAGGAACTGTGTGTGCGTGTGTGTGTGTGTGTGTGTGTGTGTGTGTGTGTGTGTGTAACAAAAAGATACTATCAAATTGTTTACCTACTTAGGAATAATCTACAAATTTCAAAATTTTTTAAAGCAGTGTTTAAGATGTATTTTTTTTAATGTGGTAGGGTCACACTTGACAATGAATGCATATTAAAGTCATAGCTGAGAATAAGTTGAAATAGTCAGACCTCTTCTTCCAGAGATATTTCTGTCCCAAGGACAAAATTCAGGTTATCATGTTTGGCTTCAAGTGCCTTTACTCAGCAAGTAATTTTTCCTAACCCATAATAACTTTTGTCTTAGGAGACAAAAAAAAAAGGGAAAAATGGGACCACTTTTTTTCTTAGGGAAAAAAAAAGAAAGACCACTGATCCCTAATAACAAACCTCATCACTTTTGCATCCATATCACCTCTCACCTTATAGAATTGCTTTTAAATGAGATTTCTGATTTTGTGGAAAACAACCAAATATATGATGAAGAAGCAATTAGATACACACTTGATTGTAACTAGAATCAACAAGTGTGTAGACTTTAGTCACAATAGATAATATATGGTATATTTAAAATATGTAATGCACAGATATGATGTTGTGTAGTGGTATTTTCTCCACCCACGACCTTAAGCTATAATGCCTAAAGGAGGTGGTGCTTCTTGCTGTAGTATGTGTCTTCTTAAAAGGAAAGGGAGAAGGGTCAAGAGCTCCTTCTCCCTTATGCCTGCTTCCTGATCTAATCAAACTGCTAGGTGAATTGGTCCTGGACAGAAAAGAGGATGACTTCAGCTGGTTACTCAATTCTGCATTCATGTGTATTTCCTCAATTTATATCTTAATAAATCCTAATTACCCATTAAACATACTCATGGGGATTAATCTTAATAAGTGCCACTCAACATGGGGCATGAAGCCATGACCCCTCTCCCTTTCCTTTTAAGAGATAATGTACAACAAGAAGAAGAACCACCTCATTCAGGCCCTATAGCCCAAGGTCATGGGCACAGCAAATACCCCTAAAATGGTATATATGTATGATATTCCATAATGAGACTCATTGTTCTGTGTGACCACTAAATAGAGTAACTTGGGCAATTCAAAACAAAGAGAAAAGAAAAGTATGTTCCTGTGATCCTAGCCTATGTCTAAAACATTGATTCAGAAAAGAATAGACTTTATAAAACGCATCTGTTGGCACAGGGAACACAAAAGCAATACTATTCAAATTCTAATGTGACACAATCTTCTCCATGAAGATGATTACTTGAAACTTTGATCATACCTCACTTCTGGACCATGAGTGCAGATTCCTGTAGAAATAGCCTGGCCAGGCATGCAAAATAATTTTATGTTTGGCAAGTAAGTAGCCATATAACAATGATTTCATTCACTCAGGAAACAGGAAAAATACAAAGGATTGTAACCAGAGTCTATATGAATCAGAAAAAAAAATTAGGATCTTGGGGACAATGAAAATTTCCCACAAATCCCAAAGCAGTGAAGCTACAGCATCTTTTCCTTTAAAAACTTGAAATAGACCATTTCAAGGCAAATAAAATGAGCTTCACTGTACCATGAAAGTCAATTTGTGGAAGTTATTATCCCAAGAAATAATGGGTCCATATAGTGAAAATAAAATACTCTTTCATGTGTGTTGTTAGGGCTTTGTGGATAAAGAGCTTCATTCCACTCTTTTCTTTGTTTTTTCCTCTTACTCATTTCTTTCCTACTTTAAGCATCTGTAGTAGATGTATTGTGATAACTACTAATTATTAACAATCTGGTTGAATTAAAACAACTTGAGTTTAAAGCATAGTAATAAAGTGACTCAAGGGAAAACAGACTTGGATGGAAACTAGAATGTAAGACTGTAAATTATCTTAGGGTTTAATATGCTCTCCAAATAACAAGAAACACGGGCTAAAATGAACAATAATAATGAGCCTCTTCTTACACTTATTCATTGTGTGTGCCTGAAAAATCTTACTCTATCTTCAAAACTATAAAAAGAAAAAAATTATTACAATTTTATTATGTAAAATAAAATAATATAAGATAAAATATACTACGTATTTGTTACTGTGCCTAATTCAGAGGAAGCACATACTAAGTAGACATTGTTTTAATTCTAACAAGTATCACCTTTGTGAGTTTCATTATTTTATGATCTACAAAAAGAAAACTTAAGTTAAATGCATATGATGCAGTCCAATTGAGTTTGGGATTCTATAAATGACAGAAGTGACATACTTTCTCACAGTAATTGTTAGATTGTATGGTTTGTTACAATGAAGACACAGAGAATTTAGAGAGTATTTACATAAGAAATAGAAAGAGATAAACATTTGCATTGATTCTAAATCAAATATAATTGAGCATGATTCACTAGCTTGGAAAATAATCAGATCATCCAAAGCTCCAAAGCACTCAAAGCATAAAATGATATGGTTATTTTAATTCTCAGCTTCAAAACACTTCATGTGTTTTACCTAAAGCAGAAGTCAGATCGCCTGTTCTATAATCCCCACACAAAATTCTAAGAATATTGTGACAGGCCTCCAGACATCAATATACCTGATGGTAAAATAGAAGTCCTATTCAGACCATAGAACTCAGCATGTAGGCAGCACTACCTACCAAAATGAGAGCAAAGATCTAATACATCAAAGTCCACAATTCTGGGGAAAGTACCAGAATATACCAACCTTTCTTTTAGCTTCTGTAGCTCTGCTCCTGGGTAAATGTTCTTGCTAACTGAGATGTATAATTTATGCTTAAAAGCAAAATATGATAAAATCTAAGAACTTCCAGGTGACCTGAAGACCCAGTTTAATCACCCTGACGACTGGCTAATAAAGACTTTCTCGTGATTTCAAACCTGTCCAAATAGTCTTCTCTAGTGGATACCTAAAGACAATTTCTGTGTGGCCAGTAAACTAATAAGTATGGTGCTAATACCTTGAAATGTCCACAGTGGTTTTAAGAACAAATTAATCTTAGAATATTAGTGAAAAAATTTAGACGAGCACAGAGTGAATCAGAATAAATTATTTAACAGAAATCTGTGGCCCCTGAGAAACTCCTACCATGTTTGTTAGTAAAGGGGAAGATAATTTACTTGGATAACTTTACTGAGCTTGAATCTAATCTTTGTTACTAGCCAAGAGTGGCACCAGGACGAATACATTGGCTCCGAATGATTAAGATTGACAGCTGTTCTTGCCTCGTTATAACTACTTGGAACCTTAAATCCCTACAGTCTTCAAGTGTCGCTGACAAGAGAGTAGGTTGCATATATGATGACAAGAAATGCCTTGGCAATTATGAACTTACAGTACAAGTAAAACATGATGGTGAACTGTCCATGCACAGAAAATCATAGTATAACTTACTCTTTTCTTGGGATTTTTTAAATAATTTTTTTATTGAAAATAAATTCTTCTCTCATACAATACGTCTCAACCATGGTTTCCCCTTCCTCCACTCCTTCCAGCTGCTCTGTCCCACCTCCCCTCTCCCACTCCTGCTCTATTTCCCTACAGAAAATAGCATGCCTCCAAGAGGGAACAGCCAAACAAGACCAAACAAGATCCAATTAGATAAAACAAAAGCCCTCACAACAAGGTAAAGGCAACCCCATAAGAGAAAGAGTCCCAAGAACAGACAAAAGAATTAGACACACACCTGATCCCACTGTTAGGAGTACCACAAAACACCAAGCTAACTGCTATGATATACAAATTCAGAAGACCTGATGTAGACCCACACAGGCCAGTGCTTGACACTTCACTCTCTGAGCCAATAGGAGGCCTGCTTAATTGATACAGTGGACCATTTTCTCCTGGTGTCCTCCATCCCCTCTGACTCCTATAAATATCCACCCCCCTTTCCCACAAGGTTCTTATGGGAGGAATACAATGGATAAGTCTAATTTAGACTCTCTCTCTGCATAATATGTGGCTGTGAGTCTCTGTGTCTGCTCCCATCTGATGTTGGAGGAAATATTTCTGATGACTACTGAATAAGACACTGATTTAGGAGTACAGCAAACTATCATTAGGAATCATTTCAGTTCATTTATTTTAGTTTAGTTGAGTTTTGGAAGTCATGTTTGTTTCTCTCTTAGGTCTCTGGGCTATCCAGTCTCTGATTCCTGGCCATTCAGGAACTGTTGGGCATGGGCTCATACTCATGAGGTGGGCCTCAAGTTAAACCAGACATTAGTTGGCCACTCCCACATGTTCTGAGCCACCAATGCCCCAGCATATCTTGCACGCAGGACAGATCGCAGATCAAGGTTTTTATGAGTGGGTTGGTATTCAAAGTTCCTTTTCTGCAGCTTGCAGAGTACCTTCATGCACCAAAAGCACTGGAAGGTAGGGGTCAAGGAATCATGCAGGCACCAGCTCAACCTCTCTGTGTTCAATGAACTGTGTGGATATTGACAATGTGGTCTGACTGGCAAATTTTCAGAGTGACCCTCTTAGGATGACTTTCAAAGGGACTTAAATCCCACAGAAGCTAATTAAGCCTCTGCATGTGATGATTTACTCAGAAAACACAAGTAGTCTGTAATTTTCTGAACAAATGATTTGTTTCAATATGTCCCATAGAATAGGAATGCCACCTCCCTCCTCATCTATTTGGATGTTGAATAATACAAGATTTAAAAATGGTGTTTAAGACATAGCACCCAAATTTTATTTAAGACCTTTTATATCCTTGCATCCTAAACTTCTTTTTTTAAAAATCTCATTTTTTCCTATTTCCTCCACTCAGAAAATTTCTTTAGAACTCATATTCATACACAGGTTTTGTAGAAGATGGTGACGTAGCTGGTTCAAATTAGTATGGGGTTCTAAGATCTTCTAGGGTTCACAAAATCAACTTCTGATTCCCTTGTTGAAAACTAACTAGTATTTTCCTAGGAAGTAATCTTGGAAAATAGTCACTGTAAATATTTCCTACGTCTATAGTCTCTATAATATCCCAAACTCTTCATGTTATTGTCCTCAGAAACTCCTTAAGTGAAGTACATGGACTGAATGAATTGCATCCAAGTTGTCACTCATCCTGTCTGTCACAACTACTGTGATCCTCACTTTCCCTTTGTCATCTGTCAAACAAGGAACCAAGTCACAGGAGTTTATTTTCAAGTTCTTTACAGGGACACCTAAACATTAGATCATTTTTTCCATCTACAACAATCAAGTAGGTGTAGACAATGGAAGCAGCATTGACTCAATGGTCGAAGTTGCTTAGAGAATTTCTTGATTACTTGTTGCTTCATAGACTTTTGACATATACCTTGATTTTCCTAATACTGACTTCTTCTATAGAGTATGGGGTAAAGACTTCCTTACAGGAAAAGATATGGCATATAATGAAATATTTGAATCTCACAATGTTTTCCTGTTTCAGAGGCTCATTATAAATCAAGATGTCTTCTTTTATTGATTTGTGTATTTAAAAATGCAGTGTTAAGACTAATATAATTCCTTACTATACGAATGCATTTATCACAAAATGCTAATATCTATGGGAAAATGGTGAGAATACATATACAATCTCACAATTTGGCTTTCTTGTGGGAATATGTGTATGTGTGCTCCACAATTAGCTTGAGGAGTGTGAGTAATTCAGAAAAGTTGCAATTGTACATGATACAACAGTTGTGTCCTCCTGCATCCAGACCACAGAAGTTTCCTGAGGCTGGTCTCAAAACCACACAGCAAGGGCAAGCTTACACTCAAAGCTGATTGTATTCTGCATGATCTGAAAAATGCAAAATTTTAATAGTCAGGAAAAAAATATAACAGTTCAAACTAAAGAGGCCATTTGCCAAATGCTGTCTCCTACTTTTATGATTGGTTTTAATTGTCAACTTCCTCAATCTAGAATCATCAGGAAGGGAATCTTGGTGAAGAATTGTGCACACAAAGTTTGTCTGTGGCCATGCCTGGAGGGATTTTCTTAATTGAGTAAACGGAGGTGGGGAGACCCATTTTGGTGTGGGCACTACCATGTCATGAGCTGGGATCTGGACTGAATGGAAAGGACAGAGTGAGTGAATGTAAATACAATATATTTACAGATATGTATATATATATATATGTATATATATGTATATATGTATATATATACACATAGGCACACATAAACATAAACATTGTGTTTGCAACATAGTGAATTAAAACAGTAAATTACAGAAAATGAAATTACATTCAGACCACATGATTATAAATGTTGACGTTTCATTTTTCTGCTGTGTCATCTTCAGTAAGTCTTATAGGATCTCTGATATTTCCTCCTTCTTAAATGTATTATTTTTGTGTGTATTTGTGTGAATATACACTAGTGGGTGAAGGAGCCTTCAGAAGTCTGAAGAGGGTGTTCAGTCCCCTAGAGCTGAAATTGCAGGTGGATGTAGGACACCCAATGTGAACCTGACTTGGGTCTTCTGGAAAAACAGTGAGTGCTCTTAATACTTTTTGCACTCTTATGTCTTCCTTTCTACTAAGATAATTATAGATTTGTCTTCTCTTGCTCTCTTTTCCTTATGCTGTTATAGTCCGTAGACTGAAATAGATATAAACCATTGAGGATTCTTTGTGAAAGCTTTCTCCAGTTTGCAAATTACATTCTATGATATTGTTTATTTATAAATCCTTCCCAATGCCTTCATACTTTACACTCCTACTTTGCTAAAAGAGCATGCTACTAATTCCAAAACCATTATCAATAATATAGCAGTGCTCTTCATTTCCTTTGAGTTTTCTTCCACCTGAAGGTGTTAACAGATTGAATTTAGTCATAAGCTCTTAAGATTTATACTGACAGTTTGACATTATCAATATTCTTTAACATGCATTGACTGCATAATGTCAGTTTCCCACACTGTTCAGTAAGAGACAAGCATTTACAGATGAACAGACATCTCCATCATGACTTAGCATCACTGTTCCCTCAAGCTGAGCAGCTCAGGGTTTACTTGTTTATGTTTGCTTTTATGTTGTTCTCCTTTTTATTCTTTTGTAGAGTTTTTA
This sequence comes from Peromyscus leucopus, assembly GCF_004664715.2. NCBI lineage: Eukaryota > Metazoa > Chordata > Mammalia > Rodentia > Cricetidae > Peromyscus > Peromyscus leucopus. The sequence goes on from NC_051065.1 coordinate 91,617,470, forward strand.
CCCTTTGACAGGAAGTGTTCCCCAATTGCAGTTTCAGCAACTAAAATTACATCCTGGGGCAACTGTTAGTTTAGTACATTAGCTAAGGCTAAAATTACAATGTGACATTCCATTCACTGTCATTAGGCTTAAAAGACAAAGATGCTGACTCCAAATTCCAGAGCTGACCTTTCAGAACTGCCTAATTGGAAGAGTTCCCATTCTTCCCAGGGACCTCATATTTAGCATCCATAAATAATCTACAGGAACATTTGCCAATATCAGGCACACTGTGAAGTCACTTCCACTTAGTCTGATCCCCACATCTTATCACATTCATCACTTGGTTTGAAGCATTTAAATGCTATCAGCCTTCTTCTCTAATCAATGGTAATTATTTCCAGCAGTTTTTAATGGATAATTCAATTATAAGACCTTCAGAGACTTGCCACTTTTAGATGAAAAAAAAAAACGAAAAAAAAAACCCACAAATAGATGGGGAAAAAAGGAAAGGATAGAAGAAAAACACTTAAAAGACAGAAGAATCTGTGGATAGGCTTAGCTGAGGCAGCATTCTGAACAGTAGAAGACTAAATCTGAAAACTATTCCTTCCATTTGACAGAAGCACTTGAGAAATGTTTATAAACGCTGACTGAATAGTGGCTTTGGCTCTCATTCTCCTTCAGAGCTATAATTTGCTTTGTTGCACTGGCAGTACAAAAGAACATTTCACAGACATTTGGAACTTCAAATTAAAATAGAGAATTACATTTTGATTCAGTAGATATTTTGGGGATTGTGTGCAAACGGCTCTGTAAGGAATAAAGGCATGTGTGGAAGTGTATCTTCAAATAAGGCCAGTGTCAAATAGTTTTACAACTGGATTGTCCAAGTATGGAAACACATTCATAGTGAAACATACAAAACAGTAGTACAGTCTCACCTTGCCACACTAGCAAGTGATGTCCTGGGAGGGACACATAAGGTTCCTATCAGTTAGGAGTATACTGAGCTCATCAAAACATCAGTACTTTTTCAGCTGTTTCAGGTCAGGGATGGTGGCAGGGCACATCTGGTTTGTCTGGCCTGAGGTCTGTGCCAATTTTGAGGTCAAGGTATCACAAGGGACAGTGTCTTATCTGAAGACTTGTTGTGGGAAGATCCACTTCCTCTGACATTGAAATTGGCTTCCTGTGCCTCTTCTCTCATGGTTTATCAAGATTAAGGCCTAAATCTGGCAAGATGGTGTTCTCAGCCCCTTGTCACTTGCAGTTTCTCCCAGGCAGATTCTCAGAGTACAACGTGTTACTGATTTAGGTTAAATATGAGTGAGAGAGAGAGAGAGAAAGAGAGAGAGAGAGAGAGAGAGAGAGAGAGAGAGAGAGAGAGAGAGAGAGAGAGAGAAAGAGAATACATTTTGTAGCCTCCTGTTTGTTATAAGCAAATAATTAATTGTGGCTCACAATCAACAGAATGAACAAGTTTAGGACCAAGGAGATTTTTATGACTTTGTATCCCAAAGTAATTTTTTTTTTAATTTTCCTTCACCTCCAATATATCAGGCTTTGATTCTTGGTTAACTCATAGCATTATTCTAAAGTGTGTGCATGTGTGCATGGGTGTGTGTGTGTGTGTGTGTGTGTGTGTGTATCTGTGGTTCCATATGCCATACAGGAAAGCAAAATAAGGTTCTAACAGTGGTCTGAATTAATTTAAGCTTAGCTTTAATAGAGAGTTGTGAGACACATTATAATTAGAGATACTTAATGTTGTATATTTTGCATATTGAAATTATGACCATTAACATGAATTCCAAATACTTTGGCCATTTTATAGAACATTTGAACATTTTATAGAAGTGGTCATTTTTGTATGAATCTGATTCTAGTGGTTATTGCATTTTCTCATGAGAAACACTATGAAGCAATAAAGTAAACTGACATAATATTCAACTTATACAATATAGACTATAATGTATCTATTCTTTAACATCTTTTAAAGTGTCGAAACAGTACTCAATTATCTATTAAACTATCTATTTTCAGATTTTTTTTTAATGAGACCATTTTTTTTTCCAAAAATATATCCTTATGATCATGGTATCCTCTCGTCAACTACTACCAAATCCTTTCCATTTTGCCATCCATACAATTCCATGCCTTCTTTCTCCTTTTCTTAAAAAAACAGGCAAATAAAAAATCTTTAAAAAAAGAAGTAGAAGAAACACACATAAATACACAGAGAAATTTGTCACTGCTAGCTAGGGTGGTATATCTGGATTTAAACCAAAAATTTTGTATATTAAAAAGATTACTAGATGTGCACATCATTCTCATATACAAAGTATCTTTAATGCCCATTTTGATGGCCTTGAAGAAAGCTCCACTCTTTTAGTTCATTTATGAACTCTAACAAGAAGAAAGAAAGGAAGATTAAGAATGAAAAAATATTCATGCCCAATTCTTCAGTTATTTGGTAGTCAAATCAAGCTACAGATCATATTGGACTTATAGGTTGGCCTCATCCCCAAACTGCATGTTCACATTAACTAATATATAGTTATAAAATGTAAGACAGAGATAAGAATAAATTGTACTGGGCTTCTGTAAAGAAATGTTTCCTCTTAACTTCACTGAGTATGAATGAGCAAGATTATTAGAAAAAAAGTGGAATGATGCACTTTAAGAATGCTTAAAGTTAAACATTTAAAGAACAATGTTTAAAATTTTCTATAGCTACAATTGGTTCAATTCAATAAACCAAGTACTTTATTAGTACATATTACATATTTCTTTACTGTTTACTTTGTAAAATATCCTGGCAAAAGCAACTCAAGGAAGAATAGGTTCATTTTGCTTACAATTCTAGGTTACAGTCCATCATTACAGGAACTAAAGGAAGACAGATTACATCCACAATTTTGAGCAAAGAGTTTTGGATCAATGTATTCATGATATGTGTGATTCTATGTGCACACACACACACACACACACACACATATCTGTAAATTTCTGTAGATAGATTTGAGGTAATCTTTTTTCTGGAGAAATATTTATTTCTATTATTGATCTTTGTGAAAGGTGTAAAGACCATTGTCTGTAGATGAACCGTCATATTAAATAAGAAACACAGAGCCAATTGCAGAGTTAAAAGCCCAAGAGTTCAGAGCAGTAGCTGAGAGACTGGCATTTAATAGAGGGATGTGAAGAAGAATGGAATGCCAAGATGAAGCCACACACATACAACCAAGAATAATGGACAGCTGAATTAAAAAAAAAAAAAAAAAAACATCAACAATTTCCAGAATTTAAAATCCTGAATCATGACATGACACTAATGGAATTCAGGTGTTTCTGGTACATGGACTGCTCTCACCAAATGTGAGGTTGAACTGTTGACCTTGTGTACATCCTAATTCACAAATGAGTCTGTCAGATATGCTGAGCCTATAGGCTGAAGATGATGCCCCAACATTGTGGAGAA